>NC_136068.1:137568424-138284621 GCF_964261635.1 Lissotriton helveticus | reverse complement strand
ATGTGGTGACTGATTTGGGCTGTGTCTCTGTTGTTCAGATGCCACCAGCGGCCCAGTGGGGCCTGAACGGCCTTCCTGGAGGCAGATAGGCCTCTATTACCTCCCTTTTACCAACGGGGTGGAGATGTAATTTTAATTGTAATTGCATTTATATAGCCCTTACTACCCCTGACGAGGCATCGCAGCACTTTTTGACGAGTAGCACGCTACTTCGGAACCCGTAAAGGATTAGTGGTGAATAAGTATAGCAAAAATATGAAAGTAATTTGAGCGGTGGATATGTTAGTCAGTTATTTAGATTGAGAAGGATAGTGGTGGAAGGATAGAAGGAGGGAAAAAGGTTTGCATTTATATAGCGCTTGATACGCTTGATGGGGTGTTGAAGCGCTTTTTCAGTGAATAGCACACTACTTCGGAACCCATAAAGGATTAGATATGAATTAGTATAGTGAAAGTATGAAAGTGATTTCAATGGTGGATATATTAGTCAGTTATTTGGATTGAGAAGATATTGGAGGAATAGAGAAGGGAGTAAGGTTTGCATTTATATAGTGCTTGCTACCCATGATGGGGTGTTGAAGTGCTTTTTGTGGCGAGTAACACACTACTCTGGAACCCATAAGTCTTAGTGGTGAATTAGTATAATGAATTATGAAAGAAATTTGAGTGGTGGATATGTCAGTCCTTATTTGGGATTGAAAAGAATAGCGAAGGTGTAGAAGAGGTAAAAAGGTTTGCGCTTATATAGCGCTTGCTACCCCTGATGAGGCGTTAAAACGTTTTTTGGCAAGTAGCATGCTACTTCAGAACCCATAAAGGATTAGTGGTGAATGAGTATAGTGAAAATATTAAAGTAATTTGAGCGGTGGATACGTTAGTCAGTTATTTGGATTGAGAAGAAAGTGGAGGGATTGAAGAGGGAAAAAGGTTTGCATTTATATAGCGCTTGCTACCCTTGATGGGGTGTTGAAGCGCTTTTTCAGCGAGTAGCATGCTACTTTGGAACCCATAAAGGATTAGTGATTAATTAGTATAATGAAAGTGATTTGAGTGGTGGATATGTTAGTCTGTTATTGGATTGAGAAGGGTAGCGAAGGGGTAAAAGAGGTAAAAAGGATTGCATTTATATAGCGCTTGTTTACCCCGATGGGGTGTTGAAGTGCTTTTTCAGCGAGTAGCACGCTACTCCGGAACCCATAAAGGACTAGTGGTGAATTAGTATAGTGTAATAGTGTAGTGAAACATGAAATTAATTTGAAAGGTGGACATGTTGGTCTGTCATTACTACTCTCTAGCTGGGCTGGCACATTAAGGTATGCAGATTGGGCAATGGGCCTGAGCAGAAGTGGCCTCACTTATATTCGGGTATGGTTCACCATTGTAAACTGATCCGTGCACAAAGAGTCCTGGCAACATTTACATTTTTTTAGGATCTCAGTGAGGTTAGGAAAAACATGCCTGTTCGAGGCATGTGGGCTGCTAAATTCATATCTTAGCATTAGATCGCCGCCTAGTGTTGGGTCCGGATGATCGCACATTGTTGTCCTGGAAGAGTCTTCGAAGTATCCTGAGATAGGTGGCTCCTCCCCTGGACTACAGTGCGCATGGGCATCGGCTCCATCCCCAGATTGTTTTTTTCCGCCATTGGGTTCGGATGCGGTCTCGACGTCTCTCTGTCGGAACCGAGAAAAACTAACTTTAAACGGCCAAAAGGCCTTGTATTCTTTGCGTCGGTATTGTTTGCGTGCGGTCTCGAGTTCTTCCGTCTCTTGGAGTCGGAATCAGCGGAGTGCTTACACTCTTCGGACATCGGGGCCTTCTCATCGCGACACGACTGCAACTTTACAGCATGGAGCGGAGTCGGTTTCAGCTCTGTCCGCTCTGTGGGTCCAAATACCCACATATAGACCTGCACCCGGTCTGTAACAAATGCCTTTCGCCAGACCATGACGACGGCAACTGCAGGGCCTGTGCAAAGTTCAGGTCCAAGAAAACACTCAAGATTCGGCGCGCGGTGCGCCTCGAAGCCAGACAAGCGGCCCCAGATCCAGAAAACATCTTCGGCGACCAAGAAGACGAGGACCAGAGCCATCACCTTCAAATCTCCCCGCCCGAGACGGAGGTCGAGGCCGATCCGGAACACGACGACGGAGTCGGGGGTCAAGGCCTTGAATACGTCGAAGAGGTAGGGGACGTCGAAGAGGTTTATGGGGCCGCGGAAGATAGCTCAGGGGACGAGCTATGCCCCGAAGGTTACGAAGATCGAGATCGGGTCACGGGATCGCCTGTCGGCCTTACCCTAGACCCCGTACCGCAAGCCACGGCCCCGCCTTCCGGCCCGGCCACGGACAAACTTGCTGGGCAGGCCTTATCGAAACCGAAACCGAAACCTACGGTATCGACTACACCTAAAATGGCCGACCCAAAATCGAAACCGAAACTTATGGATTCGAGCACACCTAAAATGGCGGCCGTGCCAACGACAACGACCAAACCCGCTGCTTCATCGACTCCGTCGACCTCCGGGCCACAGAAGTCGAAGAAATCTGTCGATTCAAAGGTGTCAAAATCGACGACAGAGGAGGGATCCTCTAAGAAGGGTGGTCGGCACGGGTCGACCGCTGCGGCGCCGTCAAAGCCCGCAACAGCCAGCGAAACGGCTCCGGTTCCGACTGGGACTCCGTTAGTCGGACGCGTGGTGGAGACGGAGCCGAAAAAGTCACACGGATCGAAGGCTGGTACATCTGCGCATCGGTCCAAGGACTCTGGGTCGGCGGCTGCGGCATCATCGTCAAAGACTCAGAAGGGGCAACAGGATGTCGGATCCGAGGGCAAGGTCAAGTCCTCCTCGTCGACGCCAAAGGCCACTGTAAGTGACGCGTCCCTCGTCGCCGCTTCACTACAGAGAATCAGGGAGAAAGCCTCTGCAACGTCGGCTCCGATACCATCGCCACAGAAGCCGATGGACACTCCGGTGAAGCCTGCGAATAAACTTCTCTTCCTTCTGCCGCCAAAGGAGGCGCCGAAGGCCTTTTCAACAAAATCGGCGCCAAAGAAGTCGGATTCTTCGACGGCAGGGGCATTTTCAAGTCGAGTACTCGACTCAGAAGAGGATTCTGAGCGTTTTATCGACGCAGACACGGGCAAATTGACCCTTTACAAGAGGAGAATCACTTCACAGCCACTGGACTCCTATGTCATCCCCCTGAAAAAGAAAAAGCTTCCTCAGGACGCTTCATGCCTCATGGAACCTATCCAGCCTCCTCCAAGAAGGAGCCCAACACCTTCCCCAGAACACTCTGAGGGTGAGGGATATAATGAAGATGACCAGTACACCTTCCCCATCAATGAACCAGATGCACAGCCGGATTCATATGATGACATTGGTGACCAAAGCACCCAGGATGTGGGGCAAGACCCACAGCCTGACCCACAGCCTTTCAGTGTTCGTGCCTCCCCAACAGAAGATTCTGCAGGTTTTCATGCACTCATTGAGAGGGCAGCTGCTAATCATGATGTGGACATGCATGCTGACCCAGTAGAAGAAGACTTTTTATTTGACACTTTTTCAGTCTCTGAAAGGACAGTTAAGACACTGCCTATGCTCAAAGGGGTCCTCAAACATGCTGCGGACATCTTTAAAGAACCTACCAGGGCGAGAGTGGTCAATCCACGTATCGAAAAAAAGTACAGACCAGCACCTGCAGACCCTGCATACATTCGGGGACAGTTGCCGCTTGACTCCCTGGTGGTCGCAAATGCCCGCAAAAGGGCCAACTCCCAAACAACGGGTGAAGCTCCTCCCCCGGATAAGGAGTCCAAAGTGCTAGAGGCAGGAGGCAAAAGAGTAGCTGCACAGGCTGCCAATTTTTGGCGTATTGCAAATACACAGGCACTCTTGGAACGTTACGATAGGGCGCATTACGACACCCTAGAGCAAGTTTTACAACACCTGCCTCCGCAGTTTCAAGAGGCTACCAAACTGCTGATAGAGGAGGGAAAGCTAATCTCCAACGCAGCCATAAAGTGTGCACTTGATGCCGCGGACACGGCCGCTAGGGCCATTAACACTAGCGTCATGCTGAGACGACAGGCGTGGCTCCGCATATCGGGGTTTAAACCTGACATTCAAACAACCATACTTAATCAGCCAGTCAATCCTGATAGACTGTTTGGTCCAGATGTTGACACCACCCTAGAAAAAATAAAGAAAGACACCGAAACTGCTAAGTCGATGGGGGCCCTACAATCACAACAGTTTCGTGGCAACAATTTTCGTCGCTCAGGTGCGCGTGGAGTCACCAGAGGACAGATGGGTCAACAATCACAATTCTCTAGAGGTGGAGCACAATCCTCGTACCCCAAACAGAACAAGGGGGGTTACCGAGGAAACAGCACCAGAGGACGTGGCAGAGGAAACAACAACTCCCGCTCCTCTACCCCAAGCAAACAGTGACTCTCTGTCACTGCCCCCCGACCACTTAACACCTGTCGGGGGGAGGCTACAGCAGTTCCTGCCCGTCTGGAGAAACATCACCACAGACAGGTGGGTGCGACAACTTGTCCAGTACGGTTATTGTCTAGAGTTAAAATCCACTCCACCCAACATTCCACCAAGGCAAAGGCCTATGTCCGCAGAGCACTTGCACTTATTGCAGCAGGAAGTGGTGGTGATGCTGCAAAAAGGAGCAATCGAGCTCGTGCCAGTAGGGGAGGAAGGCACGGGGGTGTATTCCCTGTACTTCCTTATTCCAAAGAAGGACGGATCTCTCAGACCCATTCTGGATCTGCGTCCCCTCAACCTGTATATACTGTCAGAACACTTCCATATGCTTACACTACAACAGATTCTTCCCTTGTTAAACCAAGGGGACTTCTTAGCAACCTTAGACCTCAAGGATGCTTATTTCCACATTCCACTACACCCGTCCCATAGGAAATACCTCAGATTCACTATCCAAGGCAAACATTATCAGTTCAAGGTCCTACCCTTCGGAGTGACCACAGCCCCAAGAGTGTTTACCAAGTGTCTGGCGACAGTGG
This sequence comes from Lissotriton helveticus, assembly GCF_964261635.1. Taxonomy (NCBI): domain Eukaryota; kingdom Metazoa; phylum Chordata; class Amphibia; order Caudata; family Salamandridae; genus Lissotriton; species Lissotriton helveticus. The sequence continues at coordinate 138,279,578 of NC_136068.1, read as the reverse complement.
CGGCGCACCTCAGGAGGCAGAACATCCATGTCTACCCCTACCTAGATGACTGGCTTGTTCAAGCCAAGTCGGAACAACAGTGCGCCGCGGACATGTCGACTACCATTCACCTCCTTCACGATCTGGGCTTCTCGTTGAACTACCCAAAGTCGCATCTTCAGCCGGCACATGTCCGGCAGTTTCTGGGTGCGACGATCAATACCCTGACGGCCATGGCTCACCCAAACCAAGTCAGGATAGACAGCATGCAGTCTCTAATCCAAAAGTTCAGACCACAACACTCACTTCCAGCGAGAGTGTTCATGCAGTTGATAGGCATGATGGCCTCCTGCATCTTCATAGTCCCTCACGCACGGTTGCATATGCGCCCGCTCCAGGAGTGCTTAGCAAATCAGTGGACACAGGCACAAGGACAATTAACAGACCTAGTGTTGGTTACCAGTCGGGCATACGACTCTCTGCATTGGTGGACTCCACACAACCTTTGCAAGGGCCGACTGTTCCAGGAGCCAGTGCCACAGATTATCCTGACGACGGACGCATCTCTCCAGGGATGGGGAGCTCATCTGCTCACTTACACCGTGCAGGGACTATGGACGACGCAGCAACAGAAGATGCACATCAACTATCTGGAACTGATGGCAATCTTCATGGCGCTCAAGTCCTTCATTGTACATCTGTGCAACAAGGTAGTGTTAGTCCGGACGGACAACATGACCGCGATGTACTACATTCAAAAACAGGGGGGCACCCACTCGCCACAGCTGTCTCATCTGGCTCAGGGCATGTGGCGATGGGCCATTCAGAGGAACATCTTCCTCATGGCAGAACACCTCCCGGGCAAGGACAATCAGATGGCGGATCTGCTCAGCAGATACAGCCATCAAATGCACGAGTGGGAGCTACATCTGTCAGTACTCCTCCCGTACTTCCAGCGGTGGGGTCATCCGGAGATAGACCTGTTTGCAACAAAAGAAAACGCAAAATGCCAACACTTTGCCGCCAGGTTCCCTCACCCACAGTCTCAGGGGAATGCGATATGGATGAACTGGTCAGGCAAATTTGCGTACGCTTTTCCGCCAGCCCCTCTGATACCGCTGGTGGCAAGAAAGCTAAGGCAGCACGCGATGACTCTCATCCTGGTTGCTCCAACGTGGGCGCGCCAAGCATGGTACACCACGTTCCTCGAACTCTCAGTGGTGCCGCATCAAAGACTGCGCCTCACGCCCAGACTCTTGACGCAGAACCATGGAGAAATTCAGCATCCAGATCCGCAACAGCTCAACCTGGCGATCTGGCTCCTGAAGTCCTAGAGTTTGGATACCTTAACCTACCTCCAGAATGCATGAACATCATCAAGGAGGCACGGAAGCCAACTACCAGAGCATGCTATGCTGCAAAATGGAAGCGTTTTGTCATTTACTGTACAGCCAATGACGTCAACCCGCTAGATGCATCTATCCCTAACATCATTTGCTATCTGCTACATCTCTACAAGTGCAATCTAGCGTTCACTTCTATTCGGATACATCTATCCGCCATGGCAGCTTATCTTCAAAATAGGCAGCATCTCTCTGTTTTCAGGGTGCCTGCTATTAAAGCTTTCCTTGAAGGCCTGAAACGAGTCATTCCCCCAAGAACACCGCCAGCTCCGGTGTGGAACCTCAATGTGGTCCTCACCAGACTGATGGGACCACCATTTGAGCCACTACACTCGTGTGAACTCCAGTTCCTAACGTGGAAAGTGGCTTTCCTAATTGCTATTACGTCACTAAGGCGTGTTAGTGAGCTACAAGTGCTCACAATCCAAGAGCCATTCATTCAGATTCATCCAAATAGGGTAGTGCTACGTACTAACCCCAAATTCCTTCCAAAGGTGGTGTCACAGTTTCATCTCAACCAAACTATTGACTTGCCGGCATTCTTCCAAAACCCACAAACGGTAGCGGAAAGAATGCTCCATACGTTAGACGTACGGAGGGCGTTAATGTACTACATAGACAGAACACAACACTTTAGGAAGACAAAACAACTTTTTGTTGCCTTCTCACCACAACACAAAGGCAACCCTATTTCCAAAGCAGGAATAGCCAGGTGGATTGTTAAGTGCATCCAAATCTGTTATCACAAGGCCAAGCGCACGTTAACGATACCCCCAAGGGCGCACTCCACACGCAAATTGGGGGCATCCATGGCTTTCCTAGGGAACATTCCTTTAGAGGACATTTGCAGAGCAGCCACGTGGATTACACCACATACCTTTACAAAACACTACTGTGTTGATGTGCATTCCAAGCAGCAGGCTGCTGTGGGACAGGCTGTTCTCAAGACGCTTTTTCAAGTTTCTGCAGCTGGCACGGGCAACCGCCGCTAATGGAGGGACTGCTATGTATTCTATGCTAAGATATGAATTTAGCAGCCCACATGCCTCGAACTGAATATGCTACTTACCAGTATGCATCTGTTCTTGGCATGTAGGGCTGCTAACATTCATATCGCCCACCCTCCTCCCCGGTGCCTGTCGCAGCTGCAGATCTACTATTGTATTCAATCATTAGCATGGACATCCTTTACACTTTTCACTCCATCTTCTGCCACAATGGCGAAAAACAATCTGGGGATGGAGCCGATGCCCATGCGCACTGTAGTCCAGGGGAGGAGCCACCTATCTCAGGATACTTCGAAGACTCTTCCAGGACAACAATGTGCGATCATCCGGACCCAACACTAGGCGGCGATCTAATGCTAAGATATGAATGTTAGCAGCCCTACATGCCAAGAACAGATGCATACTGGTAAGTAGCATATTCATTTTTAGATAACCCCCCCCCCTATTTTCATAATACTTAAAACACTGAAGCAGTGTTTCACAAAAATGCGCTGTCCACAAATGTGGGCCACTTTTATTTTAGGGTGCCCGGGCCTATTTTTTACCCCAATCTAACCCTGGTCCTGATTACGGGTAGGAAAAAGCTGAGAGGGGAATGTCACAGGCTGTAAGCTGCCTATGCAGAGTAAGCAGAAAGTTCTGTGTGCCTTTGCATCTGAAAACAGTGTCAGGAAAACCATACAGTTAAAGGATTCTGGGAATTGAATTAGACACAGAGAAAAAACATTCAAGGCAGCTGCAGAACTGATGTTTGTTTTCAAAAATACGTTTATTCTTTTGTTTACACTGAATGATTAAAAACATTGGGAAAAACAATCATTACAGACATCTCATTGCCTTTACCCTGAAAGAGGGAATTACTACATATAAACATGTTCCCGCCAAAATGTAGCCTCCAAATCATTTTATTATGAGTAGACACAAAAATAATTTGCAACGCCATTCAGGTTTCCAGCAGCATGAAAACCACCAACAAAACAATGCACCCAAAAATAACACAGCACAGAATATTTTCCATTTACAATCCTTAAAAAACAAAAAAAATGCAGCCATTCATACATATTGAAAGGGGGGGCAGGTTAGGCAGACCAAGATAACAACAAATCTATTTGCATGTAACATAGTTCAGGCAGCCTGCTTCCACAGCCCACACTACAGGAGAGTCCCACCCTCCACATCTAGAACAGACCATTATTCCCAAATCTATCCACGCAATAAAGATATTGTGGGAGGAACAGCCACCCACAAACTTCACGCTGATGTACCCCTCAGATCTCCTGAGAAGACACATACTACATCCCCTTACATGAAGCATTCAGAAAGAGAAGTTGAGTACAGCCTTAACACCCAAAGGTATAGCTAGGGATTTGTTTCTTAATAACGTGTCAGAACTCAGGTCCAGGGAAAAGCAGACTGAGATCTTCACCATAGAACAACCTCTTCTGCCAATACCTTCCTGGGTTCTGGTAACTTAAACCCATGTCTTCAGGGCCGCCTTCACCACCCCTTCTTTTAAACTTCCCACAGGGAGTTTCCTTGTATGGATTTGATGATCTGAGAAGGCCCGGCTCATTACTGAAGACCTACAGTGTCTAGGCAACTCTTTAAATGTCCACGGTGGTTGAGACTGGGTCTCTTCTTCTTAAGTTAAGCATAATCTCTATCAGGATTCAAGCCCTATATAGGATCAACCACACAGCTCTGGAGGTCTTGAAGGTTTCAGCTGAGGTACTAGCTTCCACCTTGTGTGCTTCAAGGGTGCTCAGACGCATCTCTGAAACTCCCAGTCTGTTCATTTGCAATCACTCTCCCTGACAGGCCTTATGATTGACCTGCAGTGTGCTGACCGCTGTCGTTATGGATATGGTTGATGGAGGTCAGCGGTGTATTGCACCTCTGCTTCTTCAAGTCAGTCGTCCATCAGGAGGTAATCTCTTACAGATCTGCTTGATGCAGCACAGTCAGATCCGAAGGACTTTCCTTTGAATCTTACTTTAACTATCTAAGAAAATGGTTCATCTGATGCATCATTTTATTAACTTTCCAGTGATTACTGATATTTTAGGAGGCATTAGAAAATATTTTAAAAAGTCTTCTCTCCAGCTAGGAGATACTCCTCTCCTTTCTGGGAATTGAACACAGTCCTTTCACATTAAATATGCCTGCCTTTTGTACCAAGACATAAGCCCTACCTTCGCTACCGCACGTGGGTTGGGGCTACTGTAGTGGCCATAAAAGTAGACATCGCTTTAATTAAGATGCAAGTCTCATGTTAAGGTGAATGTTATCCAGGTTTTTTTTCGTAATAAGGTTTTGTTAAGCACTTATTCTTTATTCCTATGGGATCCCCTTCCCTTCCATACAATATGTGTAAAAAAAAGCCCATATGTTTTACTTCAATAACAAAATCATAACAAATAAACATGTTTTTGAAAAATATGGGGCTACTTTCAAAGCAATCCATAGCTGTACACCTAGAGTCACGGGTACAGTTCATTATCAAAAAGCTACTTATCCCATTCTGGGAATACAAAGGACTTATTTCATTAGCAGTAAAACACCCAATGCTACTTGTTGCTACTTTAATAAAAACAAAAAACTAAATGGAGAACAGCTGCCCGGTGGCCTTAGACTGGTGAATTTCTATATTGGAGAACCGTTAAAACAGACAAAAACCACTTCTAGGAAAATCATAAGATCTCCATGTGAACAAATCCACAAAAATCTGCTGAATTCTATGTGAAAAATATACCAGATCTCTGACGGATTCCTGTTTCTGATTACAAATAAAAAACAAAATGACCTCCCTACAAACCTTTCTGTTGCATGTACAGTAAGAACAAATATTTCTCTAAAAACAGGCCAAGCAAATAAAATAATTTTTAAAACTACGGGTTGTAATAGTCTTTTTAGTCTGTCTCCCACAGTCCAGAATACAAACAGCAGCAAGCAGAGGACAGGATGTGCAAACAAAAGGCAGAGCAAAATGGGAATGGCTGGTAGGAAGTCTGGGGTCCCTTGAGCAATAGAGAGCAGGACACAGGACTCAAAAAGGAAAAAAAGCCATCAGAGAGCAGCAGTATCAAGGGGGCCCCAGAAAAGATTTAAAAAAATTAGAAACAAGGAAGTGTTTGGTTAAAACTATAAGTTACACAGAAATAAGTCTGGCCAAAGTTGGGGAAAAGCAAAGCTGTCACGTAGAATTGTTCACTTACAGAGGCATTCATCAAGTTGGGTTCATCAGCCAGGGGAAAGCCATTCAAAGGGAAATGTATGAAGAACTGTTTTGTCAAAAAGGGGTTCATCAAGCCGCTTCCATTGGGTGGGTTCACTTTGGTTTCAAATACAGATACTTCCTGCTGCTCTTATGGAGAACCTCCCTAAAACCGCAGCAATTTGGAGACCATGGTATACCTTTTTCATGTATTCTGATACCAGGACAAACACCTTGGCGGGATGTCTGTCCCACTAGATTGCTTCATTTATTTCTCAGGGTCATCCTTTCCCTAAGCTGCTGGTTGGCCCTCTTCCTGGTAGGGCTAAGCTTGTTATACTAGTGTCATTGATGGGAGAGGAAATGTTACACCTTGCAATCCTACCCTCTTAATAAACAAGAAACATAGCTGGAAATTGGCAATCGCATTCCTGGCTCGGCCCTTGATGGAAACATGAATTGCCCTAGCGGAAACTGATCAGCATTGTGGAACTGTCCCTTGGAGCCTTAGAGTGGCAATACAAAAAGTCTCTCTTATACCAGCACTGACTTCCTGGCCACTTCCTTTTCTCCTTGAGGGAATTATGAGGTGTTTGCTCTATAAACGCTTGTTAGCATCAACATTTGAATTTATGTGAATTTTATAAAAAGGAAATTGAATTGCCTCCTGTAAATAGGTATGTTTCTCTAAAAAAGTACACATTTCTCAAGTTTATGTGGTTGAGATCATGCAAATAGGGAGTTATATCCTGGTATTTATTCATTCAAAGGAGGTACCCATGAGTGAGAATTTGGCACCTTCAAAGTGCATTTTGCCAGGTGTTTCTGTCAAAATATCAAGGTTTATTTTTTATTTACTTGAGTGTTATATAGCGCTGGCTAGACCCGGAGGTATCAGAGCACTTTACATGAGGAGAATTACATAGGTTACAAGTTACACATTGTTCCAGAAGGTACATCAGTTACAGGTTACATCCGTTGGTTCAAGGCGTGTAGAAGGGTATGGGGGTAATGTAAAAGGGTAATGGGGAGGGAGATTAAGCGGAGCATAGGCATAAGGATAAACAGGTTGTCGAGGCATTTGTACAGAGGGAACAGAAGAAACCCTTCACATAGCTAAGGGTTTTCCACTACAGTCTGGCTGACCTTTCCATTGTCCCAGCAAGGAAAGTGTGTGCTGAATGGAAACATAGGCTTGGGGAAAGATTTCTTCCAACATACAGATTTTTAGGTATAAATGTGCCCTATAGAAACATAGTATATGCAACAGTAGGTGGCTAGTGACATAAAGGGATTAAGTGCACTTATTAGCAATATTACCCATCTGAAATGTTGTGCTTCGAACGTAGAACATTTTTTCCTCATGTTCTAAAAGCATTATAGCCCTCTAACCGCGAGCTGTACCAGTCGTTAAAGGCCCTCTTCCTTGTTATTGGGTTCTCAACTGCAACCACAGCCTGTAACACAGGTAGAGGACCTTTTAACAACTGGTACAGGCATCTTCAGTGGGTTACAGCCCTATATTGCTCTTCCAACACACAACTATACCAATAAGAATCACTTTTGCATTCACAGTGCCTTAAGAGTTACTTGACAACTGCCTCGCTTACAGCATTACTGTGTCATGTGATATGGCCTTGAATGTTAAATCAAGTATGTGCTATATCGGTGATAAATGCTGAGCCAGTTATTATGCTTTTTAAAGATATTATCCCAGTTAATAGGTCTATTAAATTTGTAGTGTACATAAATATGCATATTATAACTTAATATACATCAAAATTACTGGGCAGTTTATTACGCCATCCTAAAAACTACGCCATTTTGCATGCCATTCTCATTATTGTAGAACTTAATACTTAATTTCATTTTAATAACTTTGCCAGTTAGTGTGATAGCCTTCTTATTATGTAAGTAAATATGCCACCATGATAATGCCACTATTCGCCTGCCAAGGCAAACCCTAGCATGTCTCTGCCAATGAACCTGTCATTAACCAACAGCAGGTGGAGGAAGGTCCTTCTCCTACCTCGCTGCGAAGACCTGGAGCTCCCTGCCTCTCACCTCAGGCAATAACCATCGCTGCCGCAATTCAGGAATGACCTCAAGACCTGGCTCTTTGACTGAACCGCAGACTCAGCCCCCCACCACCACTCCCAGCGCCTTGAGACCCTCACGGGTGAGTAGTCGCGCTTTTTAAGATTACTGATTCATTGATTGATTGATTGATTCAGGGTAGGTTCTGCTAACAAGGAACCACATCTTAATTAGCTATAATTCAGTGATTCAACTATGGCTTATCATTATGTTCTCTTTGATTCAGGTCACATTGTGACCTGAAATTTAGCGGGGCGATAGTGCTCAGCGAGTAGGGACTCTAAAGCCAACGAGACAAATGTAGGCAGCCTATAGTACATCACGCCCTACACAAAAGAATGACTGCGGTTGTAAATGCTTGCAATATATTTTTAAACCTCGGGTTAGATGCCTTTTAACTTGTGCTTAGCTGAATAGCTAAAGGCGTTCCTGATCGAGTGTTGACTTGAATACTGAAATGACTGGAAGAATATAATCTTGCACTGTTTAACTGATTAATTACATTAATTGGAGGTTGGTTCCTTGCGATAGTTCTATGGCTTATCACTAGTTAACAAGGATTGTAAATCTTTGCTTTAGTGCAAAATACTTTTCAGGATATGGAGTCGTCTGAGGCAAAGTTCATCTGATGCTTTCAGGGGGAAGGGTTAGAGCCCTCCCAAATTGTCCTGGAACAAAGAGGGCTGCCATGCGCTTCCGTCCCACAGGAACGCGTCCCACCGGTCAGGCCACACACAACTCCATTCTTCGTGCAACGGTATACAGTTCACATTTCGAGTGTGGCCAGTGAAGTGACGCTGCTAATCTTCTTGAACCTGTTTGCAGCCGTCACTGCAATAAAGTTTTTCTGTTGAGATAGGAAACATAAATTCTTTATTGTATAGTTAATAAAAACTGTTACAATATTCCAGTTAATAAAATACTTTCCTTGGCGTACTATTATACATTAAATACAATTTAAAAACTACATTTGTTGTAAAATACATATAGAAAAAAAAATTGTCCTCATTGTCCTTTACATGAGTTCTCAATATTAGTTAATATTTTGAGAAACAAATTTTAAATCAACCAGTATGAATTGCAAGATCAAAGTTCTGACTTGTGTTATCTTTTCTGTTGAGATAGAAAAAACAAGGATTACATTATTATTCCAACCACAGGGGTGATCTTGCTGGAAAAGGTAGCATAGAGGCAGACCTGGATTTTCTTTCGGTAGAAGATAAACAGGGTCGGAGATTTGTGTGAGACGTGGAAGAGCTGTGTGACTGGTGTTGTAGTTCTGCTTGAGGGTGTTACACGTCTGGAAGAAGGTGTGTCACAGCTTTCTTGAAAGATGATAAGTATGCATGTATTGGAAATGTAAATAGCATAAATCTTGCTGAGAAGCAGTAGCATTGTACATTGTGTGGGTGTTGTCATATACTAGAAGACTGTATACATCAAGAGGCATTTGCATCTTTGTTTTACACATTTTTGTAACATATCAGATGTTATGTCGCAAGGAGAGACCAAGTTGCTTGAGAATCCCTGACTTTAGGATGATCACAATGAGATTACAGAATGTAGATACCATCCCACAGATTTCCTTGAAGAAGGTCATAGATCAGATTAAGCCACCTATTGCCCCAGTACCCTGCATTTTCTTTAAGTCTGGACAATCAGTAAGGTCTGGATTCTTTACCCATCTGGTATTACATAGAACACTATATCTGCCCTACATTCGTTAGCACGCGGTGCTATGCCCGTGAGACGGTCAGACATTACAGAGTTAAGCGGGGAGTGATTGGAAGCTTCACAATTCCCACCTGGTGATGCATCTTGCATTGACTACTCATTTATTTCACTCATTCTGCAACCTCATATGGGATGGTCAATGCTACTTCCTATCATTAACGTATTAGACTTGCCCTGCTAGAAATCACTACTAAGTACGTCCTACACCGGTGGTTCTTAACCTGTCGTCTGAGGATCCCTGGAGTCCATGACGCCTATGTGAGACTGCATATAAAATTAAACAATATAAACACATTAATAAGGTGTATATAAATAAAGAAGCTAATGCAAAGTAGAACATTTTAAATTAGAGGCTAAAACTTAATTTGGCACCCTCAGATTGATTCGTAGGAACAGTGTAAGTGCGGAAAACATAATATACTATGTACAATGGCGACCTCTATTGAATTGCATTTAAAAAAAAAAATCATTTATGCATGTGTTTGATGAATGCTTATTTCCGTATTTTTGTGCATTGTTTTGTGGCTCAAATCACACAAAATTGCTTATGCCGAGGTCACTGGCTACCAAAAGCTACTCAGGAGGGGGTTACCGGATTCCAGTAACGATTAAAAGTCAAAAAGGTTACGAACCATTGTCTTACACAATGCTTAATTAGTAAAAACAATAAGTGCCAGGGCCCTCGTCAGAAGGCTACCACAGCTCGCACTACCCATTGCCCCTATCGGTGCTGCCAACGACAGTATCAACACAACTACTTATCATCACACTCCTATAAGTGTGACATTTCAGACAATTTCAGGACCCCAAAGCTATAAGAATGGCTTGGGTAACAGGCATTAGTCATTTTTAATATACTTTTAATTAAGAAACTACTGTTGTTGTGCTCCTCCCTAAATCAGATAAACAGTGCCAACAGTCCCAGTGTTGACAGTTAAGTGCCAGTGCCGAGCACTGCCACAAATTAAGCACTGTTAACACTTTGGGCCTCATTATGAGTACGGCTGTCCTCAGGATCACCGTACTCACGGTGGCGGTCTGACCACTGCAGGTCTGTCCGCAGTATTCTGAGTGTGGTAGTCAGACCGCCACAAGACTGCCGACTCTGCCGGGATGAGAGATCCCACTGCGTCAGCAGTCTGCAACCAGCCTCAATATGCTGGCAGCGCCGATGCATATTATGAGTTGGCTTTCCACCACCCTTTTTTTGGCGGTGACCCCGCCATGAAAAGGGTGGAAGAGAGGCAACTAAGGGGGCCCTAACAGAGCCCACTGCCAGATTTGAGAATGGGGGTGCATGCGGGGGGCACATGTTGTGCCCGTCTGGAATTGAAACCCCGTTCCTGCATGGTGTAGTATGCATGCCACACCATGCAGGAACGTGCTGGGCGCTGTCATGACAGTGATCTGCTGTTAAGGTACTCCTATGAGCCTTACACAGCCGCCGCCGTGAGACCACCGCAACACCATTGACATCTCCCGCGCAGAGTGGCCGCCGGTAACCTCTACACCCACCTCGGAGGCGGGACGCTGGGGGCGCGGCCTAGACCGATGACGCGACCTGCGGCTGTTTAAAGGAATATGGGTCTGTTACCGCGCAGCGGTCGTGCCATGGGCGCGCCGGAGGTGCGCCAGAGGTAAGCCCGTCTGTGCCCGTCCGAGCCAGTCCGCGGCCAGAGGCCAAAACCCCTGGTCCGCTACCCGTTAAGTCCTTCCCTAGGATAGCCTTCTCTTCCTCAGAACTGTGGAATATCCGTAAATCTGCTATGGAACAGGGAGGGGTCATGTTAAATTGCTCCCATCACTTCCCTTCCCAACTCGACGGTCCGGTGGCTTGTAAATACTGCACTTTTCAAGGCCGCTTGCAGTTTATCCAGGCGGGTCCTACAGTCCCGGTAATAACTTCTCTCCCTGGAGAGCGCACCTTCATCCTGTGCAATGTGCGCTCTTTGCCTAGACACTCCTTGGAGATCTGGGACATGATCAGTTCATACTCGCCAGAAATTTGCTTTCTGACAGAAACGTGGCTGAACACCACTAATTTCCCACTGATTAATATAGCCATCCCTGAGAACTATAAAATTATCCATCTGGATAGGATGGGGAAATCGGGGGGGGGGGAGGATTGCTATTGTTCGTAAGAGCCATATAAATATTGCTTGGGTCAACACGCAAATGGACGATAGCATGGAAGTCGGAATTTTTAAAGCCAACTTTTCCCCGTCGGAGAGCTGGACGGGGGCCCTAGTCTATCGGCCCCCGGGTCCTAAGGCGGACTTTGCAAACAAACTTGTGGATTTGATCGCCACACACGTTCTCGCTGTGAATAAATTTCTGCTCTTGGGCGATTTCAATTTTCACGGTGAATTACTCACCTCCCCGGAAGTGAGCAAGCTCCTTATGGATCTGGAGCAGCTGGGGCTCTCACAGAGAGTCCTGGGGGCTACACACAAGGGGGTCATACCCTGGACCTAGTCTTTACAAACATCGACTTTGTTAGTTGTGATCCCCGGCGCCCCTCACGTGGACAGATCATGCGTTGATCAAGTTCACGCTGGCCCACAGCTTGTCGAGTCTTTTAGGTCATTCTACGGGGAGGGGAAAACAGCCTCAGCGCCAATGGAATAAGCTTTCGCCTCAGAGTTTTGAAACCGAATTCCAGGCGTTGCCCCCGCCGATGGACCAAGATGTTTCAAGGGCCCTGAAGGGTTTCGGAGAGGGCCTGGAACATGTATTGGATACTATCTTACCTGTAAACAGACAGGCCAGACCCAGTCGAAGCCGTCTCTCAGCCCAGTGGTACTCGCTAGAACTCAAACAGGAAAAAACTTCCTGTAAAAAGCTGGAAAGAATATGGCGACGTAATAAGTCCTCACAGTCGAAGGCATCATTTAAAGCTGCACAGGGGATTTATCATCATAACCTTAAGGCAGATAGATGTCAGTTTATCGTGAGTCAGATCGAAAGGGCAGACAATTAATCCAAAGCCCTTTTCGATATTCTAAAGGACTTCACTGCCCCGGCTGCCTGTAAACCGCCACCCATTGAATCGCAAGAGTTATGCGACTCTTTGGCCCACTTTTTTCAACAGAAAATTGACAGAATATATGCCAATTTTCCAACCCAGGAACAGGGTTTCCCGCTACGGGATTGCAGGTTAGGATACCGTATGGGGCAGTTAGACTGCTCACTGGAATCTTTTACCCCGATCTCCCTTCTGGAGACACAAAGAGCTTTGGAGGCGGCGAAATCAGGCTCCCCGGTAGATCTCTGCCCTCCAAAGGTTATGTCACAGCTCTCGAATATTATGGCCCCTGCCATCCAAAGCATCTTTAATCTTTCAATCCTGGAAGGTGTGGTTCCACTACCTTGGAAGGAAGCCTTTGTTCGCCCCATACTTAAAAAGCCCACGGCGAACCCTCAGGATTTAGGTTACTATCGCCCCATTTCCCTGCTCCCTTTATTGGGGAAAATATTGGAGAGCCTTATAAACCAGCAATTAAATAGCTACCTAGAAACAAATACTATCCTGGACCATTCTCAATCTGGGTTCCAGCGGGGTTTTAGTACTGAAACTGCCTTATTGGCGGTAACAGACTCCTTAAGGATGACCATGGATGCTGGGGGTTCGGCTATCCTGGTCCTGCTTGACCTCTCCGCGGCTTTTGATACCATCTCTCATGTGAAGCTCGCGGAGAGGTTGAGTTCTGCAGGCATTCAGGGCTTAGCCCTGAAGTGGTTGCTGAGTTTCCTGCGGGACAGATACCAAACGGTCACCATGGGCCCTTATCAATCGAAAAAAACACAGCTGGACAAGGGCGTGCCCCAGGGCTCCTGCCTTAGCCCCACCCTTTTTAACATCTATCTGGCACCACTGGCAAGGGTAGTGGAAGCCCTGGGGTTTGAGACGGTGTCTTACGCAGACGACACCCAGCTGGTGTTCAACTGTGGGCCAGATGTGGCGGCCGACAGACTCCGTTTTCGCACGGGTATGCTGGAGATCGCGAATTGGATGGCTAATAATTGCCTCCAATTAAACCCGAGCAAGACGGAAGTCATGCTGTTGGGAAAGGCCGATGAATCCTGGTCTGCGGACTGGTGGCCAGTACAACTGGGCTCGCCCCCCTCGTCATCTCAGAGTGTGAACAATCTGGGCATCAAACTTAACCGCACCCTTACAATGCAAGATCATATCTCCGCGGTGGCCGGGGCGGGGCGTGTTACCATAGATTAAGAATATTACGGAAGATTCTCCCTTTTATCCCGATGACACATCGCAGAACGCTGACTCAGGCAACGATTATTAGTCGGTTGGACTATGGAAATGCTCTGCTTGCAGAGGTTGGTAAAACCCACATGAGAAAGTTGCAGGTTATTCAGAACACGGCCGCCAGGCTGGTTCTGAATCAACCAGCGGGCACTCCATATTTGCCTCTGCTGAAAACCTTACACTGGCTCCCAGTCAAGCAAAGATCGTTTTTTAAAGTCTGCTGCCTGACGTTCACTGCCCTCCAGGGCCGAGGACCAGTGTATCTCCAAAAGAAACTGAAAAAATATGCGCCCAACCGCCCACTGAGGTCCAGTTCGCGACATCTACTGCATATTCCACGCATCAAATGATGTAGGACTGGGGGCAGGGCTTTCTCCTACTTGGCCCCTAAATATTGGAACAGCCTTCCTGTGACTCTTCGAGACACCCCCTCGTATCAGTTTTTTAGGAAACATCTTAAAGCTCACTAGGGAGGCCAGGAGACACTACACACTCTGTCAGAAAAATGCAAGGATGGAATGGGAGGATAATTTCTGGCAGGACCTCCTGGCTGCCAGCCGTGGGAAAGATGCCAAAGGTTTTTGGGACATGGTGGGCAAAAGGAATCGTCCTGACGATTCCCGGAGGACGTGTGCGATTAATGCCCAGACTTGGTTCTCCCATTTCCAAAATCTTTACTCTGTTGTTGAAGGCCCACTTAATGACCCCTTTAAAATTCCATCCTTTATTCTAGACCGAGACCTGGAATTGTTTTCCCCCCTCGATGTAACAAAGCAAATTAAAACCTTGGTCCCCCTGAAAGCAGCTGGCCCGGACGGCCTACCGGGGGACATTCTCCGTGCCTATCCGGAAGAATGGGGGGCTCTAATCTCTGCACTCCTCAATGCAATTATGGGGGGAGGGCTTGTGCCCGACTCCTGGAGAGGTGCGGAGGTGGTGCCCATTTTCAAAAAGGGCAGTCGGGACTCACCAGGGAACTATAGGCCTATAAGCCTAATAGACTCCAGCCAGAAATTGGCCGGGAAAACCATCTTGGGGAGAATTACTCAATGGGTGGACGACAATCACATTCTGTCCGACATGCAGGCTGGGTTCCGTTCGGGTACAGGAACTATTGAACAGGCCTTTAGGCTCTTGTTGTTACACTGGAAGGTGGTGGTGCTGGGCAAAGGCAGTCTCTATCTGGCCTTTATTGACCTTAAGACTGCCTTTGACCTGGTACCTAGGGAGGAACTTTGGAGGGTGCTTGATGGTCTAGGGATGCCCCCGTACCTATTGAACCTCCTTATTAACCTGCACACCAACACCTATGCCCAGGTTAGATGGGGGTTGAATGGGGAAAAGACCGATAAAATCAGGGTCGAGAGGGGGGTAAGACAGGGCTGTGTTTTGGCCCCCACCTTATTCTCCCTCTATATTAACGGGGTGGTAGATCATCTACTGGGCGAACCATCAGACGCTCCTAGCCTGGGTGGAGTAAAAATTCCAACTCTGTTGTTCGCCGACGACACCCTCCTCATCTCCAAAACTCCCCAAGGCCTACAGTCTTTACTGAACCGCTTCCAGGATTTCTGTACCACTAAAGGCCTCGTCATAAACATAGACAAGACCAAGTACCTAGTCATGCACCCACCCCGCAAACTTGGTCGCCCTCCAATTCTGAACTTTATACCCCTAGAAAGAGTGGCGGAATTTGATTATCTGGGGATCCGTCTGAATGATGCAATGAGCTGGACTGCCCATATTGATAAAATGACTCTGGCTCACAAAAGGGTGGGGGGCGCCCTTCTCAAGGAGTACAATAACTCCTCAAAACATTGTGTTGCACCCATACTTGAGATTTACAAAGCCCGTGCAGTCCCTGCTTCTCTCTATGGATCGGAATTGTGGGGCTTGGGCAAGGTCGATTCACTGAGTAAGGCCGAAAATAAATTTATCAAGGACCTTCTCGCTATTCCATCGAGCAGCCCGACCATCCCAATGCTCTTGGACACTGGCTGTAAAGCCATAAGGGACCAGGCTCGGCTTCGTCCCCTTCTGCTCTGGGCGCGCTTGTGGAGGGTCCCGGAGCTACAATCTTACGCCAATGGGCTGGCAGAAGTGATGCATGCGGATGGTTGGAGTAGCATTAAATGGCTGAAGGACATAAAACATCTTTTAGGGGAACTGGGTTTGGCCTCTTGCTGGCATAGTCACTCCGCTCCACCAAAGAAGATTCTAAAAAAACTTTTCTGGGAGTGGGTTGACGTGAAGCGCTCCAGTAGCCAGCAGCATTGTAAAACCACCGCAGCTTTCCTGCTGTTCAAAGACGTTGTCTTGTATGAGCCATATATGGATATTATAACAGTTGCCATGGATAGGTCCTTGTATATAAAATTTCGGCTAGGAACCTTGCCCTTGGCGGATCTTTGTTCAAGGTGGAATAAAGCCCAGCACACATCACGCTTTTGTGCTTCCTGTCCGGACAAACCAGAGTCGGTGCCACACTTTCTTTTCGAATGCCCGGACTATGGTCACCCCAGATCACGTTGGCTTGCCCCCATTTGCAGAGAACTGGGGACTCGTCAGCACTCTGTTGCCCTTCGGATTCTTTTAACGAACACAGCCCCTCCTATTGTCTGTGCTGTTGCAAAATTTTTAAAATGGGCTTGGTTGATAAGACTTAGAAGACTGTCCATATCAATTTAATTCTTTTTTAGCTAATTTATTCTGACATATTGTGTTTTAATTACCATTCTATTTGTACAGTCTTACCTATTTCGACATGCTGTTTTTATCTTTTTGTACTGCTTTTATGATATGTGCATATCGAAATAAAGCATCAATCAATCAAAGCTCACTTGTATTAGCACTAGCTTGTCCGGTTCTCTGTTCTTGTGGTGGTAACTAAGGAAAAAGCGCCGAGATGCCCCCCGGTGATTCGTGCGCTATATTAAGTTGTAATAACATAACATAACATAACCACCTGCCCGCCCTGGGTTACACTCATAATCGCAGCTGTGGTGGGCCGCCAGAAGGACCGCCAACCTCGAATATAGCTCGTTTTGACATGTGCGGAGGCCTTGATAGTTTGGATAATCGATATTTCAAGTAACAGTCCATATTTACATTCCTGGTTTGTTTTAGTGTTATTTCGCAAAAATTTGTTATTCTCTTTTCATTTTGGGGCTCATATACTTATGTCATTATACCTTTCCTCTTCTCTGGGGTGCCCCTACATTTCTCTCCTAGACACCTTAGAACTGGATATATTAGTATGATTCATAAATCCACTGATACAGTCATTACCTCTCTGCTCCTCCAATGTGTAATTCTGACACTGCTTTTCTTATTACATTGAAGGGTTGCATGCCTAGCTAAGGAAAAGTATATGCTTTGATAATGTCCTGATGTTTCTTCTTGATTCAATAATAAAGTATTGCAAAAAATGAAAAGTGTAGTCAGGGTGTCAGAAACCTTGTTTAGGCCCTGGACAATTTGCAGATTGTGAATACAGTAAAGTCACTGTCAGTGACCCTCAGTGGATGGGTTCTTTGATAGACCTGAACCCAATGCGAAAGCCTTTCCTTCACATGATATTTATATAGTTCCATAGGCATGCCTGCAACTCAGTCGCATTTGGAGGGTGTCTCTCTCTCTTAACTTCTATTCGCTCACCTGAAAAACACATTGCCTCCATAGACTTGAATAGGGTCACTCAAGTTTCAAAATCTATGATCACCCACCTAAAAAGGTTTCGTTCTCCAGTTACCTTAATTGGTTCACCCTCAAACGCGCCCACATTTTTGAGTCAAGAGTTTCACAGGTATGTATATGAGAGTGGAGCTTAAGGGGTGTTGCCCCTTTGAACATGGGTGCTAAATTTCTGTATGTGGGGGTTTGCATGAGTCCAGTTGAACCTACCTTCCATTTTCTCCTCATCATGTATTTTCGGAGCTCAATCTGTGATTTGAGGAGCCGGTTACAGCGTTTGGCTTTCTCTGCCAGGTTATTGAGCCACGGGTGGCGCAGGCATTGCCCTGCACTGAGCCGGCCACTAGGGGAGGAGAGAGCGAGTGGAGAGGGGAGGTAAGCAAGGTGGTGTGGGTAAAGGGGGCGGGGTGGAGCAGAGAAAAAGAGAAGGGAGGGGAAAGGAGGTGAGGGGTAGAGTAGAGTAAAGAAACAGTGAAGTTAATTTATTGGTAACATTAGATGTACTAAATATTTGCAACAAATAAATACATACATACACACATTGAAACATTCTTTAAAGAAATGAGAATACGAATTACAACAAAATCTGTGAAATATATATATGTCACAAAAAAGACATATAATGAAACTGACAGCACAGCTAAAGCACGTTCATGCAGTTATCCTATAGGACTTACAGCAGTAGGTGTGCTGTTTTCAAGTCTCTTCCAGGAAATGATCAACTGCATTCACCCCCACACTCAGTCTATCATACATCTAGGTTTACCCACTATGCATTAGAGCTGGAAGGACTGGAAAACAGGGGTTGGCTTAACAAACACTTACAAGTCATCTTATGTCAATAAGGATTGTCTGCTCTGCAAGAACACTGCCCCTGCTGCTCTTGGGGTGGGAGTCTGGGGAGCCGGAGGAACCAGACAGCATCGAAAACCTATATCATGGTGACATTGGGCTCCCTCCTACAGCCATGGAGATTTTGTTCCATTATAGCCATTGTAAGTTTTTCTTTTCTTTTTTTAAGCACATTTTCTTATGCAGGTTCATCCAAAGTGCCCAGCCAATCACATCTGTGAGCACCAGACCTCCTTGGAAAGTGTAAGAATTTCATTGGTCAATATCCAAAGAACTGACCGCATTCCTCACAAGCAAGTGAACAGGAGAAACTGGCAACATGAGGCATTCCATGAACTGCAGCAATGCTCCTGTGAACCAAAGCGGGACCTGCAAGGAAATTAGTTAAGGGGACCATAGAAATAACACCACCCTTCTCCCACTTTCCTCCACCTCATAGATATTTACCCTACCCACCTTGTCTGGCTCTCAATACGCAACAGCTGGCCCTCAAGGCAAGCAAGTGTAAAGTTATGTTGTCAACAAACATGGTGGAGGCGAGCTAAGAGAGCAGGCATCAGAACCCTGCCAGTTAGATGACTAAGCCAAGCCTGGCGAGGGCAATTCCCCCTGCAAGAATAGAGTTAGGTTGCCGGTTCTGGACCTGGACAAATAAGACAAGCGACGGAACCGGCGATAAGTGCACTCAGTCGTGAGGAGGATGACTGGTCACTCTCTGACTACAACCCTACATTATATGAAAAGAGGATCGCAAGAGAGTGTGACTCATGTGGAACACAGCAAGGAGCAGAAGTCTAACTGGTAACTTGAACATTTATACCCCACATACCAAAACTTAATTTGGCAAATGTATGCTACAGGCCAGCGTCCCGCAATCTGTATCCTACTAAACCAGATGTCACAAGCTTGGACAGTGCTGACCGAATAATAACCAATCTCAGTCATGCATAAGAATAGCAGGTCCTAGGGAACTAAATCATCTTAGAAAGACCTCATAAATATTGCAAGCTTAAATGGTTCTGGAATAGATCCAAGCCTGCTTGCATTATTGTTTCCTATAACTAACCCAGTATCATCTATCATCATGTTGACTATGAAAATCTTCAGCCTCATTACCGTCTGTAACCACTTACTTCACAAACTGTTATGCTTGAAGCTATAAGGGAGGCGATCCCAGCGAGTTGGAGAAAAATTGAATGCGATTGACCCCAAAATTGCAGAACTGACAACTCAGGGGAAATCAACAAGACAGCTTCATTTCATGTCACAGAGGAAAATTAAGTACTTGCAGAATAACCTGGAATATTCCAAAGACTGGTTCCACGATGTTTGGCACGTGTAACAAAAGATTGTTGAGTTGAACGTCAGAGCACTCACAGACAATGACAATTCTGTGGTGTGCCAGAAGGGTGCATTGGTGAAAATGTTCCATTACTTGTTAAATGTGCTATTCATCCCCGGCGGGCAAGTAAGAGCCCATAGAACATGCCCAAGCTACCAAAGCTCCACAAGCCGATCACTGCAGGTTATCTGCATCACCAACAAGTACACCAAATCATTAGGGTGCAAGGAAAATATATGACTGGGTAGTCATAAAATGCAAATACTTGCAGAATTCTAACCCGCAACCAATGTAAAGAGTAAAATATTTGTAGCAAGTCCACTGGCTTCTCAGCACTTAAAGACCTAGGAAAATTCCTGGACAGCTTGGATTCTAGCTCCATAGGGAACATTTAAACCTCCCGATGTTCGCCCAGCAGCCACACTAGCCAGGTCAACCAAAAATCATGAGCATCAGCCAGACATGTGGAGTAATGTCAGACCTCAGCATAGGCAGTCTGGAAATGTATTCAGAAGGAGGATGTATTGCCAAACAACAGAGACAAGTCCAGATCACCTATGAAACAATAAGTGAGATACTACTGGCTTTCCATTAGTATCTAACCACAATATCACAAATCTTCCCACACTTTCTTTCCTCTGACAACTTTGGTATACTCATGCCAGATGGGCGACTTCAAGATAACTCTAACTGGCATACCGCTTGTGCTATATAGTTTTAACTCCCCATTCCCTACATCACACTGACTCCCCCATGGTAACTCATCACTTCACTGAAATTGGTCCTCATAATGTCCTGCTGATGTCATCTCTCTGTCTCAAAGGCTTTATCCCCATTTATGACCTCATGATTAAAATGTGCTGAAGTCATAAGATGCACCGTACACTACCTCTCACATCCAGGCTTTTTAGATGTCCTGTCTGAGAGATATCTTGGACACTATTCATGCCTATACAGCTATTTTAATCTAAAGGTGTCTCAGATCCCATGAACCCCACCTTCTGCACTGAGCAATCTTGGTAAGCCACCCTTCAAAAAGATAGACCTTATCCCAGGGCCTGAAAGTCGCAGGCGCCTGAACCTGTGCCCACCACTGACAGTTTGAGCCAACTTTTTAGAGCCAGATCTTGATAAGGACAACTCTACACCACATTCCGTTACCTTATTTATTTATTTGAGAGTTTTATATTGCAGTAGGTAGACCGGAGGGTAACAGGACGTGTGAACAGGTTCCATACCACTAATACGAGGACTCGTAACTGTTCACAGAGTCTTGACACAAGGCTCTGATTTCTTAATCCCCGTATTCTGACAACTCAGACCCCTTCTTCCTCTACCCCCCGGCGTGTGACTACAGATGGGCGCCCCTTCTGGGTTCTGCTAAAAGCTGCGTAAACTATGTAGCCAGTGTAAATATGTTGTTCTGTTCCCTATCTTGTTCAGGTGACAGTTTTTAAAGCGATTTTCAGGAAACATAGAGCTAATTGCATGACATTGCACATGTCACAGCAGGTTTTCTCTGATGACAGTTTTTAGTGTGATTTATAGCAAAAATAGAGATAATGGCATGACATTGCACACATGGGGGCGCATTCCTAGTGCCACCACAGGTTTTTCTTGTTTCTGCATAGCATACTGAACCACAATGGCATGCATCTAATGCACTCTTACTTGCTTCATAGTGCATGCGAGTTGAGCACATTATACCAGTATATTCTGAACTTAGAGCTAACCACTCGGCAGACAGTATTGATCGACTCACACATGTGCCAGATCGTCATAGACACCGTCATAGCCAATGAAGGTGGCACATAGTTACTGTACTAAAGATTGCATTTTATGTTACTTGTCTTTCCCTTTTCTTTTTCCCTACATGTTCTTCCAGTAAGTACACAGACACCACTGCATGCACAGATTAGCCCGTGTGCTGAATAACTATACACTTGGCAGGTTTTTGCCACTACCTCACTCGTCCTGAAGAAGGCCTCACAATTTTTAAAGAGGCTGAAACATGTTCTCCATAGTGACAATTAGGATCAATATATTCTAATATTGTCCCAATACCTTTTTTAGCCTTGTCCTGGGCCGCTGGGAATAAAATTAGGTCAGTAAGGACTCCCAGAGACATTTTTAACTTTCACCACTTCATGAGTACTTTCCCCACACACAATTACACCAACCCAGCTCCGCTGTAATCAGGCGTCGCAGCACAACTGGGTGGCACCCAACTACCCAGTTGGGACCCGATGATGAAGCATGCCATCAACTAGGTTGGTAGGGGAGGGGGTCTTTGTATAAACCTAATGGGTTTCTGGCACTCAAGAATTACTATTGAGTTGATTTTGTTAGTGGGTTCGTCCACTGTGTTTGTGTGTACTTTATCCTGGGAATAGGGACGTACCCCCATCAAAATCCTCACTCTCCCCATTTGTTTACATATATGGACAAAATATATTGTCAGGAATATTGAGGTAAAAAATATTGTACTAGTAAGTTTATATAGGTACGCAAGGTTTTACTATATATAACCCCACATATATGTACCTTGACTATACATATGTACATATGTATGTATATATACATATATTAATATATATCTCTTTAAGGTATGTAGATGTGGAGTTAAGAATAGTAAATCTATAATTGCCTATTTGCACTTACCTTCTAGATACTTAGGGCCTTGATATTTTTGACACAGTATTCTCTCCACACAATATTTTTGTTTCCGATATTCTGTCTGTGGTCCATTTGGCACAACAGCAGCATCCATATAGGAGGTAATAATATTATAAGGGGCACATTGGGAGATGCAGGATTTCATAGATTAGGCCAGTTGATAGCAGATTGTGAAATGAAAACCTTTCATATTCTGCAATGTGAATACAAACTAATAAGTCCTCAGATATGGAGCCATACCTAACGTATACACTGTCTTAAGAGCAGACTCAGGAAAACAGAATGGATCCTCTCTGAATCCCCCATACTAAACTATTTAGAGTTGGGAACATTACAGAGGGTGGTGTCCAGGCTATACAAATACATGATAAATAACCTCTTCTCAAAAGCCCAAGAACACAATCTATCTAAAAAATGGACTGGGCTCCTTGGACGTGAATTTACAAAAAAGTACTGTTTCCAAACTCTGGAAGCAGGTATTAGCGAAGAAGAATTGAATTCTCGATGCTTTAAAGCTAGTACTGGAAACCACATTAACCACAGAGAGCCAAAATAGTTGGGGTTTCATATTGCTGGAGGTGGGTTCAGCCAGACTGCAACCTACCTCATATACTGTGGTCTTGTCCGAATCTAACCCAATACTGGAAAGCCATATGGGAGATAACCATGAATCGGCGCAAACGCACATAGCCTGCCACTCATACTAAGCCTCTTCATGTACACTAGAGTTCAAGGACGAGGCAACAACTCCTACCTGTTAGTGACTCCCTTTCTTGAGGACATTAATAAAGAAAACCTCCCTCACAAGTCTTTGTTAAGTCTATGGATATGCACAAGTCAAGATGGACTTCGACGATCCGGCAGACACTCTCTTTTAAATTGATCTTGAAAATAATACACAGTTTGCCATGACTGGTGAAGCAACCTTATTGCCTGGGAGGTTAGCGAAATGAATAAAAGAATTATGGCTGGCGTCTGGTGGCCTCACTGATCTTGGCGTCCTGCATAGTTTACCATCAGTTTCTGCAACTGTAGCCCAAGGATGGAGGTTCATGAAAGAAATACTGCCTCAAATATCCAATTACTGTCTCCACTGACTTTAATGATCAACCAATCAAAAATGAAACCTGTGCTCACCCACCCCTTTAGAGAACTAAACATACTGAACTGGCCTGGACAACAACTGAATGCCCCGTCTTAAGAATAGCATCCAATCTTCAGAGGGCAGTTGAAGATTCATGCCTTCTAATCATTTCTGGATTGGAGGGACCAGAAAAGAACATTCTCAACAACAATTGTCTAAAGATAATAGAAACTAAGCAAACTATGGGACAATCAAACAGTCAGTGATCAGAAAAAGTCATAGAAGCAGGAGGCGGTCTCTAGAACCAACAAAAGAGATTTTTGCAACAAGTGGGTTACTTCAGAAAGTTATGTGGTTAGCAAGTACCACTCACCTTTTGTCCCTGATCAGTAGGTTGGAGATGAACTCTTTGGCCTCGTCAGAGACATTTTCAAAAGGCTCCTCATTGAAATCCACTTCGGAGGAGAGAACATTGTTCATGGTCTCCGTGTCATGGTCTCCAAGGAAAGGAGATAGTCCACTTAGCCTAAGTTGAAAAAAACAGAAATGGTGACAAAGGGTTAATGAGAAAGACAGCTAAAAACAGAAGATCAAAAATGGGGAAAGGTGCAAGGCAGACTGCTGGATGGGAGATGTCTATGAACAAAGATGGAAGGAGAAAAAAGGCAGGCATTTGTGGGTATGAGAGAGAGAGAGAGAGAGAGGGAGCGCCACTGAGAGACAGAAAGACAGAACAAAAATAGGAAATGGTAAACTTTAGAACATTGCTGTGTTGCATCTGCTCAAAGCAGAGACTGATATGTTCACCTCTTTCTACTCCATGCTAAGTCAAAAACTCTCCAGTTTGACACTTCGGTGGTTTGATTGCTGTCTGATAGTAGCTACAACTTAAGGTGCGTTCAAAGTTGCTTTTTGGGCAGTCTTGAACCAAACAAGAGTTCCTCTATCAAGCTTACCTACATTAGGATGAACAGAATTTCAATAAAAGCCTCAAGGATATTCACAGGAGTTGGGTAAAAGGAGACAAATCATGAGCAAAATAAATCAGCCCAGAAGCACTCAAAAAAACTTTGGCGAAATGCTTGCCAACCAATGGGTTCATTCTATGACTTTGTTGTAAATCCAGTCCAATCAATAAGCTCAACGCCACTTAGTTTAACAGCAGTCTTTCACAGCTAACTTGGTGTTTTCTTAAAATTAGTTCCATGAAGTAAGAAACAAATGTAAAATCTAGCTACCCTGCTTTACTGGTAGTCAGTTTCACATGTCCACAAAAGTTAGAATTCTCTATGACATGTTTACCCGGACATCCCTTCTCCAGGAGTCCAAATTCTGAAGCCTTCCATGTGGAAACTGTGGGTAGAAAGGCTAGAAGTGGCACAGATTTCAGCTTCTATCCATGAATGCCATGTTGGGTGAAATACGTGTCTGCACAGTTTCTTTCCCATAGCTACAGGAATACTACCCCACAGCTGCCCAGCTACACATCCTACATCATGTGAAAGCCTGCCACTGCTGAGACCCTGTAATATAAGAGAGCACATTGGTCTATAAACTTCCCAGCAACATGTAAGGCTTTTTGCATGCACCAACTCCACAGGACCAGAGTTCCTCATGAGGTAGAATATGCTATAGCCTTAGAGCCTGACCGAGCGGGCTCTACTGGCTTTTAACAAGGGAGCGGGCCTTTAATAGCCGGTAGAGCCCGCTAGGAGGGCTCTACGGCTATTAGAACATTCCGCCCCTAGAAGGCAGAATGTTTTAATTAGGAAAAAGAAGGGTCTCTCGGAGCCCAAGGTGGTTTAAATCCCCTCGGGCTCTGAGAGGCATTTGTTCACAGCAACAGCTGGGAAAGGAAAACAACATTGGAATGTTACTCCTCGGGACTCAGTAGCCATGGCCCAGCCCCATTATAACTAACACCGGTATGGCAAAAAGATGTG
The DNA here is from genome assembly GCF_964261635.1 of Lissotriton helveticus. Classification (NCBI taxonomy): domain Eukaryota; kingdom Metazoa; phylum Chordata; class Amphibia; order Caudata; family Salamandridae; genus Lissotriton; species Lissotriton helveticus. The sequence continues at coordinate 138,254,284 of NC_136068.1, read as the reverse complement.
GATGGACTGATCAGACGAACCATCAATGGGAAGATATCACAGACGGGCATGCCAGTGGGAAAAGGAGGTGGTTTTTGTATTTTTATATATGTATTTTTAAAGCATGCTATCACAGACAAGGTAGTCTCTGCTAATTCTAGTCAAAGGCCAACCAGAAACAAGAAATTCCAATAATACTTACCCTGTAAGCATCTGTTCTTGGCACGCAGAGCTGTGGGTACACATGCTGTGCATACGTCTGACATCTAGCGTTGGGCTTTGATGTGGGTAACTTGTTTTTCTTCTAAGAAATCTTCGAGTCAAAAGGTATGGTGACCGGTGGCGGCTCCTCCGCCATGGTGGAGGAGCGTTGTCCCCCAGGCCAGCCTGAAATTTTTAATAATAAAACGATAATAAAACTAGTTTATTATCGTTTTATTTTTATTTCATTTAATGAGGCCTAGGGGCTGAGCCATCATGGGGCAAGTCAGGAGAGGGAGTGGGGAGCACTGCCTTCAGTGCGACTGTGGTTTTGGACGGCAATCTCAGGCCGGTCAAATCCACATGCGCAGTGAAGCTGACTCCAACCCAGCTGCATTGCTGGGTTGAAGAGAGTGCAGGCAGAGACTCCCAGCCGCCTTGTCGCTCAGGCCAATCCTGATGCTGCTCTCATGCATGAGAGCAGCATCAGGATTGGCTGCAGGGGAGACTGGGAGCCTCTGTCTGCAGCGAGGAATAAGCAGAAGAGCAGTGTTTCGGTGGGCGCGATGCAGCAGGTAAGTTCTTTTTTAAAATTGTTTTCTTTGCCCCCCAGTCCACTTCCGCCTTCCCGCTATTCTGATTGCACACCAGCCGCTACTGATGGTGATGCCACCTATTACTGGTAATGCACATGGTCATCTGCTTCACTGTTAGATTGTTTCTTTCCACTATCCGGTTCAGACATGCATTCTGCGAGCACTGGGTCAATGCCTTGTGCTGTTTACCAGAAGCTAAATTAGCTGACGGATCAGCAGAAAGGATCAGTCTTAAGATCTTGTCTAAATTTAGGATGATCTGCAAGAGCTCTGACCTTAAGCGGGAGTGTGCTCCAGTACTGAGTTGTGTACTTAAGATACACAACCCACCCTCCTCTTTAGTGTTAGGGACCACTTCGGTGATCCTGTCGGCTGATCAAGGGGTTCATCTTGGCATGTATTTTCTTAATAGACTCCTGAAGAAATGTGGATATCTTTTATGGACTGCCTGATGGGTGATACAGAGGGCTTTTAACTGTATGTGTCTACTTACTGGCATATAGTGTAAGGCGATTCGGGCAACAGAAACATGGGGGCATATTATCAAGGACGGGCGATACATTATCGCCGCTTTTATCGGCAGGAAACTGCAGATAAAGCGGCGATAATGGGCTTGATAATATGCTCTATGGAATTCCTATCGAAGCCCACGTTAGATGTCTGCACATCTAACACGGGCTTCGATAGGAATTCCATAGAGCATATTATCAAGCCCATTATCGCCGCTTTAGCTGCAGTTTCCTGCCGATAAAAGCGGCGATAATGTATCGCCCGTCCTTGATAATATGCCCCATGATCTTTCCAGCCTAATCCCATAAACAGGCGAACAACAGCATACTACAGCCTTTGCAGCTTGACTATCAGTTGTTTATTTATTCCTAAATACACACTGTTCTCGCAGTATCACAATAACGACCAATTTAACTTTACGAGTAAAGTCCAGGTAACAATATTTCTTTCAAAAGCTTTAGATTGCAAAGCCTGCACTACACTTTGTTAAAGTATGTCTCCAGATACATTGAGTTATCCATCCACGTGACTATGTTCTTGACTTGATTTGTTGGATAGGGGCAGAGGCATAGTTCCACAGGCGTTGATTTGTTTGAGTTGTAAATAGTTCTAGCACATCCGCACATCTATTTCAACAAGAATTGTTACTGAAACTTTTTCAAGTAGAATGTTATTTTAACATGTCCCCGCCTCTTCAGAGTTTGGGTTGATTTTGAAAATGAGCTGGTAATCATTATGATGTTAGGGCTTCTCAGCACTTTTATAAGATATAGAAGGTACAGGTTAATGAAGAAAGGCGAAAGGGCAGACCCAGGGAATCTAGGATCCCTTACTTCTTCTTCAAGATCTTTTGAATTTGATCATCTGAATTATTCTTTAAAGCCCAAACCTTATCAGTCCAATTCTCTTACTGTGAAGGAGCTCTGTCACCCAGGACACTTTCATCCATTATCAGAAGACCCACTCACTGCAAAACCATTAGCAACATCTCCATAGTTTTCCAGCCTGGCATAAGGCCAGGTATGAGACTCACCCCATTAATCTTTCGACTCTTCTGTTACACGCCTACTCAATCACCCATATCTAAACTAGAAATTGGCCAAATTGTGTTCTATGTTTTCTGCACGGTGGAGCTTGTTTACTTGATGGGTCAGAAAATTGCATTGTTCGTCGACTGCTACCAGATGATTCCATGTTATTAGGGACACCAGGTTCCATGAAAAGACTTTTCTTCTACAAATGTAGAACTAAGAAAAACAATTCCCAGAATGCCTTGCACTGGCATATGGATGCCTAGGACAGAAAATATTTGGTATCATCAACAATGCAGATTCACTCAGAGAATTTACACTTGGACGTACTTGCAATAGACTACTAACTGCATTTTAATTCGGGAACAATAGCATTTTATGTTTTCTGTTTTGGCAGAGTGGGCGAAAACAACTGCGGTGGTATTGTTCATGGCATCATTCACAAATGCACTATACAACTGCAAACAGCTGGATGAAACACATCCTTCCTTCGACAGAAGAGGGCTCCACCTTGCCCACTGCCATTAACAAGGTGTTAGCTTGACCAGAAGTAGCCGATGAGCCATATTGGATAAGGAACTGAAGCAGTAGGTGTCCATTTTTCACAGCTTTATATTGACCATCTGACCATCATTCCCTTGGACAGTGCATTTTCTAGACTTAAATTAGCTGTGTATTATAACCCCTTTAACAGATGGCAGAATGGTCGGCAATCCCTCTCCAGCTCTTGCAGCCCTCTACTTCGAGACTACACCCACACCAGTGAGGTGACTACAGCTGCGGTGAGTCACACTCTTCCCTACCGAGAAGGGCTACCCTTATTCAGGACATTGCCAATGGGGTTGAGCTGTGTGAACAGAGTGATGGTGCAACGAGCACCCCCAGTGCTTAATTTGTAAAAGAATACGTGCTGGGGCCAAAAGATTTGCTCAGAATCCTGTGGCTGGCGCTACTGAATGTCCACGACCCGCATACCAAGGCAGCATTGTCTTCATTTCACTTAATGCCTCTTTAATCCACCAGCAGACACTCTTTCCCTCGTCTCATTCCTGTAGTTTCCTGCTTTCTCCTTATGTCAACATTTTTCCGTATTTCTCTTCCTCCTTTCCCAGTTGTGTGTTTTTCTTCTCTTGCTCTGTTGAGGAAAAATAAGTTCTAGTCCACAAAAATGAGTGACGTTGGGCCCCACCTACAACCACAGGTTCAAATTAAGAACTGAACACCACCCTCCATCACATGGACTATACTTCATGTTGAGTGGGTCCTGGTATGAGTTGGCTGTAAGGTTGCATTGGCTAAGTAAGGTGTGCAACCTTGGGGATCTTAACAGATTGTGAGGTGCTGGAAGCCCCCCGCTGTGCAGCTGAGAAGGGCTTTTGAATCAATATTGGGGATGGTCCATGTGGAAGTTCAGCCAGGGTGTTGTGTTGTGTCTGTCTCCACTTCCATGAAGGAGACCTGACTACGACCCATGTCATACAGTCAGTTGCGTACCCTGGGAACACCCTCCTCGTGCACAAACAGGATACCATACACGTTTGAATTCAATAGTGTCTCAGGTTTGAAGCATGCACAAATATATTCCAGTAATCTTTTTTTACAAGATTTGTTTTGTGCTTAAGTGAAACAGCACAGTTTCTCCTTTTTGACTACACACTTGTGTAGCAGAGAGTGGTGTTACAGAAGAATTGTGTCTCAGGGTTATAATTCAGTTTCCACCTACGTTCCAAAAATCTATTATTTTCTTTGGATGCTTCCGATGCTACATAGGTCAACGTCCTGCGCTTTTCAATCTGTGGTGCCTGTGTCCAGCCTGAAAGAATCACATGGGTGTTGGCGTCTAATCCCTTTTGCCACCGTTCAATGAGCTACAGATCGCAACACGCCGGCTCGTGCAAGAGAGGAGAATATGGCGCTAGATTGGCAGCTAAGTCATCCATGTCTAGATGTTTTCGCAAGCCCCTAATCACAAGAGAAGAATGTATAGGTGGCAGCTGGTAGAAGGGCAATTATAACTTGAACTGACAGCCAGGTGGCAAGAACAATTAGCCGGCACTGGAGGGGACAGCGGCATATTTCTAGCACTGCCCACGGTCAGGTCCAAGGGACAGAACCACATAGGAGAAGTGAAGATTGGTACTGCCTGGAGATAAGCTAAGCTAAGCTAAGATAAGATAAGATAAGATAAGATAAGATAAGATAAGATAAGATAAGATAAGATTTGTAAAGTGCAAAGGATTGCCCAGAAGGGCATCTTGGCGCTGGCGGCAAGAACTCCAGCGGTTAAAAACAGAGAACAAAGGAAAGAGTAAGAAACCACAACTAGTAGGGATGAGAAAAAGTCAGGTTTTTACTGTTTACTAAAAGTGGGCAAATTTGCCTGAAACCTGAGGTCCCAGGCATGTCCTGCTTCACGAATGCACTCACCAACCAGGGTGGAGCGCTGAAGATCATCCATGGTTGACAACACATTTATAGAATTTGTGTGTTGGCTCATTCACTCATAACTTAAAATTCCAAGTGGTGATAGGTTGTTTTATTCCTTGGAATGTATGGTTGCAAGTTATGCAAAAGTGTGAAAAACAGGGGTGCCTGGAGTGAGTGGTCCACAGCAAAGCCCTACATGGTCTATATGATGATTAGTGACAGAGAATCTGGTGAAAAGAATGTAACCCTTTGAAGAGTGATTAATAGCAAGTTCTTTGAACTGAAAATAATAAAGGTAGTCCCCCCTTATGTGATGAATATTACTTTCCGCAGACACGTATATTAAGTGGAGGGGTAATTCAATGTAGGAGTCCTGGCCCAACCATATTCTGCATAAAAACAGAAGTGTAAATGATGGTCAACGATAAGGTTGTGCACTTGGGTTTTGTGGGCCGAGAACCTAATAACAAACTATTCAACTGTGAGGGTTTGGGGTTCATAAAAAGACAGTTGTGTGTGTTTGGACCCTTCCTCAGAGTGTTTATTAGTTTCTAAGGGACCAGACAGGAGCTTAGAAAGATCATCAAACAGAGGTCTATGGAATAATAATAATTGATATACAACTGCCCCCTCCACAAAAGTGGAGACCACGCGTTACAAAGTCTTAAAGGAATACCATCAGTGGATAGAAGTGGAGGTCCTTGTCTATGTTCAGCTTAGAAAAGCTGGTCTGTGGTCTGCTGCTGGAGCACCCACCAGGCACATCCTCTGTAAAGTGGAACAGCTGTAGGCTTCGTGCAGCCAAATTAGAGGAAGTTCCAGTCAGATTCAACCAAGACCCAATCAAATGCAGCTGTCATGTGGCTTCTCCCTAAGTTGAATGGGGAAGCAAGGGAGTGAGAATTAATTCAGGGAAAGCTGTCGGAGTCACTAAATCACAACTGGCGTATAAATATATATTTCCAGTTACCTATGAGGTACTCGCTGCACGTTAACTCCTTAGCACGCGCACTGGTACATGGAGACGCAAAAGTTGATCCCAGAAGAACCTTCCACTGAAATACATTGAATCGAACAAACATGCATTTTTCACTGCAAGAAACAGGTAATGAGAGTTATTAGTTCAGAGCTAGGGAGTTCACCTACAACAAATACCTCGTGGGTACCTGATGAAAAAATCTTTGTGCACATATAAAGTTGGGAAGTTCTTTAACGTCTTAGGGAATTCTACGGCCTTCCGCCCATGTTGCACCGAGGTTTTTGATTTTTTTGGATGAAAATGTTAATTATATTTTGTTAGTATGGTTGGCATTTTTTCCAACAGGTGCTAAAAGTGCAGGTCTGAATTGGTCTAGAGCTTACCCTAGAGAAGATTGAAAATGCTGTTGACCGTTGATGTGCAAAATCCTGACCCTGGGTGCTACCGCTTACATCTGTGCACGTGGGATGAAGTAGGGCTTCAAGAAATTGACAAGGTAGCACGTGGTCAATCATTTCCCTTCAACTGAACCAAGTGACTAAAGTAGCAAGTTACACCAGTTTGTAAAAAATAAGCCCAGGACTCGAAATATAGGGTTGCGGTGATACGGATTCAGCAGTGAACTTTCTGTACAAGGGAATATAGCATATATAATAACACAGCAGGCACTCCAGCGATAACAGGAACAAATGTGTCGGGCGGCTGTGCAGACATGCTGAGCAAATGCATGCCGATGAATGCTGTGCCTCTTCCTTCTGCCGGAGTCCCTTTTGGGTATTGTTAGATAGAGGTGCTGGATCCACATTTGCACACAGCCTCCCCACACAGCACGAGCACTCCCAGAGCCAAGGTATTAGGTACTCCAAGTGAAAAACACAACACAGGATGCAGGGACGTTTTTGTAGAAAAAACAAAATGCTGTGAGGTGGCTTTGATAGGCGGTTCTCTGCTCTGAGACTCTGGAGTGAAGATGGCTGGAATCCAGCTGAGCGTAAGGTCATGGCTAAGCCTGTGAGCCATAGAAATGGAGACGGAAGGGAGCAGCAGCCAAGAGGAGCCATTTTATCAAGATAAGGTTTCACGCTAGTGACGGTGCTGAACATGTAACAGGAGGCGGCAGCAAGGCGAGAGCCAAGAGGGAAGGACTGGAAAAACAAGCCCCTGCCAAGAGGGTGCAAGCAAGCAAAGCAAACATATGCAAAGGGAAATGGACCACAGGGTGGGCTCTGGGAGGGCACCAAAGCACAAGAGGTGGCTACAGGGCTCTGATGGAGAGAATGGTGGGAGAGACCTATGGAGGCTCACAAAGAGGTGAGAGTCTCTTTAGGCTCCCATGGGGAACCCTGGGAAGACATGTGGAGGCATAAACATTGATGTAACAGACTCAGTGGCTCCTATGAGGAGAACAATGATAAGGTCCTGTGGAGGCACAAGAGAGGTGAGGGTCTCACGCTATGTAGACCCGGAGAGGCAGAGCAATCTGTTTAGGAGCTCTGTGGCTCTTCTGGGGAGAACCAAAAGAGGCCCTAGGTATTGGATGTGAATTGGGGAGGTGGAGAGAACAAATGGAGGAATTAAGCATAGAGACTACCCTGGGAGAAGAGCAGGTGTGTATTATTTACCCATCTACAACTGAAGGCAATGCAGGAGAAATCTGTGTATATATCAAGACTGGGAGAAGGCAGGAGACTGATGTGTATCTAACAAGACTTGGACAATGCTGGGGAATTCTGTGTATATACCAAGACTGGGACAATGCAGGAGACTGCTGTATCCAGAGTGCTGTGTACATGCTGGGGATATACATGTGTTATGTAAAGGCCTAGAGTGGAACAAATCCGGACTGCTGCATAAAGCTTTAGGACTTGAACAATGCACTAGAGAGCTGTGTATATATCAGAACTGGAGAGAATATAAGAAGTGTTGCCCAATTTTTAGAACAGCAAACATTTGCAACACACCCAGCTTTAATGGATATGAGGCAGGCGAATTCTTTTTATGTAACTAAAGCATCGTGTGGTAGTGCATTGTCATTTGCTTTATTGAAATGGCTACTAAATTTGCACAGAGATAAGTTTTACAAATAAAACTATCCTTCACATACATGATAATGTGTGGAAATCGGGTTTCAGTACATCACTATGTGAAAATGCCTTGATTTGTTTTGATCCTATCAAGATCTTTGTTTCCATCACACTTCGGAATTACAAAACAATTGTGCTTCATTTTCACTTTTCTGGCTGCTGAATGTGTACAGTTCCTTAACAGGTATTTCCATTGTGTTGTGTATTACAAAAATCATGACATCCTACAGCCTTTCCTTTCACACTTCCTGCACCCCAGCAAGAGTGTCACATAATTCATGTTGCTTTTCTTTCTCTGAGTGCAAAGGAGCCAGGACCGCGAGGAGTTTGGAAAAACCAATCCCCATGTTAAGGAAATAAGCAGCAATTTGTCAGAAGAGATAGCCTGACATTGGACCTCAGTCTTTGAAGCGCAGCAGGTGTGACAGGATAAATACAGGATTTTAAGTCATCTTTATTCATTGCTTCGGCTTTCCCACCCCACCAAAAATCGAGCCACAGTTCGGGAAACACTGCTACCCAGTCTTTAGGCAGCACTGGCTTGTTTGCCCAACAAGGGTTGTGTATCTCATGGCTTTTACGTATTTCTTTGTGCAGAGCTCTGGTAGAGCTCCAGTAAAGTCATCAATAGAAGGATGAGGGTGAGGTGTAGCCACTGGATGGGAGCAGGAATGTGAAGGGGGCCAGGGTAGTGCATAGATAGGAGTCAGAAGATTAGCAGTGCAAGAGGCCAACAGCCAAAGTTTTTCCCCAGGTAACCTCGATAGTAGCCTCTGTGGGAACTAAGGGGCATATTATCAAGGGGGGCGATAGGCAATTTTCGCCGCTTTAGCGACCGTTTTCGGCCGCTAAGCGGTGATAATACTATCGCCCTATTAGCAAGCTGTCGCTAACAGCAGTTAGCGACAGCTTGTAGGCGATAGCGAGCGGTTTGGGGCCCGCTTTGCATGTCAGCGATATTTATCGCTACTGACATGCAAAGTGGGCGTACCCAACCTGTTAGCGACTGAAAGCAGTCGCTAACATCGCTATCGCCTATTACCAACACAGGCGTAGCGATGGAAATATTCGCGCTAAGCGCGAATATCTCCAAAAACGAACACCTGCTCAGACCAGTTCTTATTTACAACAAGGGGTGGTGATGGACAGAGTCTCTGAATTAAGCAGAATACTCTCACCCAGTCAAGAGATCAGGGCTAGATCCAACACCGTTTTTTAGCTCATTGCACCATCCCAGTTTCAGAACCTGGCTGTATGCAAATTAGTCTGTCCCTGGCCCAGTGCATCATGGGAACAGGGCAGACCAGACTACAAAAGCCAATTCTTACACTGGGAAGGAAACAAGCTTCCGGGGACCGGTTTCTGGCATTTCAGCCGTCTTCGGCCCGGCTTGCTTGAATCCTGATGGTGCAATGAGCAAGGGACTCACATCTGAGTATACCCTTCCACGCTTAGGGTGGACAAAATTATTTACAACAAGGGGTGGTGATGGACAGAGTCTCTGAATTAAGCAGAATACTCTCACCCAGTCAAGAGATCAGGGCTAGATCCAACACCGTTTTTTAGCTCATTGCACCATCCCAGTTTCAGAACCTGGCTGTATGCAAATTAGTCTGTCCCTGGCCCAGTGCATCATGGGAACAGGGCAGACCAGACTACAAAAGCCAATTCTTACACTGGGAAGGAAACAAGCTTCCGGGGACCGGTTTCTGGCATTTCAGCCGTCTTCGGCCCGGCTTGCTTGAATCCTGATGGTGCAATGAGCAAGGGACTCACATCTGAGTATACCCTTCCACGCTTAGGGTGGACAAAATTATTTACAACAAGGGGTGGTGATGGACAGAGTCTCTGAATTAAGCAGAATACTCTCACCCAGTCAAGAGATCAGGGCTAGATCCACAGACCAGTTCTTAGCCATTATATCCAATGGGAGGTGGATATAATGGCTAAGACCCTGTTAGCAATAATGCGTGAATATCGCTGTATTCTCAGCGTTATTCACAGATTTTGCCGCTATCGCTGGGAATGTTATCGCTTTTGAGATGAACGTTGCTAATAGCACGTTTTCTTAGCGATAAAATCCCGTGATGCGCGGCGATAAAAAAATTGCCGCTAACCCTACTTAGCGATAAATATTGCTTTTTGTTGATAATATGCCTCCAAATGTAGAGAAATCCCCATGGCCGCTCTCAGGTTATCCTGAAAGTGGATGAGGGGTCTTGTGAAACAAATACATGTTTTCAGTGGTTTTGAAAGTATGTCGCGAATGACTAGAGGATGAGTGGAGACATATGCACATACACTGAACATTCATTGACCACAGACAGAAGGGAAAAGGATGACACCATTTTGTCAGAGTAACTTGGGTTGGACCACCAAAGTCTACTGAATGAAATCTGGATTCTCAAGTGCTTAGATGTGAATTTCAATTTCAACTTATTTATTTGTTGTGCATAGTTAGTTAAAACCATTGCATGTTCGAAAATACAATAGGATAAATACATTAAAACACCGCCGCATGACATATGATACATTTTGGCTGTACCTGACTAGCGTTTAAAACTGTACGATTCCGAGATGTGCTCAGCAATAAAATATTTAAAATAAATATAAAAGTCCACAGGGGGCCGGCTTAGTAGGAGTCCCTTTATGCTTTATCTCCTGAGGACCACCCATATTTGGTGCCTGTTGGTAAAGTTCTCAAACACTGCCTGCCATGCATATAGTTTAGCATCTACTTATGCCTTAAAATGTAGTCTTTATACCTGTTTATGTATAGTCTAATACGCAAAATCAGCAATGCCAATGGTTTCACTCAAACGTAAGGTACAAGCCTAACTTACATCAGGGTTAACCTCTCTACCGTTCAAGCCAATCAAGAGTCTGTGGCCTGTTTAGTTAAAGTTACCTGGTTACATTTCAATAAACAACATATTGTGTTATACTCAAGAAGATGTTGTGGACAATGGTTTATTTGTAGCAGGGTGCGCCTTGTGTTTCAGCCATGATGTCTGTGCGTCAGGCTAGGGGCAAACATCACATTTGAGACCTGTATCAGATGTCAGGTTAGGCAAAGAAGAGGAACTAATCTTCGAGAGATTTATAGAACACAATTTATCGCGGTGGTAGCAGCTCACACAGTTCATGTTCACATAGTTTCCAAGACATTGAGGTCGACTGAGCTTTAGCCAAGTTGCTGTTCATGGCGCCAGACCACCATATTCTGTTGCCCATCACAGAGTCAATATGTAAATAAACGTCAAAGCTCGCAACTCACTAGCATTATTCATGCAACTTCATTATAGTGCCTAGACTATGAGCACGATGCAGCAGGAGGAAGCCCACTGCGTATACACAAACAGGACTGCTGCGTATGGGCCAAGAATGGGGAGTATGTCAGAGTGTTCTATTTATATCCAAGACTGGGACACTGCAGGAGACAGTAGAGAATGTAAGAGAGAGCTCAGTATGGCCTCAAGGTCGGGACAATGGAGAGAGTGCTGTGTAGGGACCAAGGCTGGCACAAAGTAGTATGTAAATGTAAATCCGTATTTGTAAAGTGCGACCTACTCACCCTTATGGGTCTCGAGGCGCTGGGGGCCATCGTGGAAATTAAGGGCTAGATGTAGGTAAATAGGTTTTACTGATTCTAAAATACCGAATTTTACCGATTTCTGTTTACAGTGCTTCCTACATCTCATTTACCGATTCGGTAAATACCGAATCGGTAAATAATGATTCGGTAAATACCGAATCGGTAAATACCGATTCGTTATTTACCGAATCGGTAAAATAGCCTCCTACATAGGAAAAGGCTTATACCGGTCGGTAACGGCCGATTTCGGCCGTTACCGACCGGTAAAACCTAACCTACATCTGGCCCTAAGTGAGCTATTGCCCAGAGTCACATGGTGCTGAGCTGAGCTGAGCTGCCGCCGGAGCAGGGGATCGAACTGTGAACCCTGTGCTCCAAAGTCAGCTGCCCTGGCCGCTGTACCACACTTCTCCACTCGGAGTTCGGTGTATAGTCCAGGACGGGAGAGAATTGTGTGCAGAGGAAGAGTCAAGAGAATTACAGAGCGTGCTTTCGCTAGTGGTTTAACAGCAGTGCTAATTTGAGCCGGTGAGCGCCGGCACTTTTCATGAGCACCAGTAAAGGACACATTCATTTACAGGGAGATTAAGTGATTTGCCCAGAATCACAGGATGTTGAGCCGAGCCAGAAATTTGAACCTAGTTCCCCAGCTCCGAAGTTGGCATCTCTTATTATGCACATCCTCTCCCCACTTTCATGGTTAGTCGCTGGCTCTGTTTTAGGCGGCTCTAACAGGAGAAATGTGCGGGTGAAAGCTGCCTCCTGATGAGAGCCCCAGCACTTACGTTTTTTACAAAACAACCACTGCTTAACATGAATAAGGACAGGGAGGCAGAAAGTATCACAAACTAACTCGGTATAGATACCAGACTCTAGAGCACGGAGAAGCTGTCTTGAAATGGAAAAGAGAGCGCAAAGCTTCTAAAAGTGTGCTTGGCATTGATACTGTAAAGTATCCTGAAGCCGGCTCACCAGAGATACCAGGCTATAGAGCATCCATAACCTCTCTCAGAGGAGATTTCACACTAGAAGCACCCCAGAATGCACAGAAGCATGCTTGACATAGATTTTGTACTAGAAAGCATCCAGAAGCTTGTTCAGTGTAAATATTAGACTCTGCAGAACACACGTAGAAAACATATCAGACTCTAGAAAATGGGTACTCACAAACTTTCTCTCGGGGGCCAAATTTACAGTGTGGTGTGTGTCCAAGGGCCGCACCAGTAGGGGTGGGGTCAGTGGGGGAGGGGGCTGGGCTAGAGCAAAAAAAAACTGTGACCATGAAGTTGAACACAGGCCCCTGCAGCGGACACCTTTATCCACTGAGCCACCAGACTCCTCTTTCTCTCCCTCCCTCCTTCTCGGTCTCCCCCTCCCTCTCTCTATCTCTCCCTCCCTCTCTCTGTCTCCCTCCCTCTCTCTGTCTCCCCCCCTCCCCGTCTCTCTCTCTCTGTCTCCCTCCCTCTCCCTGTCTCCCTCCCTCTCCGTCTCTCTCTCTCTCTCTCTCTCTCTCTTTATCTCTATCTCCCCCTGACTCCCTCCCTCTGCCTCCCTCCCTCTCTCAATCTCTCTCTGTCTCCCTCCATCTCCTTGTCTCTCTCAGTCTCCCTCCCTCTCTGTCTGTCTCAGTCTCTGCCTCTGTCTGTCCCTGTCTCTGCCTCTATCTGTCTGTCCAGGTCTCTTTCTGTCCCTGTCTGTTCCTGTCTCCCTCCCTCTGTCTCCCTCTCCGTCTCTCTGTCTCTGTCTGTTTCTGCCTCTATCCGTCTGCCCCTGTCTCTGCCTCTATCTGTCGGTCTGTACCTGTCTCTATCTCTGTCTCTCTGTCTCCCTCCCTCTCTCTCTCTCTCTGTCTCCCTCCCTCTAGCTCTCTGTCTCCCTCTGTCTCACTCACTGTCTGTCTCCCTCTGTCTCACTCACTCTGTCTGTCTTTCTCGCTCTCTCTCTCTCTCTCTGTCTCCCTCCCTCTCTGTCTAGCTCCCTCTCTCTCCCTCTGTCTCCCTATGTCTGTCTTCCTATGTCTCTCTGTCTCCCTCCCTCTGTCGACTTCCCTCTGTCGCCCACCTCCCTGTGTCTCCCTCTTTCTCTCTTTGTCGTCCTCCTCCCTCTGTCGCCCTCCTCCCTCTGCCTGTCTCCACCCTCTGTCTGTCTCCTCACTCTGTCTCCCTCCCACTGTCTCCCTCCCACTGTCTCCCTCTCTGTCTCTGTCCCTCTGTCTCCCTCCCTCTTTGTCTCCCTCTCTCTCTGTCTCCCTCTCTGTCTGTCTCCCTCTCTCTCTGTCTCCCTCTCTGTCTCCCTCTCTCTCGGCCTCCCTCTCTCCCGGTCTCCCTCTCTCTGTCTTTGTCTGTCTGTCTCCGTCTCCCTCCCTCTGTCTCCCTCCCTCTGTCTTTCTCCCTCTGTCTTCCTCCCTCCGTCTCCCTCTGTCTGTCATCCTCTGTCACCTCACCCCAGCTTCCTGGGCACACACAGAGCCGCACCCCAGTACTTCACAGGTCTTTAAAAGACCATTTACTTGCTAATGAGGCTTTGTTGTGAATCGGCCGCCTGTAGAGCAGAGTGTCTCGGAGTCCACGCTGCGGTGTTTGCTGACACTCTATATTTTGTTTTAAAACACAGGTACAATGTCTGCAAGGTCCGCGGGCTGCCAAGGAAAGCTTGCCGGTCCGCTGGCGGCCCGCGGGCTGTACTAGGAGTACCCATGCTCTAGAACAATCAGAAGCTAGCTCAACACGGATGTCAAAATATAAGGCACACAAAAGTGTGCTCGTCTTACGCACCACACTCAGAAGAGTGTTTTCAATAGATACCAGATGCCGTTTTGTCAAATTTTTGCTAAAGCTGCGGTGCATTGGCTGCATTGTACCACATCCCCCCAGCAGTGGCAGCCGCCACAAAAAAAAAAAGCGGTGAGGCGAGTGGAGGGGCGCGGGGGAGAGCGTGAGAGGATGAAACATGGTGGGTTTAATAATAATAAAAGGAGATTTCCTTACGCCAGTGCTTGAAATGGAAAAATAGAAGTGCAGGTACTCTGTAGCAGAGTACCTGCTTGTTTCTGAGAAGTGCCGGGACTCTCAAAATAAACGTTTAGCATTTCTCTCGAGAAGTGCCGGTACTCTCCCTCCCAAAATAAAAAAGTGCCGGTACTCCGTACCGGACAGTACTGGCCCATTTAAAGCACTGCCTTAAGACGGTGGCCATCGAGTGCCTCGGTCTTCCTGTGCTTCCTGGTCCCAGCAGACACTGGGCCAGCATCACAGACTACATGAGAGCAGCACAGGGATTGGCCTGAGCGGGCTGGTTTGATCCTGCACTCAGGCAAAGGGAATCTGTGCTGTTTCTCCATGCAATTCAGCCAGGGTGGAGAAACCTAAGTGTGCATTTGTGTCTGGCTGGCCCAAGACTGCCGGCCAAACACACATGTGCACTTAGAAGTGCACCAATCGGTCCTCCTCCCCCTCCCATGGCCCGGACACGCCCCTCTCTACACACGCTGGCTGAGCCAGCAGCTGAAAAATAATATGATGATATAATATTGTTTTATTTTTCAGCTACTGGCCCTGAGGGAGTGGGGTGACGCTCCTCTGCTATTGCGGAGGGTTTGCCACTGCACCCTAGGCATGCAGAGACAAATACAACCGAAGGATTATAACTGAACCACCCTTTCCAAAACCCTAAACCAAAACAATGTAATCGAACTCTGGCGCGCTCTCCGAACTTGGGCTTTACCACACAGTATTTAATTAGGAAATACCGACCTTCCCACGGGACAAATGAGACTGATGGGGACCATGGAATTTCATAAAAGTTTTAAATTACCATCTAATGTCAGTCTAATGTCAATCTTAAACTCGTTATTTTGCACACAGCCTTTTTACTACGGATTCAAAGTTTTTATGTTGTAACTTGGCAATTTTAAATAAGTTTTAGCAACTAATCTTAGCTGATTTCAAGTAACAAAATGCATTGTTTTTTTAAATTACCGTTCATTGCAAAGGATTTTAAGTAACCAAGCAATTAATCAATAAACTAAACTAAACATAGATCCCAGATTCAGAAGGGTCTAGTAGAAGTCAGCCATGACACCAAGGTATACATTTCCAAAGAAGTAATCAGTCTGAGTTCCAGGCAAAGACACACTCTAGCCAGGGCCGGACTGGCTGTAGCGGGCATCGGGTGTTTTCCCAGGAAGCTGGAAGGGTGGGGGCCAGTTTTGCAGCAGTGAGGGGGGGGGGGCACTTTTGTTACTGGGGCTGGTTTTGGAGGGGTGCTGGAATATCACCCCAATAACAAAAGCAATGCTTCCCACTTGCACAACTGCCCCCCCCCCCCAGGAGGGGGGGTGCTGGTCCGACACAATTGCCAAGGCTGCTTCGGCTTCCCAGCCTGGCCCTGTGTGTTACAAGGACTTTCAGAGCTGGCATTAATTGGGCATGGGCATTCTACTACCTCAGTGAGTGTCTGGGTGAAAATGGGTTGTGGGACGAAGCGTGGGATTATCCGAGCAGTGCCCCATCCATACCCTAGTGAGGTATGCTGGTCCGACACAATTGCCAAGGCTGCTTTGGCTTCCCAGACTGGCCCTGTGTGTTACAAGGACTTTCAGAGCTGGCATTAAGTGGGCATGGGCATTCTACTACCTCAGTGAGTGTCTGGGTGAAAATGGGTTGTGGGACGAAGCGTGGGATTATCCGAGTAGTGCCTGATCCATACCCTAGTGAGGTATGCTGGTCCGACACAATTGCCAAGGCTGCTTTGGCTTCCCAGACTGGCCCTGTGTGTTACAAGGACTTTCAGAGCTGGCATTAAGTGGGCATGGGCATTCTACTACCTCAGTGAGTGTCTGGGTGAAAATGGGTTGTGGGACGAAGCGTGGGATTATCCGAGTAGTGCCCGATCCATACCCTAGTGAGGTATGCTGGTCCGACACAATTGCCAAGGCTGCTTTGGCTTCCCAGACTGGCCCTGTGTGTTACAAGGACTTTCAGAGCTGGCATTAAGTGGGCATGGGCATTCTACTACCTCAGTGAGTGTCTGGGTGAAAATGGGTTGTGGGCCGAAGCGTGGGATTATCCGAGTAGTGCCCGATCCATACCTTAGTGAGGTATGCTTCTGCTGCGACCTTGACCACTAGTTTTAAGCTCAGCGTACATTCAGTGGGATGGAAGATTTCCAAGCTCTTTCTTCCCCTGCCAGCATGACTGGCTCCAAAGGCACCTTTCAAGGTTCATAAGTAATTGCTTTTGCCAGGCTGTCCTGGCAGAGGGTGTTGTTCAGAAGTCAAAGGAAATCTAGCTAAGCCATGCCACATTCTGGTTCCATACTTAGCTGCACAACAAATAAGCTAAGAAGCACCAGGCCCCGTCACTTCACATGTCCGCCAGGAGATGAACATATAACAGCAGTTCGAATGGAGGCAAAGAACATGTCTGAGGCAAGTAGTTACGCAATACAGTTCCGAAAATATGTTTGTTTCTTGTGTTCAAGATATCTGGGGAAAACGAGAAGGCTATTAAATGCATAACATATGTGAGTCTTTCGTCTTTGAGGTCATTTATACTAATAATGATCGTGGTAATGCTTTGAACCCAAAACATGGTCACCATGTTCAAGTCAGGCACTGCACTCAGAGGATGCTAGGTTCGAGGCGTTGGGCCATGGTCCACCTCTTAAAAGGAGGAGATTCCTGGGGATCTTACGGGGCAGAGCTGACAAGCGGGGAGAAGGGGATTGTTGCAAATCCATCAGATGTGGATCGGCATAAAGTGGTTTAGAAGGGAGAGGGGGGCTGTTGAAGAAAAAGGAGACTGTAGGAAAAAGCAGTATACCCATCAAATTGTGCAGTCCTGACGAATAAATACACATAGGTATCTAGGAAGCAGAATATAAGAGCAGGTTAAAAGTAATTCCATGACAAAACGCATAGACAACAACGCTTCATTTTACAGATAAGAATAAGCAGGTGTGAGGTATGTTCTATATTTGCACAGGATTAATATGTATCAATTGTACAAAGAGTATCTTGGTTGTTAGAGTACAGTGCTCCCTGCTGTGGTTCAGTTTACAATGAAGTAAAGTGTTATTTATCTCCGTAAAAAAAATATTTACATGGTCCAGCCAGAAACACTTTAAACTGAGCACAGAAACCTCCTTTTCATCTCTACGCAGATGTCACCCAACTATATCTGAGAGTATCCGTAGCCACAACTCTTAGGTACCTGTCAAAAACGCTCACAGACCTACAATCATGGATGTCGCTCCACCACCTGAAACACAATCCCCAGAAGACAGAGTTCCTCCTGTTCTCTCCACCCCACTACAACCAACCCACAAAGTCCTGGATAGTCTCCTTAAACCTCCTGGGATCCACCCCACTACCGGCTGACAAGGCCAAATCTCTAGGCTTTACCCTTGACTCTAATCTGAACCTACATACAAATATCAATGCTATAGCAAAGAACACCCAATTCCAAATCAAACTTCTCAAAGGGATCAAACAATTAAATCTCACAAATTACTTCAGAACGGTAGTTCAGTTGATGGTCCTCTCAAAACTGCATTACGGCAACTCTTTACTTACAGATATTCGCAGAATACACCTTGCTCCCCTGAAGGCAGCCCTCAAACCAGCTGCTCTTCTGGTATCTGACATCACCCCTATCCTGACATCACTCAATGGCTCTCCATTGAATCAAGGAGTACTTTTAAACTGGCCTGTATCATCCACAAAACCCTTCAAGAGGGCTCACCAAAATATCTCATATAAGCTAACCATTTCATGTGGCCTCGTTCCCTCCGAATCCCCAACTCATATTGTCTGGCAACCTCTACCTTAAAAAAATTAGACCTCTAAAGCAACCATTCTCAGGCACCGCCCCAGAATCTGGAATGCCATCCCACCTTCCATCATGCCAATCCTCCTTGCATATCTCCTTCAAGAAGAAACAGAAAATCCTACTCCTACAACACTATCTCCCAACCTAACCATCTCTTTGGAAACTACAAACTGCAAAGCCATGCCTAACTGACTTAATCAGACTCTAAACCCATATTACTGGATAAACCCAATTGCAACTCTGCTAACGCACTGTTTCAGTTGAGCGTCTGCGAAGCCCTCTCATACTCCTCGAGGTCTGGTCTGTGTCATTTAAGACTGTAAATAAATAAATACTTAGCTCCCCGCAAACCACCCTCCCCCTCACGAAAAAACACAGAAGGATTTGCGGGGTCACCCCAGAAGTAACTTAAGGGAAATGTAGTTACAATGTAGTGATTTAAGGAAATGTAAACCACTACTCCCTGCTGAAAAATATTTCTGAGGGCCACTCAAAAATAGTTACAGAATATGTCACGGGGGAATGTTGCTATGTCATTGGGTTAGAATGTGAGATGCAGGGTGGGCAGTTGGGAGAGGTGCAGAGAGGCGGTGAAGGATCTGTGCTCTACCATGTGCTCTAACTGGTATCAATAAATGTACTTACCTGCTTCTTCTTGTGTAGACTTTTCACCACACAAACCTACAGCATTACGGTGCTCACTGCATTCATAAAGGAATTATTTCTGGAGTCCACACAGAATTACTGAGAGATCTTGAACAATAGCGAGCCTACAGAATTACTGAGAGATCTTGAACAATAGTGAGCCTACAGAATTACTGAGCGATCTTGAACAATAGCGAGCCTACAGAATTACTAAGAGATCTTGAACAATAGCGAGCCTACAGAATTACTGAGAGATCTTGAACAATAGCGAGCCTACAGAATTATTGAGAGATCTTGAACAATAGCAAGTCTATAGAATTACTGAGAGACCTTGAACAATAGCGAGCCTACAGAATTACTGAGAGATCTTGAACAATAGCAAGTCTATAGAATTACTGAGAGACCTTGAACAATAGCGAGCCTACAGAATTACTGAGAGACCTTGAACAATAGCGAGCCTACAGAATTATTAAGAAACCTTGAACAATAGAGAGCCTGTAGAATTACTGAGAGACCTTGAACAATAGCGAGCCTACAGAATTACTGAGTGCCCTTCAACAATAGCGAGCCTACAGAATTAATGAGAGACCTTCAAGCATAGCGAGCATACAGAATTACTGAGAGACCTTGAACAATAGCAAGCCTACAGAATTACTGAGAGACCTTGAACAATAGCGAGCCTAGAGAATTCCTGAGAGACCTTGAACAATAGCAAGCCTACAGAATTACTGAGAGACCTTGCACAATAGCGAGCATACAGAATTACTGAGAGACCTTGAACAATAGCGAGCCTACAGAATTACTGAGAGCCCTTCAACAATAGCGAGCCTAGAGAATTCCTGAGAGACCTTGAACAATAGCGAGCCTACAGAATTACTGAGAGCCCTTCAACAATAGCGAGCCTAGAGAATTCCTGAGAGACCTTGAACAATAGCGAGCCTACAGAATTACTGAGAGATCTTGAACAATATCGAGCCTACAGAATTACTGAGAGCCCTTCAACAATAGCGAGCCTACAGAATTATTGAGAGATCTTGAACAATAGCGAGCCTACAGAATTACTGAGAGACCTTGAAGAATAGCGAGCCTAGAGAATTCCTGAGAGACCTTGAACAATAGCGAGCCTACAGAATTACTGAGAGACCTTGAACAATAGTGAGCCTAGAGAATTCCTGAGAGACCTTGAACAATAGCGAGCCTACAGAATTACTGAGAGATCTTGAACAATAGCGAGCCTACAGAATTACTGAGAGCCCTTCAACAATAGCGAGCCAACAGAATTACTGAGAGCCCTTCAACAATAGCGAGCCTACAGAATTACTGAGAGACCTTCAAGCATAGCGAGCATACAGAATTACTGGGAGATCTTGAACAATAGCGGGCCTACAGAATTACTGAGAGACCTTGAACAATAGCGAGCCTAGAGAATTCCTGAGAGACCTTGAACAATACCGAGCCTACAGAATTACTAAGAGATCTTGAACAATAGGGAGCCTACAGAATTACTGAGAGCCCTTCAACAATAGCGAGCCTACAGAATTACTGAGAGCCCTTCAACAGTAGCGAGCCAACGGAATTACTGAGAGATCTTGAACAATAGCGAGCCTACAGAATTACTGAGAGCCCTTCAACAATAGCGAGCATAGAGAATTCCTGAGAGACCTTGAACAATAGCGAGCCTACAGAATTACTGAGAGATCTTGAACAAAAGCGAGCCTACAGAATTACTGAGAGCCCTTCAACAATAGCGAGCCTACAGAATTATTGAGAGATCTTGAACAATAGCGAGCCTACAGAATTATTGAGAGACCTTGAACAATAGCGAGCCTAGAGAATTCCTGCGAGACCTTGAACAATAGCGAGCCTACAGAATTACTGAGAGACCTTGAACAATAGCGAGCCTAGAGAATTATTGAGAGACCTTGAACAATAGCGAGCCTAGAGAATTCCTGAGAGACCTTGAACAATAGCGAGCCTACAGAATTACTGAGAGACCTTGAACAATAGCGAGCCTAGAGAATTCCTGAGAGACCTTGAACATTAGCGAGCCTACAGAATTACTGAGAGATCTTGAACAATATCGAGCCTACAGAATTACTGAGAGCCCTTCAACAAAGCGAGCCTACAGAATTATTGAGAGATCTTGAACAATAGCGAGCCTACAGAATTACTGAGAGACCTTGAAGAATAGCGAGCCTAGAGAATTCCTGAGAGACCTTGAACAATAGCGAGCCTACAGAATTACTGAGAGACCTTGAACAATAGTGAGCCTAGAGAATTCCTGAGAGACCTTGAACAATAGCGAGCCTACAGAATTACTGAGAGATCTTGAACAATAGCGAGTCTACAGAATTACTGAGAGCCCTTCAACAATAGCGAGCCAACAGAATTACTGAGAGCCCTTCAACAATAGCGAGCCTACAGAATTACTGAGAGACCTTCAAGCATAGCGAGCATACAGAATTACTGGGAGACCTTGAACAATAGCGGGCCTACAGAATTACTGAGCGATCTTGAACAATAGCGAGCCTACAGAATTACTAAGAGATCTTGAACAATAGCGAGCCTACAGAATTACTGAGAGATCTTGAACAATAGCGAGCCTACAGAATTATTGAGAGATCTTGAACAATAGCAAGTCTATAGAATTACTGAGAGACCTTGAACAATAGCGAGCCTACAGAATTACTGAGAGATCTTGAACAATAGCAAGTCTATAGAATTACTGAGAGACCTTGAACAATAGCGAGCCTACAGAATTACTGAGAGACCTTGAACAATAGCGAGCCTACAGAATTATTAAGAAACCTTGAACAATAGAGAGCCTGCAGAATTACTGAGAGACCTTGAACAATAGCGAGCCTACAGAATTACTGAGTGCCCTTCAACAATAGCGAGCCTACAGAATTAATGAGAGACCTTCAAGCATAGCGAGCATACAGAATTACTGAGAGACCTTGAACAATAGCAAGCCTACAGAATTACTGAGAGACCTTGAACAATAGTGAGCCTAGAGAATTCCTGAGAGACCCTGAACAATAGCAAGCCTACAGAATTACTGAGAGACCTTGCACAATAGCGAGCATACAGAATTACTGAGAGACCTTGAACAATAGCGAGCCTACAGAATTACTGAGAGCCCTTCAACAATAGCGAGCCTAGAGAATTCCTGAGAGACCTTGAACAATAGCGAGCCTACAGAATTACTGAGAGCCCTTCAACAATAGCGAGCCTAGAGAATTCCTGAGAGACCTTGAACAATAGCGAGCCTACAGAATTACTGAGAGATCTTGAACAATATCGAGCCTACAGAATTACTGAGAGCCCTTCAACAATAGCGAGCCTACAGAATTATTGAGAGATCTTGAACAATAGCGAGCCTACAGAATTACTGAGAGACCTTGAAGAATAGCGAGCCTAGAGAATTCCTGAGAGACCTTGAACAATAGCGAGCCTACAGAATTACTGAGAGACCTTGAACAATAGTGAGCCTAGAGAATTCCTGAGAGACCTTGAACAATAGCGAGCCTACAGAATTACTGAGAGATCTTGAACAATAGCGAGCCTACAGAATTACTGAGAGCCCTTCAACAATAGCGAGCCAACAGAATTACTGAGAGCCCTTCAACAATAGCGAGCCTACAGAATTACTGAGAGACCTTCAAGCATAGCGAGCATACAGAATTACTGGGAGATCTTGAACAATAGCGGGCCTACAGAATTACTGAGAGACCTTGAACAATAGCGAGCCTAGAGAATTCCTGAGAGACCTTGAACAATACCGAGCCTACAGAATTACTAAGAGATCTTGAACAATAGGGAGCCTACAGAATTACTGAGAGCCCTTCAACAATAGCGAGCCTACAGAATTACTGAGAGCCCTTCAACAGTAGCGAGCCAACGGAATTACTGAGAGATCTTGAACAATAGCGAGCCTACAGAATTACTGAGAGCCCTTCAACAATAGCGAGCATAGAGAATGCCTGAGAGACCTTGAACAATAGCGAGCCTACAGAATTACTGAGAGATCTTGAACAAAAGCGAGCCTACAGAATTACTGAGAGCCCTTCAACAATAGCGAGCCTACAGAATTATTGAGAGATCTTGAACAATAGCGAGCCTACAGAATTATTGAGAGACCTTGAACAATAGCGAGCCTAGAGAATTCCTGCGAGACCTTGAACAATAGCGAGCCTACAGAATTACTGAGAGACCTTGAACAATAGCGAGCCTAGAGAATTATTGAGAGACCTTGAACAATAGCGAGCCTAGAGAATTCCTGAGAGACCTTGAACAATAGCGAGCCTACAGAATTACTGAGAGACCTTGAACAATAGCGAGCCTAGAGAATTCCTGAGAGACCTTGAACATTAGCGAGCCTACAGAATTACTGAGAGATCTTGAACAATATCGAGCCTACAGAATTACTGAGAGCCCTTCAACAAAGCGAGCCTACAGAATTATTGAGAGATCTTGAACAATAGCGAGCCTACAGAATTACTGAGAGACCTTGAAGAATAGCGAGCCTAGAGAATTCCTGAGAGACCTTGAACAATAGCGAGCCTACAGAATTACTGAGAGACCTTGAACAATAGTGAGCCTAGAGAATTCCTGAGAGACCTTGAACAATAGCGAGCCTACAGAATTACTGAGAGATCTTGAACAATAGCGAGCCTACAGAATTACTGAGAGCCCTTCAACAATAGCGAGCCAACAGAATTACTGAGAGCCCTTCAACAATAGCGAGCCTACACAATTACTGAGAGACCTTCAAGCATAGCGAGCATACAGAATTACTGGGAGACCTTGAACAATAGCGGGCCTACAGAATTACTGAGAGACCTTGAACAATAGCGAGCCTAGAGAATTCCTGAGAGACCTTGAACAATACCGAGCCTACAGAATTACTGAGAGATCTTGAACAATAGGGAGCCTACAGAATTACTGAGAGCCCTTCAACAATAGCGAGCCTGCAGAATTACTGAGAGCCCTTCAACAGTAGCGAGCCAACGGAATTACTGAGAGATCTTGAGCAATAGCGAGCCTACAGAATTACTGAGAGCCCTTCAACAATAGCGAGCCAACAGAATTACTGAGAGCCCTTCAACAATAGCGAGCCTACAGAATAACTGAGAGACCTTCAAGCATAGCGAGCATACAGAATTACTGGGAGACCTTGAACAATAGCGAGCCTAGAGAATTCCTGAGAGACCTTGAACAGTACCGAGCCTACAGAATTACTGAGAGATCATGAACAATAGCGAGCCTACAGAATTACTGGGAGACCTTGAACAATAGCGAGCCTACAGAATTACTGAGAGACCTTGAACAATAGCGAGCCTAGAGAATTCCTGAGAGACCTTGAACAATACCGAGCCTACAGAATTACTGAGAGATCTTGAACAATAGCGAGCCTACAGAATTACTGAGAGCCCTTCAACAATAGCAAGCCTACAGAATTACTGAGAGCCCTTCAACAATAGCGAGCCAACGTAATTACTGAGAGCCCTTCAACAATAGCGAGCCTACAGAATTACTGAGAGACCTTCAAGCATAGCGAGCATACAGAATTACTGAGAGACCTTGAACAATAACGAGCCTACAGAATTACTGAGAGATCTTGAACAATAGCGAGCCTACAGAATTACTGAGAGATCTTGAACAATAGCGAGCCTACAGAATTACTGAGAGACCTTGAACAATATCGAGCCCACAGAATTACTAAGAAACCTTCAACAATAGCGAGCCTACAGAATTATTGAGAGATCTTGAACAATAGGGAGCTTACAGAATTACTGAGAGACCTTCAACAATAGCGAGTCTATAGAATTACTGAGAGACCTTGAACAATAGCAAGCCTACAGAATTACTGAGAGATCTTGAACAATAGCAAGTCTATAGAACTACTGAGAGACCTTGAACAATAGCGAGCCTACAGAATTACTGAGAGACCTTGAACAATATCGAGCCCACAGAATTACTAAGAAACCTTCAACAATAGCGAGCCTACAGAATTATTGAGAGATCTTGAACAATAGGGAGCTTACAGAATTACTGAGAGACCTTCAACAATAGCGAGTCTATAGAATTACTGAGAGACCTTGAACAATAGCGAGCCTAGAGAATTACTGAGAGACCTTCAAGCATAGCGAGCATACAGAATTACTGAGAGACCTTGAACAATAGCGAGCCTACAGAATTACTGAGAGATCTTGAACAATAGCGAGCCTACAGAATTACTGAGAGATCTTGAACAATAGCGAGCCTACAGAATTACTGAGAGATCTTGAACAATAGCAAGTCTATAGAACTACTGAGAGACCTTGAACAATAGCGAGCCTACAGAATTACTGAGAGACCTTGAACAATAGCGAGCCTACAGAATTATTGAGAGATCTTGAACAATAGCGAGCCTACAGAATTACTGAGAGACCTTGAACAATAGCAAGCCTACAGAATTACTGAGAGACCTTGAACAATAGCGAGCCTACAGAATTACTGAGAGATCTTGAACAATAGCAAGTCTATAGAACTACTGAGAGACCTTGAACAATAGCGAGCCTACAGAATTACTGAGAGACCTTGAACAATAGCGAGCCTAGAGAATTACTGAGAGACCTTGAACAATAGCGAGCCTACAGAATTACTGAGAGACCTTGAACAATAGCGAGCCTACAGAATTACTGAGAGCCCTTCAACAATAGCGAGTTCACAGAATTGCTGAGTTCACTGCATTCTTAAGGAAATTATGTGTGTGATCCAACGGGAAGAGTGAATGTTGCGAGTTATTCAATCCATCAGAACTCTGTGTGGTCCAAACTAAAAGCATATTTTGTGGAACGCAGTTACTCAGTTCCCAAGAAAGAAATATTTTGTGAGGAGGAGGATCCAGAAGTTATTTACTGGGATTGAAGAAAATATTACTGGTTTAAAAGAATATGTGCAAGGTCCACCGAGAACCGATTTCTGAGGAAAGTACAATTTGCCCATGCTATCAATTTCTTTCAGGACAGATTTTGAAAATAAATACTATGTCTGACATAGAAGGCCACTGATTGACGGTCACTGACTCTGCTTCTCATTGTTCCAGCCTTTCCCTTTCCTGACTCCACTACTTTTCTACCAGCACCGCCTCTCGCTCCTAGGCAGCGGTCGAAGTGCATAAAGGAAAGTATGAGAACTGTGATCCTAAATATAAAGGCAGCGAGTGTGGGAACATGGTCAGGGTCAGGGACGTGGCTAAAACAACAAAATATTCTGTATATATTTTGTTAGCTTTCGATCTACAGGTAACCGCATTAAAAAATATATGCACACACCTCAAATGAAAAATAAATGCAACTTAAATTCATCTGTGGGAAATGCATTTTTCCTGCAGGGCGGTTCGGTTGGTTAATGTGAGCACTTCAGATATCTGTGGGTGTAACCAGACAGTCACTGATTGGAATCATGGTCAGAGCCCTGGGTAAATAGTGACGTCTATTTATAGTTCTACAAGGTTCAAGCCTGTGACAGAAAGCACAGCAAACTGAGTAAGTCATTAGTTTAAACATGTTTTATACACAGTACAAGATGAGTTGCACTTAGGCTGTCGCAAAACGTGCAAAAAGCTTTTGTTTAAATGTTTACAGTGCTTTCAAAAGTTAATGTTTTTAGTAATACGCTGAATGTAGCTAGTGCAAACCTTTTTAATAGATTTCCTTTAAAAATACAAATTCCTGATGCTATCAATCGATTAAACCTATGCTGGCCTTCAAGCAGCCTTCAGATTTGCAAATTAAAAATTGCACATATTTAAATTTCTATCAGGTAGCAGGCACCCAGGAGAGAAGGCTTGTTTCTTCTTTAGCTGCCTTGCTTTTCTCTCATTTCACTGTCAATAAGACCCATCTTCTCCCGCTTCAACCTGCGGCAGCCCAGCATTTCAGGAACAGATGTGTTTTTAAATAATATGGGAACTGTTTTGATCAAATTGTTAAAGCATGGGAATGTCGTTTCCCAGCTCCCCTGCCAACAACCTCTGCTCCTAGGAAAGGTGCAATGACTATAAATGTGGCAGCCTTGTCGGCATCAAATGTGGAGATTGTGCGGCTTTCACTAAGCTTTGCCACACCAGTTATGCAGCACGGCTCTTCCGGTATGGTGGAGGAGCGACCCGACCCCCCTTCCAGCAGCATAATGAAAATAAAAATATAACAATAATAAACAGTGATTTATTATCGTCATTATTTGTGTCCCAGAGTCTTGGGGGCGGGGCCAGGGGGATAACAGGTACCCACGGGAGCGGTATGCACTGTTAATAGTATGCAGGACAGTTTGGCCGGTCGTCTCAAGCCAGCCAGACCGTCATGCACAATTTGCATGTTCTCCACGCAGTCTGCATTACAGCCTAGGTGGAGTGGAGAATATGCCCAGGCTCCCTGTCCCTGGCTGAGCACCGAAAAACTGCGCTCAGACCAATCACAACACTGCACTGCAGCGTTGTGATTGGCTCAGGGGAGCCTCGGTGCTTCCTACTTCCAGCTGGAGCCGAGCGACCACGAGGAGGGACAACGAGAAGAGTTGTGGCGGCAGCAAGGAGATAAGTTGATTTTTTTTTTACTACCCCCTGACCGCCCCCATCCCCATTCAGTGACAGCTGCCACTGCAGTTATTAGCAAAACGAAGTGAAGGGGGTAAAGAAGAAAAACGTGGTGAGATATGCGGAATTTTGGCATGAGTTATACTTACATCATGTAAGTTATCACCCCCAGGCTCCACATATCTGTGGGAAACGACACATAATCAAAATTCACAACTTCAGGTGCAACGAATTCAGGCGTTCCAAAGGAAACTCGCAGCTTCTCGCGAGGTTTGTACCTGGAGATGAAAAGTAGAGAGACAGGCTATCAACCACAGAAAGGATTGCTATCAGCCACACTGCAAAGGAGACACTGGGGGGAAAAAAGGCTTAAATAAAGTAGGAAAAGACAAGATAGGAGACCATGAACAACAGTGTGAAGAGTAGGTGACAGATTTAAAGACCGGATGTAGCAAATCTGAGCGATAAACACATTTTGTTCTTCAATTTACCTCCTTACTTTTTGTAGATATGAATGCTTGCTTTCTCATTGTTCAACAAACAATGGTTTAATCTAATGTACATCGAGGAAAGACACCATTGCCAGATACAGAGCCCACCTGATTATTTTGACTATGAAAGACTGAGTGCATTTGGAAAGCTGGTGCATTTGCATTTATCAAAAGAATTATTTAACAGCATGATTCAAAATGTTTGTAGCACATCTACCAACCATCGAAATGTGAAATTAAAATACTTGTGAGAGAAGCGAGCTATTGGGATGCTCATAGGAGCTATATAATGGATGAGAACCGAAGAGTAATTCTACATAACTTCGATCACTTGCTCCCTCCACATATTTGATGTTAAAAATTTAAACTTTGCTAGACACTGAGTATTTAGGACACTTTTACAACTATCCCAAAGCTTCTAATACGCCCACAGGTAATTTCTGTTTATATTTATTCGTTTCCACACATATGACCAATTTCTATATACTCTAGGTGTTCTTTTAATTAATGATATTTTTAACTCTGAAAATTATTCTAGCTCTCTCAAAAAACAGAGCACTCTAGATTGGAGAGCGGCTCCTGTGCGGAGCACCCTAAAAGACCATCGACAATCTGCTCACCCCAAATGTCTGTTTTTCTAGCAATGTTTTTAATCATAGGAATAGCACATTGCCATCCACGTCAAGCTAGAAAGGTACAAAGTATTTCCTATTTCTACAGCAAAGTCTTTAAGCATAGGATCAGCACGGTGCCATCCACGCCGAGCTGTAAAATGACAAAATTATTTTATCACTTCAAGCACAGTAGTACAGCTCTGGATTGGTAACTATCATTCAAGTCAACCTGAAATGAATAAAAGCAACTCCTGGCACGTGTTTCACTATCATTATAGCTCTTCAGAGAGTTACTTGCCATCTTTCAATTTATTACACCTCCTTCTATACTTAGTTTCACCCTTCCCTACTAATCCCTTGAAGTAAAATACCACGGGTAAGATGTACAAAATACGTTTTGTGGTTGCAAACCCTCCTGTTGACAAGGTTACAGGGTTTGTGACTGCAAAAGAGTGTTAATAAATTTATGAGACCCCTTTTGCAAGTTGGAAAGAGCTTCCCAACTTGCAAAAGGGATTCTGTGACTTATACCGAATCACAATTAGGAGGGAGGTTGAACGAGGACCCCCACCCCCAATTGTAGGTCACCATTACATGTATCAGTGTTTAGTTATTGAAAATCATTTATCAGGGCTCGACACCTGAGTTGGGGTAGTATCTGAATGGCAAAGAGAAAGTTGTCTTTGTGGGAGCCTTGGGGGAGCAGGTAGTGGTCCAGTGGACCACTGTCTCCTGCCCCTAACAGGAAACATTTCTTAAGTCACTTTAATGGAAATGGACTGCTTTAAAATGTATTTCCTATTTAGGAATGCAAACACAGTGACAGAGGTCTGCTGTTCCTTGAAGGCCACCATCCAGCCAATCACTGTATATCATAAACTGTGACCCGACTATTTAATATTCATTAGACAAGTCATTTTGCAACCATCTGTAAGCGGCAGGGGAGGCATGGGCGGTATCAGACCACCATCTGTGGTTCCAAGCATATTTGCAGTCTGTTGAAACTGAGTAGATGGGATTAGAATGGAGGAGATGACCTGCCAAAGCATTGACAGTACCATAGGAAAAAAGTTTGTGTCTACGTAGCTGCAATATCAATGCAGTGAATATCCAGCAATATACTTTCTCTGTTGAAGTAAATGGCAAAAATAGGAAGAGATGGGGCTTTAGTTCTGCATCACTTTAAAGATGCATATTGATGATGTTGCCACTTTGAAGAGATGAGTATAAATGAAAAAGCAAATGGTGCCATCTTTGTGGTTGGGAACGGGTGAGGTAAAGATAGTCCAAGAGACGGAAGAAAGTGGAAAGGTACAATGAAAAACCTTGAGTAGGATGGGCAGGCAATGAGTAGGGTAAGTGGAGCAACAGAAAGGAGATGGGTCAAACATATATTTTTCAATTACTATAACAGCTAGACCTATTCAGGCCAGGCACATATAGAGGAGGACAGATAAACCAAAAGAGAGGCAAACAGGCTGAGAGAAGATGAAAGCAGGGGTGATCGGAAGAGCATGAAAGTTACAAAACATAGCGAGTGCAAGAAAGACACAAAGCAAAACAGACAGAAGTGGAAATGACAGACAGAAGTTTGATACCTGCGTGCAAGCCCGAAATCAATGATCTTCACCATGTGTCCGGTCTGACTGACGCACACGATGTTCTCAGGCTGTAGAAGAAGAACAAGTTACAAGATAGATCTCTGAGACAGTGGCAGCTTCATGTCCTCTCTAAAGCTCCATCCTCATTGTCCATGGAGCTCAAGCTGTCAGGCCTCTGTCTGCTCTACCATCCAGCACCCAACCTCCTATCCTTCTCTCTCCCTGCTCAACCTCTCTCACTACATGTATCCCCTTGGCACTCTTCCTTTCTTATACCCATACTCCTCTTTCTACCCCTCTGGCCTTCCTTCTCCTAACCGCTAGTCCCTGTCCACCTCTCTGATCTTGCTTACCACTATTCATTCTCCCCATCACTCCCGCTACTCGCACTGATTGCTATCCCTTCTTTCCTTCCTCGTTCTACTCTATCTCTCCAAGCTTACTTCCACATGCTCTCCATTCTCCACTCCCTTTCTCTTCACCTCCTTTTCACTTCTTGCTCTCTGCTTCTCCCCTATCCTTAGATTCATCATCCCATCCCTCGTATCCTTCCCTAATGTCTTCCTCCTCTCCACACCACACTGTAGGTCACAAGAGTGGCCTCTACTGAAGCCTTGTGCACCGGCCTAGAGGGTCGCATATTGAGGGAATGGGTGCTATTCCAATGGCATTCTGGATAATGCTGCTGATCCTAAAGGTAATGTGAACTTGGGTAGCCTCAGACGTTTCTTCTTGAGTGTGGGACGAGCTGGCACATTGATGCAGAACTTCTGAGTGTTTACAGTGCTTTGAAAAGGAGCCACAGTGGTGTTGTGGTAGTCATTGAGTACAGCAATGCCTCCACCAATGTGAGTGAGGACTAAGGCTGGCACTGTCATCCTATAGCAGTTTGGATAGGTATGATTTCAGGAGTGAGAGATAATGCCATGCTGTCTTGGATGTTTGGGCGTGTGCTCTTAGAAGTGGATGTGCCGAGGGTGAATCCAAGTGATTTTGCACTTGGCTGTTAGCATGGGGTGAAGCCACCAAGGTCATGTTGGATAACCAAGTTTGAAATTGTGGCTGTATGGTGGTGTTGGTCGGCAGAAGGAATTCTGTCTTTGTCAATATGGCCTTTAGATAGGTGCTTTACATCCATTTCTCAATTAGATCAAAGCTGCTTTTGATTAAACTAGGGGTCTTGCCCCAGGGATGTTTTGAGGTAGAGTTGCATTTCACTAGCCTATTAATAGATCTTGATAATGTCTCTACGTATGGATTAATTGATCCAAATATAGGTTGAAGGGGGGAGGAGAGGAGGACAGACCACTATTGTATGCTTCATGAAATGGGTGCTTTCTGGGATCTAGAGCTTCTCATCTAGATGACAGTGGCTGTTGAGATAACAGCCTCCCATTAAACATATGCATATTTCTAGGGTGTCGATCAATGCTTGGCTTGGTGCCATGGAGTAAAGAAAGACAGAGCTCAACTAGGAGGTATGTGGGTCAAGTTTTGTTGTTGATTAGGAGGAGGGCATTTCTTGAAGGGCAGCGGTCTCCACGCCACATCGTGGTGTGAAGCCAGATTGGCAGTCTGCTAGAAGGGTATTTTGGTAGAACTGATATGACTTTCTCCAAACCTTTTCAGATGGAATGGAGATGGGTAAAGGTCTGATAGTTGTCAATGTCATCTGCAGTGAACGCACTGGCCCATGCATGCTCTCTCTTTGCTACAGTTGCACACTCCTGACTCTGATCTGTAGTGAACACACTAACAAATACCTTCCTTCTCTACCCCTCTCTGACACCCGAGCGCATTACTGAGGTGGCGAATTGCTGTACATACCTTGAGGTCCAGGTGCAGCACATACATCTGGTGCATGTAGGAAATGCCTTCACAGATTTGCCTCACAAACACCATGGCATCCATCTCAGTCAGATGGTAGTTCTCGTCAATGATTCTCTCAAAGAGTTCTCCGCCCTCCACACTGAAGAAAAGAAAATGACAATAACTGAAAGAGAGAGTACTGCTCAAGGCAGGTGAGACAACAGGTACTACACCCTGACTTCTGACGCTACCGTTTCGCAATACAGCATGGTAAGCTCTAATGACATCAGCTGTTACCACGATCAAGCACTTTAAACACTGCTGACAGCATCCTTTCCCAGTGCAGCACTGAAGACCACTGACTTGGGCTCGGACGTTTCCCTCGACCAGGATGAGGAGGATGCCAGGTGGGGGATCCCAGCTCTGGACATCGCACCGATTAAAAGGTGGACAGAAGTGGCGCTCCAAATATACTCCCTTACTCTTGAATTTAATTTAAGGGCAGCGAATGGGAGGACTTCCTTGGATAGGGGGGGTGCACATACCTACAACAGACCAGGGCACACCTCTAGGCTGGATTATGCCCTAATAGACGTGTGCTTATGGCCTTATGTAAAGGACATGCAGGTGGTCCCTTCGACAGAAAGCGATCACAACCCTCTCTCCCTAGAAATGGAACATTGGTGGCAACCCCTAAGGAAGGCCAACATTAAAGAGGCACTCGTACCACTAGATGAATCTGAAGTCTCCCCATGTGGTAGAAGAATTAAATGGGCGAAACTGGTCCTATCTGAGGCGAAGGTTGGGGAAATTCAATCCCATTTAAACCGCGCGGTAATATCTCTGGAATCCTCGCTAGAAGGGGTGGGTAAAGTGAGTGGGTTATTTCTCTCCCTGATTGAAGCCCTAACCAACGTGTTTACCCTGTACTCTAAAAAGCCGGGCAATACAGGAACTAAAAAATCTGTTGAGGGGTGGTATACCCAAGCATGCAGGACCCATAAGGCAAAGCTAGTTGAGGCAGTTAAATCTAAATCCCAAAGTGTGATCCAGGAAGCTAGGAAGGCTTACAAAAAGACCCTTAGTTTGGCTAGAAGGGAGTGGGAAGAAAATTACTGGGAAGACCTACTCCAGGCTAGCAAAATTAGGGATTCAGGGGTGTTTTGGAATCTTATAAGGAAACGGAGCAAATCCGATGCAGCCATCAGACCCTGCAGCATCCCGCCTCAAAGTTGGGCAAAACACTTTGGGTCTTTATACCTCCCACCAGACGGGGAACTGTCTGTGGGGATGGATCTCACACTAGCAATCGAACCTCATGCCTATGACCTTTTCACTCCCTTAGAGATTGAGGGGGTTATAGGCTGGGTGGCACCACGCAAGGCACCGGGCCCGGACGGCCTTCCGGGTGATTTGATGAGGGCTTACCCAGCGGAATGGGGAAGGATCATAGCAGCTCTCCTAAATGATATTATGAGGGGAGGAGTAGTACCAGAATCCTGGAAAGGGGCGGTGGTTGTCCCCATTTATAAAAAAGGGTGCAGGGAAACCCCGGGAAACTATCGCCCAATAAGTCTGATAGACTCCACCCAAAAGATAGCTGGTAAAGCTATCCTTGGTAGGATCCTCCATTGGGTGGAGGAGAATGAAATCCTATCAGACTTTCAGGCAGGTTTCCGGGCTGGTATGGGGACTATAGAGCAGGTGTTTAGGTTGTCCCTCTTGGGGTGGAAGGTGGTGGAGCTAGGCAAGGGTAGTCTTTATTTAGCCTTTATAGACTTGAAGACTGCCTTTGATCTAGTTCCCCGGGAAGAGCTTTGGAGGGTCCTTTTTGAGTTGGGGCTACCACCTTACATCTTGTCCCTTCTTATAAGCCTTCATGCCCACACTTTTGCACAGGTCCGCTGGGGTAAAAACGGAGAGCTTACGGAAAAAATACCAGTGTCTAGGGGCGTAAGACAGGGTTGCGTCCTGGCACCCACCCTATTCTCGTTATATCTGAATGGGGTGGTAAAACACCTTCAACAAGAACCAGCTGACGCCCCCTGTCTTGGAGGTGTCCGTATCCCAACCCTGCTTTTTGCGGACGACACGCTCCTGATTTCGAAGACCCCACAAGGACTACAGAAACTTCTAACACGATTCCAGGAGTTCTGTGTTGCAAAAGGGCTAATAATAAATGTGGACAAAACAAAATACCTAGTTGTTAACCCACCTAAAAAATTGGGCCGCCCACCTACACTCAACTCTATTCCCCTGGAGAAAGTAGCCGAATTCGACTACCTTGGCATTCGGATTACGGACAGGATGACTTGGGCAAACCACATTGAAAAAATGGTCCTTAACCACAGGAGAGTAGGAGGAGCTCTCATGAGGGAATACAGGGCCTCAACTAGGAGATCACTTACCCCAGTACTTGACATCTACAAGGCCAAAGTAGCGACATCAGCCTTGTATGGGGCAGAACTGTGGGGTCACTGCCGTCTGGATGCCCTAGTTACTGCTGAGAGCAAGCTATTAAAATCCTTCATCGCTGTTCCTCTGAGCACACCGTCAGTACCTGTGAGGATGGACACGGGATGTAAAAACATTAAAGATCAGGCCCAGCTTCGCCCGCTCCTGTTGTGGACACGGATCTGGAGGTGCGAAGAATTAAAATCCTATGCTGATGCCCTGAGAGACATAATGAGCCAGTGGGGTTGGGCCAAGATAAAATGGTTAAAGGACACCAAAAAGCTGTTGGAGAATATAGGACTAGGGGATTGTTGGTCATCCCGCTCAGCTCCTCCAAAAGAAGTTGTCAAGGCGCTTTTTTGGAAATGGACTGCTGAGCGTCTAATCTCTAGCCCAAATCACTGCAGGTCCACTGCCACCTTTTTACAAATTAAAGACACTGTGGCCATCGAACCTTACTTGGACTTGATTACTCTCCCCTTTGACCGTGCTCTTTACTTTAAATTTAGAGTTGGTTCCCTCCCGCTAGGTGCCCTGGTATCGAAATGGTCAACAGCGGATCGCACTTCTCCCAACTGTGCATGTTGCCCGAGTAAGATTGAGTCTATTGCGCACGTCTTATTTGAATGCCCGGATTATGCAAGGCCTAGGAGCTCTTGGCTGAAACCACTCTGCCGTAACATGGGCACACGCAGTCATTTAGTAGCCTTGCGTATCCTAAGCACGGACACTTCCCCCCCCATAGTCTGTGGAATAGCTAAATTTTTAAAGCAGTTTTGGCATATTCGATGTAAGAGATTGTCAGTAGCTGTTTAATCCTTGTTTTAGCTAATTTATTAACGGACTTTATATCCTTTTATCACTTTTTAATATTCTAACATTTCTTACTGACTTCTTATGGCATAAAATTTTTGTATACTGTATTGATTGTATTATGTATGTGCTTATAAGATATCTCTGCGTATCGAATAAAAGCTTATGACTGACTGACTGACTGCTACCTTCCACAGGCACTGTAAACAAAGATGGCAATGTCTTTGTCACCACAATGTTGTTTATACTGCTGCCAACCCATTCTCTGCATAAAGGGATGTATACATTGATCCCTCCCTCCCCCTTGCAGAGTGCCACACTGTTAATTATAATGGCACACTCTTTCACATCACAGAATAGAATCCACTACTGCTGACACAGTGCCCTTTTTTGTCCTTTGATCCAAGTATAATGGCTGCTGTATCCATCTTCTTTTGATGTCTATATAAGGTCTTCAAGCCAACTGCAGAAAAGGAACCTCAGAGGATGCCTGGGGAGAACTCTGTTAACATCATAACTTCAAGTCAGCAATGGCAGCGGTTGGCAATGCCTGAATAGACAGTCAAATCAAATCAAATCATCTTTATTCGGTTTCCGTTTGTGAAAAACCATAAAAGTACAAAATACAGTAAACATTTTAAAAAAAAGAAACGTTGAATTCATTCAATACTAAAATCATACTTAAAAAGAAATATTTTACTGACAGAATACTTTTTAAATGAGAAGATCGTTATTATTTTGTAAATTCAAACGATGTCTAAGACATAGTTTTAGGTACTGTGCCACTGATGTTGTCATTAAGTTATTTTCCAGAAATTGTAGTGCCAAGTAGGCAGGGCGGCATCTGCGAATTTTCATAACTTTCAATACAGGCAATATCCACCTCCTGCGTAATGGGACATAGAATTTGCAAAAGAAAAGAACGTGAATTGTAGACTGCGAAGATGTTGAATCACAGGGACATACTGATGCAGTTTGTGTCCAAACATTCTGGGTGGGGAATAAAACCATGTAGTGATAAAGGTTAAACCTAAAACGAGTAAGAAGTAATTTTTCAAATTGTGACAGATCGTATTGCAAGTATGGTTGAATGGTTGGAAACAACTGTATTAATAGGCAATGTTGGACAGTTGGCTTTCCTATTTCATTCAGCATCCGAAGTTGGGAAAGATGCGACAGACAGAGAGTTTTTAGTTCTTTTCCACAGGCACTGTAAACAAAGATGGCAATGTCTTTGTCACCACAATGTTGTTTATACTGCTGCCAACCCATTCTCTGCATAAAGGGATGTATACATTGATCCCTCCCTCCCCCTTGCAGAGTGCCACACTGTTAATTCTAATGGCACACTCTTTCACATCACAGAATAGAATCCACTACTGCTGACACAGTGCCCTTTTTTGTCCTTTGATCCAAGTATAATGGCTGCTGTATCCATCTTCTTTTGATGTCTATATAAGGTCTTCAAGCCAACTGCAGAAAAGGAACCTCAGAGGATGCCTGGGGAGAACTCTGTTAACATCATAACTTCAAGTCAGCAATGGCAGCGGTTGGCAATGCCTGAATAGACAGTCAATAAAACTGCAACTCGGGGGCTAATATTTGTGATGGGTCCCATTCGGTATGCACTGCATAACAGACTATTTTAAAAAAAACCTTTCCAGAAGCCATGGTAAAACTATTCAGCCGGAAGCCAGATTGGAACGGTCAGTTCCATCAAAGCAAGGGTCACAGGTGATCACTGCTGTCTCTAAGTAGTCCCATCTGGGTCATTTCAGGTATATCTATCATTTTTAGGTCTGGCTTGGCAGCGCAGCTGTTGCCCGGCCTACTGTGATCAACCTAAAAAAGAGCTTTCAGGAGAACAACAGAGAGGAGCTTTGGCTTTGTTTATGATATGCGTTTTTTTGTTCTATAACATTTTAGTGACATTTAGTAAGAAAATACATACAAAATAAACCAACATTGCAGAGGCTCTGTGATACAAACAGAAGCTGCACACCCCAAAAACCAAAAAAAAAGAAAAAAACCATAGAAAAATGACAATGAAGAAATACATATGTTTTGATTGGGCAGACGTTCTGCACTTCTACAGAAAAATTGCTTATGCATTACCCTCTAACAGCTGTAATCATTTGTTTATCAAGTTGCCAGAACTCTTTATCAAGTCTAACTCATTATCAAGTCTAACTATTGTGTTACTGTAAATATATGCCACTGCAGTTATATATGTCTCCTAGATAATTATGGTGTTTGCTCTAATCTGGTAGCAGCACAGATGGGAGAACGGGAGTCAGATGGAATTTGTTAAATGTAAATGTACAGGAATTTATATAGCGCAAATCACCAAGCGGTTTCTAAGCGCTTGCTTAGGGAACCCGTCCTGGTATTCCCCTGTGAGATAACCCCGGCAGGGTATCCGCAAGGTGAAAGCCAGGCATCCCGCCGCGAGGGGCCGTTGTGGAGATTAAGCAAGCTAT
This sequence comes from Lissotriton helveticus, assembly GCF_964261635.1. Taxonomy (NCBI): domain Eukaryota; kingdom Metazoa; phylum Chordata; class Amphibia; order Caudata; family Salamandridae; genus Lissotriton; species Lissotriton helveticus. Next base: position 138,216,564 of record NC_136068.1, on the reverse strand, counting down.
TGCCCAGAGTCGCAGAGTGTGAACCCGTGAATCGAGTAGGCACCGGAGCGAGAATTGTCGAGTCCATGGAAATTTTAGGACTCAAGACCCCGCCGAGCCGGGAATTGAACCCTGGTCCCGGGCTGACCTCTGCTTCCAGGTCTGCCTCCTCTAACCAGTGAGCCACACTTCTCCAGTGAGCCAATTTGTTGCTGTATAGCAGTCCCAGCTTCATCCCACCTTCTCTTTCCATCATCTATTTCAGAGATACCTTAACACAGCATTTCTTCCCTGAACCCTAAAAACTCCTTACTACAACTTCAAGCAACCCTTACATGAACCCTGAAGACCTCGTACTATCCCTTGATGCGACCCTTCAATGAACCCTAGAATCCTCTCACAACCTTTTAATGCTACCCATACCCGAACCCTAAAAAACTCATACTATATCTTACATATACCCTTACATAAACCCATGAACCCCCATGCTCCCCCTCCACACTAACCTGCTCTGAACTGGAAACCCTTACAACTCTTTAATGCTGCTTAACCCTGAACCCTAAAAACCCTTACTACTCATGAAAACTACCATTCCTTGAACCCAGATAGCCCGAAACCGGTCCTAGGATGCTTGTTGGGGCACAGGGTCAAGACTGATTTGTATATGGCTGGGTTCAAACTGGAATGGCATGGTGACCAAAAAACGATAGATTTGGGCTCAGATCTCTGTACTGGGGTGAATGTATGACATTGTTCTGCATTCTGTCCATCAACTGTTGTTTTTGCATTTGTCACCCCGAGTGGGACGGGTATGCTCAGACGTGAGTCCCGTGCTCTCCATGCCACTGGAATCAAGCTATCCTGGCTGATGAGGGCTGAAAGCCCAAAACTGGTCCTAGGATGCTTGTTTCCAGTCCAGGGAGGACCTGGCTTGGCAGTTCGGGTTGGACTGTTCCCATGGGGCACAGGGTCAAGACTGATATGCATATGGCTGGGTTCAAACTGGAATGGCATGGTGAGCAAAAAAACGATGGATTTAGGCCCAGATCTCTGTACTAGGTTGAATGTATGATATTGCTCTGCATTCTCTCCATCAACTGTTGTTTTTACTGTAAATATATGCCACAGCAGTTATATATGTCTCCTAGATAATTATGGTGTTTGCTCTAATCTGGTAGCAGCACAGATGGGAGGAAGGGAGTCGGATGGAATTTGTTGCTGTATAGCAGTCCCAGCTTCATCCCACCTTCTCTTTCCATCATCTATTTCAGAGATACCTTAACACAGCATTTCTTCCCTGAACCCTAAAAACTCCTTACTACAACTTCAAGCTACCCTTTCATAAACCCTAAAGACCTCGTACTATCCCTTGATGGGACCCATCAATGAACCCTAAAATCCTCTCATAACCTCTTAATGCTACCCATACGCAAACCCCAAAAAAACCTTACTATATCTTACATATACCCTTACATAAACCCTTAAACCCCCATGCTCCCCCTCCACACTAACCTGCTCTGAACTGGAAACCCTTACAACTCTTTAATGCTGCTCAACCCTGAACCCTAAAAACCCTTACTACTCATGAAAACTACCATTCCTTGAACCCTCAAAACTCCTTACTAACCCTTAATGCTGCCCTTCCCTGAACCCTAAAAAAACATTTACCCTATCCCGAAACCTACACCCCCCTTAGTGCTACCATTCCGTGAATCCTACAAACTCATTCTTACTCCCTAATGCAACTCTTACTCGAGCCCTAAAAATAAGTAACTATCTCTTAATCATACCCATCCCGAACCCTAAAAATCTCTTAATACCCCTTACTGCTACTCTTCCCTAAACCCTAAAAAACACTTGCTACCAATGCTTCTCTTCCCTGAAATATAAAAACCTTACTACCCCCTTAACACTGTTCATCCTGGAACCCCAGAAATCCTTACTACTCCTTGATGCTAACCTTCTGTGAACCCTAGAAACCATAACTACTCCTTATAGCTATCCCTGAACCCTAAAAACCCTTACCACTCCTAACAGCTACCCATCCTTGACGGTTAAAAAACCCTACCACTCCTTAAAGCTATCCTTCCATGAACCCAGAAAACACGTATGCCTCCTCAATACTACCAAAACCTAAACCATAAGAACTCTTATGAACCCCTTCACTGTACAATAATACCTGATTACCCCTTAACATTACCCAGTCCTAATCCCTAGAAATCCCTTACTACTCATTAACATTACACGTCTTTGAACCATGAAAACCCTTTACTACCCCTTAATAATAGCCATCGCAGAACCCTAAAAATCCCTCACTAACACTTAGTGCTACACTTCCCTGAACCCCCAAAAAACTCTTTACTATTCATTAATGCTTCACATTCAAGACGCCTAAACAACATATGCCTCAATGCTACTCTTCCTGAACCTTGTAAACCCTTTACTACCCATTAACACCACCCAGACCTAAACCCTAAAGTCCTTACTACCCATTAATGCTATTTTTCCCAGAACACTAAAAATCCTTTACTACGCCTAAATGCTATGAATTTCACTCCCAGGCACACGTTACGTTTGAAAAAGGTTTCCCTGTTTAGTTTACAGACACAGTAATTTTAAACAAAGTATACACAATTTCTGTTGGTTCTTTTTTTTTTTTTCAGGTTTTATTCTTTTGCTTTCAGCCACAGCCAACACGTGTTTCATCGCAATTGGGGCGTGATCCCGCAACTTCCTCAAGGCTATACTTTTCAAGGTGTTGGGATTTTATATGTGGTGATAATTCCAACCCACAAAGGGGTTCCAAGTAGTCTCGCGACTGTCCTGAAGCACAATTCCTTATATATGTAGGTCCAGATTTCCACTGTATGTCATGTAGTCTTCAAGAGTTACAGAGTACAACAACCAAATCCGAGGCAACACGTCCACTGAGTGCGGTAAACGCCTAAATGCTACCCTTTCCTGAACTCTATAAACTCCTCGCTACAGCTTAATGATATACATCCGTGAACTCTAAAATAACATACCAACCCTTAATGCTACCCTTGCCTGCACAATAAAAATCCCTTATTACCATATACAACTATCCTTCCCTAAACCCTAAAAAACCCGTACTACCCTTTAGACCAGTTCTTCCTGAACGAGAAAAAATTACCCCTAAACGCTGAACCCTTAAAAACTCTTTACTACCCTTAATTGCTACCCATCCCTCAACCCTAACAACCCCTTAATGCTACACTTCCAAGAACACTAGAAACTCCTTTATTTCCCTTAGCAGTACCTTCCCTGAACGGTTGTATGATGTTACAACGAATTCCGTTGCAACGCATGCCTTTACCACGCATGCGTTACAACGGAATTCCTTTCCCACGCATCTCCTTTCCCACGAAAATGCCTTTAACACGCACATTTTTACAACGTTTTTCGTTGTGAAACTATGCATGTTATTGGCATTTTTCTGTTAAAGGATATATCCTATCACTGTAAATTAACGCTTATATTTTTCCCCTGTGAAACCACCCCCTCATTCCTCCTTACCTCTCCACGTCCACTTCTTTCCAATCCCTTCCGATGTGACGTTTCACGTCGTTTAGAGGAAACGGAAATGGTTTTCCGTTTCCTCTAACGACGCCGATTGCCTCCACATTTCTTCATCTTTCTGAATCAGGTGAGTTTCTTTTGGGGGGGGAGACCCCCCCAACCCCCTTTATTAAACCCACGTTTTTTGTTGGTGGTGGGGGAGACCCCCCAAGCCCCCCCCTTTTTTGTTTACTTTTGCACACATGCCTTTACTACGTATCTCGTAGTAAAGGTATGCGTGGTAAAGGCTTTTCGTGTAACCACGCATGCGTTGTAAAGCATGCGTGGTTATGGTTACTCGTGGAAACGGCCGCGTTGTAGTGGCCGTTTCCTTCCCTGAACATTAAAACCCTTTATGATACACGGAGTCCTAGCAACACTTTGCCACTGCTTAAATCTAACCGTTTCTCAACCCTCAAAACCCTTACTACTCAATAACGATACCCTTCCCTTAACCTTCCAAATCCCTAAACCCTACCCTTCCCCGAACCCTACAAACTCCTTACTATCCCTAAATGCTACCAGTCCTACCTGCAAAAAACCTTAATTACCCCTTAAAGTTACCATTCCTTTAAATCTACAAACCGATTACTACCGCTAACGGTACCCATCCCTGAAACCTAAAAAGCTCTTATTGCCCTTTAACACTACCGTTCTCTGCGCCATAGTCGCTTTACCAGACCATGTTCAGTGGACCACAGGATGAGCAGGGGCTACTGGGAACAACTGTGGGGGTTGGGGCCTTTTACTTCTCATCCCCCAGGGCTGGCCTTACTAAGGGGCCGATTATGATTGCGGTTTTTCCGCATCCTCCGGGCCGGCGGAAGCCACCGCCGGCCCAGAGGATGCGGAAAAACCGCTGCGGAGTCTCCAAAGACCCACCGCCAAATTAGGATGGCTGGTGGGTCTGGAATTCCGTCCGCAGCTAGAGAAAAGCTCTAACATGGCTGGCGGTGTCTATCAGACACCGCCAGCCATATTAGGATGGTGGTGAATACATGCTTTTCCGTGGCGGCTTTTCCGCCGTGGAAAAGCATACGGACTTTCACTTTGGGGGCCCGTTGCGGGCCCCCTGGGTGAAAGGGGTGTGGGGGGTGCACATGGGGGGTACCTATGGTACCCCCCTGCATTTGCATGCACAAAGTGGCAGGCACTGCGCAGTGCCTGCTGCTTTGTGCATGCAAATGCGATGCATGCATTTTTAACATTGCGGCGGGTGCAGCTTGAAGCTGCATCCGCCGCAATGTTAAAGATAGAGGATGTGACCGCCAACCTGGCGGTCACATCCTAATCTGCTCGGAGGGAACGCCGCAGCCCATGCGGACGTTCCCTCCTCCTCAGGGGTCGCGGACGGACTCAAGTCCGTCCGCGATCCTAATCGGCCCCTATGTCTCTGTAAACTAGACCAAATACAATCCTTTCCACATTTGACTCTCAGTGGAGGCGTAGGTTGAGCAGTCACAGGCTTCTCAGGGAACTTAGTTTGGGGGTTCCTAGGCTCACAAACCAATACAAGTCAATGCAGCAATTCTTTAAATCAAAGTCCAGCCCAATGCTTCTCTTTTTTAGTAAAGACAAGTATATTATCACACACAAAAACATCGGAATACTCGACACAGGCAATTATGATTGAATCCCAGATTCTTTGGAACAGTGCTAGGTGCTTAGAGGAGCCTCCGCTGATGGGAGCATCCCTTGCTATAGTGAGTGTCCGGTCTGGTACTGGATTCCCCCCTGTGTAGCAAATTCAGGTTCTATCAGGTAAATTGGTGGTGCAGCTTGTGCTTCTCTGTCCCCTCTGCCCGTCTGATAATCAGGTTGCACCCAGGTCCCCCAGGCCTAGTCCCAGTCAATCTCTCACCAAGGTCAGGTTTAGCAGACGCTGGTCAAACTTAGCCTTTTTAATTTCTCATCAATCTCTGGATGTTGTGTTGGATTGCGGCCAGCCTCTCAGCAGCATTGGAATCTTCCCCTGCTGCCCGAAAAAGCTTAAAGCGGTATACAGCAGTTCAGGCAAGGTGAGAGCCAGAATTCACTTCTCCCACTGTAGTGGGACCTCACCAGCAGCAGTCCTCTTTGGCAGTGCAGTAGCCGGCCACTCAAAATGTCGCTCGCAGAGTCACGACAGGATCTGAGTCTTCTGACGATGGCCCTCTTCCGGGTGGTGACAGCAGATCTCGATTTGCCCTGGCCCTCCAGTGAGTACTTGGTGGTTCTTCCTTCGCGTTTTGACCAAATGTCGCAGGCTGATGAGTTCTTTGGTGTGGCAGACTCCTGGCACTATCATTGGCACACAGTGCTTTGTGGCAAGGGCCTCATATCTTCATAAGACACACTTCATGTTGTTCCTCTTGGGTAACTGGAGTTCTTAATAGCGGATCCTGTGACACAATTGGCAATGTTGTAGTCTCACAGGCCCCCTTCTTCAGGACCTGACACACTTGGCAGTGTTGCAGTCACTCAGTGCACTTAAGGAGCAACAGAAGCTGATCTCACCTTCAGTCGGGCCCATCACATGAGCACGCTGCTCCAGGGGCCAGGAAGCTCCAAAGGGGTTTGGTCACAAAAATGTCATTGCCCAACCTATGATCACTATGATTCCTTTGGGGCTCTTGTTTCACTGTCAGACAGACCCTACACAAGGGTCCCTTACAGCAGTCCTCCACATTCCATTCCTCCTGCGTGGTTGTTGCTTTGTTCCCTTGTTCACAGGTAGGATCTCGTAGCTCTTACGACAGTCAGTAATTGTTCTTTCAGATCAGACTCCAGTCGATGTTCCCTCACCTCTGGGAAGTTGGTTTACGGAGTGACACCAGCCCACAGCTGGAACTGTTCCGGATCGATTACTCTTTCATGTATTTTGGCCGGAGCAACCTCCCAGGCGTGGCCTCTATCTGCAAAAATACTCAGTCCAGCATAACAGTCCTCAGGTGAAGCACCCACCACAAAAGTACAAAGAGGCGCAAGCAGGCTGCACCCAGCTATTGATGATCTATGCTCTCTGATCAGGAAGAGACAAGAATCTGTGCCCCTTCAAAGGGTTAATTTCCTCATCAACAGATACTGCAGACATCACCCTGTATCCCGCCATCCACCAAATGGCAGCTGCAATCACAGTCATTTGCTACCTAGTGTATCAGGAAAGGCCCTGGTAATTCTAAGGAAAGCTTGTCTCCTCTTTCCTCACCCCAAGGACTGGTGCTCCTCCTCCTATCTAAAAGATGCCAGCAATCCACATATGCTGACTTGTACTCAGCTATGGCTGTGGGCTTCCAAAATGGAACCCAGAGACCTGTAATAGTTGTGCATAACACACTACTGTTTCTAGCTTAAATGCGCATTCACAAAGTTTGGGATATTATGTTACAAGATTCTGGGTTAATCATGAGCAGCAAAATTAGGTGAATAGGCCAGTAGACATGCATTCACATTACATAGGCAAAATGTCTGTCACTATAATTGTCTTCCACTTGATATACTGTTACCACGGTGCTCCAGGCATGGAACCCTTGACAGGGATGATTGTCCTCTCTCACTTATGAGAGTACACTTGGTGCACCCCTCCTGGTTTGTTTCAGGACTAGGGGCCATATGTATCATTCCAAATTGCGATCGCAAATGCCGAAATTCGCAGAATTTGGGCTCAGTGGTATGTATGAAAGAAAAACTGACTTGCAAAATAAGGAATCGCTAAATTTACGATTCCCTATCTTGCGCTTGCATTTAAGGAATCGCAAATTGCTATTCCTTAAATGCAATGTAAGAAGAACTTTAAGTTGGTGGTAATTTGCGATATCTCTGAAAAATGCACTTTTTTTGCATTTTTCAAAGTGCCATGTGGCGGTTTGCCACATGTGCACACATACACATTTCAGGGGTGCAACAGGGTGTCCTTTTGACACCCTGGCACCTTTGAAATTACATTCTCAATTTGCTAATCTCTAATTTCAGAAATCGCAAGTTGAGAATGTCTTCCCATTCATTCCTATGGGCCTGTAGGCCCAAAGGAATGAAAGGGGAGGTATTCCTTAATTGCGAATCACAATTTGCAATTAAAGAATATGTAGGATTCGCAAAATGATTTGCAAATCCTACATACATAGCGTTTTGCGATTCTCAAATAGCGATTTGCAAAAAATCGCAATTTGAGAATCGCAAAATCAGAGTTTGATACATATGGCCCCTGGTCCACAACTTAACATTGCCGAAGGGCGGGCCTATGTTCATGCGTGCACACAAGATTTGTGTGTGGAATGACTGGTAAATCAAAAAACCCGGACTATAATTATGCAGTTCGGGTAGATAGCACAACTATAAATCATGCAGGAGACATTCCCGTCACAACATCATTACTAGCCCCTAATGTTATACTTTCCTGAACACTTCAAGCTCCTTACTACCCCAAAATACTTACTCAGGGACTCTGCCTGCTAGAAGCAGCAGGAACCCAAGAATGAAATACTGGGAAGAACAAGAAACCAAATAACTCATCACTTCTAAGGGGATCCTCAGGCTCCCACTTGTGATTCCAGTTATTGACATCATCTTCTTCCTCCCCACAGTTATCAATGTCCCTGGAATCCTGAACTCTGGGGAGGTGTTACTAGGAAATACAAAGAACGTCGTTATAAGGCACTTAGTGGTGTTGCACTACAAAGAAAAGCGCAACTCTTAAAAGAATTAGAAGAGCGTTTTTAGGGGCCAAGTAGAGGCACTTTAGGGACTAGGCTTATGTATAGTGGAGCTGAGCTGCACTTCCCATTCAGAAGTAATTAGCACTTCCTCATTAACGGAGTTATTTACAGTATGTCAGATGTTTTTCTGTTAAAAAAACAATTTGGTAATAGTGCCACCCCAACCAGTTATCATGACATTACCACAAATGTAGAGATAAATATTCAAGCATTGTTTCTGTCCCTTTTTCAGCAATTATCGATGCAAAATTAGCACCACGTATCTGCTTGTGCTCTGATACTAGTAGGAGCAGAGTAGTAAAGTATATATCTTTCTTAATGGAGGAATAGTGTTACACTGAAAACCAGTTTCCACGTATTTCACTGGACGTTTTACAGCTCACACCTATTCTAAAAAATAACCCCAAACGTAATAAGGCCTTCCATGTCAAAATACAAAACCAAATATTAGTGCACGATTACTACAAATTTGTTCGCAATTTTGTTCTATCTAGGTAAGGTGGACACCACTTCCCTTTTTAGGTCTGGCTTGACAGCGCAGCTGTACTGATGACATATCTTTAGAAATTCAATAAAATATAAAATATGCATAGAGTGGGCTTTGGCTCAGCTCCACTAAGATGTGTACTACTATCTCACCTCATGCTATCAGCTGGCGGTGTGTAATTTCAGCTTTCCAGGAGTGCTTCCAATAGAATGCAGGAGGGATTGTTCTAAATGTGAAACATTCTACAGGGCATCAGTGGCACGGGACCCCGGCAGAGATGCAGAGTCAGGGAAGCAGGGGAGCGGGATCTGGCGCATGCAATCCACGATTCACAGTGGGTGCTTTGTTGTGCTCAGATAAAGGAGGTATCTCCTAATAGTAGACATAAGTTATTACACTTTACATTTTTCTGGAGGACATATGTCGCCAGCAAAAATAAACTCCATAGACCCAGACAGGTCTCACTGCTGCTCGAAATGCAGGGCCCCTCGGGCCAACTTTGCCCACATGAAATGGAATTGTGCTAAAATAGGAGAATATTGGAGGGCGATTTTGGGGATTTTAATGCTCATGATTGGGCAAGAGTCTTCTCCTCTTCCCGAGGTTGCGTTGTTGGGCTATGCATACGAGTACCCGAAGAAACAGAGGAAATTCATAGCAATTGCCTTACTCCTTGTAAAGAGAGAGATTGCAATCCACTGGGGCAGGCGGATTACCCCCACGGCCAAGGCGTGGCTGGCGAGTCTTACATACTGTAATACTAATTGGAACTTGTTTGCGTCATGGCAGCCCCCCATCTCCAGACCGAAAGACATTTGGTACCACCTGAAAGACTATCTCCTGCAAACTGGGTCCTCCCCCCACAACAAAGCAAACCGGCGGGTATTGTTCCCACTGGTGTGGGTTAAATTCATGTTCACAGGGAAATATAGTACCAGTCTGCCTGAGTTTGTCAATGTGTAGTAGTTATGTAAACGAAAAAATCTGATAGGATTTGGAGTGGGGATCAATGGCGGCTCCTCGAGGGAGTGCTGTGGGGTGGTGAGGCGGGGGAGGGGCAAGGTGGGGGGTAGTAAACTCCGGCATATACGGCCGAATGGAGTTAAGTAAATAAATAAATACAACTAATTACATTGCGTGGGCTGCAAATTGTATTTCCGGTGAGAGTCCCTGATCCCTTCGGGATTACCAGAGGCACTTGTAATGAAGATGTGGTCCAGAAACAAATTCCTGCTTACACCTCCACCATTTTTTAACATATATGCCCTTAGGTTATCCCTTTCAATAAGAGAGTATTTTCACAAATTGAAGCCATCTTCGGAGTCTCAGAACCGACAATTCCTGCTTTCTGGTGCCCGCGCTGAGTGTCTGCACCCCTGTCCAAAGTACTGCATTCCAGTGTGAGAATCCCAACTGTGGTGAAAACTCAACTTTTTTCATTCCTTTCTATTTACTGCATGTTTCTCTTTGATTTCTCAAGAATTGCCCTTTGCACCTCTAGTCTTCAAAGCTCTTTTCCCCTGGTGTCTTTAGTTACCTGAGTTCATCTTCTTTCAGGGCATTCCACTTTACACTCATCATGCACCCCTGTTGGTGTTACCCAGGGATACTCTACCAATTTAGGTGTCTTTAACTGTTCTGTCAGGAGCGTCCGTGAGCCCTGTACGATGACATCCTAGACACATTGCGAGGATACCCACTGGACATGTGAATATGTACCATTTGGATTACATGTACTTTATAAGTATATCTTGGAAATCTGGCAGGCATCTGGACCTACACTGAACATTCCATGCAAAGGTGTTGATAATACATCTATGTGTAATGTTCCATTATAAATCAAATACTGGGGAGGCCAATAGTTCTGTCTTGTATTTGAAGTCCCTCTTAAACATTAAGAACGTTTGCAATGGGAAAGACAATATAAAAAACGATTACTTTCTGCATGTAGTGCATTTATGAGATAAAGATTTTCATGTGATGATTGGGCATACTTTTGAGATCGAAAATAGTCCTCGTGCATTGGAATGCAAGAGCCCCACTGGATTTGGAATGATACATGAATTGGCCAATAGCATGTGGTGCGAGAGAAATGCTCCTGGTGGTGGAACCAAAGCCCCATTCTAGATATGTTTCCAGGTTTCAGTAACAATAGGTCATAGACGGATGTGCTGCTATGCTAGACCTAAAAATGGCTTCTGTCACAAGAATTTCCTTTGCTATTAGCCTATTCACACACGTACTCACAGGTTAGCTCCAGCAATATTGGTCTTGTGTCTCTGTAAGTATTTCATACTAATATCTGCACACTTTTTTTCACGAATTGTGTTAAACATGTGTGCTTAGGGTGGGTAATAACGTTAATAAAACAGTAAGTCTGTACAAAGAAAGATAAAGAAAATTGTTTTGTTTTAACAAATTAAATTGAATGTTGACATAAGATCCATGTTCGTTTCATAATGTATAGAAGGAATCTCCATAATTGGAAATAAATTGCAGGAGAAAATTTCACTTCTTTACATAGTTTAATTTTCTAGGTAAGCAACATTTCTTATATAAAGGAATGCACTGTAAATGTTCATATGATTGTGTAATATCTTATTTTGAGAGAAAGAAAAAGATTAATGTTATTCTTCACTAGTATTCGGGTTGAATTTTAAGATAAAATCAAAATGGTAATTTCTGGATGTTAAAAGTCAATCGCTATTGTAGCTTCGCAGTAAAAATCAGCATTTATTGTTCATGTAAAAATATTCAGACAACTGATTCAGATCGGTTTATAATTGTATTGTGAAAATATTTTCAGGATTATTTTTGAAAATAGTAATAAAATGCAATGAAATCTTCAGGAAAAGGACAAAGTAGAGATTAGAGAAAGATGTTGCTTGCACTTTGTCAAGAAACTTGAAGATTATACAAACACAATAAGATAACAAGGTGTACTGTATTTGAGTCACAATTTGTTCTGTTGTTTCTTAGGCGCCACTGATGATTAAATCATAGAATTAAAAGGGATAAAAAGGAAAATACTTTAATATCATACTAAAGTGCAATTATGTCAAGTTCAGTCTTTTTGAATTCCTGACGGGAAAAGCATGTTATTGCTGAAAAGGTGGTACTTGTAATGTGTTGCAATGTCATACTATTTCAAGAACCTGCAACCTACGAAGAGCATTAAAACTGGTGCAATACCACAGAGAGGCCAGAATCGAAATAGGGTCTCCAAGGGTCGTGAAATGGACGTACTGCAAAATCTTGGTAGTGTTATTCAGACATCCTTTGTGAGTATGTTTCTCTGTTAAAAGGTGTGTACAGCTCTGACACGGTTGACAGAACTCTGTCCAGATCACCATTAACTCTACTGCTAACATAGATGACCTGACACACTGTGCACTCGGATATCCTTTTTTTCATCCACTCTAAAGTGCATGCTGCTGCCCACCCGCCAGCTGCAAGGAGGCCTGGAGTGGTATATGCAAGCTGGGAAATACTCACTATTCCAGGAAGAGGATGATGCTGCTGGGCGTCTCAAGGGCGTCATACATCTGGATCAGGTTCTGATGGTCCAGCTGATTCATGACGTCCACCTCGTTCAAGCCCATCTCCTGAATAGCAAATAAAGGGAAAATCAGGAGAACTGCTTAATAACGTGTACTGACAATTCAAACATAAGCAAGCAATGGCCAAGTTAATAGTTAGGAATGGTTGTTCAAAGCCATCCCTTGAAAAGTAAGAGGCCAAGGCAGGAGAAACACCTGGTACCTTGGAGTGCTTGAGGCATCCCCACTGACACTCCCATCAATGGCAGTGCTACATCCTTGGAGGCACAGCTTGACATGGCAGCAACATCAACACACGTAACAGTAGCGCATCCTTGGAGGTACACTCACACAATACAACACTTCTCTTCAAGGAAACTGTTATACACTACGATGGCTCTTCTGAGCAATCGTTATTAAATTTTATATTTTTTTGTACATTTTTCAGTCATGTGTTTAGATTTTTTCTCAAACCACTTTTAATTAATATTGGTCATCAAAAATGCAGAGAAGCATTATTCCACCTACAGCTGCTGAACAGTCACGATATATGTTTTAGGAATGGTTCCTTTCTTAAAGCTGCAGTGGTCTGTAGAATATCAATGAAAGGTTAGCTTGCAGCATTGTTTGTGACAACTGTTACTCCGTACAAGGTGTTGTTTCAAAAATCCAAAATTCTGAATTATACAGAGGTTGAGATATTGTCTGTAAATTGTTTTCAATATATCTGTTTTTTATAACCTGAGCAGTGACATATCAAATGATCTACTGATTTTGTTCTTTCATTTTAAATTGTACTCTGTCTATTCTTTTATGGCCATGCTTGGTCGAATAAAGATGTTTTTGATTGATTGATACCCTCCAATACTTTATGACTGATGTACAAAATTATTAAATCTTAATAATTTACCATTGGAGGAGCATACATACGCACAACCGCACACAAACAAGCAATCATAATCAGCTATTAGCCTTCAATGAATGTAAGCAGATTTTAAAATGAATAACATGGTAAATTTTAAAACATCTACTATATGTATATTGTGTATTACGTATATACCTGTTTGTACTGCTCACACTGAGGAAGGTTACATAATCATACATTTTTCAACTAGACAGACAGACAGATTTACCCCCCCACCAAAAAAAACCCTGCTCCGATTCTGTTTGAAATGGTTTATGTATTTTAGTAGTGACTGGCTTTGGGATAGTTCCTGGATATTTACTGAGGTAAGCGCGAGCAGCTGAGATAAGCAGAGAACCTACTGGTCAACAGCATGAAACCTGGATGGGCAGAATCAGCCTTTCATCCTTTCTCTGTCGATGATACAAGTACGATTGAATTGGATATTAGTAATATCTCCTAGTGACATATACCATTCAGCTATGAAAAATAGAAATAGTAACTATTATTTAAAACGTATTTCACAGAAATTAAATGTGTAAATAATCTTGATTTAGAACTACATGTACGCATGAATAAAATTTAAGGAACAGCGTCCCTGTGCTTTTGGGATGGTATTGTTGAAGTAGTTGCTAATTCTCTGCAACAATAAACTTGAAAAACCTTATTAAATAATCATTAATATTGAAGATAAGCAATGCTTTTCGATTACTAAGGGTGGAAATGAATTTATACAGCTGAATGTTTTTGTACATGACTGCACATTATTGAAATGTCATAGGAAGGTGACCTCCACAAACACCAGGTTATATGCCAAAAGGGTATGCACAACAATTGTTAAATAGGATATCAAAAGGGGTAGCAAAACTTGTATTAACAAAAAGAATAATTCAGCAGCAAATTTGTGTAACATCCTGGATTTCAAGGGAAACAAACGACATAGTTAAATGTACGCTCCGGTTGTTGTTGGATCTCGTACAAATCAATATCGGGCAGCTGCTGTATATGGAGGGACTTTTTCCATTTCATGCTTATTTTCCTGTCTTATAAATGAATGACAATACTTTTGAATCCTTTGCTTACTTTCCCGTCTAATACATAAACAACTGCTTTTGAAACCTTTGTTTGTTGTGGCTGAGATCTATGCAATTAGAACTGCAGTTCAACACTGTTTGAGACAATCCTCACCACAATGAATTTCTAGAATCATTAAATATCTGACACGGTTGTTAAAATAGCATTATTTCTATTTGCATTACATGTTTATATAATGTATGCTGTTATTTTAATTGATGGATGCCGTTATTCTAAACATGTAATTCCTTCATTTATTTTGTAATGTTTAACAACATATCTTAGCATTTAATTCTCTGTTCCATCAGAAAGAATTAACACAATTCACTGATGCTAACAACTTAATGAATAATACAAAGCAGGTATTGAGAGTCTTGCTAACTGAAAGATGTAGCTGAAGCTGTAGGTGCAGGTCTCTTTCATATATTAAAAAAATGTCTTCCGTGTTAAAAAGGTAATTTTATTCCCTTTCTATATAAGGTCATCATATCTGACCCCACATGCTTAAAACAAGAAACTAAATATTGTTTGTACATCTGGAACAAATAAAAATACTCATGAACACAGTTAGAGTACCTATTAAATCATCAATTGCAACTCCAGTTTATCCGGTATAAATTAGTTTATAATTGAGAGGCTTGTTCTCCATGAAGTACATTGGCAACACAATAAAGTGTTTAATAACTGGATCTTCCAACCTGTGGTAGGTAGTGTTGAATAATATCCAAAGCCTGTGCATTTCACTGAAAAACACAGGATGGGTGCTGATGTCATCACATTCTTTTGCAATGAAAGGATGTGTGTGGCTCCAAGTCAAGGAATCAAGAAGAAAAGCAGGACAACTGAAATCCAAGCTAATTATCAGTCTTAAAGCTAAACTACGGAGGATTTTGAACATTTTGAATGGTTTACATTGTTTTTGAATAACACAAGCTTCTAGTGGACAAACAGGTGGTAAACACTGTTGGCAATATTAGCTCGAGTGAGGCAGCAAAATTAACAGTTAACTCTCAGATTAAAATAATATTCCCATGAAAAAGAAGTGACAAATATGTTACATTTATAAACTCATGTTATTTGTCACCCTATCTCTATGTCAAATGCTATAAGTTGCACGTGTGATCACTCAAACTTGTAAAATCTCTGGAATTATGTCAAAGTATACAATATGAAGAGATACAAAAATAACTTGGCAGAACAAAAAATATTCAATTTAGAGTCTAACTAATATTATGAACACTTTGGAACTAAAAGGAAAATAAACACAATATAAAATTATGTTCTTACTCGACAAAGAAAAATCAATGGTGCATGCACTGTACAAATAAGCAATTTTGGGTGAAACACATTCTGAGTAATTAACCGCATTCGGAACAAAGTGATCAACTGGGACAGGTTGTATTATCTGCACCATTACACAATGAAATTGTTCATGCAATATGTGCTTTGAGAAAACTCTATTTCTAGTGTGAAAAGAAAAAGGTGCACCTGCTCCTTGTTTTACATTTTTGCAAAGCAAATCAACCCTGCCGACACATGATATGGTCATGCAAATTTCTGTGTGTGCTGATCTGGAGTGTGAGATCCTTTAAAATGCAAGTCTTTACAGTGTTGAATTTTTCATGATGGTTAATGTTAAGATTTGAGGAAATATAGAAAACATGCATTAAATGTAATACAATACTCAAAACAGTAATACCATGCTCTAAAATTATATCAATTTAACACCTAAAGAAACCTTTGCTAATTATCTAGGTATTAGGTTACAGAGTGAGGCACAAGAGCATTAAAACCCTAATAAAACAAATACATTTAAAGTAGGCTTGTCCGGAGCAATGAAAAGAGCCATGTTTTCTTATTAAACTGTCTACAAATATTATAATTTTTTATGCTATTCCTAAATCATATCTTGCCAATATTTGAACACAAAAATACAGCGGTTTAAAACCAATTGTGCTAATCCTAAATCATACCGTGGCAACATTTGTGCAAAACAGGCGTGTGGTCAAATATGCATCTGGAAAAAAATCTATCAAAATAAAATGATCAAGGAACTTAAATAAAGGCGATTTCGATGAAAAATAGCTTTTTCATCATTTGCTATATAGAGAAAACTCCCAAAAGAGGCCATATTAACCACCAAATGGCCTAATTATATATGCCTTCTCAATCCTTTCATTAAGTCCGCCCTTGAAGTTACCAATAATGGAGGTACTTTGGCAATCTTATGAGGTGTAGTCCTAGCTCCCCACAGCACTACTCTCACAGAATCCGCTAAAGGAAAGATTTTTCAACTAGCCTTCTTAATACAGTCCTTAACTAAGTGATTAATCCTGTCTACCATACAATTAGCTGTGGGTGATAGAATAATATACATTGATGCACAATTCCCATACCCCACAAGCACTCCACCATTCCTCTAGATGTCAACTGCCCACTACTATCACTGAGTATACCACAGAAAAAAAACCTTTCTGCCAATGATACCACATGATAATCATTATTGTCCGTTGAGGCCATATTGATCTGCTTCTCACATGGGCAGAGTCCAAAATCAGTGATTCCCTCTACATGTGTACACATTTATGTTAATTTCACACATGTGCATACATAATCGTGACAAACCTTGTCCTTAGAATCCTGGAATTTGATAACTTTGGCCACAAGCTGGAGTCCTGTGGCTTTCACTGTGCATGTGTGAACATCACCAAACCTGCCCCTGGAAAATCCAAAATGGAAAAATGAACGTCTTATACATGCAAGGTGCAGTTTCATCTTGAGTGACACTCCTACACAAGGGGTGTGGTCATGCAGAGAACAATCCAGATCACAGTTAGTGTGTATTACTCGTCCAACCTTTGGTGAGTGTGTTAGTGTTCTAGTGAAAAACATTCCAGCTCACACAGTGTACTACACAACGAATACACTCACTAAGAACTGCAGGGTTAGTATAAACACACACTGGGTGCGATATTCCTGCAACTCCTAGTGAGTGTTTCAATCCCGCAATTCACAGTGAGTATTCATTTTCTATTTTACAGTAAGTGTGTTAATTCTGCAGTCGACAGTGAATGGGTTAATCCTGCATCCAATAGGTTTTGATGAAAAGTCACACCGTCCTTACCCTCCTAAAATGTCATCTAGGTTGATATCGAATATAGTGGTCACATCGCCTGATCTTAGTGTGACAAACCGATGAGGAAAAGGGGCAGATGGGGGCGGGCTGTCGTCTGAGGAGGCAAGAAGGGCAATTAACCACATCAAGATGGCCAAATCACAATGTTGCAGAAACTTGTAGAATGAAAAATAAAACAGTTGTTTTATATGGGTTCCATTTAGTTTAACATTCCCAAAATTCACTGGACTCTAGACACTACTGGAATTCTTGTCAGTGGGTTGAGTGATGTCTGCTGCTTCCAGGTTTCCCATCAGTGAGCAACTGGATGGAGAGTTGGTCCTGCGACCTTCCACTAACTATGTGATTATGACCAGTGGATTTTTGTTTTGGTAGCTGAATGAAGCCACCTTTTGGGTTAGGCAGTGCTTTAAGTTGTCATAAACTCTCAGATACTTAATGCCCACACTTTTGTAATTTGAGATGGAGAGTATCACCACTTCTCCCCAGGTATGCATTCCATTTAAATTGATAATACAAGCACTTCTCAATAGTAAACAGTACTGTGGGATAGTTAGTACTGGCACTTCTACAGTTCTATTTCAAGCACTATGGTTAGTCACACTTTCCAGTCTTAAAAAATAAAATAAAGTATTCCTGTAAGGTATCCTTGTTTCATCTTTACCAACATGGCTTGAACAATAAATCTATGCTCTAATAACGATGGCTTCAAGGAGATAAAATGTTCACTCTCAAGTGAATCCCTATTAAGCTGTGTATGTTTTTTGGTGTGTTTTGATTATGTTGTACGGCAGTGCCTTTCTGTGCATACTGCATCTAGTCTTTGACACAAGGTGATGGATTATATCAGCGCTACAAATGTCGTTCAATTCTTCCTTCAATTTACCAAATGATATACACAAATTTAGGGGAGTACCTCTTTCTTTTATTGAATAGCCCAATGCTTCAGAATATGTGTTTGCCTTAGTCGACTGAGGCGGCTAAAGCGATCGGAGAAAACGTTGGATCCTTCTCTCATGTGTCTTCCTCACCAAAAATCTCTATGCCTAACATTTGATATTGGGTATTCAAAGACAATATTATTTTGAATCCTTTTTCACATCTCTATACCAACACTAGTGAACACTTTTCTGCTATGAAAACTTTATCTTATACTGTGTTTAAGTGTTTAAGCCACTATTCTTTCAGCAATTAGATTCAAACCATTAAATGCACACCCACCCTTACTTCACCCACAACCTGCTTGCATCCTACCACAGAACCAGGCAGTCCAGTCTTGGGCACATTCTTCGTTTCCCCACCACCTCGGGGGCAGTTTCTCTTACCTATCACCTGGAAAAATTCTGCAAGTCTGTCTCCTGTGACAGGAGAGGTTGGTTCTGTATTTATGCTTCCTGGGGCTTCCAGTGCCACACTATCTACTACGCTATCTGCCTCTGGTCTTGGGGTTTCAGTCGTGTTCTCCTCCAGTAAGGCTTTTTTCTCTGTGGAACTTGACTTTGGGTCCCCTGTGTTTTTTGCATCTTCCTGCTCAGACCTGAAAATAAAAAGCAGAGTTAAGATGAATGACATTTTGCTTATGGACAGCGTGATAACAAGACCAACTGAAGAATGAAGCTACGTTTACGGTGGTAAAAGCTTGTCAAGTGGCTCTGAGCATACCAGTACCCACAGTTAGAAACAAGGTCTGGGGTCCTCAGTGGGGTCCTCTCATGATCGTGAGCACTGACCACGACATGAGAGGAACCCACTGAGGACCCCAGACCTTGTTTCTAACTCGGATCACACCCATCCAGTGACGATCTACATCTGAATACCGGATACCACCGTGTACCTCCGTGGAATTCAACGCGATGCCTTGATCTCGAAGACGCGCCCCCACATACCTACTTAGCTGTGGGTTTTGTTAATGTATTTATAACTCGTAGGCATGCATCGTTTGTCCTGAAGATGAACTCTGTATTCGTATATAGGGTTCGAAACATCGTCGACCTGATTACACTATATGCCCATAATTGCATTGTATGATTTGAATCAATAGTGTATTTACTTTATCCTTGTCTGTTTAACTCATATGATCTACAGACTGCCAAACTTGCATCTACCCCTACCCCCGTGTTTGTTTGTCCACAGTGTGGTAGTTGGGCATCGGGTGGTGTCCCACTTGAACTCACACTACAATTCTTTGTATACACTGTTATATACAATATTAAATACTGTCCGGCTGGACAAAGAATATAGCAACTATCTAGTCTATATTTATTATTGTCAGCATATCCCCTACTGTTTAGGGACCTTTGTTTTTGAAATATAAGAGTGGGATTAGATCATTTTCATGCCACTGTCGATTCCACTGTTGCTAGGCGTGAGTCAGTTTGACCGTAATGACTGATTAAGGGCTGCAAGGGCCCTAGTGAAGTCAGGTGGAGCAACGCGAGGTCTTTGCGAAATTTGTTGAACAAGAGCTGAATGTCCTCTTTGGTCGCAGGGGCATGGGGATAGGGGCTCCTCCGTATAAGGAGGCTGTGTTAAGGGGTACAATTCTGGTGGTCAAGGGGGGTCAGGTTTTTGCAGCATATCCCGAATCAAGGAAGAGCAAAGGGGCTTTGATCTTTTGCCACCATTGTGGTGGGGATGGTCAATCAGGGATCAACAAGCACAGTTCACCCAGCAGAGGTGAAACCCTTGTCCCCACATCCAGTCTGAAACTAACAGAGCTAAAAAGCACCCTTTAGCAATTATTGATCTCCTGAAGGACCTGTCATCACTATGAATAATCCTGGTGGTCAGAGAATTAACCTCACATTTACAAAACTGACTACAGATAGACACACTGGTGGAAGAGCTGGCATTCGTACCACAGAGAATTCACCCAATTGGACAAATAACTGAATTCTGAAAAAGTGTGAGTGTGTGTGGGGCGGGGGGGGGTGTTTACTAGCTTTGTACAGCTCGAATACAATGCTGACTAGTGGACACCCAAACCTCTATTCAATTGAAAAGCTTCTCTTGCTTCATATTGCGGATCAGTTGCCCCTTGTGCAAGAGGTGAATGTTATTGGTGCTGCTGGTGGGGATGTTGGAATGTCCCTGAGAGACAATGTGGTTGGTCAATCTATATACGCTGTTTCTGAGCAAGAACTCTCCCTGGCTTCAAAAGTAGCAGTAGCAGAGGCTGAGAAAGGGTGCTTGAGTGCACTACCCATTGACAATAGTGATCAGGCACTTTCTGGCCTACGGTATGTTCCACCCCTACAGAAAACACTTTTGCTGCATGATTTGGAAGACGAGACCCACTACTACCTTTCCAGTAAAATTCAAAAACATTCTGCAGCAGAATGGAGGTTTTACCAATGACAAACCAGTTCTACATCCTCCCACTCTCCAACAAGCAGAGTCGGCTGCAATCACTTGAAAAAGCTAGTGACAGTCAAGCAGGAAGGGAGACCATTCTTGCCAAGTCTGGGCTGGTGTCTGCTGTTTATAAATCTAACACAGGGTCAACAAAAGAGACCCTGGAATAGCAGGTGAACCCCAAACTTAAAGGTCAAAGGAACATCAGTCCCAGTAACATCCTGCTCTTCACTCTGTGATCCATATTGGATCGTTGAAATAATCCAGGAGACACTACTAATGCTCTGCGACTGTCTAGAGAGGAATTATTTTTCTTCCTGTCCAATAACTCTTAGGCAGTACCTTGTCTATGTGCGACTCTGACATTGGTATGACACATTGCATTGCGATCACTTCCTAAATTATTTGGAAACCAGCTAATGGGAAAACTGACTTCAACTGAGAGGTTGATGGAGCGGACAGTTATACCGCTCTCATATTAGTTTATAATGTAATTAGATCTTATGGAAAGGAAATCCAATAGGAGCAGCTGGCATAAATATATAGAATGGGAAAATGCAGGTTGGTGTTCGAAGAGTTGCAAAATATAGGAACAAGACAAATGAAAAGGTGAGATGCATGGAAACCCAGGAGATACATGGAAACCCAGGTAGTGGATGCTGAGTGAACAACCAAACTAGTTTGGTGGCGTATAAGAAACTAGAAGATCTTAAAAATGCACATTGTGGCAAAAGTCCATAATTAATGGCCCTTACAAAGTTGCTGAGGTGCAGACCCCAAGCTGTATATTCTCAATTAGTTCACAAAACCTTTTCCATAACTTGGCTCACGAAAGATTGGCCTCGAAGTGCAGTGGGTGCTTTCATGTCCATTTCCCCTATCAAGAAGAAAAGGTTGGCAGGGCAGTGAAGCTTTAAGCAGGGTTGATCGACATTGGAAATATTAACTGCAAAACTAATTATTCAATGTTGGAAACTTGTCAGTCTTTGCTACGTCAGATGTTTCCCATGGCCCAAGTGAAAAGGTGCAGGAACTTGAAGCAAAAGATTGAGCATCACCACCTCATATGATTACCCAACATCTATTTCCACAGGAAGTGACATCAAAGCATTACCCAGCATCCATCTCTAGAAGAAGTGACATCCCTGCGTGGAGCATGATAAGAAGTAAAGGCGTACACCGGGGTGGGTATGCAAGTAAAGCCATGCATGGAGCATGATTAGATGTAAAGCCGTACACCAGGGGCAGGTATACAACTAAAGCCACGAGTGGGGCATGATTCGAAGTAAAGTTGTACACCGGGTAGGTATACAAGTAAAGCCACTCGTAAGGCATGATTTGAAATAAAGCTTATAACCAGATTTCAATTAGCAGTACAGCCACAAACGGTAGAAGGATAAGATATAAATCTATGTACAAATTAAAGCATAGAACAAATCCATGCATGAAAGCAGGATTAGTAATAAAATTGTAAACCGATTGTGAGTCAGAATTCACTGCACTGAAGTCGGAGAGCAGCAAAAGCAATGCATTGGATAGGATCAAATGCAAAACCTAGTTAGAATCAGGACTAAAGCCTCGAGCTGATGAAGGATTAGATGCAAAGCCTGCACTGAGGCAAGGCTATAATTAAAGCAATGCTTTCAACACGGCTAGAAGAAGCAGTGACACCACTCACTGGTACATAATTATAAGTAAAGCCCTGCATTGAGGCAGGACTACAGCCAGAGCCGTGACTTAGAAGCAATTCCTGCATTTGGTGCAGTATTAGAAGTAAAACTATGGTATGAATTGGAATTAAAAGAAAAACAACGTGCACTGCTGCGTGAATACAAACTAAGAAAATCAAAGATTTGTACAAAAAAACCCACAAAAAGGTGATGGATAGAATGCATTCCATATACAACACAGAAACACAGGAGGTCTAATAGCCAAATAATTTAGCTGAGCTGCCAAACCGACCTAACAAAGTCTCGGAGTACATAAGTCACCTAAGGACAGCCTCTTAAAACATGGGTGAACATTATGTTAAGGAACATACAGACATTTTTAGGTCATTTACAGATTGGTTGGCGTAATCCGCACCATTGCGCAATGGGTTACCATCAAATAGACTTGATGATCAGTCCTATCATCTGGCCATACCCAGGTGTGATATAGGCTAGTCCCCTGATCATTGGGACTTACAAGCCACACCATTCGTTGCTGGTTTTGGATTTGGTCCTACCAACATAAATGAGCCGCCATCTGATTGCTAATCTTTGATGGTTAGTGAATTATAGTGCAACACACAAAAATATATAGTGAATTAAAATAGGATGGTGTGTCCCCCTTATATAAATGTTATTCTTCAGCCGAACAACACCTCCTATTTAAAAACTAGAACAGTGCAAGGAAGACAGTCAACAAATATCTGTCTGATAATGGGCCAACATGTTTCTGCCTAACCGGCAACCTGTCCCATGGCTTTCATCAGGGCCTCTGTTCTTTAAGTCGTTGCACTTAGTATTGAATAAACAGTGGTTGTAAACAAAAAACCACCTAATAGTGAATAAAGTCAAAAAAGGTTGGGTACGATACAACCTGTACCAACCGAGAACTTTAAACCTCCATGTCACTTGGAAAATAGGATTTCTACGGAGGAAAAATATACAATAATTAGTGTGACCTAGCCTGGTCTGTTATTCCCCAACATATGTATCACTGCAATTATTTACAATTAAAATGAAAAGTTTATTTTGCTCACCCTTCATGATAGGGGTATTGACCTCTCCTCACCTGGACCTTGCTCAGGTTCTACGAGGCCCCGCATTGTATAGAAAGAAGAAGTGAAACAGAAAGTAGGAACACCATGAAGCCTTTGTCAGCCCTTCAGAAACTAGTGTCACACAATACCTTCCGCTATAAATCTCAACTTCCATCTATATATCAACAGAGAAGAGACCCCAGCCATCTAACAAGAATGCATGTCAAGTCTCAAAGTCTCTCAGACTGATCACATCGTCTTACAGCTCACTGAATGTTCCTCTCAAATATATATCAGTATTTACCATAGAGAGAACACTAGATGCTAATCGTTAATCTTAGCCTTATTCAATATCAGAATCCCCATACACAAAGTTCTTTTAAACAGAGAGTAGTCTCACACACTCACCTCTCCGTCGGTACCTCAAGCTCACATCTGAGTCTTGAGGGAGGTACCGAACCGGAGAGGACCAATGCTTTAAACTGTTTGTCGTTATGGTGTTGTTCATGTAACTGCGCTTCTCTCAGCATCTTACATCTCAACTTGAGAAGAGATGTGCAATTAAGGTTATATACGCACCTCTAGTGAAACGAATAACACAATAAAAAACATTTACAGTTTGTTGTATAATATTCTTTCTGTGCACTACTTTTCGTTCATTCGGAAACACCCCAGATGAACGCGATTACTCTCGCGAGATAGACTACAAGATGATGTCATCCCGCTCACGTTTGTAGTTCTATTCCCGGAGCGAGTGCATCGGTAGTCTAACATATTACCAGTATATGGATAATACTTCCTACTGGGTTAGATAACACTTCAAACTGGGTCCGGGTAGTCCTTTCAATTTTAAAATTAATTCTGCTTGTCATTAATCTAGTGATTTGAAATAGGACTACACAGTGACATCATATCGTCCATTTTAGTAGTTCATTTATCGCGTTTACCCATTCCTCTCATTTTTTGCAAAATAATATTTTTTAACCTCTGTTGGGAGTTCACATACAATTACTCCACTTGGGATATACATATATCTAGCTTCCAATGTACCGAAAGTAGATTAGGTGTACAATAAGTAATGGATGTGTATCACTATCTCCTAAATCGAATTATCAACAGATTAATTGCATGTCACTGTTTATGTTTCCTACAAGTGTATGAATTGTGGAAACTAAAAGGAATATTGCATATTCATCCTTCTATCCTTTCAGTGATTAGTGTTGCCACTCAGACTTCAGATCTGCCAATACTGGATGCGTATACCATCAACATCCGCACCAGACTCTACAGGAGGGTCCAAGGGATGTCATCATTCAGTCCGTCTGTGTCCGTACGGAGCTTACAGATCCATTTCTGTTCCCTTTGGAAAAGATATCTGGACACATCGCTAATATGCCCCGGTATGAAAGGCTTCTCGAGGACTGTCCATTGAAAATCAGTTTCGCGATGTTGCTTCTCCAGAAAATGTCTCGTGAGTTTGGTTGAACATTTCTTGCACCGAAAGGAGCTCTTGTGCTCTAACATTCGAACGCGTATTTTCCGAGTGGTCATCCCCTTGTATCGAATGGAGCAAGGGCATGTTATCAGATAAATTAAATCATTGCTGTTGCAGTTGCTAAAACTGCGCTGTACCCACGGTCTGTTGGTGCCTATATATATTTCCCTTGAATGTTTGGTCTGGGGGCAAACTGAACAAATACCGCAGGGATGATGCCCCATTACAGGAGGTAAATCCCACAAGGTCTCTCCTGTTTTTCTAGCAATCTCCTTAGGGCGAGTATGCACCAGGCGGTCTCGAATGTTACTTGCCCGTTTACATGCAAAAAGCGGTAAAGCAATTTTATCATTGCTGTGATTCAAAATCCGCCAGTGTCTTCTAATAATCCTCTGGATGTTGTTGCTCCTAGTATTGAAAGTGCTCACAAAAGTGAGTCTTCCTAGAGGAGGAATCTAGGGAAATCTCTAGTAATGTTTTATCATAAGAAGCGGAACTTTTATCCATGCACTCTGGGAAAGAATGGAACGAGTCAATTTTTACTTTACATGAAATAAATACATCTATTAGAGAACACATCTCAGTCATCTTATCACCTAATAAAGTACCCCCTTCCAAAAACAAAAACACGTGGGAATCCTCCTTTCTGCAAGCAAAGAGGAAATCTCCAGGGTAATAAAACTCCACAAATTAACCAACTATTACCCTACTGAAAACATGACAATAGCCAAATTTGACCTATCTGAAGAAGCCTGCTTTAAATTGAGCAACGATTCGCTCACCACTGGTATTTTACCAGACATGCTAAAAACTAGTCAAAAACATTATGTTGCTAATCAATTAAGTTCCATCAAGTGAAGGATACTCTTGCACCCCTCAGGGCAGTGCGACACAATCAATCATCAAAAACCCACCTCTGTGTCTGAGCACTGCATGTGTTTGCGAAGATAAGTACTGAACTAGTTTTCATCTTACCTGCAAACCTTTATCAGCTGATTAAGATGGGGAAATACACCTCAGTCAAATAATTGATCTCTTGCTTTGTCCCTCAAGAAACAATCCTCGCACCCTCATTTTTCAAGTTGCGGCTGCTGAGTCCTTTATTTGAGGGTCAAAGAGCCTTCATCTTTCAACTCTATTATGAATAACACACAACTTCCATTGAATATGTCCTCACCAACATAATTGTCCAACTCTCCTGCTTGATGAAGCTCCAAAGCGGGATGTGAAAGAGCATCCTGATATTAAATCCACAAAAACTGAGTTCCTACTCTTCACAGCAAGACACAAAAACAAATTTGATCCCTTACAAATTCACAAACTAAGGGTAGATGGTTCATCCCCATCCATTTCGCAAACAGTAAAATCGTAAAATCTCTAGACTTCTCTCAGATTCTACCTTAAAAAGATCAAACAATCCCTTTTCACCACCAACCTAAAAACGGCAGCTCAGCCCCTCGTCTGCTCATATCTGTATTTGGTAACACTTTGTTAGCAAATGTACCTCAATCATCTCTCTCACTGCCAAAGGAGCCTACCACTCCACTGACTCTCTTAACACCTGCAAAAACAGTTTGACCACATCTCACCCCTGTTAAGAGATCAACACGGGCTGCCCATACATGCCGGGATTAAATTGAGGAATTGGTGTCTGGATTATAAAGCAGTTCACTTGAAGAGTCCCCTTTATTTGGCAAACCAGACTCATCATATCCAGCAATCAAAGGGGACCCAGAAACAAAGACTGACTTAATCTAGATATCCAATGGTTCAAATCTTTCCAAGCACTAGATAAGATGTTCACTGCAGCAGCTACTTCATTCTCGCACCTAACATAACAAAATAACCTCACTCCTGGCCTTCGTGAAACATATAAAGACTCTTCTCTTCAAGTTACAGATGGACTTATGGGGACAACAACTTCTTAGTAACCGTCAACTCATTGTCCTGTAAATGTAACACTTTTGACTTTTTTACTCTAAGGTAGTTATGTGTTATTACAAATGCTCTTATGTAATACAAAGTTAATTTATGCTGATGTATCCTGCACCCAGAAGACGTTCGCTAGGTGCAGGGAGGCCGGAGCATTTTTATCAAGTTTTTTTATCTTTTTGAGTTGAATCCTCGAAAACAACAAAACCAGTTAGAAACAGTAAAAAATCGAACAGTGAAACATTAAATAATAGCCCCATTGCACTCATCTGTTTGCAATGAAAGGTTTCTGTTTTTTTAATGGTTGCTATTAAGATAGCTATATATTTACCAGGTGGCACCTACAAACGTTAAAGAGTCATATTAACACACATCAAGGACATTTCCTATCTTTTAATCCAAAAATCTTCTATGTTTCCCTTCCGAATTATATCGGGGGTTACATTCAACAAAAACTGAAATAAAACTCTGTCCTGAAGAAGGTGTTTGATCCTACTTCACCGAAACGCTGTTTCAACTTTTTGTAGTTTTCTTGTTTTTAATCATTGAATAAGATATTTGTGTAGTGTTTATTTTGAATTTTTTTAATTAAATGTGGTACTAGCATTGATTATTGTAAAAGTGATATGATATGTTTTAACAAATATTTGAATAATCATTCCTTTTGTAATTTTTGCAATTGTTTTGGTCTTCGACATCCTGTTTTCATCGATATATGAGCTTGTTTATTGGGGGCCCCAATGCATGTAAAGGTTATATGTTGCAATTATTGCTGTTTTTTTAAGTATACGTTTTGTTTTAATTGAGTTAATTTAACAGACCCCACCAGCATTGTACATGTTAATAGGACAGCACTTGATCCACATACAAAAATCAGGGGCTTGTTCTTTTTCTAGTAAAGCATACTCATGCCACCCTGGTACAACAGTGCCTTACAAAACTGTTAAATAAATAGATTCTAGGAAAAGGTCATCACCAACCATATGAAGTCAACACAATTTGGGAGTGACAGGACAGCCCCAAAGGGGACATAACAACATGTCGCCCTCGCATGACAAATTATAAAATTCCATCAGGTTTTTTAGCTTATTACCTGATATTAAAATTTACATCCTGGCCGTCAAGCTTTTAGGAATGCACTGCAATTATTAACCTAAACATAACTAACAGCAAAAATGCCCTGAGGTAACCTATGAACACATCAGTAGATTGCTACAGAGAAGTGTTACTAAGTACCAACACACGAAATTCATGTACAGATATGTTTGCCATGACAAAACACAAAGATATGGCTGAACATGGCAGGAGATATAGTTTTCGGTGTGGACACACAAGGAGAAAATTCACTGAACATAGCAGAAAATCTACTCAACTACGAAGAAATAAAAAGTACACCAAACAAATCCACAAATGTGTTGATCCCATCCAGAATGACAAATACTCTTCACCCCTACAGCCACTAAATAAAGAGTCTTCAGCTCACAAGATGGAATTCATGATCCGTCCACACTGAATAAATATATTGGTACAACCAACAAGGGTGTGCACATCTCTGAATCAATGGGACCCAAGCACAAGTCCCAACTTGCTAACAAGGGAATAACTAGCAAGGAACATAATTAAATACAGCCAGCCATAAAGTTCTAAAATATCCACCCCGATGAACACACATAAGAGAATGGGGACATAAAAAGAGAAACAACTGCAGAACACCTTGAGCCTTTTAAGCAAAACAAAGAAGCAATCAACATACAACAAACCTGATGAAAAACTTTGATGAATGGCTACCTGTTCCTAAGCAAAAGAGTTTTCACACTGCACTACAGCCCACCATACAGCACCAATCAAACTAGGCATCCCGATTAAAAATATATATAGCACCAACCGCTCCCATACTTAGCTCAATTCCAAACTCACCGCAACGCATGTGACACCACACAAATCAACACAGCATCCTGCAAAATCACAACACACCTTTTCACCAACAATACCTGACACTATTTCTCCCAGTATCAGACCACATTACTTCACATCATTGCACATCATACTCATCCTCATCACAATGGCCCCAAAGTACAACTCACTACAGAGCACCATGAAGGCCCACCGAAATACAAGGTATCAGGCCACATCACACAACCCAACAACACATCATATCATTATGCAGCACACTTTTCCACACTCATCACAACACACCATACCTTTCATGCCTCAGGTGCAGAACTAGATCATTTGCTGTGAGTGTTATTCATGTTTCCAAGCACACCAATCATAACCGTGTTGTATTGTCAACCCCCTGTGATTATCACACCCCTCGCTGCAACATGCCATCAAGCACTGTAACTCATTACGTTGCAGTACAGGAGACCTCACTATAATACATCACATCTCAGTATACCCTAAAACATAACATCATACCACTGCTTACCAAGATGGTTTATAACATGGGATTCTTCAACAGGACACTAAAGTGCCCTCCACTTCATATTATTTATACCACGCCACCCCACTTAGTATAACCATGCCACAGCATATCATGTCATATCATGAATTTCCTGGCCAGTCCACCCAACACCATATCGCAGTGCACCACATCACTCCAAAGCAACACTTACTATACCACAATATGCTATGCATACTACACTATACATCACCAACACACCGCAGGATAGAGCATAGCACAAACCATAACAAATCAACAACATACTCACAAGGATATATCACGTAATAACTCATAACAATATATGTATGTATGTATGTATGTATGTATGTATGTATGTATACGGTTTTATACACTGTACAGCTGATGGATGAGTAAGCGGCGCACACTCAATACTGGTACAGTCAAACAAACATTTGCAATGCAATAGATCTCGCATTAGGAAAGTTTGAGCTATTAGTCTTGTAAATGACAATTTTTTTATTTATGTGTTGGTTTTGAAAATAGCTAAATTAATAGCTTTGTCATTTACAATGCCAATAGTTATAACTTTCGTAAATGTGACACATTTGTAATGCAACATGTTTTGTATTTACGTGACTTAGATGTATTGATATTACAAATAACAATGGCTTTTAATTTTTTTAAATAATTAATACTTAAATAAAAGTGATTGTAATTTAAAATGGCAATAGCTTAAACTTTTGTAAATAACTTTTGTGAAGATTATGTTCAGTGTATTTTATTGTGACGAAAATCCAAGAACAGAAGTGAAATATTAACATCTTTTTGTGACATTTGTAATAAAGCTTGAAACATTGAGAGAACATATTTGAACCAGTTGTTGTTGAATAGTTGCACAGATTGATGCTGGGGTGGCGCTGAGTGATGCTGTGGTGGTGCTGAGTGGTGCTCTGGTGGTGCTGAGTGATGCTGTGGTGGTGCCGAGTGGTGCTGTGGTGGTGCTGAGTGGTGCTGTGGTGGTGCTGAGTGATAATGTGGTGGTGCTGAGTGATGCTGTGGTAGCGCTGAGTGATGCTGTGGTAGCGCTGAGTGGTGCTGTGGTGGCGCTGAGTGGTGCTGTAGTGGTGCTGAGTGATGCTGTGGTGGTGCTGTGGTGGTGCTGAGTGATGCTGTGGTGGTGCTGAGTGGTGCTGTGGTGGTGCTGAGTGATGCTGTGGTGGTGCTGAGTGGTGCTGTGGTGGTGCTGAGTTATAATGTGGTGGGGCTGAGTGATGCTGTTGTGGTGCTGAGTGGTGCTGAGGTGGTGCTGAGTGGTGCTGTGGTGATGCTGAGTGGTGCAGTGGTGGTGCTGAGTGATGCTGGGGTGGTGCTGAGTGATGCTGGGGTGGTGCTGAGTGATGCTGGGGTGGTGCTGAGTGATGCTGTGGTGATGCTGAGTGATGCTGTGGTGGTGCTGAGTGATGCTGTGGTGGTGCTGTGGTGGTGCTGAGTGATGCTGGGGTGGTGCTGAGTGATGCTGGGTGGTGCCGAGTGATGCTGGGGTGGTGCTGAGTGATGCTGTGGTGGTGCTGAGTGATGCTGTGGTGGTGCCGTGGTGGTGCTGAGTGATAATGTGGTGGTGCTGAGTGATTCTGTGGTAGCGCTGAGTGATGCTGTGGTAGCGCTGAGTGGTGCTGTTGTCGTGCTGAGTGGTGCAGTAGTGGTGCTGAGTGATGCTGTAGTGGTGCTGTGGTGGTGCTGTGGTGGTGCTGAGTGATGCTGTGGTGGTGCTGAGTGGTGCTGTGGTGGTGCTGAGTGATGCTGTGGTGGTGCTGAGTGGTGCTGTGGTGGTGCTGAGTTATAATGTGGTGGCGCTGAGTGATGCTGTTGTGGTGCTGAGTGGTGCTGTGGTGGTGCTGAGTGGTGCTGTGGTGATGCTGTGGTGGTGCTGAGTGATGCTGTGGTGGTGCTGAGAGATAATGCGGTGGTGCTGAGTGATGCTGTGGTAGCGCTGAGTGATGCTGTGGTAGCGCTGAGTGGTGCTGTGGTGGTGCTGAGTGGTGCTGTAGTGATGCTGAGTGATGCTGTGCTGGTGCTGTGGTGGTGCTGAGTGATGCTGTGGTGGTGCTGAGTGGTGCTGAGTGATGCTGTGGTGGTGCTGAGTGGTGCTGTGGTGGTGCTGAGTGGTGCTGTGGTGATGCTGAGTGGTGCTGTGGTGGTGCTGAGTGATGCTGTGGTGGTGCTGAGTGATAATGTGGTAGTGCTGAGTGATGCTGTGGTAGCGCTCAGTGGTGCTGTGGTAGCGCTGAGTGGTGCTGTGGTGGTGCTGAGTGATGCTGTGGTGGTGCTGAGTGGTGCTGCTGAGTGATGCTGTGGTGGTGCTGAGTGATGCTGTGGTGGTGCTGAGTGGTGCTGTGGTGGTGCTGAGTGGTGCTGTGGTGATGCTGAGTTATAATGTGGTGGTGCTGAGTGATAATGTGGTGGTGCTGGGTGGTGCTGTGGTGGTGCTGAGAGGTGCTGTGGTGGTGCTGAGTGATGCTGTGGTGGTGCTGAGAGATAATGTGGTGGTGCTGAGTGGTGCTGTGGTGGTGCTGAGTGGTGCTGTGGTGGTGCTGAGTGGTGCTGTGGTGGTGCTGAGTGATCCTGTGGTGGTGCTGAGAGATAATGCGGTGGTGCTGAGTGATGCTGTGGTAGTGCTGAGTGATGCTGTGGTAGCGCTGAGTGGTGCTGTGGTGGTGCTGAGTGGTGCTGTAGTGGTGCTGAGTGATGCTGTGCTGGTGCTGTGGTGGTGCTGAGTGATGCTGTGGTGGTGCTGAGTGGTGCTGAGTGATGCTGTGGTGGTGCTGAGTTATAATGTGGTGGTGCTCAGTGATGCTGTGGTGATGCTGTGGTGGTGCTGAGTGGTGCTGTGGTGGTGCTGTGGTGGTGCTGAGTGATGCTGGGGTGGTGCTGAGTGATGCTGGGGTGGTGCTGAGTGATGCTGGGGTGGTGCTGAGTGGTGCTGGGGTTGGACTGAGTGGTGCTGTGGTGATGCTGAGTGGTGCTGTGGTGGTGCTGAGTGATAATGTGGTGGTGCTGAGTGATAATGTGGTAGTGCTGAGTGATGCTGTGGTAGCGCTGAGTGGTGCTGTGGTAGCGCTGAGTGGTGCTGTGGTGGTGCTGGCTGGTGCTGTGGTGGTGCTGAGTGTTGCTGTGGTGGTGCTGAGTGTTGCTGTGGTGGTGCTGAGAGATAATGTGGTGGTGCTGAGTGGTGCTGCTGAGTGGTGCTGAGTTATCCTGTGGTGGTGCTGAGTGATGCTGTGGTGGTGCTGAGTGATGCTGAGTGGTGCTGTGGTGGTGCTGAGTGATAATGTGGTGGTGCTGAGTGATAATGTGGTAGTGCTGAGTGATGCTGTGGTAGCGCTGAGTGGTGCTGTGGTAGCGCTGAGTGGTGCTGTGGTGGTGCTGGCTGGTGCTGTGGTGGTGCTGAGTGTTGCTGTGGTGGTGCTGAGTGATGCTGTGGTGGTGCTGAGAGATAATGTGGTGGTGCTGAGTGGTGCTGTGGTGGTGCTGAGTGGTGCTGTGGTGGTGCTGAGTGGTGCTGTGGTGGTGCTGAGTGATCCTGTGGTGGTGCTGAGAGATAATGCGGTGGTGCTGAGTGATGCTGTGGTAGTGCTGAGTGATGCTGTGGTAGCGCTGAGTGGTGCTGTGGTGGTGCTGAGTGGTGCTGTAGTGGTGCTGAGTGATGCTGTGCTGGTGCTGTGGTGGTGCTGAGTGATGCTGTGGTGGTGCTGAGTGGTGCTGAGTGATGCTGTGGTGGTGCTGAGTT
Organism: Lissotriton helveticus; assembly: GCF_964261635.1. Taxonomy (NCBI): domain Eukaryota; kingdom Metazoa; phylum Chordata; class Amphibia; order Caudata; family Salamandridae; genus Lissotriton; species Lissotriton helveticus. The sequence continues at coordinate 138,183,454 of NC_136068.1, read as the reverse complement.
ATAATGTGGTGGTGCTCAGTGATGCTGTGGTGATGCTGTGGTGGTGCTGAGTGGTGCTGTGGTGGTGCTGTGGTGGTGCTGAGTGATGCTGGGGTGGTGCTGAGTGATGCTGGGGTGGTGCTGAGTGATGCTGGGGTGGTGCTGAGTGGTGCTGGGGTTGGACTGAGTGGTGCTGTGGTGATGCTGAGTGGTGCTGTGGTGGTGCTGAGTGATAATGTGGTGGTGCTGAGTGATAATGTGGTAGTGCTGAGTGATGCTGTGGTAGCGCTGAGTGGTGCTGTGGTAGCGCTGAGTGGTGCTGTGGTGGTGCTGGCTGGTGCTGTGGTGGTGCTGAGTGTTGCTGTGGTGGTGCTGAGTGTTGCTGTGGTGGTGCTGAGAGATAATGTGGTGGTGCTGAGTGGTGCTGCTGAGTGGTGCTGAGTTATCCTGTGGTGGTGCTGAGTGATGCTGTGGTGGTGCTGAGTGATGCTGAGTGGTGCTGTGGTGGTGCTGAGTGATAATGTGGTGGTGCTGAGTGATAATGTGGTAGTGCTGAGTGATGCTGTGGTAGCGCTGAGTGGTGCTGTGGTAGCGCTGAGTGGTGCTGTGGTGGTGCTGGCTGGTGCTGTGGTGGTGCTGAGTGTTGCTGTGGTGGTGCTGAGTGTTGCTGTGGTGGTGCTGAGAGATAATGTGGTGGTGCTGAGTGGTGCTGCTGAGTGGTGCTGAGTTATCCTGTGGTGGTGCTGAGTGATGCTGTGGTGGTGCTGAGTGATGCTGAGTGGTGCTGTGGTGGTGCTGAGTGATAATGTGGTGGTACTGAGTGATAATGTGGTGGTGCTGAGTGGTGCTGTGGTGGTGCTGAGTGATGCTGTGGTGGTGCTGTGGTGGTGCTGAGTGGTGCAGTAGTGGTGCTGAGTGATGCTGGGGTGGTGCTGAGTGGTGCTGTGGTGGTGCTGAGTTATAATGTGGTGGCGCTGAGTGATGCTGTTGTGGTGCTGAGTGGTGCTGAGGTGGTGCTGAGTGGTGCTGTGGTGGTGCTGAGTGGTGCAGTGGTGGTGCTGAGTGATGCTGGGGTGGTGCTGAGTGATGCTGGGGTGGTGCTGAGTGATGCTGTGGTGGCGCTGAGTGATGCTGTTGTGGTGTTGAGTGGTGCTGAGGTGGTGCTGAGTGGTGCTGTGGTGGTGCTGAGTGGTGCAGTGGTGGTGCTGAGTGATGCTGGGTGGTGCTGAGTGATGCTGGGGTGGTGCTGAGTGATGCTGTGGTGGTGCTGAGTGATGCTGTGGTGGTGCTGAGTGATGCTGTGGTGGTGCTGTGGTGGTGCTGAGTGATGCTGGGGTGGTGCTGAGAGATGCTGGGTGGTGCTGAGTGATGCTGGGGTGGTGCCGAGTGATGCTGGGGTGGTGCCGAGTGATGCTGGGGTCGTGCTGAGTGATGCTGTGGTGGTGCTGAGTGATGCTGTGGTGGTGCCGTGGTGGTGCTGAGTGATAATGTGGTGGTGCTGAGTGATGCTGTGGTAGCGCTGAGTGATGCTGTGGTAGCGCTGAGTGATGCTGTGGTAGCGCTGAGTGGTGCTGTGGTGGTGCTGAGTGATGCTGTGGTGGTGCTGAGTGATGCTGTGGTGGTGCTGTGGTGGTGCTGAGTGATGCTGTGGTGGTGCTGAGTGGTGCTGTGGTGGTGCTGAGTGATGCTGTGGTGGTGCGAGTGGTGCTGTGGTGGTGCTGAGTTATAATGTGGTGGCGCAGAGTGATGCTGTTGTGGTGCTGAGTGGTGCTGTGGTGGTGCTGAGTGGTGCTGTGGTGATGCTGTGGTGGTGCTGAGTGATGCTGGGGTGGTGCTGAGTGATGCTGGGGTGGTGCTGAGTGATGCTGGGGTGGTGCTGAGTGATGCTGGGGTGGTGCTGAGTGATGCTGTGGTGGTGCTGAGTGGTGCTGTGGTGGTGCTGAGTGATAATGTGATAGTGCTAAGTGATGCTGTGGTAGCACTCAGTGGTGCTGTGGTAGCGCTGAGTGGTGCTGTGGTGGTGCTGAGTGATGCTGTGGTGGTGCTGAGTGGTGCTGCTGAGTGATGCTGTGGTGGTGCTGAGTGATGCTGTGGTGGTGCTGAGTGGTGCTGTGGTGGTGCTGAGTGGTGCTGTGGTGATGCTGAGTTATAGTCAGTCAAGTCAAAAAGTGCTTTATTCGAGTTATTACTCATAAAAGCATAGTATACACAGAGTTATAAAAAGCGAATTAATTTACAATCAAGCACATTGACACAACACTATAAGTACTGCTAAAAATACATTCGGTTATAAATAGATTAAAACATTTGACAAGGACAATTTCCAAGATGTAAAACGCTGGAGTCTAAAAGCAATTATACAAGTGCAAAAAACAGTTAATCGAGACAGAGAATAGTTAATTACTAGCAGTCTCTATCTTGATTCATGATCATCAATAATTAAAAAAACAGTAATGTCAAATTCATGGGGACCAATTGATCAGACAGAGAATAGTTATTTAACTAGCAGTCTCTGTCTAGTTTGTCAGACAGAGAATAGTCATTTAACTAGCAGTCTCTGCCTGAGCGTCCACGCCCAACCCAGATACTTTGCTGTAGCTATCTGGATCCAAGAAACTGGACTCGTACATATAATTCGCATAGCTACAGAGCTACATGATGTCCCAAGGTTCCTGCACATAGGAGCTAACCACACTCGTCTTGGAATAGCATAAGTTCTGCATGAAAACAGAAAATGACCCAGAGACTCACTCCCCAACCCACAGGCTGGGCAGGTGTTACTACCACCTGAACCCCATTTAGCTGTCAATGTTTTTATAGGAAGTGCACCAGCTCTCAGTTGGAATAAAAGCTTCCTATCACCTGGTTTGGAGATGATATCCCAATATGGTTCCAGGACTGGATACATTTTAGCCTCAAGGAAATACAAAGACATCGACCCCAGAATTTGAAGCATTTAAAGTTTTGGTAGCAACCCATTCCCAAAAAATATTTTTTAAAACACGCTTAGAAGGGAATGAGGCCCCTGCCGGGTCCTGCCATAGAGAACTTAACCCTAGCTCAAACAGTATAGTTTTCAGAGATTTAAGCCAGCTTATCTTGTGGAAGCCATCAGCCTTGATGACATCCACAAAACCCGCGGCATAATGTGAGAGCTCAGGAGTGGTCCAGAGTCTGCGCCAATATAAGATCGGGCGTAATCTGGCCAAGTCCTTGATTTGTTTCCTTCCTAGGTCGTATCGGAGGGGCAACAGTGGAGTACTTTTGGGTGTACCGGTGAGAGTTCTTAAAAATTTATTTTCAGAGGCTTGCAAAAATGTAAGATTTTCAAAGCCCCACATTTCTGCGCCATAAAGTGCAGACCCAATAGCCTTTGCTTCATATACGAATAGGGCTGGTTTAACAGGTTTAGTTAGCGACTTCCTGTGTTCAGAATTAATTGTGCCAGCTATTTGTTTGTGTCGCAAAACGGCAATTTTTATATGCTGGTTCCACCTGTGGTCATCAGCTATTTGGATACCTAGGTAAGTGAATGATTTAACTAACTCTAAAGGCCCGCCGCTCATCATAATTTTGGACTTAAAGCTACGCTGCGGCTTAAAGCTCATTAATTTAGTTTTCGTAGTGTTCACCTCCAGTCCATGTTCCCCACAGAAGTTCTCAAAAATTGTCAGAGCACGCTGTAGGCCACTAGGGGTTTTTGATAAAATCAGCGTGTCGTCCGCGAACATTAATATGGGGATTTTTAGGCCTGCAAGAGAAGGAGCATCCACGTTCGCAGTTACCAATCGTGAAACTACACCGTTTATGAACAATGTAAATAGAGTAGGAGCCATTGAGCACCCTTGTCTGACCCCTTTTTCAACACGGAAATCAGGAGTGACCATCCCGTGGCCGCCCCACTGAATTTTTGCATAGTTAGACTCGTGGAGGCGCAGTATCATAGTTAGTAACTCATCAGAGACCCCCACACTATGCAAGACTTGCCACAGTTTCGCACGTGGGACCAGGTCGAATGCAGCCCGCAAGTCGACAAATGCCGCGTACAGGCTGCACCCCCCCAAAACCACGGTTTTCCACTGTAACAATTGGAAACGGAACACTTGGTCAATCGTGCTTGTTGCCCTTCTAAAACCTGCTTGGAATGGAGATAGGATACTAAAATCCTCAGCCCAGTCGAGAAGCCTATTGACCACCACACGACCCACAATTTTTTGTACAGTATCAATGAGGCTAATAGGCCTATAGTTACAGGGCTGAGCACGGTCCCCCTTCTTGTACACGGGGATAATAACTGCACCCCTCCATGAATCTGGGACATCTGCTCCCTGAGCAATAGAATTAATAAGCAAATGTATATATTTGCACCAGCGTTCACTATCGTTTAAAAATATATCAGCGGGCACTCCATCTTGACCTGGAGCTCGCCCACATTTTACTGCACAAATAGCAGACATAATCTCTTTGAAATTAAAATTATTGCCTTCAAAAAACTTCATAACAATACTGTCCTCATCTGAGACCCGGGTATTAAGAGTGTATTGCGAACTAAAGAATTTAACCCATGCTTCCTGTGAGACGTTATTACTTGGAGACTCTTCAGCTCTCTCAGAACCCCATTTTACAATATTCCAGAATGCTCTGGAATCCTTCCTGTCACTGGCCTTTTTCAGTTTGCACCAGTGTTGTTCGTCCCAATCCCTCTTAGCTTTAGCAATGCATACTTTGTACTCCTTCCTGGCTAGAGGAACAGACACACAGTCTCGCTTCTTGATTGCCCGGCCAAGGTCAAGTCTTGCCTTCCTACAATCAGAATTAAACCATTTAGCATCTTTACGAGTGGTAGCCCCCTTGTGCTTGTCAGGTCTTAAAAAGTGCACTTTGATCTTAGCAAAGAGGCTATCATGTATTTTAACCACTTCCCCCAGATCCTTAGGAGAGGCATTAGCTAGTTCCATGGCAAGAATGGCTAGATCAGTTTCACTGTTAATAATGTCAATAGCCTGCTGATTTCTCGCTACAGTGTCCCATCTTAACCTGCGCATATTGTTCTCAGGGATAATGGACGGAGGAACTAATTCATTCGGGCAGATAGGGCTTAACTCAGCAGGCCACCATTTGTGAGTCACACATAAGGGGTTGTGGTCACTCTCAGGTCTTATAATAACTTCCATGTCACAAAGGGTAGGCCACAGATGCAAACTACAAATCACGTAGTCAATTCGACTTTTGTGCCTCCCATTGTCGAAAGTTGGAGAACCATTTTTATCCCTAGCTGTTCTCCCATTCATAGCTCTCAAGCCTTTTTCCAGACACATTGCATTGATAGTTATTATATCCTCGGTCCATCGGGAGACTGGTTTCAGATGCAGCTCAGGGATGTCCCAAAGGGAATCCTCATCAGCACCAGTAAAAGCATCTCCCGCAACCAAAGGCTCAAACGTCCTATTAAGGTCTCCTGCTATAACAATGTTATTTTTATCAGAGTGATCGTCGATAAGGTCGACCAGGGCTAATATTGTTTCAAAACGACCCTTAGAGCTCCTGATATAAACGTTGTAAATGTCAAGTGACCCTGTTCTATCATTAGAAATCCTAATGAACTGGATATCATTGTGTCCGATAGCTATGTTTTTAACTGAGAAATTTAGTGACTGTCGGATCCATATAGTAAGCCCCCCCATAGGTCTACCTTTCGGGCCCTTGACAGCTGGCACGTAGAAATTCAAGTAGCCTAAAAGAAAGACAGGATCGCATGCCCAAGTCTCCTGGAATATACAAATATCAAATTGGGTAACAAAACCAAGCCAGTCTCCACAATCGAGTTTGGATGTCAGACCAGCTATGTTCCAGGAGAGTAGGTTAGCAGCCCCTGACAAACGTCCCTGGCCTAATCCAGGGAAAGAATTTAGTACACAGGCCTCGCCATCTGCTTGAGCAACCAGGTTGTTCAACAGATCGTTAGTAGGGCAATTAACATTCTGGGCAGGTAAGCTATCCAGAAACTGATCCCCATTAACTAGTGGTACTGGGCTTAGTTTGATAGAAAGTCAATCACAGTCATCTAAGTTAGAAAAAGCTGAAAATCTATTCTCCAAATTTAGACCCCACTCTGGCCGCTTCACTTCCCTCCGCCCTTTTGTTGGAACAACGTTCCACTTAGTTTTTAGCATTGTTTTATTAGAGACCCTCCCACTACACTGATAGAAGAAGTCTAGAGTGAGTGGAATGATTTCAGTCGATCTCCGTTGCGGAGGTAAAAGGTTAGGTAGAATATTGGCCAAAACCTCTGGGTCAGAGAAATGTAGGACAACACAATCACCCTGAAACTTCTTTGCGCTATTGCCTATCCACCTCACCCTTCTGGCCTTTACTATTTCTTCAGCCAATTGGTGCTTACCCCTAGGAGTTATTAACATATTATTTGTTAACCAATAAAGGGCTTTAGACAATAGGGATGAGGTAGATTCTTCCTGACCAGGCTGCAGGAGAGGAACATTGGCTAAAACCAAGACCAAAGGAGAGGCATCAACTATCAGCTCTACCGAGCCAGTTACAGATTCTGGGGCGGAGGATGCATCTGGAGGAACGTCTTTGTTCTCTGCACTATCAAGTATGGATATCAGGGGAGCCACCGGAGGGTCAGGTAGTGAGGAGGCCCCACCACCCACCAAAGAAGAAGAGGCCTTATTAGACTCTACCCTACTAGAAACAGCATCTGGTAGTTTGCCTACTTCAGATAAGGTTTGATTCAGTAGACCCCCAAGGCGATTCACTTCTTTAGTAAGTTTATCAATTCTGCCTAGCAGTGGATTAACAATGTCCTTTACCTTAGTGTCCATCATACTCAGTAAGTTCTTAAATTGACCACTAGTGAAAGACATAGAAACGTTATCAGAAGTGTCATCTTCTTCCCTCGCGGATTTACTAGGGGGGGATGCAATCTTTTTTCGGCTTGATCTGAGCCCGAATCGTTTTGGCTGTGGCTGCGGCTTTTTAGCCCCTCTGGTGGAGCGAGGAGCAGGCACCGGAGTGGGGGCTTTATCCTCAGGTAGATGTTGATCAGTCTCCGTCTCACTCTCGCTGACTAACTCAATAAGAGCTGACCGATTCATTACAGCGGTATCAGCTTGGTCAGATTCACTTGCAAGTGCACAGCAGGAGCTAGGTTGCTCTGAGGATTCGACAAAGACTGAAGCCGGCGAAGTTGGTGAGCATAGGGCAGATGGTGAACTCAGGCCAAGTGAAGATCTCCTGTCACTATTGATTTTGGCAACTACCTGAAAGATATAGTTGTCCATAGATGCTGAGTTATAATGTGGTGGTGCTGAGTGATAATGTGGTGGTGCTGGGGGGTGCTGTGGTGGTGCTGAGAGGTGCTGTGGTGGTGCTGAGTGATGCTGTGGTGGTGCTGAGAGATAATGTGGTGGTGCTGAGTGGTGCTGTGGTGGTGCTGAGTGGTGCTGTGGTGGTGCTGAGTGATCCTGTAGTGGTGCTGAGAGATAATGCGGTGGTGCTGAGTGATGCTGTGGTAGCACTGAGTGATGCTGTGGTAGCGCTGAGTGGTGCTGTGGTGGTGCTGAGTGGTGCTGTAGTGGTGCTGAGTGATGCTGTGCTGGTGCTGTGGTGGTGCTGAGTGATGCTGAGTGGTGCTGAGTGATGCTGTGGTGGTGCTGAGTGGTGCTGTGGTGGTGCTGAGTTATAATGTGGTGGTGCTCAGTGATGCTGTGGTGGTGCTGAGTGGTGCTGTGGTGGTGCTGAGTGATGCTGGGGTGGTGCTGAGTGATGCTGGGGTGGTGCTGAGTGATGCTGGGGTGGTGCTGAGTGGTGCTGGGGTGGTGCTGAGTGATGCTGTGGTGGTGCTGAGTGGTGCTGTGGTGGTGCTGAGTGATAATGTGGTGGTGCTGAGTGATAATGTGGTAGTGCTGAGTGATAATGTGGTAGCGCTGAGTGGTGCTGTGGTAGCGCTGAGTGGTGCTGTGGTGGTGCTGGCTGGTGCTGTGGTGGTGCTGAGTGTTGCTGTGGTGGTGCTGAGTGTTGCTGTGGTGGTGCTGAGAGATAATGTGGTGGTGCTGAGTGGTGCTGCTGAGTGGTGCTGTGGTGGTGCTGAGTTATCCTGTGGTGGTGCTGAGTGATGCTGTGGTGGTGCTGAGTGATGCTGAGTGGTGCTGTGGTGGTGCTGAGTGATAATGTGGTGGTACTGAGTGATAATGTGGTGGTGCTGAGTGATAATGGGGTGGTGCTGAGTGGTGCTGTGGTGGTGCTGAGTGGTGCTGTGTTGGTGCGGAGTGATGCTATGGTGGTGCTGAGTGGTGCTGTGGTGGTGCTGAGTGATAATGTGGTGGTGCTGAGTGATAATGTGGTGGTGCTGAGTGGTGCTGCGGTGGTGCTGAGTGGTGCTGTGGTGGTGCTGAGTGGTACTGAGTGATAATGTGGTGGTGCTGAGTGATGCTGGGGTAGCGCTGAGTGATGATGTAGTGATGCTGAGTGGTAGGGTGCTGAGTAATGCTGTTGTGGCGCTGAGTGATGCTGTGGTGGTGCTGTGGTGATGCGACAGATAGATAGAGGGCGATGGATAGAGGGAGGCCGATAGATAGATATAGATAGAGGGAGGGCGATAGATAGATAGAGGTAGGGCGATAGAGTGAGGGAGGGCAATAGATAGAGTGAGGGCGATAGATAGATAGATATAGATAGAGGGAGGGCGATAGATAGATAGAGGTAGGGCGATAGATAGAGTGAGGGAGGGCAATAGATAGAGTGAGGGCGATAGACAGATAGATAGATAGATAGCTAGAGTGATGTTGATAAATAGATAAGAGTGGGGGCGATAGATAGATAGAGTGAGGGCGATATATAAATAGAGTGAGGGCGATAGATAAATAGAGTGAGGGCGATAGATAAATAGAGTGAGGGCGACAGATAAATAGAGTGAGGGCGATAGATAGATAAATAGAGTGAGGGCGATAGATAGATAGAGTGAGGGCGATAGATAGAGTGAGGGCGATAGATAGATATATAGATAGAGTGAGGGCGATAGATAGAGGGAGGGCGATAGATAGATAGAGTGAGGGCGATAGATAGAGGGAGGGCGATAGATAGATAGAGTGAGGGCGATAGATAGAGTGAGGGCGATAGAGTGAGGGCGATAGATAGAGTGAGGGCGATAGAGAGATAGATAGATAGAGGGCGATAGAGTGAGATAGATAGATAGATAGATAGATAGATAGATAGATAGATAGATAGATAGATAGATAGATAGATAGATAGATAGATAGATAGATAGATAGATAGATAGATAGAGTGAGGAGAGATCAGAACATACACTGGACCACCGGAATGTGATCTCATGGGTACATGGGGACGTATGGAATGAGTACGGGATGGTATCATTCACTGTGTTACGAGAACAATTTGAGCTGGCGGAGAACCTAGACTTGCACCATCAACAGGTGAACCATATTCTTCACCACAAAGAGCTGATACCTTATTTGGCAGAAGAAACACAACTAGAATATAGAATTCTGGGAGCACCCTTCAACAAATATGCAGTTCTGAAGATCTATACTACCCTACTTAATGATAGTCAAAACTTTCTCTAAGTTGGGAGAGAAAAGGAAACAAGACCTGGGGAGGTTAGAGGATGCAGACTAGGGAGAAGCTTGTAAATATCTAAGAGAGGTGGCCATAAGGGCCAGGTTTTGCTTGGTCTAACTGGGAATATTACAAAGGGCCTGGAGTTGTCCATGGGGACAGGGATATTGAACGGGAGCGAGGAGAAGAATAGTTATTTTTTTTTTTTTTTTTTTTTTTTTTTTAGTCCTCATAAGTGCAATATTTGAAGTAAGGAGTTGTCGGGGCCCCTTTCTCTCATTGAATCTTACCCTTCACTGTCCTAACATAGGGTGTGTGTAACTGGACAGTTCCCCTGGAGCGTCAATTAAGAGAGAGGAGGGTCCCCTTGTTTCCAATACTTTGTAGAAGGATTGAGTACGGGGGGGTGGAGCTAGCCATTATGGCTACTCATGCAGGCCTTCTCCTGCGTTTCCATTGCTTACACATAATCATTGGACTTATGTAAACGTTTGTCGTACCGATCACACAGCCAGTTTTACATCTTGGATACCTCCATTATTTAATTTGCACCTTGCTGGTAATTTTCCCAGATTTCCCAGAACTTGAGTTTTTTTCTGGGGGCCTTTCTTTTATCAAGTCTATAGATTCTTAGTATGGAGGTCAACCAATCACTATGAGTTGGAGGAGCAGAGCTTACCCAATTTATACAAATTTCTCTCCTTGCAAGCAAAATTAATAAAAAAAGGAGATTTTCCTGGAGAGTAGAAAGCTTATCAGGTGCATTTGAGCTCCTTACCCCAAAGATAATTAAGTCGGTACTTACATTTAGATGTCTTCCTAACACCCCATCCAAAGTCTTACCCACATCATTCCAGAAGCCGTCGAGAAGGGGGCACTGCCGAAACATGTGTAGATCGTCGGCTCTTTCCAGCCCTCTTTCCAGGAGAAGAATAGTTATGACCATTGAGAGAATCCACAGAATGTACCCTTCAACTAGTGGCTCTGGTTATCAGGGGGAGGAAGACGGTGGCAGACCCACAGCCAAATATGCACTCCATTTTTGTAATGAGGCTATGATGGTGGCTAGAAAGGATATAATTAGATCCTGGGGATGCACTTCCGTTCAGACGTTGGAGTAATGGTGGGAGTCTAATATGGACTGGTGCATGCAGGCAGGGGAACTGGTATTAAGAGTGAGGATGCCCCAGAAATGTAATGAAATATGGGGTCCATGGAGGGACGTAAGGGGGGACCGTGAATGACGTTTGTTAAAGTAAGGGACGGTTGCAATACGTTTCTGGAAGGAAGTATCTCCTCTGCTCGTCCTGGGTTATAGTTTGTAAGTCAAGTGGGGGCAGGAAATAGCCGTATTAAGATACATGTGCACCTGCTAGGCACTGCAATTCTGGATACGGAGTTTGACCTGATCTGTCAGCCGCGAAGTTACATATATAATGTTGTTGTGTTCATGCTATAATGGAGAAATACTTAAACATTTTTTTTTAAAGGGAGCTCGACACCAAGCTGCAGCAGGGCTCATTATTGAAGATTCTGAAGTAGGGCAGAGAAGAGAAATGGGGTGGCGGAGGTTGTGGGAGCAAGTGAATAGGCATGACTGTGCTGTAAGGTTTACGCAGAACCTAAGAAAGAAGCAAGAAATGCACTCTTGGAGTACTAACTGAACAACGAAAGTAAAGAAAAAAATAAATAAGAAGATGTCAGCAGTGGAAGGATAATACTCAGTCAATCAAAAGGGTGGGACAAACAAAAGAACAGGAAGGAAAGTCGTAAAATAAAGCGCTACGGAATGCAATAGATATGAAAGCCACACAATTATAAGCAAGGGCTGACTGAATGTAAACATCCGTGCAGTGCTAGCTGCAAAAGGCAGGTGAAGCTGTCTGTAGCGATAAAATAAACAGTCAAGAAATAAATTATGTTACTTCTTTCACTTCGTTCATATTTCATGTGTCAATTCCTTTCTTACTGCAACTCGCACTACCAACCAACCAACCCTTGCCACCTATTCACGATTAAAAAAGCAGACTATAGAATTGAGCTAGAGATGCTATACATATACTCTGCAAGATGTTTCGCTTCCACTTTCTATACCCAGCGGACCACACAGATCAAGCTTTTATAATGAGCCTTGTAAGGACTGTTGCAAACAACAAGTGCTTCCATAGCAAAAAATGTTTTAAGTAATAACTGAAAGATAACTCAAACCCGGCATTGTTTTGTGGCACGGGAAAAAAAGTACACAAATATGCGATGTACCCAGATCGTGATAACTCAAGGATTAAAACACTTTTAAAATGGTGACCGTAAACTCGCATAGCAATCATCTGCCTGGATTAAGTATTGTTAACTCCTTGGCTGTGTTCTGTTTTCAACAGCTGCTTATGCAGGAGTCCAGACAGGTCACTACCGGGGACTTCGCTTACTTCACACTTAAATAAAACTTCTCCCCGGCAAGATGACTCAGCAAATTGAGTATTGGCATCTGACATCTGGTATGATCTGCAGATCGCGAGTTCAGAACCTGACCAAGTCAACTTCACCTTTGTATCCTTTGGCTTTTAAAACATTTATATCACAATAATGCCTGCTGGTAACACCACTTACAACCGTGTCCCGGGGACCGTTATAAAAACAACGTGGTAAAGAACAGTAAAATAAACATACATCAACACAGTCGTCGGGATTAAAAAAACAAGGCATAACAAAGTGCATCGTGCCATAAATAAAATGTTAAAAGCACACCGATTACTCACAGCTGTCGCTTAGCCTGACTGCAGAATTAAACAAGCCGTGAGCGTGCACATCCCGAAACTGGAAGTTCGGGAGCGTCACGCCTGTCATGGGGCAGGACTTCCGTCTTCTGCAGGAAGCCCGCGCCCATGGAGAGGCTGGCTCAGAGGAGCAGTGGTGACGCGGGGCTCCCATGCCTGAGGGAGAGCCCCGCGGTGGCTGCAGAAGTCCGGAGTGGCGCCGATGCGGTGAGTGGGGCTTAGTTGTACTGGGGGTGTCGGTGGCGGCGGGGGTGTGTGTGTGTGTGTGCGCGTGCGTGTTTGTCTCTGTAGGAGTGCGCTCGTGTGTGTGTGTGTGCGTGTGTGTCATTCACTGATGGGGGTTGGGGCACTGCCAGAGTATATGCATCACAGTCCAGCTGTGTGCGCTGCCAGCAGCCACAACAGGGAAGTAGCCCAACTTTATGGAGTCTCAAGGTGGACCAGTAAGGTAAAACTTTAAAATGAGAATCTGAAGGCTTGTTCTGTCTGTTTGGAGGACGTGACCTATCAATACGCTGTACATACCTGGCATCACACCTTCAAAGGACCCCCGTTTAAAGAAGCATTCTTTAATTGGTGATACAGGCAGCGACACTGAGTCAGGGCCTAAGGTGCTAGTTGCCTATATGTTCAGGCACAGCCACCCGAACTTCATGCAGGGTCATGAAAGGCCTTAGGTCCGACATTCGAAAACAGTTGTTCCAGACACAAAATAGAGTTCTTGCCGCAGCACTTTCAAAGGATTATACAGCCTCCTATGCATGTGTCTGCATTACACCATACTGTTGTGCCACATTATATTAGCAGGCTGACTCCCAGTAGCTTGTGCGCACAGTTCCACTGAATAGGAATGGTTCTCGGTATTGGGTTAGACAAGGGGAGTGTCCCTATGTATGCCTGCCCCGGAAAATGACACAGAGACAGGTCTTGGAAGAAAATACACCAGTTGAGGAAGATACTTAGCCAAGTAATAACCGCACATATGAGGCAGCTGCAGTGATCCAGAGGTGGTGTGGCGGACCTAACCTCAGGTGGGAGCCTCCCCAGACAAATCATTTAATACAGTTGCCTATCTACGTCGAGTTATTTGTGAGTGAGCAGGAGGAACATCCCGAACAACAGATAAGTGAAAAGTGGCAACCCTGGCATCTTAATCATTAGAACCCAAACCCATAAGCAAAAGCAAAGATAAGGCCAGCAGGAGAAATTGTGGCACGTACAGGATATCAGTGGGTTGAGGTCGTCTTAACCACACCGCAAATCCTCTATTCAATGAGACACCCTAGGATTTCAGAGCCCTGGTAATCTAGCACATACGGTAGCCGGACAGACTGGCCATCTCAGTGGCACCGGTCATGGGTACTGCGTCACATTTGTACTTATTGATTTTATACCAAAAGACCTGGGAAAAGGAGTGGATCGCTGTCATCATATCAGGCATCAAAGAGTGCAAGTTAGTAAGGGTCAACAATATGGCATCATGAAGGATTTTACCTGCCCATCAGCTGTGTTTATTTCCTGAATGTACCGATATCTGCTGGGAACTGAATATCTGCTGAAAATGCTTCCAATGATAAAAGGAAGAGTTGGAGAGACAAAGGACACCCTTGATTGTGTAACGGTTTGGATAGAAATCCCACATAGCTGACCTGCACCACAGGTGTGTCATAAAACTACCCGACTTTCAATATAAAAGCAGTGCTGAGACCTTCTTTGCACAGGACCCCAGCTTTCATCCAATCTCTTGATGACTAGATCTCTGGCCTGGATAGAGTACAGAGCCGCGCTGCCTTCTGGGTAGGTCTGGCGATACAAATACCAGGTCCATACTTCCATGCACACACATATAAAGGGAGGACTGGAAAATGGGTCCACGCAAACGTATGCACGGCCAGCTCGGAGCCCTTTCGCACACAGCCGAGAACCAACCACGGAGAAACAGAAGTAACTCGGAAATGACACATACCATTTGCTAGGCTTTGGGGGCGAGGCGGATAAACTAATGTGGTTAAGTGCGCGTTACTTAAGTCACTACAAATTCACTGAAAGACTGAACCTTCAAATCACGCTTAAACGCGGGGCAGGTTTCTGCTGTGCCCCAGCCCCAGGATGAAAGGAGGTGTTGTATAACAGTGACAGCATTTTGCTTACACAGCGAGAAATGTGAAGGGAAGACTGAAAACACGAGCGATCAAACGCCCCCTGCAGCCGTAGCTGCCTCGGGTGCGGTTCTCGATTAAAGGCTGATCTGACGCTCAGAGTCGCGCTACGTCGTTCCAAGCCGGGCCCAGATTATCTGTTCCTGGCAGGGGACGGGTGGTATTTCAGCGGGTGGGTCCGGTTTCATCGCCCGCTGTTTGCTAGAAACACTCTGCCCTCACATGCCTGCCCCGTAGCCGGTGTTAAGACATCTCCATCAGTGAGTAAGTGAAGGCATTGGAAATCAATGTGCAGGACCTAGTGTTGAATACTTGAGCTTCGGCGGGTCAAGAGGTTTAGAACACAGCAATTGCTCTGCATTCCAGCGACGCACGCGCGCAGAACCCGAACAAAACCAATGTGCACTGGCCGTGCGCGCCTCCGTTCACGCTGCACCCCTAGTAATACTGCTGCATGGCTAAAGAAGAAACAGCAAAGATCCGCAAAAAGCGCCAAAGGAAACAAGCAAACAAATCCCCCCCGGCCCTCACTTACCACATGCCGTCTACCTCCAGCCACAGAAACGCTGGAGCACGCACACCGCAAGTCGGCCTGGAGCGTGTATCGGAAGAGACGCGGGAGGACAGGAGCGTGACGCCGTGAGCGTGCACGTTGGCGTTCCCGCGCGTCCACAGACCTGAGTCGGCTCGTGCCCCGGTCTGAATCGGCTCGTGCCCAGCTCTGTCTCCCTTGGGAGGAAGCACGGCGACAATAAGTCTCGTTGGCGGCAGCGCTTCGCGCTGCAACGCCAGCAAGACCTAAAAAGTCCATAGTCAATTTCACAAATATTATGGTTGGTGCTAAGGAGGAGGGAGAGCCACCAAATCTTCCTCAATTACAGACGTACGAAATCTTCTCCTCAACTTGCTCAAGATATCTCTAAGCACTCAAAATTAAGAAAAGTATCCCCTCCGGCAAAACAAGGAGCTGTTGCGATGTCATGGAATGATTTATATGACGGACTGTAACTCCGGAAAGAAAGCTTGATTTCTGAATAAAAGACACTGGATGCCTTAACACAGTGATACTTTTCTTGATTTTGAGTGCTTGGAGATATGTACATTGTTATTCTGTACCGCAAACTGAGCCAAAAGGCAGTAGAGTGTAGTACAGGGTCAAAGAAAAGCTAAAGCCAGCAAGTGACAGGAACGGTAGCTGGGTTGCGAGTGGTTTTATTATATATCTCTGCAGCTGATACAACATATTACACAGAACTGCAACATATAAACCAACACTATCAACCAGGACAACCCACCATTCAAGCTGCTGCCATATCACAAAGTACCAGAACACCTAACACCACTTCACACCAACCTCCTCCAAACCCCCCAACAACACATAAGGCCCGTACTCTTTACAAAACACACCTAACACCGTACACCATGCTACACTGCATACTATCTCGCCCAAAAGAATTTTTCTACTTGGTACACCCTAAAAAGGCCATATCCAACGAAACCATCAACCATGAACCAGCCTACCACAGAGGGACGAGGACGAGACCAGAAACCTGCATTCGTGGTGTTGCCTCAGACCAGAAGAAAGCATCACTGAACCAGTGAGGGATCATGGCAGAGAATACCTAGTGCCACACTGAGAGGAAAAATACATGCACCGAACATGAATACCAGACAGTGTCGCTGAGAGTACTATCAGGGAACCCAAAGACCAGAGGCGACTCCTCCACAAAGGCAGAGGTGCGTCACCCCACTGCTCTATGAGCAGCGCAAAAGAAAAATAAAATGATAATAATATAACGTTATCATTTTATTTTTGGTATAATGGAGCCAAGTTAGGGCGGGGCTGGGTTTGTGTCAGAGGGAGGAGTGGATGGTGCACCATAAATCCGCATGATGGTTTGGCCGGCCGTCTTAGACCAGCCAAACAGTCATGTGCACTTAGCATGTTCTCCACCTGGTTGTATTGCAAGGCCGGGTGGAGAACATGCACAGGCTCCCATTCCCTGTCTGAACACCGAACCAGGCCGCTCAGACCAATCAGGATGCTGCTGTGATGCTGATGACAGCAGCATCATGATAGGCTATGGGAGTCTAGGAGCCTGGGTGCTGGCGGGAGCCAGGTTAACAGCGAGGACCGAAGAGAGGCAGCAGCTGGCAACCGGCAAACCAGCAGGTAAGTCTTCTACTTTTTTCTTCCTTTTTTTTAACTCCCACTCCATCACTACCATTCCCTACCAGCCACCACTGCTAAAGACATCGATGTGCATACAACACCAAATGCAGAAAGGGCAATGACAAAACACTAACACGGACTGGTAACTGAACCAGTGCCCAATCCACTGCATATGGGCAACAAGGAGCAAATACAGAAAGACAGTGGGAACAAACATGCCAAATACATAGAATACCATTACCTATCATAACATAAGATAACGTTACATAGCATAGCATAACATAACATAACACAGCAAAGCCAAAAAAAGCATAACATAACAACCCCCATCAGCTATATGGAATTCACTCCCACCCGCCATTAGAAGGATACCGTCTCCAGCCCACTTCAAAAAGAAGACCAAATCTTTCCTAATGGACAAATTCCTCTCCTAAAGCTCATGCTACAAGCACCCCCTCAACCTGACTTTACCTTCATTGCACTATTCCTTGGCTGCCTTCCCCTATGTTACCCACCATGCACTTTGAACAATCCTTCTGGGTGTTGAGACTGCTTTTCTAGTTTATTGCATCGTTTTTGCTCCTATCCCTTATAGTAGCCTAATAATATGATTGTTTTGTTTTACCATATACTGTTTTGTTTTGTTCCCTTATCCCTGGACTCTCCTTCCCCCTTTGTTTTGTATCCCACCTGATACTACTGTTAAGCGCTCTGATACCCTCACTGGTCTGGTTCGCCTCTATAAAACACTAAATAAATAAATAAATAAAAAGCTAACGAGATGTCTATTGACAAATAAAGGATGTTAATTGTAAATGGAGCAACAGTAGCACACACTAGATTACAAGAAACAAATACTCCCAGGATCAGGCATAAAATTAAATTGGAGGTGTGACCAAATGTATGTGCCTTGAAACAGGGGTTCACAAAACATGTCCCTCCAAAAGCGTAGTTTAAATATTGGGCAATGCACTAAGTAAAATCCTTACACTGTAAAATAACATTACATAACATAACTTCAAATGTGTTCTGCGGCTGCCACAGGCATGACAAGGTTTTCTAGCTGAAGCACTGGCCTGGCAGTGTGAAAAGTGCTACAGCAGGTTTCTTAGGGCCCTGTGAAACTTTCATGGCAATGTGAAAATTGGCATGAGATTTTCTGGAATGTAGGTAGAAACTGGCATGCATATGAATGCCTTACGTGGTCATCGTAAAGTGTGCATGATAATGTGATGACTGATTTAGCAATGGGAAACTATTTAGGCAGTGAGAAAACTGACTGCAATGTTCTGGTGGCAGTGTAAAAACTGGCATGGTAACGTGCTTTCTTGATGCAATATGGAAAGAGTGTCATGGAAATATGAAAGTTGACAGGCTGACGCATCGAGAAGACCTTTGGTAGTTCTAAACAGTACTGGCATATCTGAACAGCACCAAGCTAATACATTCAGCAGAATATGATTAGCAGCAAATTTAGGCATTTAAACAACACGGATTTTGTAAGCATCACTCAGGAACACTTAAGCAATAGTTGTTTGCATATTATATATATATAATATTAACAGTGCTAGTGATATTTAATTGTTTCAGTGGTTGAATTAACTGGCACAGTAAACTACATCTCAGTCCTAACATGATATTTAAAGTTATAGCAGTGGCATACCGTTTCCAGAGAATAATCACAAATCGAGCTGGTGTGCACCTAGTCTTTCATCAAGCACACACTTCTCTGTTGGCTATATACATTGTTTGCTGCTGCTTTTATAAATAAATGTTATGTGTACTGAGGCAGACCGTAAATAATGAAGCATTTAATGATCTCCCCTTCAGAACAGTCTATATAGCCAAATGTATTTTGTCCAATATGCATTGAAATGTGACCTCTACAAGGCATCACTTGGCCTCATTATCCGCACTGCCCCCAAATCTCACCCTAACTCTACTTAAGGAATCACGGTTCATCATTTTACTCAGCAAAATACAGGGCTGGCATTTACACCCACATCGAAGTTCATCTGCCTCCGTTGTTGAATGCTTAAAGTACTGAAACAGGCTACACTATTCAGCCAAGAGAAATCAATAACAGTAAGAACTCAATTGACTTATCAAGACAGAGCAAAAAGTCTCCCTCACGACCTATATTATTCTCCAATGGAATTGATCCAAATACATTCAGTGGGCACCCAAACCAAATTATTAATCCACTATACAAAGTATTCCAACAATTCTAAAAATATATTATTTTATTTCATTTCTTTTGTCAGAGAAATTTTCATAGATATTCATATTTTTAAATACTTTTTTTTAACATTTTCAACATAGATAATACATTCATAAATAATCACCAATTGAGAAAAATATATACAATCAAATCAAATAGACCCAGGAAGAGAAAAATAATGCAGAATCACAACAGCCCATTCAGACCCAACTCTCGCACATCCAGACACACCTTCACATTCATAACATATCTGGAGAATACAATTACAGAGTAGCAATGTAATTGGAATGACCAAAGACAAGAACTGCAAAAAGCAGGATGTTCTCAGGGCAGTGGTCGACGCGTTTCCCTGGCTGCAAGATGATAGAGTGCCACCTTCATCAGGACCTGCCAGATATAAGGCCCTAAACAGGGCCACTCCACTCGGGAGGAAAAAGGCACACTAACAGAACAGTGGTAACGCCATCTATATTGGTTCAAATTGACGTCTCTAGATCTAATGTCTGAAAGTCCGCCAGATGCTGGCACTCACCGCTCTCAAAGCTCTCAAAACCTCGAGCGACTCAACACCATATATTGTTGCTAAGAGCTGCCTGTAGGTGTTCCAGAAACCTCTAATCACTATGGAAAGGAATGTATGCGCAGGACACCAATTATCATAAAGTACTCGGAAATAGAGTATACAATGACTACATGTCGTCCAAAAGGCCTCCTGCTCCAAGTATTGTCTGCTTCAAACTATAAAATGCTTCACATGTGGCTGAATGCTCACATCGGTAATGGCGCGTAACGTCCTCAAGGTAGCGTTGTGGGTGTTAAAAGCTCAGGCCCAAGAAGTAGTAAGGAGTACAAACAAGGGGCTCCGAATTGGAATTCGGAATTAAGCATAATAAGTATGAAATGTTAGCTGACCTATCTCAGCTGGAATCCTTGTTTAGAGAACAAGATGGTTCAGGACAAGTGGGCTCCAGTAAGGGGTGGGAGTGGGGGGGAATTGTTAGATCCAGCACGTGATATGAGGAAAAATAATTAGGTTTTCTCAATATTTAAAAAATACAAAAAGAGCAAGAACCCAGAACCTGTTATTCAGTCAGACATAAGAAAGAGAAAAGGAAACATTTGTAGGCTAAAAAAGAAAAGAGCTAGAATGCTTAAATTCCCTATTATGGTGCCACAAGAAGAGACCCCTGTCAGGCAATCATTAGTGGTAGAAGGTTCTACTGATGTTCTGGGCGGGGCAGCTCACTCATCAGTGATCCCTAATTCACAAGAAGGGGTGGGGTGACTATTGTCCCATGGTACGGATACTAACCGGCGCAGGACAGAATGGTACAAGTGCAGGGCAAGGTCGATCTCCCCCTAAATGTAGGAGCTGAGCCTTTTAGGTCCGAGTTCGAACAAACATGGGGCATAGGATCAGTAGTCTGCCCCTATGAGGAAGTAGAGTGGGTTCTGCAATTGGTGGATACTTTTGCAGATATGGAATGTTCTCTTAATAGGTCGTGTATTTGATCTCTCTATGAATCAATTCCATGACTGTCTAAAATTCTTCTAAGAAAAATTCTTTGGTAGTCCTTCCAAAGGCCAGTGATAAGGCTACATCATGGACATTTGCCTAGGATTAATAATATTCCTGGATTGTGGTGGATAAAGTCATGAACTCGTTGTACGAGCTTTGTAGGTCATGTTTTGACATTTATGACTTATTTATACATAGGTTATACCCCTCTGTAATGTCAGCGACCCAGGTGAAGGCTCATGAGGGAGGGTGTGGGAGCCGTAAGACACCAGCCCAATCATGTCCCCTCGTTGGGGGGGCAGGAGCCCCCGAGTGTGTTAAGTACGATAATATCCTTATTGTGAAATCGGAAAAGGGAAGGCAGATCTCTAATAGTGAAAAATTTACAAAACCACATGACAACAAAGAAGAATGGCTTATGGGGGCACTAAATGATAAAACAGCGTTTACCAGACCCCCCTAGATCCTAATGATACAATGGTTAATTTGTTGTCATGGAACATCGCATGCCTAAATAGAAATCTAGATTCTTTGCGGGCTGCTGAGGAGAGAAACGCTATCATTATCATTTTGCAGGCGACTTGGGAAGTGAATGAGGTCGCGATCAGTGATTACGTTTTTAGTACTAGTGCAATTAAGGGCAAGTTCGGCTGGGCTGCAGGAGGACTTGCTCTAATGACTGGTGTAAAATACGAGATGGAGGGGTGCATATTATTTCAGGATTATACACATTTTTGACAGTCTCAATTTGTGGATTATTATCAGAAAAGTAGGATGAAAGGGAGGCCGAAGTCTGTCCAGATTTAATATTAAACAAATGTTATTTTTCTCCGAATACAATGTTGGATAATCAGTTGAAGGAGCTGGCAGCTCTGATGGATATGGCACGAATAAATTCCCCCAAGGCCCCAATCATGCTGAAGGGAGATTTTATCACTAAGATTCCACTTAATTCAGCAAAGGACGAGTTCCAAAGGGAGAAAGAAAACACCCTGGGTATCCAGAGTCAGCATTTGGAGCATCACTGGGGTGATGGGAGAAGAGAAAACTGGGTCTGTTGCTCGACAGTCTGAATTTGACTACTGTAAATGGTAGACGTGTAGGGGACCAACCCGCTCAACATACCCTTGATAATTGAAGGGTGTCCACATTGATAGATTAGGTTATGATCTCCACATAAAGTTTTGGGAAAGTCAAGAATTTAGTAGTAGGTGGTTTACCAGGCAATGATCATAAACCCCTAATCCTTACACTGCATACAGATATACACTTAAGTGACCTGTGGCAAAATAACACAACAATTTACAATCTGAATGAGTGTAGACTGGTATGGACTGGTAATCTGAAATGTTATACCCAAAATAAAATGAAGTAAGTTTTGAAAGCACAATCTACCTTGCCCCCTCAGCTCATGGTACAGGAGTATGAGTTTTTAATTGCCTCCATAAGCAAAATGGCTTCAGAAGGTTTAAACTGTGATTGAGCCAGGAAGAATCCATTGGGCTGGGCTAAAAAACATGCCATGGCGACACTAAATAAGAACATAAGGGAGGCTTATAAACAAGGTTGGGCGAATAAGGATTACCAAATTAAATGCTATAGGAAGGTGCTTAGAAGAATAGCCTGGGAAGATAAGGCGAATACATGGACTAAAGCAACTGCCTCCCTATGATCGGGAAATACTATGGGCTTTTGGAATATAGTGAATAGAGTGTTGGGGGGACCAAAAGTACTCTACCAGCCCCAGTCCTAGTCCCAGAAGAAACATGGGTGAGTTCTCTATCGGAGCTGTACAAACTTAAAAAGGTAGATAAGGGAGGGGTGGTGAGGAGGCAGGTATGTGCCTCAGAACAGGGGGCGGTGGATAGTCACTTGATTACGTCAGTAGGGGGTATAGAAACCATTGTAAAAGATCTAAAAAGCTCTAAGGCCCAGTGCCCTGATGGCCTCTCCTCTGATGTAATTAAAGTTAACCCAAATTTGTGGGCCCAATTCCTAGTACCGGCATTTGTAGCATTACTAAGCCGCCAGGAGACACAAAGAACATGGAAAGGCAGTATTAGAACATCTCCTAGGGCTGCTAGAAGATTGGCTAATTTGCCCTGAGTTTCATTTTAAAAAAATATATATATTTATTGATTTTTTAGATATACGCACAGCACAATTCAAAGAAAGCAAGAATAAAAAAAAACAGCTACAGCATAGAATCAAAGTAATCACAACACAATACAATATTACAGTGCCTAACAAAAGTACAACAATATGCTTACACAAAATCGAACCCAAATACATAAACAACTAATAATAATATAGCCCCATCTGCTACTTTAAAAGATCAGTCACTAACCATTGCCCTGAGTTTCAAATGGGTTTTCGCAAAGTCTATTTAACAACGGATGCCTGCATTATATTAAATCTAAAAAATTAACTGGGAGTGTTAACTTGTTTCAAAAACCATTTGAACATTTAATCATCACGTAACATTCAATGGGATTTCTACATTCAAAAATGAATAGATTTCTACATTCAAAAATGAATATTGATATTGGTGTAGAATCACAAAAACAATCAAATTCTTGTCTTTCGTGATGTGCCGCAGCCGACGCGTTTCGTCCTACAGACAGGACGTCATCAGGGCTTGCACACACTAAGTCAGCGACGTTTCTCCAATCGATTAATCTCTTTATTTCCTTTAATCGAGAGTTCTTTAAAAACTGATATGCCCAAGAGATATAATGCCCCAATCAATATGATGATGGACCATCAAAAATTGCCGTCTTCTAGTAATCAATGTTATCCATATTCCTCATGTTTAATTCAGTCGTTCAATAGGTGGCCTCACGCTCCTCTCACCGACCCGGGTGCGATAAATCCCAGCTGGTGAGTGTAAATTTATACTATCAGGTAATCACCCCTAATAGTGCACCCTAGTATACCCTACGTCGTCCTTAAGCCTTGTTGTACAATTATTATATTAAATCTGTTGGTAGAAAAATATGCCTTTAAAAAGAAGCAACCTATATATGTGTCATATGTTGATATATCAACATTTGACACTATAACTAGGCCCTTACTTTGGGAGAATGTGAGGAAATGAGAGTGCCCGCCAGGCTTATTAAAATTGATTATTCAATTACATGAAGACTAATGGACTAGGGTCAAATTTGGGGGTAAAGGAGCATTGACCAGAAAAATGTATACCCTAATGAATTGAAGCAGGGGTTAATTATGGCGCCATTTCTGATCTCCATATATATTTTGGATGCAATATTAGGATTACATTTAGTTCAAGCATTTCCGCAAAAACTAGGCAACGAGGCCATTCCAGTAATGTTTTATGCCGATGATATCGTTTTGCTGGACCTTACCCTGGTTTGCCTGCAGAGGAAATTTGATGCTTTTGCTGAGTATTGTAAGTCTAACTATTTGAAAATAAATACATCTAAGACTAAAGAAATGGTCTTCTCGAAAGGGAGGGTACAGAAGAAAAGGTTGAAGTGGTGGCTAAAATGGCGTCCCAGTAGAAGAGGAAAAGGAATATCACTATCTTGGCTTTCGCTTTAGATATAACCTCAACTGTACGCCTCATATTGACATCCAGGAGGGGCAGGTTAAGGAAGTTGTAGGTACTTTATATAGAATAGACTCAGTATTCGGCCATACATCCATTGAAGTGCTTAGAGAGACATACAATGCTAAAATTGTTAGTCTGTTGCAGTATGGGAGAGAGGTGCAGCCCCAAATGGGCTGCTAATATGCTCAATATTAAGGTATCCCTGGATGTTGCAGTAGGTGTTGTACTTTAAGGCTTGCTTGTTGTACAGCAGAAACAAACATTAAAGCATTTAGTAAAAGAGGGTTCCAGGAGGAGGGACATAGAAGATGTGTATAAGAGAGATAACTTGTATCATATAAAGTAATCAAGATATGTGGGGGCATATCCAGACTCACCTGAGGGATATAAAAAGTGCTTATATAAGGAGGTAGACTTTGAAGGTTAGGCTGGGACAGGTTCCAGCCTTTATACGATGGACGCTTATTAGACACACAGGGTCAGATATAGTTACGTGACCCTTTTGTCAAAGTGTACCATTAACCTTTCTGCACTTACTCGTAGCCTGCTTATGTTGTTGCCGGCTTTTAGAATGGCACAGGTCCACCGTACAAATTATTTAAAGATATTAATTCCAAGATGTGATAATATATCATTGTGCTATGAGGTAGAAACATCCCAGTCCATTGTTTACGAACGGTTAATTGAGCAGAGTGGTCTGCCAAATTAGTGATATGGAAGGGGCTCACTGAGTTTTAATTGCTCTTTTGCACAAATACAAATATTGAATGTCACTCTGTCACAGTTTTAACCTTAATTAAAGAGAAGTTATTTTGTATTAAGGCAATAATTACCTTGCCTAATAGCACTCTGTATAATTATAACCGTATTTTGCACTACCATTGCTCTACTGTGCACAAAGAAATTGCCTTTTGCACAATGAAAATTGTTTACCCTGTCTGTACAATCCCGATGCCCATCTTCCCAATCGCGTACGATATAAAAATAATTTTATAATTATAATTGTATTTTGTATAACCGTCTCTTTATTTTGCACAAACGAAAATTTCACAATGTTAATTGTTTACGTAATGTCTATCTTGCCAACTTGTGTACAGCATAAAAATAACTGTATTTTGCAATACTACCACTCTATTTTGCACACAAATGCACACGTTTACCTTGTTTAGAAATATGATGAATGCAATATCTTTGTGAAAATGGGTCTAAGATAGAGTGTTCCAGTTTGGACGGGAGGCAGGAGAGATTTTAGTGTTTTAAATATTGATCAGATAGCAGGTAAAAAATTGTACTTGTTGATTTTAAATATCTTTTATGGGGGTGGGTAGAGTGCGCTAGTGATAGATTTTTTGGCAGAAATGTAAACGTTTTAAAATGACCGGAGCTTCTTCTTAAGTGGTATGTTTATTTTGTTTATTTTGTGTTATGTGTATATACGAACTGTTTGTAGTGTCCTGTTTGGCATGATATCAAACTGTTAATAAAAATCAAATCAACCAAAAGACAGCACTAAAGAATTCAGACAATCACACGGAGAGGACTGCAGTTCACTTTTACACTCAGAAATAGATCTAATCAGGGGGCGTGGCTTGGACGGAAATGAGAAATAGATCTAATCACACCCTGAGTACCACAGTTTACCTCCACATTCAGGGCTTGAGGCACTCAAACAGGAGGAGTACCACACTCCACCTTCTAACTCGCCTCGATCCAATGTAACCCTGAGGACTACAGTCCACTCACTCAAAACTTGATGCAGTTGTGCACTTGGGAAGAGATTCGAATCATACATGGAGGACTTGAATCTACTACTACACAATGTTCTAGAAAGTGTCTAAGTTCTCAATGTGTAAAGATATCACTGCATGCTGTTGGTATGCCAGAAGGTACTGTGACGTGCAATCATTTATTGATGTATCTATAAAGTTTTATATAGTGCGAACTTGACCCTAGAGCGTATCAGAGCGCTTTATATATGTTTATGCAAAGAAGAAACAGGTAGACCAACCGACAAACATATATGCTTATAGTTCAAGGTATACATCAATAGAAGGCCAGTAGATTAAAAAGCAAGAACACAGTGGGATGAACATGCCATTACCTCAGTAAGGTGTTTTGAGGCTCAGGTTCAGGTAGGGGAGGACTTCCAAGTGCGGGAGCGTCTACATTTCCTCTTTCATCTTTCTCAGCCCCCTGTTCTTGATTCTTGGGACAGAGGCTGCTCTGGTCCCTGCTTGACTCGTGGGACGCATGTCCATTTTTTGCCAATGGGGCCACATCTGGTCCTTGTGGCTCTGAGGGAGGCAGCTTCGAGGAGGTCTCTGTCACTGTATCAGCCACTTCCTTTGTGGCTGTGTTTGTTCTTTTCTCTGACTCATCTCCACCATTTTGTGTTTCTGCCCCCACTGGTGCTGCAGTGTCTTGTTGCCTGCTCTCTGTGGCTTCAGCCTTCAACGGTTCACCCGTCTTAGGAGCGGCCATGTCACTGCTTCCACAATCAGTATCCTTTGCTGTGGTGCTGGGAACACTCTCGGGTTCTCCCTGGTCAGCGGTGCTAGAGGGAGGCTTGTCTTTTCCCACTTCACCACTCAGGCGATCCGCACCTGCAACTGCATCCAATCCTTGTTTGTCCTGTGTTTCACCTACAAAAGAGAGGGCAAGACCATCACATGATGCCACAACAAGGGGAGTATAACATGTGGTACTCAACATTACCACTGGCACATATCAACACAACTAAGTCCTGACTACAGAAGGTGCTCTGATGGCCCTGCCCTACCATTCCACACTTTCTGCCCATCAATGAACAATGAAGTACCAATTTTGCACAAAACAAAATGGGTTTGTCACATCGACGCTTCATATTTTGTAGATTTTGTCACCCTCTTTCATATATATGTATTTTTAATCATTTGTAGGGGCTGATTGTATCATTCACACCATGTAAAACATTAGAAAATAATGTCTGTTAATCTGTTAATTGGTAGAAGAAAAAAAGTTTTAATTTGGATAGCAGAAGATACTTATTAAACTTGTTTTCTTCTACTACCAATTTTACTATCACTTCTCACTCTTATGCACTGTGCCCATCACTCACATATACAGAATATCTCTTCAGATCTGTAGTTTCTTACTTACTTCTCTATATTGAAAACATCTGTGAGCTCCCCTCTCTCAGTGAGAAGGTTATAGCCCCTGGTTACACTAATGAGTAACGAGGAAGGAGAATCCAGATGATGAAGCATGTGACTTCGGTGAGTGATGGGTATCCGTCCTTTCTAAAGGATTTTCCTTTCTAAAAAATGAATTTTTTTTGCCCCCTTTAAGGTAGTGTCCTCTGACTATAGGAATACAGCACACAAAGTTTTCTGCATACGAAAAGGTCTGTTTCAGACCTCTTAGACCCATGGGTAGTTCATTTGTTTTATAAGTATCCTTAGGGGAGTACATCCATGCAAGGTCTTTAAACATTCCTTTAGACCCTCTGAATATTGTTTGGTTGATTTTGTGATTGGAAGGTTACCAGGACTTGAATTCTTGGTCTAGGAATTTTTAGTTCTGGTGAAACAGCTTTACTCCTGTTTTTGGAGCCCTGGTGAAAATGGTTGACCATTAAGTCCTGGTCTCTAAATAAATGAGAGATGTTGAGTGTAGTCAGAACCTGAACTCAAATTTTCGAAAGAGTTATCCTGCATGTCAGGCATTTGTGACCACACTGGGTATTTAAGGCCTAATTATGAGACCGCCGAATCTGTGAGTGTCCCTGGACTACCAGACTGGCGGTCCATCCAATGTATTAGAACCACAGAGATGGGACTGTGGGAATCCCTGATCCCGCGGCAGTGGTGCAGCGTTGTGAGGCTGTAGGGCCCCCTGTTGTCTCTGTGTAGGGGGGCGCATGCAGGGGGACACATGGTGTGCCCCCTATCTGTATGCAACCCCCCCCATTTCTGCACAGAACGAAATGCACAATATTATGCATTTCAGTCCGTGAAGGAAAGGGCTGCAGTGCTCCCACAGCGGTGCCTTTCTAAGGCTCTACTATGAGCCTCAGAAAGGCACCGCCACCAGAGGACCACCCGACCTGTATTCAAGTCTGAACGGTGGGCTGGCTCACTATTGGTTTGGAAGTGCTACAGCGGGGCGCTGGCGTGGAAGACCGCTGAAACACCGCCAAACTCGTAATCAGGTCCTTGGTACTTTGTTCTGGCTTTAACTCTAATCCACACTTGCGGTAATCAGCATAAACTATTTAAGTGGTACAAGGAAACCCCAGCACCTGTGGTCCGCCTTATCGATGCGACTACCAGATCAGCAAGTACGGAAGTAGAATAGATTCTGATACTTTGTTGGGTCACATTCTGGCTTGAACATCATCTGATATGTTGTTTTCTTATATCCGGTATCATCGGAATAATTGCTGTTCTGACGAACTGATCAGCAGAGTAGAATGGCTGTGATCGCAGCCTGAAGGCGAGTCCCCACCATCCATGGTACCCTCCTCAACAAAAGCCAGCACATGAGTCTCTAATTGTGAGTAAAGACCTGAGCATAAGTGATCCGGGGATCGTGGGGGATAACTAACGAATACAGTAAACCAACAAAATGTCTAGACTTTATTGTATATGATGATAATCACCTATCCTGAAATTTGCCATAAACATGGGGCACAGCATGCAGAGTTTGGTGCTTACAGCTCCACCTAGTGAATTTCGGGGCTTACTGCATCAACATCTGAATGTTTCGGTGAATATCGGGCATTTGTCCCCTATTACATGTCAGTATATTTCACTTGCCGCAATTTAAAGAGGAGAGCGGAATTTAGTGCCTTGGTAATTACAAGGTGTGAAGGCCATCTAGCCCATTAAACCGACAACCCCTGCGCTAATAGGTGTTCGCACAAGGACTGCAATTTACTGGGCTACCCAGAATGAGGCCTTAAGAGGGTAAATTTCAAATGCTGTTCGAACTCCAGTTTACGGAGGGATCAGAATTATAATGGGGGTTCAATAAATGATCACGCCCTTCTGGTTCACCTGACAAATTTCACCAGGTAAACCCTGGAGAAATGTACCTTTGGAAAATGCCTATTAAAAAGGAGAAACATGCAAATTTTGTTTGGTAAATGCTAACTGCATGTAATACTTCATTTTTACCCAGATACATTGTGTAGGTGTTTTTTATGCACCCAGTAAATATCCCACCACGGAGTATCCCTATTTATCAGGAGTTGCGAATACCACCTGTTTTCCGTACCACTCCTAATTAGAGTGCTTTAGTTAAGCAGGGACCATGCCAATGGATGCTTCACACACTCGTGCAGCATATATATTTAGTGCAGAAGTTCACAACTTGTGCAGAATGTATGTTTATTACAGATGTTCACACCTTGTGCAGTGTTTATTACAGATATTCACAACTTGTGCAGTATGCATATTTATTACAGTGAACTCGTGCAATACATTTATTACACATGTTCACAAATCGTGCAGTATGTATGTTTGTTGTAGATGTTCACAACTCATGCAGTACATGTTTATTGCAGATGTTCACAACTTGTGCAATGCTATTACAGAAGTTCACAGTTCGTGCAGTATGTATGTGTATTACAGATGTTCACAGGTCATGCAGTATGTATATTACAGCTATTCACACCGTGTGCAGTGTTTATTACAGAAGGTCACAACTCGTGCAGTAAGTTTATTACAAAAGTTCACAACTTGTGCAGTAAATTTATTACAGAAGTTCACAACTCGTGCAGTATATGTTTATTACCGATGGTCACAACTCGTACAGTATGTATGTTTATTACAAATGTTCACACCTTGTGCACTGTTTATTACAGATGTTCACAACTCGTGCAGTACATTTATTACAGATGTTCACAACTCGTGCAGTATGTTTATCACTGAAGGCCTGTTTCTTCAGTAGGTTAGAGGATAGAGTCATTAGAACTAGTTGCTTTATTGTCCTTCAAAATCACACTGAACGTCTATAAAAGCGGCTGAAGTCTATCGATCACCATTAATCCTCATACTAAATCCGAAAGGGCGTGGGCGGGGTGTCTATCGCTGACTCACTCATATAAAATCCCCTTAAATATTATCGAAAATGATCATGCCAAAGTCTTTCAAAGATCATCTGATCTCATGATTGGCATTTATAGGCCACCATGCTTTCCTGAACCGTTCTTTGTCAGTGGAATCCCTCCAATAGTGCTCTACAGCTCTCAGCTGTTTCTCCATGTCAAGCAGGTCCTGGGTGAACCTTTTCTGGGGCAGCCTCCTGCCCCCGAGTGTTATCTTTCCCTTGAAGTGGGCCAGCTCATCTGCTGCCCATGTCACTCTTCTGGTGTAAGATTTCAGTATGCACTACATCTGAGACTCTGGTTGCAACTTGCAGTGTTTTTATTAAGGTGTCAGCAAATTCACTGGGATTAAGGGTGGGGTTTAGTAACTAATCTAGGCGATAATGTAAGAAGTGGCAGCCGAAGTGTGGCAGGTGGGGTGGATGAGTTCCTGCACAGATTTGGTAAGACTCACACTTTATAATCTTCATTCACTTCAATCGATCCTGCGGTCTGCATTCATTAAGGTCTCTTGTTCACCCTATGTCACTCTGTACCTTGCACAACTAAAATGGCTCCCTATTCCTATCAGATTTAGTTTACTTGCTTCAGGGCTTTTTTCTAAGGTCTTTAATATCCTTGCACCACTTTATGTTTCTAAACTCATCTCACTATATCAACCGACATGTACTCTCGGATTGCCGTCTCGTCTGCTGTTTGCGCACCTCCTGCCATCAAGTCTCTCCAGAGAGTCATTCCTACCCTCTGTTGGCCTAAAAACTATGGAATGTCCTATTTAACAAGGTTCTGCAGATGCGTGATATACCAAGGTCTTGTTCGGAAGCTATAATATGCCTAATTCTAAAACCTGCTTAAAAATGTGTTACTATGTGAACACTGTTGACATATTTGCTGATAAATGTCGACTATAAACTGTTTTTAGTTTATGATAAAGGTAGATATCTGAAAGACTTAACACAGAAAATGATTGGCACTATATATATATCATCACTATGAGTAAGCCACATTTTGCCATTCGTATGAATGATTCAGTGGAAGCATTTGATCGAATCAACTAGGTGTATTTGTGGAAAGTCCTTTACCTGGTGGGGTCGGGGTTGGAAAGCTTAAAAGCTGTCTCAGATTGTTAGGCCAAACTAAATGCAAGAGTGCTTGTTAATTGTGATCTCAGTCGAAAAACACAGACATCAAGTAAGGAACTAGGCAAGAATGCACACTCTGCCCTCTTCCTTTTATAATATATATAGTTTATCCTTTGGACAAGGAATTAAGAGAGAATAGGAAATATGGCTGTTTACAAGAAAATCGAGACAAAAATGGCACTGTATGTTAACAAATGGCCATCTTTCCCGCTCACCCGGAAAATAGTGTACTAAAAACTGAAGAAATTATTAAAAATCAGTAAGGAAAAATAAGAGAGCCTGGTTTGGAATAGTCATTACTGTTCAGCAGGATGGCTAGTCTTTAATTGAACCGTACCATTACCATTTCCAAGCAGGGCCAAGTGACATTTGATGGAATGCTATTAGATCTTGTCAGGCCCTGCTGGCCAGAAGTAAACCGGTGAAGACTATCCAAGCCCCATGCCTCAAGGCTCCATGTGTGGTTTACACTCAAGCCCCTCTCTCCCCTGCTCCAATCCATCTTTGGGATGAAAGGCGGCACAGATCTCCCCCTCAGCAGCTGAGCCCACACCTGTACTGCATCTGTGCTTCACCATCACCTCGAGGCTCCAGCCTTATTTATATTTCCCACGCCACCCCACCCATGCTACTCCTCACACAGAGGTTACTCCACTGCCTGCACTGGAAAAGCCAGAGCAACTGATTAAATACATCACAAATTCGGTTTTCATTCTATATTTTACTAGTCAAGCTGATATAGTAGTGACTTGCCTGGTTCACTACAGATCCCCTGGCTGCACTGAACACGTAAGGGGTGGAGAGGCGCTGGGGGGTGTCCAGCGTCGCCCATTACTCTATGCTTTGCACAAAAAAAAGGAGTATCTTAGGACAAAGAGAGTGGGTGGGAAAGGATGTTTGTCTGTAGAGTGTGGAGGGCGGGAGGGTGATTGAGAGGAAAGGGCAATACACTAACCTAGCTTTCCGGGGATCTCTGTGCCATGTTGTGCGTCTCCTGTTTCTCTCAGACCCACCCTGGCCTCTCCTTCGCTCATACCACTTGAGTTTGGTTTTCTCTCAAAACTCACCATCAATGAGTCGAGCCTAGTGGTGACTGAGTGTGTAGTGTGTGTTACAAGTAGCTAACATAACTGTAACTCTATCACATCTCAGAAAGCATGAGCATCCATCCGAGAGAGCTTAAACAACACCCTACAGTGAATAAATGCTGTCTCCTACCACTTAAATCCAGCCTCAGAGAGTGGTTGAACCAGGCCCGGACTGGCCGATGCAGGCACCGGGCAATCCCCCGGTCGGCCGCATGGGTGGGGGCCGGTTTTGGGCCCCAGGGGGTCGTTTTTGTTACAGGTCCGTTTTTTGCAGCATAGCTGCAAAAACGGCCCTGTAACAAAATCGGCCGAAAACCGGCCCTGGCAAAGAGTGCGGTCACACCCCCAGGGTAGAGGGGGGGGCCGGCTGAGCACTTTGCCAGGGCCGATTTTGGGTCCCAGTCCGGCGGTTGAACCACACCTCAGGATAATATAGTGCTATCCCCTAGCACTTTAAATCCCATCACACTGAGCTTAACCCCATTACAGATTCTTTAAACCCCCATCATGGAGAGCTCACACTAAGTTCTATGGTGCATACAAGCTATACCAGAACAGCTGAAACAAATTCCACGGCGTGTAAACCAAGACACATTATGTAAATGGAAGCAGACAACACTCAAATGCATCACAATGTGTTTAAGCCCCGTCTTGGAGGCTTTAAAAATTATCTAAGAGTGCTCAAGTCCATCTCAGAATGCTTAAATGCCATCCCAGGGTGCATAGACCATATTATGGGTTTCACATGGCAGCTGGAAGCAATAAAATGCACCACGCTGTGCTTAAAACTTCACACTAAAGAGCACAACTACCATCTTAGAGTGCTTACATTCACCATAGAATGCTTCAACCTCATCCATGCGAGATTAAGTTATATTCTATGGTGTGTAAATGCTGTCTTGAGACACGTAAACCCCATTCCAGAGCCATTAAACCCCCATTGATGAGAGCCATAGCCACATCTCAGGGTACTTAAGCTCCACCCAGAGTGCTAAAGCCCCATCCAAGAGAGCTTAAAGCACATCGCAGGATAATTAGACACAATACCTTGCTAGGCCATATAATTTAAACATCAATGCATTGTGCTTAAACCTTATTCCTAAGAAAGATCTACACCATGTCATGTTTAAATCACAATAGACAAGACTCAACCTCACCACAAAGCACTTAAAAGACAATCCGAATAACTATACTCTCATCAAAGGGAACGTATGCCACATCTTAGTAGGGCTTAAATGCTATCGGTCAGTGCTTAAATGCATGCATAAATCCCAAACTCCAAGATAGTGTAACACACATCAGGGCGTCTAAATGTAATCTCACAGCACATAAACCCAAGCTCAGATTTGTTAAACCCCATCCTGGAGAGGTTACTCTACATCTCAGAGAGCCTGAATTCAGTCAGAGGAGTATCGCAAAATGATGGATCAGCAAGCATAATTAGGTACATTTCATTTAGGCTGGTCGTCTTAAAGACATATACATGCTTGTGGCGAGATGGAGGCACCCTAAAGCGTGGGAACCGACCTGCACCACAGTAGCTCATGTTGTGCCCCTGTTTAAACTGCATCCTAAAGCAATTATCCAAAGAAAATGCTTAAATCCCATTCCTCAATGTTTAAGTCCCTCTCAAAGCCCTTTACTCAACCTGAGTACTGACTACAGAGTATATACTCCTAATCCAGATGAATCAAATTGAATGCCACAGCATCTAAGACCCATGTCCTGCTGCAAAAGCCCACTTTGCAGTGCTTAAACCACATGCAATAGCGTTGAACCCTTAAACGTAGTGCACTCCACTCCTATAGCGCTCTGAATAGTGAAAGTCAACACACAGTGCTTTACCAAACCCCCTAATAAGTACATAAATAAACTGGATAATTATCTCCAGTTTCACACTTTTGCTGTGGTACCTACCACCCTATTGCTCTGTTGTTCAATTCCTGTCTGCCTTTGTTCCTCATAAATTGCACCCCCTTCCTCTCTCTTTGTCTCTTTTCGTTTGTGCGAGTCACTTTCGATCCATCTCTCCCAATACCCAAAGAACCAGAAGTCAAATCCATTAAATGTAATCCCTGCAGAAGCTTTGTATTCTGGCAGTGCTGGATTAAACCCTGTGGAGGACCCTAGGCAGTCAAAATTTCGGGGTACCCCTTGCAAATTATCTCCTAATACGTTTTTCATTTTACCAATCAACAATCCTAATAAACCAATTTTATTACACCAAACTAAACATTAAAAATGTTATTTAATGAAATAAATTGGAAACAATTTAAGAAAGCTTGATTGTAATTTTCTTTCACGATCAAATCAAAGTGTGGCTCACTGGTTAGAGGCGGCAGACCCGTAAGCAGAGAACGGCCCGGGACCAGGGTTCGATTCCCGACGCGGCAGGGTCGTGGACCAGGGTCAGCGGACTCGATAATTCTCGCCTCGGTGCCTACTCTAGTCAGAAACCACACTCGGCAACTCTGGGCATCAGCTTGCCTCATCTTCACAACGGCCCCCCCAGACCGCCGGGGATGCTTGGTCGCACCTTAGAGATACCCATCAGGGACCATCTCTCAGGGTGAGCCAGGATGGGTTCCCCAGCGGTCGAAGCATGGAGATACTCCTCCGGGAGTCGATTCCTAGCGCTATATAAACCCACATTTTAATTAAATTAATTATCATTTTGATCCGTTGTCGCAGGGCCCCTAAAAGGAGTGGGGCCCATCTGCCGGTGTCTACTTTGCATATTTGGAAATTCTGAACTGAATCCTGGCAGATGCACAGGCACCAAAGTGTGGGGAATCAAAGGTAAAAAGGCAGGGGGTTCAGGCTGGGAGTGTGTGTGGGAGCAGATGGCCCTTTCCCTGATCTGCAAACTTCCCATATTTTT
This sequence comes from Lissotriton helveticus, assembly GCF_964261635.1. NCBI lineage: Eukaryota > Metazoa > Chordata > Amphibia > Caudata > Salamandridae > Lissotriton > Lissotriton helveticus. The sequence goes on along the minus strand of NC_136068.1, from coordinate 138,148,262 downwards.
ACTGCCCTCAACTCACTGGCACACCTGTCCCATGGGCCTTTTAACTCCCGGCCTTTAGACTTCGCACCCTGCTGCTGCCATTTGAACATGGTTGGGCAAACTCCGTTCCAACCTGACTTGAGACTTCTGGCTACTGCTGGGCAATGCTGTAAATGGACTGTAACCTCACTGAAGTGTCACCTAACTGGGACAAGGCACTACAGCCATGTAGTCACTTCTGACGTTTCCTGAAATAAAGTGTTATTACGGTTGAGTTCTGACATCAGAGTGTCTGCTGCCAGGGTGAAAGGCAGGTCACTGAGCATTATTAAAGCCACAGTTTAAAGAAGGAAAAGGGGAATTGGCTTTTCCTTCTTCAGATATAGTTCTCTAAAAAGAAAAAGTAAACAACAGAAAGCAGAACTTTATGGCAAGAAGTTAATATTTTTCCTAAGGTATAGGTCATGTAAGAAAGGATAGAATCTCTGCATGTTTCTACACGATATGAACCACTGCATTTTTACTCTGACATATTAAACTGGTTCTAATATCTTTTGGCAAAAATTAGTAACTGCTTTTGGTGTGTTTAATTTCACAGTACGGATTCTGATTTTACTGCTGTGTGCTGAACATGAAAGAGCAATGCACAATGGATTTGAGGTCTTTATTGGAAAGGTGATGGTTATAAGGATTAAAATAACCTCTCTCTTCCTTTAAAAGGATATTGCAAGTCACCTCAGAGTTACGTGACGTTATAAAAGAACTTGTAAAGGAACATGGGGTGCCTTACTCTGAATTATCACTGAGCATAGGCCATAGAAAAGGAATTAAATTCTCTGCCACAAAATCCAAATGGAGAAATACATGTATTTATTCCATCATATAACGCACACAGAAATAAAAGTGTGGAGCAACAACCGAACGTAAAAACTTTCAAAGCTCAGCAATTTGCTATTGACTGTAACTTAGAATAATTGACCGGTTTTGTCATATGTTAAACATTGCTTCAGAGTTTTCCTACATCGCACTGTCAATAGATTATTTACTAAATGCGGTATAAACAGAGCCCCTGTACCAAGGTAACCCCATACTCCCCTCAAGGCTGCTGTGTAGTACCTGAGCTCTGCTCCCCTATTTCGTTTACTGTCCCTGCTCTCCTTGCCTGTCGCCGCTCGTGCTTGCTCTACCTGCTCAGCCTACTGTACTGTTGCCTGTGGTGCACACCAGCGCGCGCTATCTACAGTACGCAGACAGTTACCCTCTGACCCCACGCTGCTTTACCTGCGTTACTGTACGCAGGCAACGCGCGGCCGCCAGTTGACGTACCTGCTGTCCCGTCACGCGCTTCGACCCCGGGCCTCTCTTCTCCGGGTCCTGCCGCTCTGTCGTCTTCTGACATACTCTGAGGTGAGACACAAAGCCACAGTTTTAAGTGGGCAGCAGCAATCTGTCCGCACAGGGCCAGCTGTCCAGAGGAAACACACACGTATGCCTGGAATAACAGGTCAGGGCTGCCCGGGGACCCCAGGACAGCAGCTGCTCACGAGACAGAGACTGATGGGGTTCTCCTGAGGAGATACACAGGGCTGAGTGATACAGGAAACACGAGAAGGGGTCTTATGAGGTGACGGCGGGAGAGTGATAGAGGAAACAGAATGATATAGCAGGGGTCGCTGAAGCTGAAAAGCACTGAGTGGAAGGGAGACGTTTAGGATTAGGGCAGGGTCGAGAAAGAGGAAACAGATGGAAAAATAGGGGAGAAAAGAGGAGGGGAAATTCAAAGGAAGGGAGAGAGGGGAAAAAACAGAATTGGAAACATAACTTGTAAACAAAGACGTAAAAGATTGAAGGACAAAATGTTAGACTGACATTGAATGAAGCACAGAAGACAAAAAAAAGGAAAAATGTTAAATGAGAGAAGTAGGGAAATAGACAAAAGGTGAAAAATTATAAGAGCTTTGGGTGCTTGTATCTTTAGCGCTGCCATATCCCGATTAGTACTCTTCTTTACTCTGAGTCCTAGTGTTCCTCATCCACACCCTCTTACTCAAGGTGATTATACTACACAGAGTTCCTTCTGGACTGTGTGTTGAGTTCTGGTTGGGAGAAGAAGGAAACTTAAAGTGTCACTTTGTGTACCTTTGAATCAGTGCTTTAAATGGGCCGGTACTCAGCGGTACTGAGTATCGGCACTTCTCAGTTTTCTGCCCCTGAGTACCGGAACTTAATTTCAGGCAAGGAGAGTACCGGTATTCTCAGAAGCAGCAGGGCTCAGGCCCTGAAGTACGGTTACCTGCAACGCAAAAACTGAAAAGGACACTTTCAAATGGAGCGTGTTTATGTGCCGCTCTGGCTGGCAACAGCCTGTGTATTTGTGTATTCCTGCTATGGGTTCAAAGGGCTTCAGCGCCCCCCCCCCCTTTCGTGTGTTTGGGCCGGGGCCCAGACAGCTCTGGGGCACACGCACAGCCGCACCTGAGTACTTCACAGGTCTTTAAAAGACCATTTGCTTATTAATGAGGCTTTGTTGTTTTTTCGCCCCTGCATCTCCACTCTGCATCTTGTTAGAAGAATTAGCCGCCCCACCCAACCCAAAAAAAATTCTTAGCGTCCACCCCCCCCACACACACACATAGAAAAAAGGACTAAATGTTGGCACTGGTCAACAGTTATTTCTATTTCTATGTCAATTAATTTTTCCATATATATATTTATATATGTTTGTGTTCAGTCTAGCCATATGGAACACACCACAGCATGGCCGAGCAAGTCTTTAATTTTCATGCTACAAAGGTACATGATCACACTCTACTCTAGCATGCAAATTAAAGACTTCCTCTGCCAAACTGAAGTGTGTTGCAAGGGGAGCATTGTGATTCTGGCCTCCTGTGATGTGCTTTGCAGGGGTTGATTCACCCTTCATTAAACCCTGCTGTGTTGCCTGAATTAAGTCAGGCAGCACAGTAAGAGAAACTTTCAAACAATTCTCTGTCCCTGGTGTCTTAGGAGGGCCAGAGGGAAGGTGAATCTTTTTTAAAAAAAACATATTTTATTGGTTTTATTAGCACACAAACCAGCGTTTAAATCATTTTACATTTAACCATCAGACATGTCTTCATAGTTTCTCCCAACTAACCCCTTGGATCCCTCCCCCCCTTTTAACAATTGGTGTGGGCATGGTTCCAGCATACAATTCCATTATTCAAAAGAAGCTTAACGGACAACTGCTCAGCTCAATTTTCATTACCGTGTGCACATGCTCGTACTCCATTCACTAGTCTTCATCCTCTATTTGTGAGTCCCGTAAGGCTTGTACCAGCGCTTCCCATGCCTGTGCCATCTCCAAGCTCTTGTCGTTGGCTGCTCGAGCTGCCTGCCTCAGTCTGACAATACTTTCACTGCTGGCCCACTTATATAATTCGGTTTTCCACCGCCCACTCGACGGGCCTTCTCTCGATTTCCAATGCCAAGTTATCTCTCTCTGAGCCAGTATTAGCCCTAAATCACCTCAGACCAATAATTTCCCAACTTCGGGCAGTCCCACAGCATATGCTCCAGTTCCACAGCTGGTGCCGTGCATCTAGGGCATGCTGCATCCCGGGCCTGGAAATATTTCTGGATCTTCCCCGGGGTCAAATATGCTCTGTGCAATATGAAAAAATGCACCTGATGGAATCTTGCATTTCTGCTCCCCTTCCATGCTCTCCTAAGAATGTGGCCCCATATCGTGTCCGGTATCGGTCGCCCTATATTCGTTTCCCACTTCAGTTTCAAAGCTTCTAATGGCTTCAGGCACTCAAGCAGCATTCGGGAGTGTAGGCAAGTTACCGCTTTAAATGTCCCTGCAGCCATTACAACATATTGGCATGCCATGGTGGTCAATGGCTCCGCCTGTCCTCCCCTCAGAGGGAAGGTGAGTCTTCACAGTAAAGTGTAAATGTTCGGGCTCACCCGACCCTCTCTCAAAACCGGGACATTTGTTCATTTATGAAATAAGTGTCGGTATATTTCCCGAAAATCCGGGACGTCTGGTCACCCTAAATTAGTGAGTACCTGCACTTTTAATTTTCCATTTAAAGCACTGCTTTGAATGAAACTATTTACAGTCCTTCCTTCAGATTGTGCATCCTTCACATGGGAGCAAGGATGGGAAGGATATAAATCATACATGGACTCTGTCCTTTCTCTGAAGGAAGAGGCTGATTTTGAGAAGTGTGGAGATCCATGCATGACCCGGTATGCGGACAACCATGCTGCAAGCATTTTCGTGGTAGTGTTTTATGGCTTTTGATGCCAATGCAGGTGACATCACCCTGCTTCGTCTTGGTGGGTCTACTAGAGAAAAGCCCACAGTTTCTTATTCGCACATACTAAGGTGATTGGCAGTGCTGATAAACGTAGGGCCAATGTGGCCAACATATGTGTGCTTACATCTTGGACTAAAAGATGAAGCAAATTAATTCCTTGCTGTCCCTGTGAATGAGACGTAAATGGCGACCTTGAGCTGTATCTGCTACTAGCACAGTGGAAAAGGTGTGTGCAGTTAATGGGACCATTGAAGATGCTCCCGCGTTCTAAGACTTTCTGATTCCGCCACTTTTCACAATACCTCTTTTCCAGATGAATAAGCAGCCGTCAAGTCAACATGAGTGGGTTTGAGGAAGCGATCAGCAGAAAGCATTCAGTGTTGAGTTCCACATTGATTTATATTGTTCCTCAAAGCACCACTCTTATTAATAATGCCCTTATGGAGTAGGACACAGCCTTTTGCAGTGTGAGCTGTGACTGGTGGGTTACCTCATTGCCAAGGTCAGCCACACCCACACCTCAACTGAGCAAAAAAATTCAACCATAATGTAATGATAATTGCCAATCTTGGCGCAATCATAAATTCCACTTCTACCATTATGGACATTCTCTAAGGGTTGCTGTTAACTGCATCTATGAAACGTCTTTTACCCGAAGTTCTCAAGGCGCTGATCACTATTTTACCACAAATGTTAGGGTCAAGAATCTACAACGGCACGGGAAGAAGAAGACCTGCTGATACAGCTGAGTTTTAAGTTTTCTTCTCAGGTTTCCAAGGGCTGGCTTAATCTCAGGTCTCTGAGAAGATTGTGGCTTTAGCAGCAGTGATTGAAGAGCGGCCTCCTCTCTTGGAGTTCAAGAAACATGGAGGTCTTCACAAACGGCTCTCGCCTGAGCCTTTGAGCCAGAGAGTATGATACTGTAGTTTACTGGTGTACAGTAGTCCTCTTATGGACACATTTCTAAATTAGAGGGCACTTTTTGAATATCCTTCGTAGAATGGTAGTCAATGTAGCGTCTCCTTGAATAGGACACATTACAACGCAAACTTTTACAGTGCAGTTTTTACATTGCAACATCCATTACAACGCATGATTTTACAATGTATGCCATCAACACACATTTTTAGAAACTACACTTAAAACGCCTTCATTTACAACACATAATACTTTTAAGGCAACAGTAGTGTAAGTGTTGGATAGTTTAGGGGTAAAAAGTACTATTCCCACTCCAGTGAGTGCAACAGTAGGGTAAGTGTTGGCAGAGGCGTAGCTAGAGCGCGTGGCACCCTGGGCTATCCCTCAGATTGCCGCCCGGGGGGGGCTCAGGTGCTGCGGAAAAAGGATGGCGAGCACTTGAAAGAAGTCAGAGAGACACTTAGTATCGCTGCTAATAGTTACCTCGATCATGCAAGTTACATGCACATACATGACACGGTCCAAGGCTACACAGTTGAATACACTATATAAGGGCTACAGTATGAATTAGCTTCCAGTGTAGTAGGGTGATGTTTTAAAAAAAATATGTCCTCTACTCAATGTGTTTGACACCAGGGTTATATGAATGATGTAGAGTGGGAACAATGTGGTGCTGCAGGATGTTTTCAGGTCATTCAAATTTTTGAATGCCCTAAATGTTCACTGCAAGATGATCTAAGTCAGCGGTGGCCATCAATAGTCGGCTAGGCCAGCATGGCTTGATCCATGATACAGTTTTAGAATATGTGCATAGTATACATTTACATGCCGCAAATCTAAATAGGACTTATTTACTTATCAGTTATTTTGAAAATATGGCAGGAATCTGGAGTTGCATTGGCCACCCCTGCTCTAAGCTTTAGTTCAGAAGCTGCACATCTCTGCAAATCAGATGTCTCCTTCAGGGGCAAAACAAAATCCTCTGTGGCGCGAGGTGGCCCCAAACCTTTTAGGGGGCCCCCATTCAACCCAAAGCCTATGAATACTTATGAGATATTGGGTACTTGGGGCCCCTTATCACAATCTGGAGGGGTACCCCATCAGTTTGTGTTACGCTACTGGTGTCCTTAGGGTTCATGTTGATGTCTGATTTTTCATGGTATTGGGCAGTCACTGTAATGAAGACAGTGGTTGGTGACTGTTGTCACGTCTTCATCGCCCTAGCAAGATTCTTTTGACCAACTTTATTTCGTTATATTTCATTATTTTAAACAACAGTTATTTCAGAGCGTCCTGCTTTATAGGTTGCGGTGGTAGTGTCCCCTGTGGATGCCTCACATGCCCTCCTAGGATGAGTTTACAGCATTTTTCTGATGGCAAATTAATCTGCTCAGCTAAAGTGAGCTGGCCAACAAGAGGCAAGGGGAGGTGATTTTTGTTTTCAGTACACTCCCTGTCCAAGGGAGTTTCAACTTAATAGTGCCCCATTCGCCATTGAAAAGGCAGACATTAATACACCCCCCCCCCTTCAATTAGTATTTTGGAACTGTGTTGTCATGTGACGTCTCACTATGACAGAGAGGAGAAACCTTATGCCAGAGGTGCCACTGAAATTATTAGACTCTGCGTCCTAGAATTATTCCACAAAAATATGGATTTGCTGCACTTTACACATAATCTGCCATCTGCTATATAAATTGCAGATCTCTACATAAAACGTCACTAGCTCAGATGCATCATAAGTTGGTGCCATACAGTTTCCAGCTGTAGAAGATAATTTCATTGACCGGATGCCACCAGCACTAAAGCTGGTGCGTCATTAGCTCTGCGGTCAGGGCATGAGGCTGCCTCCTACTTGACAGGTATGTTGGGACGTACAAATGACAGGACACGGACTGCTTTGCTAACCATCCAAGTGCCAGAGGCATGCATATTTAGCTTTTTCACTAACCTGCGGCCATCACCATGCGCTAACCAAAGCAACCCTGGTGTGCAGGGGTAACATCGGGCTAGATCACGACCAAACCCTCCTTGAGTGTCACACATGTCCCACTACAATGAATTGCAGGACAGCTCTGATCCCAGTATTCGAATGCATCCCCTCATTTGTCAGTCAGTCACACTCTATTTCCATTCCAGAATAACCAACAATAAGGTGTGATGAGATGTTGCAATGCAGATACATAGCATGAGCAAAGCTTAAAACTATCAAAACATGGGGAAAAAGATCAATAAGTCTCCACAGGTCCTTGAACGGCCCAGAGTAGCTTCTGAGATCCTGATGAAACCAGGATTGGCAAAGAAAATAGAAATGGCCTTGAAAAGCGTGAACATTTTTTTAATGTCTTTTTTAATAAACATTTGCAATATCCAAAAATAAATTGCCAAATGTATAAAAAAGTGAAAATGAAGCAGTGCCTCAGCAGACTTGACATACCTCCCCTGATATTGAAGTGCCATCCTTTTCAGGTGGCTAAGCACATACGAGCTGGTAAAGTACTGTCACTCGCAGTGCACATCAGCAAATGGGCCAAGTTGACTGCCGCATTGAGCCCATACCATGGTGGGCGCAAGTAAATCTGACTGACAGTATGAGCAGCCCAATGGATGAATTGGGGGAACCGAAAGCCCTGTATTTATTTTTTCATTACGTTTGGGATAACATGAGGCGTCTCTAGACCAGACCTAAGCACACTGACTGCAAAATTATAGGATCAGAAACGAAGACTTGCAAAATCTCGACCACATGTAAATATCTCCCGACAAAAAGCCGACTTGCTTCTAAGCACACCATCAAACAGTTACCTCACCCCCCGAACCTGATAAAATTGAAGTTTAAGATTAACCCAGTCTTGCAAGAAATGGAAAGAAAGTGAGTTTTATTGCACTTATACATTTTATACCTGCTAATACCGGCGCTCATTTGCAAGGTAAACTGCTCACCTTTTGGTTTCTTGCATATGAAGCTCCCCTCACATTCCACAAACAGTGCTCTTGCCAGGTTTAAATGTCCCGTCCTCGCAAGCACCAGGATACCCCTGCACCCCACCCAAGCTCCGCTGCACAGCGCCGTCCACTGGAAGCGCAATCACTACTTTGAGTCCCGACCCCAGCCGGCGAGCACAATGAACCCGGACGCCTCCGCCCGGCGCAGTCAACCTTGCAGAAGTTAATTCTGCGTGCGACTGGCCTATTCTCGTGGTGTTGGCGTGCGTTTGCTGCACGCTGCAGGCAGCAGTTGCAAGCAGCAGGTGGCGGTGCACTTGCAGTTGCACTTCAAACGGGCATGCCTGTGCAGCACTGGTGGACGGTGCAGCGGCCTTTATAATTTATTTGGGGACACTACTGTAACGACTGACAGTAGTGTCAGTCAGTGAGTGTCCCCAAATAAATTATAAAGGTCGCCGCAACGGGCCACCAGTGCCGCGCGGCCTCCGCCCCCCCAAATGGTGCCGCCTGGGGCGGACCGACCCCAAACTACGCAGCTGTGTGTTGGATAGTGTAGGGGTAAAAATTACTATTCCCGCTCCAGTGAGTGCAACAGTAGGGTAAGTGTTCAGATTACTTACCTTATAATGCGTTGTAATAGCACCAGGACCGGACTGGGAACCGAAACCGGCCCTGGCAAACTGCTCGGCCGGCCCCCAGGAAGGGGGGGCAGCTGAGCTATTTCCTACGGCCGATATTGTCGGCCTCCAGTAACAAAAACGCCCCATGGGGGCCCAAAAACAGCCCCTACCCTAGCGGCCCACCTGGGAAATGCCCGGTCCTGAATTGCATGCGTTGTAGTGGCATGCATTGTAATGGCATGCGTTGTAGTGACATGCAATGTAATGGCTGCGTTGTAATGGCATGCGATGTAGAGGATGTTGTGTTGTAATGACTGCATTGTAAAGGTAGTGCGTTGTAATGACTGCGTTGTTCTGGTTGTTTCCCGGCTCCTTACTCGAAGAGATGTTATCTTTTTATTCTTTACCGAAGATAATTCTTCCTGCAACATTCTGTACAAGCCGCAATCTACATAAGATATTCGAGGGAGCTTGCCATACCAAGCATTCAATAGCCAAACATTGAAGTGATGGCTGCTCAAACCACAAAATTCTGATGTTTTGCGGTCGACAGAAGGAAGCTTCTTAAGCTGATAGAAACATGATTTTGTAACATTCATGAGTTGTGGGGCAAAGCCCATTTCCTGAGTTAACCTGTTGCATGCTCGCGTCGGCCGACGCAAGCACTACCTCTGGGGTGCTCCGCACGACCAACGGTCGACGCACCCCACCCACTAGGTGGAACGCCGCACCACGTCTGAATATCTGCCGCGGTAAACGGGTTAATGGTACACTTATATTTTTTAATGCTGTTGACATGGCATGTTGAGGCACTTCCCCTGAATTGTTTTGAAAAGGAGGATCTTTGAAAACTGCTTTCCCTTCAGGTCCAAAATAAATAAATAAAAATCCTAGTCTTTATGCTGTTCGCTCGGAGTTCATCATTCACAGACATATCCACATACATTTGAAGCTCTTCAAGGGTTTTTATTTTACCCCCAATTTTGTTCCAAATTTGTGTCGTGCATAGATGGTATAAAAGCTATGGCATAAGAGACACTGATGGAGCACCCATCATATTGTCGCGAGGAGCTACCGAGGCTCCTATATCTCACAGATTCTCATATGCTCTGGGTGGCATGAGGAGCCCCTGAATGGTGAAGTCCCTCTGCTCTGCCAGGCCTTCATGGGACTGTTTTACACCTCTGTATAAAGGACATCGGCTGTGACGAAACTTTAGAGGAACCCCACAGTTCAGGTTGGAACTTTCCAATATGAGTGGTCCAAGTTGCACTCCCAAGAGCTGGTTTGGCAAGAATGACCTGAACCAGGTCATTGACCAGGTGGAACCATGTAACACTTTGGCTACCCTTTGTAAAATATTGTCCCCAGAATGTCAATTGGATACATTCGAGGACAAAATATAAACAAGCATTTGCAATGCAATAGGTCTCGCATTAGGAAAGTTTGAGCTATTGGTCTTGTAAATGACACATTTTTTATTTATGTGTTGGTTTTGAAAATAGCGAAATTAATAGCTTTGTCATTTACAATGCCAATACTTTTATCTTTTGCAAATGTGACACCTATAGCAATTGTAATGCAACATGTTTTGTATTTACGTGACTTAGATGTATTGATATTACAAATAACAATGGCTTTTAATTTTTTTAAATAATTAATACTTAAATAAAAGTTATTGTAATTTATAATGGCAATAGCTTAAACTTTTGTAAATAACTTTTGTGAAGATTATGTTCAGTGTATTTTATTGTGACGAAAATCCAAGAACAGAAGTGAAATATTAACATCTTTTTGTGACATTTGTAATAAAGCTTGGAACATTGAGAGAAAATATTTGAACCAGTTATTGTTGAATGGTTTCACAGATTGATACTGTGGTGGCGCTGAGTGATGTTGTGGTGGCGACGAGTGATGCTGTGGCGTTCAGTGATGCTGTGGAAGCGCATAGTGATGTGGTGCCCCGGAGTGATGCTGTGGTGGTGCGATAGATAGATAGAGTGAGGGCGATAGATAGATAGAGTGAGGGCGATAGATAGATAGAGTGAGGGCGATAGATAGAGTGAGGGCGATAGATAGAGTGAGGTCGATAGATAGAGTGAGGGCGATAGATAGCTAGAGGGAGGGCGAAAGATAGCTAGAGGGAGGGCGAAAGATAGCTAGAGGGAGGGCGAAAGATAGCTAGAGGGAGGGCGAAAGATAGCTAGAGGGAGGGCGAAAGATAGCTAGAGTGAGCGCAATAGATAGATAGAGTGAGGGCGATAGATAGATAGAGTGAGGGCGATAGATAGAGTGAGGGCGATAGATAGAGTGAGGTCGATAGATAGAGTGAGGTCGATAGATAGATAGAGTGAGGGCGATAGATAGCTAGAGGGAGGGCGAAAGATAGCTAGAGGGAGGGCGAAAGATAGCTAGAGGGAGGGCGAAAGATAGCTAGAGTGAGCGCAATAGATAGATAGAGTGAGCGCGATAGATAGATAGAGTGAGGGCGATAGATAGAGTGAGAGCGATAGACAGAGTGAGGGCAATAGATAGATAGAGTGAGGGCGATAGATAGATAGAGTGAGGGCGATAGATAGATAGAGTGAGGGCGATAGATAGATAGAGTGAGGGTGATAGATAGAGTGAGGGCGATAGTGAGGGAGATAGATAGAGTGAGGGCGATAGATAGAGTGAGGGCGATAGATGTGTGTGATTGTGTGTGTGGTTGGGTGTGGTTGGGTGTGTGGTGGGGTGTGTGGTGGGGTGTGTGGTTGGGTGTGGTTGGGTGTATGGTTGTGGTTGTGTGTGTTGTTGAGTGTGTGGTTGAGCGTGTGGTTGAGCGTGTGGTTGAGCGCGTGGTTGTGCGTGTGGTTGTGCATGTGGTTGTGTGCGTGTGATTGTGTGTGTGTGGTTGTGTGTGTGTGGTTGTGTGTATGTGTGGTTGTATGTGTGTGTGGTTGGGTGTGGTTGATAGAGGGAGGGCGATGAAGGGAGGGCGATAGAGTGAGGGCAATAGATAGATAGAGGGAGGGCGATAGATAGATAGAGGGAGGGCGATAGATAGATAGATGGAGGGTTGATAGACGGAGGGCGATAGAGTGAGGGAGGGCAATAGATAGATAGAGTGAGTGAGGGCGATAGAGTGAGTGAGGGCGATAGAGTGAGTAAGGGCAGTAGAGTGAGTGAGGGCGGTAGAGTGAGTGAGGGCGGTAGAGTGAGGGCGGTAGAGTGAGGGCATGAGGGCAGTAGAGTGAGGGCGGTAGAGTGAGTGCGTGAGGGCGGTAGAGTGAAGGCAGTAGAGTCAGGGCGTGTGGGTGGTAGAGTGAGGGCAGTAGAGGCGGTAGAGTGGTAGAGTGAGGGCAGTAGAGTGAGGGCGGTAAAGTGGTAGAGTGAGTGCAGTTGAGTGAGGCCGTGAGGGCGGTAGAGTGGTAGAGTGAGGGCGGTAGAGTGGTATAGTGAGGGCAGTAGAGTGAAAGCGTGAGGGCGGTAGAGTGGTAGAGTGAGGGTGGTAGAGTGAGGGCATGAGGGCAGTAGAGTGAGGGCGGTAGAGTGGTAGTGTGAGGGCGGTAGAGTGAGGGCAGTAGAGTGGTAGAGGAAGGGCGGTAGAGTGAGGGCGGTAGAGTGAGGGTGGTAGAGTGGTAGTGTGAGGGTGGTAGAGTGAGGGCCTGAGGGCAGTAGAGTGGTATATTGAGGGCGGTAGAGTGTAGGTGTGAGGGCGGTAGAGTGGTAGAGTGAGGACGGTAGAGTGAGGGCATGAGGGCGGTAGAGTGGTAGGGTGAGGGCGGTAGAGCAGTAGAGTGAGGGCGGTAGAGTGGTAGAGTGAGGGTGGTAGAGTGAGGGGTATAGAGTGGTATAGAGGGCGGTAGAGTGAGGGCGGCAGAGTGGTAGAGTGAGGGTGGTAGAGAGGTAGAGTGAGGGCGGTAGAGAGGTAGAGTGAGGGCGGTAGAGAGGTAGAGTGAGGGCGGTAGAGCAAGGGCGGTAGAGTGAGAACGGTAGAGTGGTAGAGTGAGGGGATCGAAAATCAAACATTTTCATATAAACAGACAAAAAACCGTTATACATTCATAAATGTGAACAAACTCAAAAATATCAAAAAATAATAATTAAATAGAAAAACAACAGCAAAACAATATTACAACTCCCTCGAGTACATGCACGTGAACATGGCAGGTGCGAAGCCATGGGGATTTCAGCTTTGTTTCGGTCCAATTAAACAAACACGCCTGAAAACAATGATTTGTAAATGAAAAGTCCAGGACGGTGAAAATGCTACCACAAAGATGTGTTGTGAGGTTGTGTCCCTGCCCCAACGATACAAATAGCTTTCGGTTAAAAAGTGAGGACTGCCTGAAGGTGTCACTTATGGATGTATGATGATACATCGCTAACCGCCACAACGCCAGCAATGACCATGCCGTTTTTACATCGCAAAAGGCATCACATCGCACGCATTCAGTGCGCATGCTGTCCCCACGCTATTGTAGTGTATCTGCCGCTTTAGGCAAATACATCGCCGGTCATCACATCGCATGCTAGAAAATCGTTTTCCCGAAAGTGTTTATTATAGTCCAGACTTTGGGGCCGATTAGGATGGCGGACGGACTTGCGTCCGTCCGCCATCCCAGAGGTGGAGGGACCGTCCGCATGGACTGCGGAGGTCCCTCCATGCAAATCAGGATGTGACCGCCACCCTGGCGGTCACATCCTGGATATTTAACATTGCGGCGGTTGCTGCTTCAAGCAGCACCCGCCGCAATGTTAAAAGTGCATGTAAATGCTGGGGGGTACCATAGGTACCCCCCATGTGCACCCCCCACCCGCCTACGCCCTGGGGGGCCCGCAACGGGCCCCCAAAAGCAAAAGTACACATGCTTTTCCACGGCGGAAAAACCGCCGCGGAAAAGCGTATTTACTAATGCTTCCTAATTTGGCTGACGGTGTCTAATAGACACTGCCAGCCAAAGGAGAGCTTTTCCGCCGCGGTTGTAATCCGACCGCGGCGGAAAAGCAGCGGACAGAATCCAAGACCCACCAGCCATCGTAATGCGGCGGTGGGTCTTTGGTGACTCCGCAGAGGATTTTCCGCCTCCTCCGGGCCGGAGGTGGCTTCCGCCGCCCCGGAGGAGGCGGAAAATCCTCTATCATAATCGGCCCCTTTATTAATATGGATTGCACGCAACTGCCATCTTCCGTGTTCGTGACAACCCATGTCATCTTGCATCAGTGGGTCTAAAGTGATAATTTTCTATAGTTTAAAAGTAACGTTTTTTTCATAGTGTAACCATATGTCATCTAATGTCAGCCCCGTGGCTATTGGTATAAACTCACGCAAAATGTCATAAGTCGGCATGCATCTGTCATCTTCCGTGTTCGTGCATACAATCTCCCATCTTATCTGTCATCTTCTATGTTAGTGCATACTATCTCCCATCTGCCATGTCCTGCAGCACCCCCGTGTCTATTGGTATGACGTCACCGCAGCACACGCATCTTGCATCAGTCATAATGCGCATCTGTCATCTGCACGCATCATGCAGCCTTTGCTACTATGTCATCCATGTGCCCCTGCTAATTGCATAATAATTTGTATTGATAGAAGTGATCGGCATGTGGGTCGGCATCTGTCATCTTGCAGGCATCTGCCATCTGCCGTGTTCGTGACCCCCATGTCATCTTGCATCAGTGGGTCTAAAGTGATATTTTTGTATAGTTTAAAAGTAATGTTTTTCCATGTTCAATACAACTAATTGCTAATTGCATAATAATAATGTTTTTTCATATTCAATACAACTGCACGTATCAATAATTTGTAATGAATACAAGTGATTGGCATCTGTATCGGCATCTGTCATCTTCACCATCTGTATCACTCGCATCTTACATCTCATTTGTCTTTTCTAATGTCACGCATAATGTCTATCTTCGCACTCCGAGTTCAATACAAGTAATTGCTAATTGCACATTGCAAATTGCACAATACTAACGGTTTTTTCTTATTAAATACAACTAATTGCATAATATTTTTTATAAAACACAAGTGATCGTTGCACGCATCAGTCCTACAACTAATTGCTAATTGCATAATATTTTGTATTAAATACAAGTGATCGGTGCATACAAGTAAATGCTAATTGCACAATACTATTTTTTTTTGCATATGAAATAGAACTAATTGCTAATTGCATAATATTTTTTATGAAATACAACCGATCGGTGCACGCATCAGTCGCCTCCCGTGTACCATCTCCCATGTCATGCCAGCACCCACGTGGCTAATGGTATGACGTCACCGCATGCCGTTGAAATCTCCCATATCATCTTAGTCTGCGTACAAGTGATCTCCCATGTTATCTGTCACCTCGGCACAGTCATCTAAGTGGGACGCATCAATAACTTTTATTGAGATCTACATCTCGTCTGATACAAATCTCGGCACTCTGCGTTTTATACATGTCGGCACTCTGCGTCTGATACACGTGATCTCCATACATCTCAAATCTCGGCTCTCTGCGTTTTATACATCAGTCATACAACGAATTGCTAATTCCATAATAATTTGTAGTATTAAATACAAGTGATCGGTGCATGCAACTAATTGATAGTCAGTCATCTCCCCTCCGCTGTGGCTATTGCTATGACGTCACCGGCACAGCAGTCACCTCCTGTGTACCATCTTCAATGTCATGGCAGCACCCCATGCATCAGTGGCCCGCATCAATAATTTTTATTTCGGCACTCTTCGTTTTATACATGTCGGCATACAGCTAATTGATAATTGCACGCATTAGTCACCTCCCCTCCGCATCAGTCACCTCCCGTGTACCATCTCCCATGTCATGGCAGCACCCCCATGACTATTGCTATGACGTCACCGGCACAGTCATCAATTTTTATTTCGGCACTCTGTGTTTTGTACATGTCGGCACGCGCATCAATAATTTTTATTTCGGCACTCTGCGTTTTATACATGTTGGCACTCCGCGTCTGATACAAGCGATCTCGGCACTCGCGCATTGTCATGGCTAGCGATGTTAATGTGAATGCGCATTAGTAGCATCCGTTCTAAAACCATGCGATGTAATGGCTCCTGTGATGTGAAAGTTGCGTTGCGATGGCAGCGCGTGAAAACACCGTCGTTGTAATGGGTGGTTCCCGTCACTTAGCAGTATTGTTTCTATAATCGGACTAAGAAAATTGGTAGAAAGCTGTAGCTGATATTAAAAGTTGAACCTAGCGCCACTGAGATGCCAAAGGGCGCAGTGTCACGTGCCACGCCTTTAGCCAGTTTGGGGCTTTTAGCCAACACCGTTTACTATTTTTGGACAGGGCTTGTGTTTAGACTTAATGCGTGCGGGCTTTCAACAGTTTCCCAAATAAAATCGCTTTGCGCCTATCGGACTGAAACTGGCTGTCCAGGGCCGGACTGGCTACCGGGCATTTTAGCATTCTGCAGAGCTGGGGGCTGATGTCACTGCGGTGGGGGCTAATTTCGTAGATGGAGACCTGCGTGTGCTTCGAAATCAACAATGCAAAACGAATTTCAATTTGCACATGCAGGTCCCCATCAACGGAATCAGCCCCCAGCTCTGCAGAATGCTAAAATGCCCGGTAGCCAGTCCGGCCCTGTGGCTGTCTCAATGCATTACACATGACATGCGGCTGTCTGGCTTGTCTGTCCGGTGTAACGAATTTCTATTTAATGTGACATCTGAAAATAAAATATAATTTGAGTCAGAACCGAGCAGGGCTGGAGCAGATCGGCTGAAGCCGGAGGTTCGCATTCCTCTTCTAATCTGCGCCGGGATCTGAAGGCGTCCAAGCGACAGACGATAGACAGAAGTGGAGCAGTCCTGCGCGAGCCGAGACCACTGGTAGCAGAGACAGGAGGGCGCGCGCTTCCCCAGGGGGAACGGCAAAAAAAAAACAAGGGCAGAGTGCTTTAACAGCTACGGGTAAGGGAAAGGACATACAACAGAAAGCAAAAGCGTTCGCGCACATTCACAGCAAACAGCCAGCAGCAAAAGCGCGCTCACAAGGACAAATCTGACACTGAAAAAGCACGCGTCCGACGCGTGTCCACATTCAAGTAATAATAATAAGGGAGTTTTATAAAGCGCGCGGTTACGCTCATCTAGCGTGTCCCTGCGCTAAGACAGAAAAACTCAAGCAAGCAGGCAACAGAGTCAGCTCGAGTTACCGTGTGTAGAGATGTGTTTTTAGCTTCTTCCTGAAGCCGGCTTCAGACGATTCTAGGCGAAGGTCCAGAGGTAAGGCGTGCCAGCCTTTCGCCACCAAGTAGCGAAAGGATCTCCCTCCCATGCGAGCCTTTCTTGTCCTAGGGACCATTAATAGGCCACCATGGGAGGAGCGCAGAGCTCGCATAGGTTCATATCTGGAGACCAGACTCTGGAGTGGTGCTGGTGCCCTCCCATTAAGGATTCGATGGCAGGTGCAGAGGGCCTTAAACTCGACCCTGCTCCTCACTGGAAGCCAGTGAAGAGTCTGAAGGGCTGCTTTGGAGGCCGATCTTTTAGGAAGCTTCAGAATGAGGTGAGCTGCCGCATTCTGCAGCACCTGGAGACGATTTAGTACCTTACTGGTTGCTCCTAGGTACAGTAGATTGCCGTAGTCCAGGCGCGATGTGACGAGCGCATGTACCAGCGTCCTACGGGCCGACATGGGAAGTAGATCTAAGACCTTCCGCAGACTTTTTAGGACGCTGAAACAGACACCCACCACACGGCCTGTCTGCGGTCCAAAGGATAAATCAGCATCAAGCCAAACTCCAAGTTTCTTGGCTTCCCGACAGGGGGTAGGAGCCTCGCCTAGGCAAGAGGGCCACCACGCCGACGACCACACAGATGGGCTCCCCCCCACCACGAGCACCTCGGTCTTATTGCCATTTAGTTTGAGGCTATTGGTGGACATCCAGGTTGCCAACTCCTGCATACAGGTTCTGAATCGGTCCACCGCAAGACCGGGCGCACGCGATAGGGAGATAGCCAACTGCGTATCGTCGGCGTAGGATACTATGTGCAGACCATAGCCCTCCACAATAGAGGCCACTGGGGAGACATATAAATTAAATAGGGTGGGGCTCAGGGACGAGCCCTGGGGCACGCCCTGTCCCAAACAGATCTCCCCCGAATAGCATTCATCCTGGCGGACCTGGAAGCGTCTCCCTGTCAGGAAGGACTGGAACCATCTAAGTGCAGTACCCGATATCCCTCCATTGTTCAGACACTGTAGCAAGGTGGTATGTGCTACAGTGTCAAATGCCGCACTTAGGTCCAGTAGGATGAGGGCCATGGTCTGCCCTTCATCCACCCCCTGGCGTAGGGTCTCCACCGCCATCAGGAGCGCCGATTCAGTTGAGTGGTGGGGGCGGAAACCAAACTGGGTGTCATGCAGGAGGACAGCCTCCTCCACGGAATCCATTAGTTGTACATTAATCGTTTTTTCTGCCACTTTAGCCAGATAGGGCAGCAGGGAGATAGGTCGGAGGTTCTCTAATTTTTCAAAACTGATGTTTGATTTCTTCCTAAGGGGTAGAACGACCGCCTGCTTCCAGTCTCTAGGCACTGTCCCAGTCTCAAATGACAGGTCTAGCAGGTACCTGATGTAGGGTTCCAGTACTGGCAAGCTATCGGCTAGCCGTTTAGGCGTGGTGGGGTCCCGAGGGGATCCAGACTTGATAGATCTGCATATCTTTAGGAGGTCCTCCGGGGGCGGGGTAACGAAGTTGGTCAATCTGTGTCTATTCCCCCAATCCCTCAGGATTTCCACGAACTCAGTCCCTGCCATGGGGTGACTAGGAAATGACGAGTAGATTTTAGTTACCTTCTCGGCGAAAAAGTTCGCGATCTTATCACAGGATTCCGCCGAACACTCATCTGGGGCAGTAGCTGGTTTCCCACACGAGAGAGATTTGTAAAGCAGAAAAAGCTCCCTCGTGGAGTTGCCAGCCTCACTGATTCTAGTGGCATAGTGTACAGCTTTGGACTTCCTAATTAGCCCATGGTAGAGTCGCCTCTCAGTTAGGTAAGGCTCCCTAGTTTCCGTTGAAAAGGCCACTCGCCATTGCCTTTCTACTCGCTTCAGTGCTGCCTTTGCAGCCCGCAGCTCATCACTGTACCACGGGGCAGTTTTCTGAGTGCGACCACCTAATTTAGCACGAGAGAGTGGGGCCGTGCAGTCAAGTGCCTCAGTGATACGTCTGCAAAGGTTGGAGTTAGAAGTGTCCGCATCATCCCCCCCGGACTCCCTCCTTTGATAAGTGCCGCACAGAACTTTGCCTGGGAGAAGTTTGCCCATCTCCGCCTAGAGTGGTATAGCGGTGCTGGCACCAATAATCTTCTCCCGGGAATACGTACGGAGAATGGTACCAGATAGTGATCCGACCATGGGATAGGGATGGGAGTCATTGCTTCTACATCCCCCCAGTTGACAAATATGGGGTCTAACAAATGTCCCAGCTGGTGAGTGGGACCACCTACTATCTGATTCAGTTGGAGGGTTCCTAGCGCCTGGCAGAGGTCCTTGGTAGCGTTGTCTGTGGGGTTATTCAGATGTAGATTAAGATCCCCCAGTACCAAGATTTTGTCTCTACGCAGCGCAGCCTCCATAATGCCTTCTACTAGACTCTCCCCAAACCGGGCCATAGGGCCTGGGGGTCTATAGATAAGGAAGCCCTTCAACGTACAGTCTTCTTTTACTTTGATGGTGAAGTTCCCCGCCTCACTATCTAAAATGGGGGAAGTATCCAGTTGACATCATAGGCTTTGCTTAGCTATAATGGCGATACCCCCTCCTCTACCATTGGGTCTATCCTGCCTAAGCATAGTATAGCCCTCCGGTAGTGCTTCTAAGCATCAGGGGTAGAGCCTTCATCCAGCCATGTCTCAGTGAGAAACAAAAGATCTCACTGTTTCTCAGTGAGTAGGTCATAAAGGTCTAGTCTGTGCTTCCGCAGGGAACGTACGTTGAGAAGACCACAGGCCAGGGTAAGGTCTCCCGATGCCACCTTTCTACCTAGATCATAGGAGAAGTGGCAATGTTCACAGGCTATATTATCCTCCACTCTCATCGTATGTAAGCATGTGTTGGCAGTAGTATTGCGAAAAGCCAACAGCTCCTGCCTGCTCCACCGTATGTGTCCCACCTGATGGACATAGGGTCCGGCCCTGGACCGCGCCCGATCGCGGACGGGCGCAGACGGGCTTGCCTTTTGCGCGCCACCGGCGCGCCCGCTGCGCCCGTCCGCTGCGCGGCCGGGAGAGGCACATGACTTAAGTAGGAAAATGAAAGGGGCGTG
Source organism: Lissotriton helveticus (assembly GCF_964261635.1). Lineage (NCBI taxonomy): Eukaryota > Metazoa > Chordata > Amphibia > Caudata > Salamandridae > Lissotriton > Lissotriton helveticus. Next base: position 138,128,193 of record NC_136068.1, on the reverse strand, counting down.
ACCTGGTGCAGAGGGGGCGTGGCCTGGCCGGGGGGGGGCTTCCCCGAAATGGCGTCGGTGTTATAAGCGGCCCCGCAGCAGCGTTAAGATCGGCTGCGCGGGAGGATGATGTGGCAAGAGCGTGAGGTAAAGTGCAAATGCAATCACAAGTAAAACACAGGAATACAATTAAAAACCTTTGTTGCTCCCGGCTTTCCGCCTCAGGAGTTCGTGCTGTCTGGCTGCGCGGTGTTTAGAGCGCGCTATAAAGGCTAGGGGGGCGTGGCCTGGCGCAGAGGGGGCATGGCCTGGGCGGGGGGGCTTCTCCGAAATGGCGTCGGTGTTAGAAGCGGCCCCGCAGCAGCGTTAAGATCGGCTGCGCGGGAGGATGATGTGGCAAGAGCGTGAGGTAAAGTGCAAATGCAATCACAAGTAAAACACAGGAATACAATTAAAAACCTTCGTTGCTCCCGGCTTTCCGCCTCAGGAGTTCGTGCTGTATGGCTGCGCGGTGTTTAGAGCGTACTATAAAGGCTAGGGGGGCGTGGCCTGGCCGGGGGGGCTTCCCCGAAATGGCGTCGGTGTTAGAAGCGGCCCCGCAGCAGCGTTAAGATCGGCTGCCCGGGAGGATGATGTGGCAAGAGCGTGAGGTAAAGTGCAAATGCAATCACAAGTAAAACACAGGAATACAATTAAAAACCTTCGTTGCTCCCGGCTTTCCGCCTCAGGAGTTCGTGCTGTCTGGCTGCGCGGTGTTTAGAGCGCGCTATAAAGGCTAGGGGGCGTGGCCTGGCCGGGGGGGCTTCCCCGAAATGGCGTCGGTGTTAGAAGCGGCTCCGCAGCAGCGTTAAGATCGGCTGCGCGGGAGGATGATGTGGCAAGAGCGTGAGGTAAAGTGCAAATGCAATCACAAGTAAAACACAGGAATACAATTAAAAACCTTTGTTGCTCCCGGCTTTCCGCCTCAGGAGTTCGTGCTGTCTGGCTGCGCGGTGTTTAGAGCGCGCTATAAAGGCTAGGGGGGCGTGGCCTGGCGCAGAGGGGGCGTGGCCTGGCCAGGGGGAGCTTCCCCGAAATGGCGTCAGTGTAAGAAGCGGCCCCGCAGCAGCGTTAAGATCGGCTGCGCGGGAGGATGATGTGGCAAGAGCATGAGGTAAAGTGCAAATGCAATCACAAGTAAAACACAGGAATACAATTAAAAACCTTCGTTGCTCCCGGCTTTCCGCCTCAGGAGTTCGTGCTGTCTGGCTGCGCGGTGTTTAGAGCGCGCTATAAAGGGCAGGGGGCGTGGCCTGGCGCAGAGGGGGCGTTACCTGGCCGGGGGGGCTTCCCCGAAATGACGTCGGTGTTAGAAGCGGCCCCGCAGCAGCGTTAAGATCGGCTGCGCGGGAGGATGATGTGGCAAGAGCGTGAGGTAAAGTGCAAATGCAATCACAAGTAAAACACAGGAATACAATTAAAAACCTTCGTTGCTCCCGGCTTTCCGCCTCAGGAGTTCGTGCTGTCTGGCTGCGCGGTGTTTAGAGCGCGCTATAAAGGCTGGGGGGGCATGGCCTGGCGCAGAGGGGGCGTGGCCTGGCCGGGGGGGGGCTTCCCCGAAATGGCGTTGGTGTTAGAAGCGGCCCCGCAGCAGCGTTAAGATCGGCTGCGCGGGAGGATGATGTGGCAAGAGCGTGAGGTAAAGTGCAAATGCAATCACAAGTAAAACACAGGAATACAATTAAAAACCTTCGTTGCTCCCGGCTTTCCGCCTCAGGAGTTCGTGCTGTCTGGCTGCGCGGTGTTTAGAGCGCGCTATAAAGGCTATGGGGGCGTGGCCTGGCGCAGAGGGGGTGTGGCCTGGCCGGGGGGTCTTCCCCGAAATGGCGTCGGTGTTAGAAGCGGCCCCGCAGCAGCGTTAAGATCGGCTGCGCGGGAGGATGATGTGGCAAGAGCGTGAGGTAAAGTGCAAATGCAATCACGAGTAAAACACAGGAATACAATTAAAAACCTTCGTTGCTCCCGGCTTTCTGCCTCAGGAGTTCGTGCTGTCTGGCTGTGCGGTGTTTAGAGCGCGCTATAAAGGCTATGGGGCGTGGCCTGGCGCAGAGGGGGTGTGGCCTGGCCGGGGGGTCTTCCCCGAAATGGCGTCGGTGTTAGAAGCGGCCCCGCAGCAGCGTTAAGATCGGCTGCGCGGGAGGATGATGTGGCAAGAGCGTGAGGTAAAGTGCAAATGCAATCACGAGTAAAACACAGGAATACAATTAAAAACCTTCGTTGCTCCCGGCTTTCTGCCTCAGGAGTTCGTGCTGTCTGGCTGTGCGGTGTTTAGAGCGCGCTATAAAGGCTAGGGGGGCGTGGCCTGGTGCAGAGGGGGCGTGGCCTGGCCGGGGGGGCTTCCCCAAAATGGCGTCAGTGTTAGAAGCGGCAAGCGGTTAGTGAAGTAAGCAAGAGGTATACTAAAGTATACAGGAGGTCTCGAATGCTCGACCTAAAAAAGAAATATTAACAGGCAAGTATGTCTATATTTTCTATGCTCAACTCGATAGGACACAGAGATGGATGGAGACTGACAAAGAGGAAGAAAGAGTGGGAAAAAGAGAAAAAAGGGAGAAAGTACTTGAGGACAGGTGTAGGTACATTAGGAATACCGATATCCCAATTGCGATTTTCTTTGAATCGGTATTCCTAATGTATGAAACTCATTGAGTTTCATTTAAAGATTCCTTGGGGGTCGCAAATGTACCTACCTCATGAATATTAATGACGTAGGTCGCAGTTTGCGAACCATTAGGAATCACAGCCATCACAGGGATGGGGTCCTGTTGAGATCAGGAGAACACCATGTCTGTAATTGCTTTTTCATAAAGCAATCTTTTTTTTGTTTTAATGCAACCCATTTTCCTTAAAGGAAAATTAGATGCATTTAAACAGAAAAAAACGAAACCTCGAAGTTTATTTTTTAAGAGGCAGGCAGTGTCTTAAAAAATATTTTTATTTACATTTGCAAAGGGAAAGGGATCCCTTGAGGACCTCTTGCCCTTTGTGTATAGGTTACCACCAGTTTTAAACTGGTGGTAAAGTATTACTGTTTTCCGACCATAATTCGGTTGCAAAACAGTAATACATACCATACCAATTCGGTATTTTGGAAGGGGTGCTCTAAACACATCTCTTTCAAATACAGAATTGCAAATGCAAAATGTGATTTGGCAATAAGTTACTGAATCGCATTTGTACATTTGAAAAAGCATTTTCCCGGTTGCAGATGGCCCGACTCTGCAAATTGGGAAGTTGGCGACCGGTAAAAATGCTTTCTACATCTGGCCCTAAGTAAATGTAAAAATAAAACTTACCGGGAGACATAGATACAGACACACAACCGAACACTACTGGCTGCTATACAAAAGCTGCCCATAACAATATCTGCTCACATTGAGAAACCATAGAGGCAGCCAGTGATCATGTATAGAGCTAGTGAGCATGGGTTTGAGACTGAAACTGGCTGACACAGACATGGAAAGCAGAGATATGGACTAGTAATAAATGAGATGGGCTACCTCAGTTCATACACTGTCCTAGTTTTAGTGATTTCTCTGATTTAACAAAGCATGTGTACATATAATCCTGAATCAGATAGGGGAACCACTTGAGGTGGCAGAAAATTAGCAAAATATTTGACAGTCTATGATACTATCAGTGGCATAAAGGTCTGTGTTAAACTGTTAGCAATCCTGTAAGTCTCACCATAAAGCATTATTGTATGGAACTCTGGAGGAAAGAGGGCAATTTACAGGTAGTGGTTCCAGTTGTCCACTTTGTGGATATTGTTGCCAATAACTACATGCTGTAGCATCATGTTATTCATGTATTACTGTGGATGTATTGTGTATAGCTCAGATTTAAGGCTAGTGAACAGCTGTACAAAATATAGTTTAGAATTATAATTTACATTACGATACGCATAGGTATACACATATTTATAAACTTGCTCTGCAACAGTAGTAATGTATCATAAATGCTAATCGAAAGAACATTACAACATATGAACAAGCACATCGGATCCAGAGGTTAGATTTCTGAAGTTACACAACATTTAGTAAACCTGTAACACCTCTGGTTCACAGCATGGGAGTGGTGGCAGATCTGATTGGCTGCCATTAAAATAGCCTGCCATGATGCATGGCATTGTTTGCTTTGCAGACCGTGTCCTACATGCCTTGGGTATGCCAGTGGTCTGCCTGCTAAGGGCCCACAGCAAGAAGTAATTTTCTTCTCAAGCATAAATGGCCATGAGGTATGACTGCACCATAGGGACGATAGAGTAATGCATAAATCTTTTTTAAATTTTGGGTAAGTATACGAAGGCCAAGAATAAATCCATCTATTTGGTTTTCATAGATCTATCGAGCGCTTTAGATTTAGTGAATCGTGACAAACTGTGGGACATAATGAGGGGGATGGGTGTTGAACCGGAACTATTATTATTGATTCACCGGCTCTATCTTGAACTTTCAGTGCAGGTGTGTTACGATTCCTCAGGTGAATGCTCCCCAGTTGTTGAGTCTACACGGGTGTTAGACAGGGCTGCATTTTGGCTCCTTTCCTTTCTCTTATCTATTTAAATGGGATAAGTCCCTTTTTGGTTGAAAATGGAAAGGACTTGGCGCAAATGTGGAATGAGTTGGAGCCCATTATGCTGTACACGGATGATGTCGCAGAGATTGCCCGCACAGCAAATGGCCTCCAAATCTTATTAGGTCTTTTCCTGTTATATATACGCAGGGGCTAGACCTTCAAGTTAACTTTTCCAAGCCTTTTGAAATGACTTGTGGACGACCAAAGACTAGGATGAAAACTTTTAGGATGGGAGACCACATTTTAGGGAAAGTAAAAAATGTACATTATTTTGGTATCGCCTTTAATAAAACGCTGAGCTAGTCGTCCTTTTTGACGGAAAGACTTCAATCCCTCAACAGAAATTCAGATGCTATTTTTAGATTTGCCCATATTTACAACATAAACCACTTAAAGAAATGATGGTTCGTTTTAAGAGCAAATGCATCTTGGTTGCCATTTACAGTACTGGATTGTGGGGCAACTGTAAAGTTGGTCCCCTGCAAAGAGCAGAAAACAGTCCTTGAAGACTGTTCTCAGTCCCAGCCAATATACCGAATTGAATCTGTCATGAAGAATTGGGGCTGACCTTTATGAACGATCTGATTGGCCTGGCCCTGTTATTGCTCTGGGCAAACATTTGGTTCACACCTGAACTTGCTGTTAATAGATGTTTTGTCAGTCATTAGACAAAGCGAAACAGATTCCCTGGCTGTTCTGTATTAAAAATACTTTATACTTACTGGGTCTGACAGACCGGTATGACAATCCATCCTGTATCAGGCGTGACCATAAATCGCTTATAAAAAAGTGCTATCTTACTCATTGTACAAACACTCACCCTGGACCTTGCCAGGCTAAAGTATCTGTTATTAGGTATGTCGCTGTCTACACAACAAACAGCATAGAGCACTAACTATGCTGGGTAGAGAATCCAACTCATCGATATTGGCTGACAAGTCTCCGTTTAGAGAAATTGCACTTTAAATTTGCCTTCCCTATAGCAGAGGTTTGGAGCAGGGACTTGCTGCCTTGTTGTTGCGATGGTATCGCTATTCAGAGCACAAGCCACTTTATTTTATTTTGCACATTGTACTTAGAACCAAGACATACTTTTCAGCCCCAGCCATTCGTAATTCCAAAGTTAGAACGCACAAAGAAGGGCTTATATACCTGCAATCTTAGACTTCCCGAGCCCTGTGTCATTCTGTACTAAATTTTATAAGATTTGCTTTTAATATTAGGAACAGATGCACAACGTAAAAAGTACATTGGGGAATATTATCAAGAACGCCGATAAAATTATTGTCCGCTTTAGCGGCAGGAAACTGCAGCTAAAGCTGCGATAATGGGCTTGATAATATGTCCTTGTGAATTCCCATAGCAGCCCAGGTTCTGGTGTTATCCTGGGCTGCTATGGGAATTCACAAGGGCATATTATCAAGCCCATCATCGCCGCTTTAGCGGCGGTTTCCTGCTGCTAAAGCGGCGATAATTTTATCGCCGTTCTTGATAATATGCCCCTGTATTTTTTATTTTTTATACCTGTATTTAGATTTTTAAATGTTTTATAAAGTTGGTGTAAGATACCTTTTATATTTTGTTGATTGTTTTATATGATGATATTTAATTGTATGTGCTAATTTTTGAGGTTTTTGTCTTCTTGGCAGAATAAAGGTTGTTTTGACTTGACTTTACCATTTAAACTGTCCCCTCTCTCCATGTTGGAGAATCTCTCAACAGAGTTGCAGCTACTAATTAAATAGCGAAGGAAATTCTACTGGCAAAATCCACCAACGAATGAATTAGCACTTCCTCCAGAAATGTCTGCCCTAAGCCAGAAAATAGAAAACTTGGACGTGGAGAATAACAAACGTTTTTTCCGGTCTACCCTACCTTATTTAGAATGAGTATATCTTTCCCATCTAAAACAGATTTTCCTTTAAACTTACACTTTTAAACTTTTGGTTATTTTTATATTTAATCATATAAATTTAGGGTACACTTGGAAGACTTCAGTATATTCAGATTGGGTATTAATAGATTATTTGTGGAAAACACTGAGTAAGCATGTGATGGGATGGGGTGAAGACAATGAATGAGAGATGTGGAAAAAGGAGAGAGGCAGGAGTGAAAGAGAAGCAGGGAGAATATGTGTTTGCTTGAGAGAGATAGGGAAGGCGGAGAGATAGGGCGAGAGAGAAAGGATGAAAACTGGGAAAAGATAAAGGTATCACACCTTTTATGGTATATGGATTACCGTGGAAACAGTACTGCCCAAAATAACCCAAATATGGAGCATATTACCTGGAATTAACTAAATTTATGGACAGCGGCAACACAAATTCAATATTCTGACAACACAAATGGAATTTATGGATCCCATTTTCCTTCGGCTTGGTTTCTTTACATTTAAATGCCAGCTATTACAGTGTTCACGTCCCAAATCTTAGCGTCTAGCAGTTATATGTTTAGGACCTCAGAAATCCATCCTATCCCCTGGTTGTCCTCAATGTCAACATGGAGCCTCTCTGGGTCTTCTCACCACCATGGCAACAAGATCCACCAAAACAATGAAAAGCCACAACTCTGTCTGAAGGCCTCCATGGCCAACATCCAATGATTCATGAACTCCCCATATGTAAAGCACTCTCATCAGGCTGAATTCTACTGAAGCCTAATCCATACTCAGTGACAAAACTACTAGGAAAGCCCAGACCTTGGAAAGGCTCCAATTCTTGAAACTTGAAATGTTCCCCATAGCTCTATACAGGTGCCTAATCCGTCATCGAAAGTGACCTCTCTGGTGCTTAGTTTGTGCTGGTGTTTGCAGGTGGTGGGCCACAGTTAGGGTTGTCACCTGGTCTGTATTTCACCATCATTACCAGTATTTGCAAGTCAGGGGCAGTAATATTGTTGTGCATCTATTACACTCCAGAGAAATTGTTCAAAATGAACAAAACTCAGACAGTCATCTATACTCGCTGTGGGTTGGAGAAGGGAGCCTTGTTTCATATGAACTAGGAATGGCCGCAAATGTACCTGTGTGGACGAGGGTTCACGCCACTTTGCAAAGCATTCTGGGCTTCGCAATGGAACCTGACGCCAGCAGAACTTTACTGGGTATTCATGAAGGTTGGGATGGGATGAATGGGAACAAATTATTTCACAGCATTAGATGCTTGGTTGCCATAAGAGACATTGCCAGAAATCGACATGCATCTGTGCCCGCCACGATGGCGGAATGGCTCCGGGGCAAGGACTACTGGGCAGTGGCTAAAGAAATGGTTTACAGAACCCCTGGCTGTCCTGAGAAACATAACGAAATTTGGGGCAAATGGGTGGATTGCTCCAAGCAACTGTTTCGCACATGAACATGTGCACTGTATTATGTGTTTGTATATCCTGTTGCCTGTATGCGAGAGACCAAGTTCTTCAACAGATCGGACCGGTATACTGTCCTTTTTGTGTTTTTTTGTTATGGTTCATATGGAAAAGAATAAAAATAACTTACAAGAAAATAATGTTGTGAAAATGAGCAGAAGCTCGTATTTATAACTCTTTCCAAAGTAGATTTAAAACAGCAAGCACAAAAAAATCAAATCAGTCGTATTTTACAAGTGTCTAATCTGTTTCTAAACGAATATGAAAACAAACATGCCAAATGACCATGTTAAGAACCAACCAAAATGATTTTACAGGAATTCTAATTCTAATTATTGCTCCTGGCCGCTCGGAGAATATCAAAACATGAACAAGTGGCCGGTATTTTACTTTGTGAAAGGTGGCACCCCTAGCCACAACCCACATTTTGGGGGACTCTGATTAAAAAGAGCCTACCAGATAGAGATAAAGAGACAGGAAGAAAAGGCATGAGGTGGAATCAAGAGTTGTGAGCCTGGGTATTCGGCAAACTTGCATCAGGAAGTTTCTATTTTGTCTTGTGCACTTATCTATTTTACAAGTTAAGTACTGGAACGTTCATCCAAAGACACACAAATCATGACAACTGGTGTCAGGTCTCACTGCTACCAAGCAATCAAACCCTGCCTCCCCTAATCAGACTTCAGACCAAGCTCTGCGGCTCTGGAAAGTTCCCTTGTGGATGCTTCAACGTGGTACTCCCCTGCATCCCTGACTCCACTGAGGAGCATCCTACAAACGCTGCTTGAGTCCGAGGACAGAAGAAATAGAACTATATTCTTTTCACATGGACCCACATGGACCCACCAGCACTGGCTGCCCTTTCAATTCATCCTCAAACCCAAGATCTGCTGCACCACCAACACAGCAGCCAGCAACAACCAGCATACTCGGCTGAGAACAAACCACCTCAGTGGGAAACACAGGGAGTCTTAACATCGCGAGACTTCAAATCAAGAAATGCAAGAAAGATCAAGTAGGAAACGACTGCAGCCACGTGCATCTCAAGCCCAGACCATCACTCTCGCCGCTCAGAAAGTTGCTGAAGACCCATCTTTCAAAGGAGATCCTCATCGAGAAGATCCATTGCTACCCCCACTACCCTCCTCTTATAGTATCAGTGGTGCAACCAGTGCTATGGGCCCCAAAGCCACCGAGTAAACTAGCCCCACGCCAGAGATGTTTTAAGGCAACAGGGTAATTGCCCAGGGCCCCATACTTCAATATTGTTAGGCAACATCCGGCTTGAAAGGGCAAAAACCGGGCACCGTAAAATTCAAAGTTGTTCCAAACAAGGTCCCTAAAATCCTTAACATGAGTGCCCCAACTCGCGGTTAAAAGAACTATGGCTAGAGTGCAGTGAGCCTATCAGACATGTGGGCCGGCCCTGGTGTCACTGCACTCGCTGCACTATGGATAGCTACACCCCTGCATGGCGTAGTTTTGAGGGCCACTCGTTGCTGTGCACATGACTCAACCTGGTCCCCAAGCTCGGGTTGTGCTACATTAAAAAAATGTGCCCACACAGCACCTCCCTGTTACCTGGAATTCCTCCCTGTTACCTGGTGTTCCCCAAACACCTGCAGAATGTGTCCCGACATTCCTCATGCACACGGGTAGTAACACATGGGCCGCATGGTGCCCGCCGAATGTTACCTGTTATCCGTGGTTCCGCGCGCGCCGTGCCGCCTCCAGCTCTGCCGTGGGTCGGTACTGACGGGCAGGGTCGGTGCCAGGGCCCCTGGTCTGGTGGTAACTGAGCCCTGCTGGGGTATACTTCTGCGGCGGGGAGGGGGCACGGGTTGCGTACACACAGAGCCTGCAGTTTGTTTTGCCTCCCGGAGCACCTGTCATTGCTGGATTCGGTTACCAGCCCACTCCATTCTTCTTGCGCTCTTTAAGATGTCAATTTATCAGGGTGAAAAAATGAGGACAGCCACCCTCCCTCCCCAGCTCAGCCCCCGTCATCGCCCCCTCTGCCTTCTCTCGGGAGGGTAGAGAGCTGGATTGTAACTTTGTCCTTCACTTTGCCCATTTGTTCCCCGGTGCCTTCCATGGCTCCTCTGTTAATGGCAGCCAGCCATGCCCCCCCCCCCCAACCCCCACAGGGAAAGACGGTTTTGCCCAGTGGTGCCAAGAAAGCCTCCCGGAACAGGGAGTCCTGAGCCCGAGTTATTTCCGTCCTCCGGGGTGGGCGCCTTGGAATTTGCCGTAGCCGCTTCCAGGCCATCCATCCATCCGGGCATTGCGTCAGGACAGGTCGGTGCCAGCCGGGGGACCCCGGGTGGAGCAACCGTGACAAGCCGGAGCAGGTGGGACCTCCGGGGAATAATAGCGGTGTAGAAGCAGGAGCTGCTACAGGGCAGAGTCCGCGGCCCACAGGCAGCAGCTTCCAGAGGGATGGCTCTGGCGCCTAGTACATGCACAGATGATGGTGGCAGAGAGAGACAGAGACGACCATGTCCACCCAGTGAGCCCCTTTCACTGCCTATTACCAACCTGTTGATGCCTCAAGTCCGCCACCGCTCACTAGTCTATCCCCCGTTTCTCTCTCTCTCGCTCTCTCAACAATTCCAATTCAGTGGCACCTAGCGCCCCTATGTGGTGGGTATGAAAACTGCTACTCAAAGTTGTTGAACAACAAAGCTTTGTACGTCTGTACACATACAGGTATATTCAGCATCCACCTGACCCAATGTACATGACTACATTGTATTCCTAAGGGCGTATCGAATGCTCCTGCAAGTAGGGATAGGGCAACCATTCAGGGAGCCCCCACCCCAACCTTTCAGAGGGCACCATTCAACCCACGGCCAACGATTATCCGTGAGATATGGATATCTCTGGGGGTGCGTCACATTCTCTTCTTTCTGAACCTCACTCTCCTTCTGCACTGTTTGATCACTTATTTAAAACCCGACAAGAAGGTTAAGAATGCTAGGTGATGTTGTCTAAAACAGCCCGGACTGGCCTAACGGGGGTGGAGGGAGGAATGAGGGGGAAGGGGGGGGGGGGGCTCTTAGCAGCTACACCTGTGTTCCTTTTTGCTCCGCTGCCCACTGGCTTGGGTTATACATTTATCGTTCAATGTTGGCTCTAATGCATAAGGTTTGCAGATGACTTTGTGAATTGAAACACACGGTTTGCAGTTGTGTGTGCTCATTCAGCAAACCATTGCAGTCTGGGTGTTGTAGTCTTAGTGAAATTCAAGTGACACCAGTGGAATCAGTGACTTGTAAAAGGAAAGCCCAGGGCTAGAAAAGTTGTGCCAGAATGACACCGGGTCATCTCGTAACCATAATCGTTCTTCTCAGTCTAATTAAACTGCTTGGTATTGGTGAACTCACCAGCCACTCTTTTTTTAGGTCTGGCTTGACCTCACAGCTTTCTCTGGGGGTATTTTGTTGCCAAATCTTGAAAATATACATAGAGTGGTCTCTGGCTCAACTGAAGGAAGTATTCCTCTCACCTCATGCTATTGGCTATTTGGCGTACCCTTCTCTCCTCCAAGAAGGCCTTCCATTGGAATGCATGAATAACTATTTTACTTCTGAAAAGTATACTCAATTATGCTGCTATCACATTAAATTGTATATCTCTTACATGCATCCTACACAAACTCCTTTTTACTACTTTTTTCCAGCATTGGCAAAGCCAACAGGACAGGCTTAAATTGGAGAAACTCCATTTGTGCATGCAACACATGTAAACTGTATTTGTGAGTGTCTGTGTTTACATGTGCTGGCACATTAAAAACAGATCTATGGGTTTTGTCAGTGCTTGTATTTTCATTGTAAGCACTGAGTAAACGCTCCCATATTCTCTCTTAGCTTAGCTTTTCTATTATAATGTGCCCCTAAGAAATGTTGGTATTCGACCGACTGGCCTCCAAAGACAACAAGCATCAGCAAACCCAACAAGTTTAACCTTTGAGACTGATTGGCTCTGCCAATGACTTTTGTTTATGCTGTACAGCAGGAGTAAAAGGGAAAATGTGTGATTCCATGGATACTGGTGGCTGTGCCATCTTGTAGGCTCATGCATGCATAATGATGCATGCACAGGATGTAGGCTTCTTGTTGTTTTTTATTTACCTACCTGAGATGGGTCAGTAAATAAAAAATATAAAAATAAGGTAGCACAAAAGTGCTTTTATTTATAAAACTGAAGGGCCGGCCAATTAGCTGCACAGCACAACACCTTGCCCCCCAAAAAAGGATTATTGGGGAGGGTGGACGCTGTTAGAAAGGAAGGCAATGGAAGAGCAGGTCAGGTGAGGGACAGAAGAAGAGCACACAAGGGAGGGTGCAACAAGGAGGGAAGGGGAAGAAGCGCACGAGGGAGAAAACATGGGGCAAAGGGAGAAACACATGGGTGAGAGCAACACAGAGCACGTGGGAGAGAAGCACACTGGGAAGAGAAGTACATAAGGGAGTTAGCTGGAAAACACAGGCATTCCCAAGGAGTGCTTAAGCAAAAAGGAAAAAACAGTAGTTCCCTTAACGTGAGCAGTGAAAGGATACAAGTCAAGAGACTATGCTCCAGGGGAGAGAGAAACACAAGATGAACACAGCAAGCCATTAAATAATGAGCAACCAAATGAGAGTGACAATAAAACCAATCAGTGGTAACCAATCAGCAGGCTTTAAGCCAACTGTAAGTTCTTGGTAAACTGCCAACAGGTCTTTTCAAACTAGACAGCTCGCACTGTGTGCTAGGCTCGACCTAAAAAGCTCTACTGCATACCTAGGAGATCTCATTAAAGAGCAGCGTTCTCTGTGTGACTATAATGTGCTGTAGTTAAACAGACTTGGACTTACAGGCAGCCTATCCCACAGGGAAAGGACTGTCCTGCTGTGACAGTGTCAATCTAATGTTTAGCTGTTCTAAGATGCCGGACGTTCAAAAAGGATGGTATGGCTGGGACAAAATTAGTCACATGCATCCCAAACAGCCCAACCAATCTATCAGAAATTTTGGCCTGCTTGGACCTCTACAGGTTTCCCAAAAGGCCAGTTCAGCTCAGTGTGAATGGGATACAATGCGAAATTCCACTTCCTCAACCACAGTGTCTAATTAATTAATTATTACATGTAATGGGGTGACCCTGTAACCCTCAGAACCTGGGTGGGTAATATAGTAAATAATAATGATTCTGTCGGACAGAAATACACAGTTATGTAGTATTCCAATTACGTTATTCATACACTTCGTCCCTGATGAGGATACAAAGACAATAGTATCTATACCAGTAAGTTTAAACACACTTGTACATTTAAACACACTGACCAAAAAAGTTTTAAGTGAAGTTTTACTCATACACTTTCATATTCTTTATAGTCGAATCAAGACATTCGTATTGCTGTCCAATTATAAAACATTAAACATACAAGACACGTGAAATCTATGCCAAACTGTTACACCATTAAAACACAATATAAAATTGTCACTTCATGGACTTATTAACGACGACAACTATATATACAATAATCCCATAGGTACATCAATCTATTCTTGGGTCCTAGAGGATTTTTAGGTCTCGCCTTTACCATTCCGCAGGAATGGGAAATGGGGAGAATTCAAGTGCTCAAAATACTCGTCAAACTACCGCTTTTCCCGTGGCGTTTTCTTCGAGTTCACGTGGGCACAGGCACGCGCTTTTGTGCCATAAACTTTTTTTCACCGTGCCTTTCCTTTTTTTCATTGGCTCTTCACTTTGTCCACGCCTCATTGAAGCTGCTTCCTCCGCCCACCATCTCTCTGCCCTGCGCGTGCCTCTTGCTTATTTCATCGTAGCTTCACAACATTGAGTCGTGCACTTTTTTTAAACCGTAACACCCTGTCTTTCACTTGCTGAAACACGTACACCAAAACATCTCTCTGTTCCATTCACGCATCGCAACACGCACCCGAATACGCACAAACAGCCCAGTAGCTTCACAACATTGAGGCGTGCACTTTTTTTTACGCCCACGAATACGCACAAACAGCCCAGTAGCTTCACAACATTGAGGCGTGCATTTTTTTTTAAACCCTAACACCCTGTCTTTCACTTGCTGAAACACGTACACCAAAACATCTCTCAGTTCCATTCACGCATCGCAACACGCACCCGAATACGCACAAACAGCCCAGTAGCTTCACAACATTGAGGCGTGCATTTTTTTTAAACCCTAACACCCTGTCGTTCACTTGATGAAACACGTACACCAAAACATCTCTCTGTTCCATTCACGCATCGCAACACGCACACGAATACACACAAACAGCCCACAGACTCTCTCTCTTTTCATTCACGCACGGAAACACGCATACGTTGACATACGTGCATCTTGCAAGTTTACCCCCCGGCCTTACCTTCTGTCTAATTCATTCATTTATACGTGCATTTTGCAAGCATACCCCCCCTGCCTTTCCTTCTGTCTCATTCATTCATCTGCACGTTTCTGCCTTTCACTCGCGGAAATACGCACACACACAAGCAGCCCACAGACTCTCTCTTCCCCCCCCCCCACACTCACAGTATCTCGCACGGAAACACGCACACCATAGCTTGTCTCTCATTCATCGGCACGTTCTCCCACCCCACCTTCGACTTTTATTTACGCACTGCATACACGCACAAAAACATGCCAGAGACTCTCTGTTCCATTCACGCACGGCAACACGCACACGTTGAAAACATTTAGACGTGCATCTTGCAAGCATCCCCCCCCTGCCTTAGCTTCTCTATCATTCATTCATCTGGACCTTTCTGCCTTTCACTCGCGGAAATACGCACAAAAACACAACCAACATTTTCTAGACTCTTTCACATTCATGCACGACATGGCGGTCTTCTTTTTCCCCTCTGTAAGGTGGGGAGGGGGCGAGAGCAAAACGTTTGGGGCCTAACCACCCCAGGAGACTGAATTGCTTTCATCATAGTCGTAAAGATTCTAATCTGTTGTCGACCATCCGCGGGGAAATGCAAATGTAAACTAAAGAGACCGAAAGTCGCCTTCTCCATGAAAACCATAAAACAAGGGAAGCAACTTTAGAAACAATGTGTCAAGCACCACGTTCTTTTACACATTAGATTACATGCACGTAAAATGGTATTTTTTATTATTTTTTTGAGGTTTGCTAGTACACACCACCGGCCGTAAGTGCACGCTTTCACCACATATTTTAACATAACACACACAATTACAGGTATAAAAGCATGCTTTTTTGCTGGTGAGTACTGCAGTAGTGTGCATAAATGAGACTGTTGTTGTGCTAAATACGGCTGTGGTGGTGCAGAGTGATGCTGTGTTGTTGTTCAATGGTACTGTGGGGGTGCTGAGTGATAATGTTGTGTCGCTGCGTGTTGCATTGGTGGGGCTCAGTGATGCAGTTGTTGTGAGAAGTGCTACTGTTATGGTGCTGAGTTATGCTGTGGTGGTAATCAGTGAACACCAACACAGCACCACTCATCACCAGCACAGCACCACTCATCACCACAACAGCATTACTCAGCACCACACGAACATCACTAGGCAACACAACAGCATCACTCCACACCACCACAACAGCATCATTCAGCAACAACACAATATCACTCTACAACGACACAGCAGCACTATCACCACCCCAGCACCACTCATCACCACAACAGCATTACTCAGCAGACAAACGTCACACAAACAGAACATGTACGCTTTCACCAGGCACACACACCAACAGCCATCATTGCACGCTTTCACCAGGCATACACACACACCAACAGCCATTAGTTTACGCTTTCAACAGGCATACACACCACCGGCCGTAAGTGCACGCTTTCACCACATATTTTAACATAACACACACAATTACAGGTATAAAAGCATGCTTTTTTGCTGGTGAGTACTGCAGTAGTGTGCATAAATGAGACTGTTGTTGTGCTAAATACGGCTGTGGTGGTGCAGAGTGATGCTGTGTTGTTGCTCAATGGTACTGTGGGGGTGCTGAGTGATAACGTTGTGTCGCTGCGTCTTGCATTGGTGGGGCCCAGTGATGCAGTTGTTGTGAGAAGTGCTACTGTTGTGGTGCTGAGTTATGCTGTGGTGGTAATCAGTGAACACCAACACAGCACCACTCATCACCAGCACAGCACCACTCATCACCACAACAGCATTACTCAGCACCACACGAACATCACTCGGCAACACAACAGCATCACTCCACACCACCACAACAGCATCATTCAGCAACAACACAATATCACTCTACAACGACACAGCAGCACTCATCACCACCCCAGCACCACTCATCACCACAACAGCATTACTCAGCAGACAAACGTCACACAAACAGAACATGTACGCTTTCACCAGGCACACACACCAACAGCCATCAGTGCACCCTTTCACCAGGCATACACACACACCAACAGCCATTAGTGCACGCTTTCAACAGGCATACACACCACCGGCCGTAAGTGCACGCTTTCACCACATATTTTAACATAACACACACAATTACAGGTATAAAAGCATGCTTTTTTGCTGTGGAGTACTGCAGTGGTGTGGATAAATGAGACTGTTGTGCTAAATACGGCTGTGGTGGTGCAGACTGATGCTGTGTTGTTGCTCAATGGTACTGTGGGGGATGCGGAGTGATAATTTTGTGTTGCTGCGTGTTGCATTGGTGGGGCTCAGTGATGCATTTGTTGTGAGAAGTGCTACTGTTGTGGTGCTGAGTTATGCTGTGGTGGTAATCAGTGAACACCAACACAGCACCACTCATCACCAGCACAGCACCACTCATCACCACAACAGCATTACTCAGCACCACACGAACATCACTCGGCAACACACCAGCATCACTCCACACCACCACAACAGCATCATTCATCAACAACACAATATCACTCTACAACGACACAGCAACACTCATCACCACCACAGCACCAGTCATCACCACAACAGCATTACTCAGCAGACAAACGTCACACAAACAGAACATGTACGCTTTCACCAGGCACACACAACAACAGCTATCAATGCACACTTTCACAAGGCATACTCCCACACCAACAGCCATCAGTGAACGCTTTCACCAGGCATACACAACACCGGCCATAAGTGCACACTTTCAAGTGCATACATACTACGTTTAAAAAATAGTAAAAAATAAAAACAAAGGCCAATGCAAAGCGGCGATATAAGACACATACGGCCCAAAACAAGACAAAAAAGAGCCAGCTGCGAGATAAAAAAAAAGAGAGATCAGCCGAAACTACACTACAGGACCCGCATACCAGGACGACACAAGCAAACCTGAGTCAATGCATGGTGAAGAGAGAAGCTAAAGACGAGCCACTGATAGCATGAAAAAAAGGACAATAAGCAGAGACGACACGGACACAAGCAAAGTGTGAGCCAAGTCCATAATTACATTAACATCACACAAAGGAACTGTATACAATTTACAGTAAAAAATCACAAAAGCACTCTTTCATTATATTTCAACAATTTGCATTTACAGGTCGATCGTAGCAGCTCAGTCAGTGAAGTCTACTAATCAGACAAACGTCACACAAAAAGAACAGAGACAGTGCATACATAATAAGTTTTAAAAAAAATAAAAAACATCTGTAAAAAAATAGGCCAATGCATAGCCACGATACGAGCCAGATACGGGCCAGACACGAGCCAAACACAAGCCAGGTGCCAGATAAATACAAACAGGGTGCGAGCTCAGGCGAAACAACACTACAGGACCCGCATACCAGAACGACACGCGCAAACATGAGTCAATGCATGGCGAAGAGACGACCTAAATACGAGCCAGTGATCGCATGAAAAAGGGCACTAAGAAGAAACGAGCCGGACACAAGCCAAGTGCGAAAGAAATAATTGCAAAGTTCATAATTACATTCAATTCACACAAAAGGAAATGTATAGATTTTTAGGTGAAAATTCACAAAGGCACTCTTTAAATAAAATTTAAAAAATGGCAATTACCTGTCGATCGGAGCAGCTCAGTCAGTGAAGTGTAGAGATCAGAGAAACAACACACAAAGAGAACATAGACAGTGCATACATAATAAGGTTAACAATAAAAATAAAACATCACAACAAACACGGCAATGCATAGCGGCGACACAAGCCAGATACGGGCCAACAACGAGCCAAAGAATAGCCAGGTGCGAAATAAACAATTTTCTGGGTGCGAGCTCAGGCAAAACTCGACTACAGGACTTGCATACCAGGACGACACAAGCAAACATGAGTCAATGCATGGCGAAGAGACGACCTAAATACGAGCCAGTGATTGCATGAAAAAGGGCACTAAGAAGAAACGAGCCGGACACAAGCCAAGTGCGAAAGAAATAATTGCAAAGTTCATAATTACATTCAATTCACACAAAAGGAAATGTATAGAATTTTACGTGAAAATTCACAAAGGCACTCTTTAAATCAATTTTCAAAAATGGCAATTACCTGTCGATCGGAGCAGCTCAGTCAGTGAAGGGTAGAGATCAGACAAACAACACACAAAGAGAACATAGACAGTGCATACATAATAAGGTTAACAATAAAAATAAAACATCACAACAAACACGGCAATGCATAGCGGCGACACAAGCCAGATACGGGCCAACAACGAGCCAAAGAAGAGCCAGGTGCGAAATAAACAATTTACTGGGTGCGAGCTCAGGCAAAACTCGACTACAGGACTTGCATACCAGGACGACACAAGCAAACATGAGTCAATGCATGGCGAAGAGACGACCTAAATACGAGCCAGTGATCGCATGAAAAAGGGCACTAAGAAGAAACGAGCCGGACACAAGCCAAGTGCGAACGAAATAATTGCAAAGTTCATAATTACATTCAATTCACACAAAAGGAAATGTATAGAATTTTAAGTGAAAATTCACAGGCACTCTTTAAATAAAATTTCAAAAATGGCAATTACCTGTCGATCGGAGCAGCTCACTCAGTGAAGTGTAGAGATCAGACAAACAACACACAAAGAGAACATAGACGTTGCATACATAATAAGGTTAACAATAAAAAAAAATCACTACAAACACGGCAATGCATAGCGGCGACACAAGACAGATACAGGCCAACAACGAGCCAAAGAAGAGCCAGGTGCGAAATAAACAATTTACTGGGTGCGAGCTCAGGCAAAACTCGATTACAGGACTTGCATACCAGGACGACACAAGTAAACATGAGTCAATGCATGGCGAAGAGACGACCTAAATACGAGCCAGTGATCCCATGAAAAAGGGCACTAAGAAGAAACGAGCCGGACACAAGCCAAGTGCGAACGAAATAATTGCAAATTTCATAATTACATTCAATTCACACAAAAGGAAATGTATAGAATTTTACGTGAAAATTCACTAAGGCACTCTTTAAATAAAATTTCAAAAATGGCAATTACCTGTCGATCGGAGCAGCTCAGTCAGTGAAGTGTAGAGAACAGACAAACAACACACAAAGAGAACAGACACAGTGCATACATAATACGTTTGAAAAAAAATAAACTGGCACTACAAAGACCACAATGCATAGCGGCGAAACGAGCCAGATACGGGCCAGACACAAGCCAAACACAAGGCAGGTTCGAAATTATACAAAAACAGGGTGCAAGCTCAGCCGAAACTAGACTACAGGACCCGCATACCAAAACGACACGCTAAAACATAAATCAATGCATGGCGAAGAGACGAGCTAAATACCAGCCAGTGATAGCATGAAAAAGCACACTAAAAAGAAACGAGCCGGACACAAAACAAGTGCCAGCAAAGAAAGAGCCAAAACAATCATTACATTAACATCACACAAAGGAAATGTATACAAACAAGTGTACAAATTCACAAAGGCACTCTTTTATTATATTTAAAAATATACCAATTACCTGTCGATCGGAGCAGCCCAGTCACTGAAATGTAGAGATCTGAAAAAAACACACAAAGAGAACATAGAGAGTGCATACATAATACGTTTAACTAAAACAAGAAAACATCACCAAAAAAAGGCCAATGCATAGCGCCGAGACATGCCAGATCCGTTGCAAAGACGAGGCAAAGACGAGCCAGGTGCGAGATAAAAAAAAAAAAAGGGTGCGATCTCAGGCGAAACTAGACTACAGGACCCGCATAACAGGATGACACAAGCAAACATGAGTCAATGCATGGCAAAGAGACGAGCGAAAATTAAACACGAGCCAGTGCTACAATGAAAAACACTAAGCAGAGACGAGCCGGACACAAGCCAAGTGCGAACACAAAAAGAGCCAAGTACATTTACGTTACATTCACACAAAGGAAATGTATACAATTTATTGTAAAACATCACAAAGTCACTCTTTAAATATATTAACAAAAACAGCAATTACCTGTCGAGCGTAGCAGCTAGGTCATTGAAGTGTAGCGACGAGACCAAAAAAGACAAGATAACATTTATAAACCAAAAAATAGGAAAACATACACAATAAATAAAGATCTCAACAAATTGAACACAATGCTGAAAAGGGTAATAGTAGCCATGTACATTATTCAATCCACATTCCACAAAAAAATTAAATACAATAAAGTCGAACAAAACAAAATACACAAATAGAAAATATCGAAAAAAATACGGAGAGTTACCTGTATGTCGCTTCAAAATGTCACAAGCGGTAGACGAAGAGGACCCAGAGAGTCAATAGCTGTCAATACAAAAAGAAATTT
Source organism: Lissotriton helveticus (assembly GCF_964261635.1). NCBI lineage: Eukaryota > Metazoa > Chordata > Amphibia > Caudata > Salamandridae > Lissotriton > Lissotriton helveticus. Next base: position 138,107,498 of record NC_136068.1, on the reverse strand, counting down.
ACAAAACATCAACAATAAGAAATTTAAACACATTACATCGACAGACAAAAGTGGTTATTACATGCAGAACTTCACAAAAGATATACGTAACTGACGTTTACGTCAAAAACGTCACCCGACCGTTACGTATTACTTTTAATTATTCCCAAAAATAAATTTAGAATAGCAGTTTCGTCAAATAAATAAAAATATAAATTTTGACATCATTTGTTATAAAAACATATACAGGTAAACAGGGAACTACAAATTAATACACAATACTTTAAAATTCAATATAAAAAAGTATTTAAACAAAAAAATAGCGGTATGTTGCAGAAAGTCGCACATTGAAGTGGAGAAAGATCACAATCAGTACCCAAACATAAAAAACAGACACATAAGTACTTCGGAAACACAAACATTATTGACTTAATTACAACAAACATATTTTTAGCTTACCGTTCACATTTCACCGAAAACATCGGTAAGTGACTTTGACGGAGTCAAACAGGAACGGTACAGTCAAAAGCTGTAAATAAAAAAAAATTATATAAAATTAACGTATTCAAAATAAAGCCAAAAACATTCTATCAACAGCCATCATTTGGTCTTACCTCCAGAATTACACAAAACATATCGATAGCTGACATTTACCCGAAACACGTGCCCCACCCGTGACGTATTAAAATAAAGTACTCCCCGTATTCAATTAAAAATCGCACTTTCGTCAAATAAATAAAGATGAAAGATCACGCTAATATTATATCACTTGCAATTACTGCTATAAGGCAACACTAAGTATACAAATGTCACAAAACATTTCAAAACATCTACAATAAATCATTAAATACATTACATCAACAGACAAAAGTTGTTCTTACCTGCAGAAGTTCGCAAAAGATATACGTCACTGACGTTTACGTAAAAAACGTCACCCGACCGTTACGTATTACATTCAAATATTACCCCAAAACAATTAAGATTAGCACTTTCGTCAAATAAAAAAAAAAACATGTGACATCATTTGTTATAAAACAATATACTGGTATTTAATACACAATACTTTCAAAGTCAATATTAAAAGGTATTTAAACAAAAAATTACCGTTATGTTGCAGAAAGTTGCCCATTAAAGTGGAGAAAGATCACAATCAGTACCCAAACATAAAAAACAGACACATAAGTACTTCGGAAACACAAACATTATTGCCTTAATTACAACAAACATCTTTTTAGCTTACCGGTCGCATTTCACCGAAAACATCGGTAAGTGACTTTGACGGAGTCAAACAGGAACGGTACAGTCAAAAGCTGTAAATAAATAAAAAATATATAAAATTAACGTATACAAAAGAAAGGAAAAAAAATTATATCAACAGCCATCATTTGGTCTTACCTCCAGAACTACACAAAACATATCGATAGCTGACATTTACACGAAAGACGTGCCCCACCCGTGACGTATTAAAATCAAGTACTCCCCCTTTTCAATTAAAAAACGCACTTTCGTAAAATAAATAAATAAGAAAGATCACGCAAATATTATATCAAATGCAATTACAGCTATAAGGCAACCCTAAGTATACAAATGTCACAAGCGGGAGCCGAAGAGGACACAGAAAGTCAAGAGCTGTCAATACAAAAAAATTAATTACAAAAAATCTACAATAAATCATTAAAATCAGTACAACAACAGACAGAAATTGTTCTTACCTGCAGAAATTCACAAAAGATATACGTAACTAACGTTTACGTCAAAAACGTGCCACAACGGTCACGTATTACATTTAAATAATCACCGATAAAAAATAGGATTTGCACTTTCGTCAAATAAAACAATTAATAAATGCATAAATCATTATTATTATTTAAACGTACAGATAAAAAGGAAACACAAAGTAATACACAATACATTCAACATCAATATAAAAATGCATTTAACCAAATATTTAACGGTATGTTGCAGGAACACGCACATACGATAAGGAAAATAATCCCCATACATATGAACATTACATAATAAACGGAATAAACATAACGATATACTGCATAAGTAAATAAGAAAAACATAGCAATTCAAGAAATTATGGTATTTCGAGAGATATTCTGAAAGTACATACAACAAATATAACAACGGTCGAAAATTTCGGATACACAACACAGACTAAAAAATACAATGCTATATATTACAATTAAAAACATTACAATTAATAGCACATCTATAGTTTATAACTGTAAAAAAATATATACTAAGTAGATAGGGTAACCAATAAACAAGGCACAATAGCAAAAAGTCAATAATACATACAAAAAATGAATACATTTAATAACAATAGAAACACAATCAATAATACATTCAGATTCATGTAGTAACTAAATATTTTTCATCTTACCGGTCAAACGACGCAGGAACAAGAACGGAAGAAGAACACGCCTTTCCCGCACTAACATTCACACCAATCTGGAAAGTTCCCCGTTGACGCACGTCAAACGCAACGCTACGTCACCAAAAGTAGCGCTGCGATTGGCTAGAAATTACGTCACACTAAACATTACATAAAAACAAATAAAAGACTAGAACGCTAAATTCAATTACGTAACGGACGTAAAGGGAATACATAGCGTCCGCCATTTTTAAATACGAAATAAAAAAATAAAAAAAACAGTTTAAAAACATTAACAACACACATATAATAAAAACAAATAATTAACACAGGATAAACACTCACACTCACACAACATCAAATATGCTACATCACCAAATAATCTTTTACTCACAAAGTACATGAAAACTACACTAGCAAAAAATCACCAAAAAATAGATTAATACGTTCATTAATATCACCTTTAAGTAACACTCGCCAAAATGTTAAATCTTAGCTAAACAAAGAACACAAGAACATAGCAGGATAAATGGGAATAAAGTAAACATACAACTAAAACAGAACTGCAAACTCAAAGGAACATCCACATGTGCACTTTCAAAATATGTTGCCTAACAGGATTCGCATATTTCATTTCACACGAAAATAAGAATAAAAAACATTCAATAAACATTTCGACATCTTCATATAAACACTGTGCATCCAATAAAATATTTACATTTTCTGATTATACCATCACCATAATACAATATTTACATACGCGCAATAAATACATGTCACAATATGTATTACATACAATGCAAGAACATAAATTTATGTTATACACAAAAAAAAAAAAATTTCAACATTTCACATCCTAAAACTACATAAATAGACTCAAAGTACATACCCATTCGACGGGGAAATAAAAATTATGTACGTAATACTTCGAATACAAACAATATATTAATAAAATATCAGTTGTCAGAAACATATACATAATATATCAACTTTAAAAACATTTCATTTCGTTTAAATTAAGTAAATACGCTATTACAAATAGAGTCGCGAACAAAAAAGTAAAGAAATTATCGAAAAACAGTAATATACATTACTTAATTTATACACACTATCAATAGTACATTCAATAAACTTTTAAAATAAACATTCAAATAAACTCTTACCTGTCAAACAACGCAGAAACAGCACAGGAACAAGAACACGCCTTCCGCACACCACGATTCTCGATCTTCTGGAAAATTCCCCGGTGACGCACGCCAATCGCAACACTACGTCAAAAACGTAGCACTACGATTGGCTGAAAAAAATGTCAATCAAAAATAGAACACGGAAGTAGCAAGACAAAAAAAAAACTAGACTGCTGACCTACTAAACGTAAGTAGCGTCAAGGGGACGCATTGCGTCCGCCATTACAAAAAAAAAAGAATTAACCAATCTATTACGGAACACAACACAACACTAACACACACGCCACACACAAAATAAGAGAACAAAAACACAAAAAAAAACATATAAACATAAACATTACATTTGTTGCATACTATCAAAAAACACTTACACACCATCAATTCTAATACAAATACACATCACACACTACAAATAGCAACACTACTATACACTTATACGGCACCACAAAAGCATCAATGACAAACACCACAACACAACTCAACACCACCACAATACCACTCAACAACCCTGCAGCATCACTATACATCAGAAACGCTCCACCACAACAAAACTCTACAACACCACAGCATCAAACAGCACAACACATGCTGCACTAAGCGGAAAGACAACATCATTCATCACAACACCTGCAACACTCATCGCAACACCTAAAACACTCACCGCAACGCAGCAAAACTACGCACAACACTTGCATCGCTACACGCAACACTTGCAACACTCTACCAAAATAATGCATAAGTCAGCAAACATAAGTACATCACTCAGCTCAACTCACAACATCACTCAGCACTACTCTGCACCACTCTGCGCATCACTAACACAACTCAGCAAAAACAATGCATCACTCAACACTAATGCAACTACTACATAACTCTGAAGAACAACTGCATCACTATCTACAATACCTGCATCACTCAGCGCAGCCACTGCATCACTCACACCATACTCTGCATCAGTCAACATATCTCCAAGATTCAGTCGCACAACGCCTGCATTAGTCAGCGCAACACATGCATCACTCTGCCCAACAACAGCATCACTCTGCACCACCACAACACCACTCAGCGCAACACCAATATCAATATGCATCACAACAGCACCACTCAGCATCAACACATCATCACACAACACCACCACAGCACAACTCACCACCACTACATCAACAACAAAAGCAAGGCCAGCATCACTTAGCACCACAAAAACAACACTCACCACAACACCAACAAAACAATAATAATTATCACATGCACCACGCAACATCAACACATCATCAATGTGCACTACCCCAGCATCACTCAACAACACCAAAATTTTACTTAGCAGCAACACATATACACTCATCACCACCACAACACCACTCAGCACCACCACAACTTCAAACACCAAAAACACAACTCAGCACCAACACAACAACACTCAGCACAACCACATTATGCCATCCTATTTGTATTTTGCAGTTTCCATCATTGCATCCCAATATGTGATACACATCATAAATAAAAATTGTGTGGTGCACAACTTGTACTTTGATGTTTCCATCATTGCATAAAAATCATGTTCAGATTTTGAACACAGCCCATGTAAGTATGCCATTCAAGTATGAACAAGCCCTACTCTACCTCTATTTAGCCCCCTGCTTCACAATTTTCACACATGCCAGCACATGTCTCACATTTCTAATACCACCCTCACAACAACATACCAACAAAGTCTTTTAATTCCAACATCCCTGTCTGTTTTACTTCACAAGGATTACGGATTTTGTTGACTATGGAAATAACTTATTTTAAATGTAATTAGCTATTACAAAAAAAAATATTGTTAGTTTGTCCCCAACACATACATTTACAACACCAGCATTTTTACCTTTTTTTTTAATATTCTGTCCTCTGGTACACTCTTTATTTACAAAACTTTCTACCCTCTGCATCACCACATCATCACTAACGCAGCATCACTCAGCAACACCACATTATCACTCGACACCACCACAGAACAACTCAGCACCACCACAGCACCACTCATCAACACAACAGAGCACCAATAAACACCCACACACCACAACTCTGCACCACTCTGCACCACCACAGAAGCACTCGGCATACTCCACAGCAACACTCAGCAACACCTCTGCATCACTCTACACCACCACAGAAACACTCACCACCACCACAATATCAATAAGCGGAACACAGGTTATAGGTGTCACACTTTAAATTGGTAAAACTGTTAACATTGTAAATGGCAACATTATTACTTTTACTACTTTCAAAATAACCACATAAAAAAAGAAATTTCTTTTACAAGACCAATAACTCAAACTTACCTATTGCGAGACCTATTGCATTGCAAATGCTTGTATAGTGATGTAGTTCTAATTATGCCCTGCAGCTACTGCGAATGTATATTAAAATCAATAATTCCTCGGAATTTCCCTTGAAACAATTCAGGTTCTAACATTTACATTGCTAGTCAGCTCACGGATGCACCCCAGGTTATTCTACACAGTTAGTTCAATGTTGCCATATAATATGCCTCGGGCGTTTGTATACAGGCACCATCTCGAAATAGGAGCCGGCAGTCAGAGGACTCTATGGTCTTTGTAAAACGGATGTTAACACCGCGAACTTCCCACTGCCTTGAGTGTTAATAATCATTAACTTTAAAGTACAACAGCACACATGAAATAGGCACCACGGACAAAGGAACAGTCAGTCCGCAGAAACGCAGCTGTGTTGTGGCTTAAGCTTTTGCAGTGTAGTGTTTTGTGATAGGTTAGGATGAAATGAATAGGCATCATAAATCTGGAATAACCATCTGACTCATTTGTTCTGCCGTATATCCCGAGAGACTACAGCTTTGGGCCATCCCCTGCTTTGGGCCTTAATTGTGCACCCCTCAGAGGTGTTTTGCCTGAGCAGCGGAGAGCTCAGTGTGGTAGGAACACGAGCAGTTATTAAAGTTAGCAGTCACTTTTAATTTGATTACTTTCCTAGATCTGGATTCAATAGTACAATACCAAACAAGTATTTGCAATACAATAGGTCTTTTTTAAGCTATTGGCACTGTAAATGACAATGCCTTTTATTTATGTTTTAAAACCAAAACATACATAAAAGGCATTGCCATTTACAATGTCAATAGCTCAAACTCTGGTAAATGCGAGACCTATTGCATTGCAAATGCTTGTTAATAGTTGGTTCGTGTAGGAAGGGAATGCGTCGACGTTTCGACCCTGGGAAGGATGCGCTAATTTTGCGCATCAGCAGCGGGTCTTCATCGGGACTGTAGTAATGTAGGACAGCCTTATGTGGACCTTGACTCAATTTGGTCCTGTTTGAGTAGAACTGCTGGTCAGACGACTCGGGCAATGTCTGCAATTTCCTTCGATCTCTGTATTCGTTAGTTATACAGGAGGTGGGATGAGGAAGGCGTGATTTCCTTGATTTGTTTCCCTGTACACATCCGCTATCTGTGTCTATCTCCTTCTCGTGTTCGCATGCACGAACACGAGAAGGAGATAAGGAGAAGGAGATAGACACGGATAGCGGATGTGTACAGGGAAACAAATCAAGGACATCACGCCTTCCTCATCCCACCTCCTGTATAACTAACGAATACAGAGATCGAAGGAAATTGCAGACATTGCCCGAGTCGTCTGACCAGCAGTTCTACTCAAACAGGACCAAATTGAGTCAAGGTCCACATAAGGCTGTCCTACATTACTACAGTCCCGATGAAGACCCGCTGCTGATGCGCAAAATTAGCGCATCCTTCCCAGGGTCGAAACGTCGACGCATTCCCTTCCTACACGAACCAACTATTAAAAATCCTCTAGGACCCAAGAATAGATTGATGTACCTATGGTATTATTGTATATATAGTTGTCGTCGTTAATAAGTCCATGAAGTGACAATTTTATATTGTGTTTTAATGGTGTAACAGTTTGGCATAGATTTCACGTGTCTTGTATGTTTAATGTTTTATAATTGGACAGCAATATGAATGTCTTGATTCGAATATAAAGAATATGAAAGTGTATGAGTAAAACTTCACTTAAAACTTTTTTGGTCAGTGTGTTTAAATGTACAAGTGTGTTTAAACTTACTGGTATAGATACCATTGTCTTTGTATCCTCATCAGGGACGAAGTGTATGAATAACGTAATTGGAATACTACATAACTGTGTATTTCTGTCCGACAGAATCATTATTATTTACTATATAATTAATTAATTAGGCAAGCACTTCTATATGAGCTAAATTAAACCCTGCCAATGCGCACTTTCCAAGAGTGCTGGCAAAATTTACCTTGAAGTTGCGCTCCCATTTGCTGTGACCCAGTCTGGTCTTTGTGGTTTTCCAAGTACGCAATCCAGTTTGAGCTTTCCTTCTACTCTCTTTTAGGGTGCTGTCATTACTGGGGGCTTCTAAAGATGCTCGACAAAGTCTGAACCAAGTCTTCCATCATCTCTTCGAGGTGTTGCAACCGCTGGTTTTGCTTGTTGACTAGTTTGGTGATCACATAGTCGAGTACACGGCAATTTTCCCAGACGCACCCAATGTCCATCTGCTGACCCATGTTTCCTCTACACTGTAGTATCTCCACCACCTTCTCCAACTCATTGATGCCCTGAATAATGGCATTCACCTGCTGTAGTAGGAGCAGCTCCTGTCTGTGGCCAAGCTTGTCCACCTTTCTCCCCAGTCAGCCAAGCTTCACGTCCACTGAACTCAGGCTGGACGGGATTGATTGCCCTGACTGGCAGCAGCGGCCAGTCTGTTCACGGATGCCATATTAGAAATCCAACCTTAGACTACTTGTGTGCCGACAAACAAGGACATCAACTTCGTGTGGAAGTTAACTACAGTATGCATCACCAGCCCTTCTTGAAGTGTTGTAGGCAAGAAGCTCTTTTCAATCTCCAAAGTGCTGAATGCAATTCCCTCACTCATGTGTGAGTAGGCCTGGTAACTCAGACTCTTAGCTCTTGGGCATTGCAAAATTCTGGTGCTCCACAAAGGTCCATGGTTCGGTGAAACTCAATCGTCTAAAGGGAGGGTCCGGCTCCTGCACTTAGAACCCAAAGATGGACAGCACAAGGTGATCACTTCCGCACAAAATTCACATGAAGCCAGACTGAGCCATCCATCTTAAGAGAATCCAACCAAATGAAATACAACAGTCCATAACTTTTCAAATTGAGAATAGTTCACTCAGAGACTAGTGGAATTATTACCTTTCAAAAACCCCACACCCAGAAAAATGTCTGACTTCCACCACTCCCACCAAATAAGAGCAGTGTCTCTGAGAAAAACAGTTTTGGAGGACGGTCCAGCAGGTGACGAGGATTTAGTGGGTCTACTTGTGGAGAGGGAACACAAGCAATGGTAGACATCAGAGGTATTGCGGATGGGTGGTGAGGAGGAGTGAGAGTGGTAAGGAGAGAGTGAGTGCTGCTTAAAAGAATCTGCAGGGACAAAATCTAGTCACTATTGAAATAAGGTTGATGGACATGGATCGGAAGAGTTGAGTGGTTCTCAAGGACCGCGCCATCCTAGTAAAGGAGTCTGGGGACTTTTGATGCACCTCAACATCCAGAACTGTCCTGGAGAGGTTCACTGAGATGAAGCAAGTTAGGGTGTCTGTGCAACAGCCATAACAAAATGAAATCCCATTCCAGGTACGTAAATCTCACATACATCTTCAGGAAAAGGTTCTGTTAAAATGTGGTGCTCCTCAAGCCAGTCATCAGAAAGAGAGAAATTTGATGAGGCATCTAACAAACTAAATCTTAAGTATCGGTGAGATGAGAAGTCCTTTTAGCTAAATTCAATATCAGAAGGCTTTGGTGAGTTGTGAGTCGTTCTGGTAGCAGAGATCTGTAGTCGAGGGTTAGATTAGACATGCAAACAGTTCTGTCTTGTGTGAGGATCTGATAAATTGTGCCCTGTTGTGGTAGTTGGAGCTATAGGGATCTAGTGGAATGTGTGAGAAGTTCTGGAAGCTGAATTCGCTCTATGAGGATCTGGTTAGATGTGAGCTTCAATGGTTGCAGAAATTTCCCGTAGACCACCGAAAGATTTGGTGAGCTTTTACTGTTCTGGTCGCTGAGGTCTTTAGTAGAGGGATCTAGAGATACATGTGAAAACTTTTGGTAGCAGAAGTCTGCATTGGAACATCTGGTGAGGCATGAGTAGTTCTGAAAGCTAAAGTTTCTAGTAGAGGGATTTGGTGAGATATTTGAGAAGTTCCTGGATATTGAAATCCTCAGTCGAGGATTTTGTGAAAGGTCAGTAGTTCTGGTTGCAGACGTCTGTAGTAGAGTATCCGGTCAGATGTTACACTTCTGGTAGCTGAAGCCTTTAGAAAGTGGAATCCGGTGAGACAGTCTGGTAGTAAAAGTTCTTAGTAGAGAACTGGTCATACGGTATCCGTTATGGTGGAACTAGTCTCTAGTGAAGGATTCAGTGAGATGTTAGTAGTACCAAAAGCAGAAGTTCCTTCTAAGAATCTGGTGAGATGTGAGTATAACTGGTAGTACAAGCCTGTAGTTGTGTATCTCATTCGAGGTAGTTCTGGTAGCACATGTCTCTGGAATATTGATGTGAATTGAGGCAATCGTGGGTGGTATAAAAATATGTGATGACTTATAGTGACCCGTAGTCGCTGCAACGAGGGTGCTGCAGTGTGTTAAAGGCCACAGGACCCCGATTTCCTAGGTGCAGAATGTCCTAGAAGCTCAGGAAAGTCGTGATGTCAGGCTCGCTCTCTTCCTCTCACTGTTTTTTGGCTGCGATGGGAGTAAATGGATGTGACCTTTCAGATTCCTGCCGAATCTGCCAGTGGCCCTCCCTTCTTCCCCCCTCCGAGCTCCAAATATAGGAGACACAGCATCTGCAGACAGATAGCTGAACCCAGGGAGCAGGGTGTAAAGCTCCTTCCTGCTGGCAGAAGGCCACAGCTGATTAAGGCATGTCATTCACCAGAACATTTCCAAAACAGCACAACGGGGAGCTGTGAGGATACCATCGGAGTAGAGTAGGGGAACAGCAACCGATGGAAGATGCTGAGCCCTGGAAGATCAGTCTGAAAAGCAAACTATGACAGTTCCCCAAGCTCTGAAAGATTCAAAGAAAAGCACTGTTTAGTTACAACATCTAAAGGAGAATAAAACCCTCCCCTGCAAGAATGGAGAGAAACAGTAATATGCATTGAAAAAAGGTGAATGTAATTACTAGTTGCAAATCTAGGTCTTCAGCAGTTTCCAGAAATTCGAAAAATTCCGCTTAGCCCATTCAATGAGAGGCTATGAGCTCCAGATTTTTGCTGCAGGAGTGGGGAAGGATCTATCACCTCAGATCGTTGACATGGCTTTTGGGACCAGTACACAAATTGTCTGGTTGACCAGAAGACTCATTTCAGCATGTATCACTCTGTTTTTGAAGAAGTGGAGAAGTAGAGAAAGTTGGCTTTCTCTTGGTAACCCAGCAATAAGACAGTTAGCGCAGTTGTGTACTAGTTGAAGATGATAAACCAGCTTCACAAGGAATACCAAAAAGTTTGTTATCTTCAACTTTAATATGACTAGAACTGAGGTATCTCTCATTGTAACCCGTACATGGGAGGAGATGCTGGTTCCGAACCATCTAGGGAAAGCAACCTATCGCAAATCCCGAGCATCAAAAATAAGCAGAAAAGCAACTGATGTCAGATCCTTGGATACAGAAGGCCCAAGGTAATGATGATGATGTTAGATGCAGGACCTAGGTCATCACAGACAAGGTCTCCAATACTGCACTGTTCACCCACAAATCAATGATGTCAGGTGTTAGTCTAATTAGAAGCAAAACAGGAAATCAACAGCCTAAATCTGTTAGGCTATCATGGAAAACTTCAGACCTGCAGGCTCATATGGTGCCATGATGTTTCATACAAAAGTACCTCCGTTTACGCAGTCACCCGGTGAAGAGTCGATATCACACAGCGACAGGGAAGACATGCTGGAAACCACTGCGCAGAGGGGGTTTCCAGCTAGTCTTTGGTGGCTCTGAACAGTTGAAATCCATTAGAGGTGTGAAAACACCCCAGAACATCAAGGCGGCCTCAGCAAGTTTTTGCTTTTGTATTTTTTTTTGGGGAGTGGGCAGAACTGCAACTTAGGTAGTTCGACACTAGGCCCAGCTTTCTTTATGGTGGCATGGCGGAAAGTCCAGGAATTGAACCATGTCCCTAGTGATCTGGAGGGAGGTGGTCACCATACTGACTTAGACCCCAGTCACTGTGAGATAGGAACCCCAGACAGAGGCATAGAAAGGATTTATAGGATCCTGGGCAGAACAGGCTTTGTGGTGGGGGGCCCTATGCTGATCATCTCGGACTCTATCTAGAGGAAAGCTGAATAAGCTTTCCACAAAAATAACAGCAATTCCCCAGCGGTTTCATAGGTATGCCCCGGAGAGCTTTAGGAAAGGACATCATAGCTCACTCATTGAAGGAGGAATCTCTCCAGGTAGCACACAGCGGGCTACTAGTATATCCCTTCGAACTTAAAACAGCGTATAATCAAAGTGCACTGGTGGTGGCTGTAGGGGGATTGTATTACTCCACCTCACCACATTGCAAGTAATGGCATTTTTGTGCCAACCTAGTGCATTCTGGGAGTTGGAGTCTTGGTCCATTCGCTTTCAAGAAAATGGACAACGCTTATCAGATCCCAACTGTTTGTAAAGGGAAAGCCTGAGAGTAGAAATATGGGTATTACGGTCATCCTACTATAGGGCACTGGTGGGCACAGGCACAAACGTGTGCCAATCCCAGTGATTAACGGCAGGCGCTACCTCGAGCGGGAATCAAGAACCCTGGGCAACCCTCCCCATCTTGAAGGAGTGGTGCCAGGACGAACATGCGCAGTCAAATCCCTGTAGTGTTTGCTGATAAGTAAAGTTGAAAGTGGGCGATCAGCAGATCCTCCGCATTGAGAAGGGTCCCGAAGCCAGGAGCGTGGTGCACAAGCAGATCTGAGGGGAATTTCTGTTCAGGTAACTGACCAGGAGAGTAGTGAAGCTCACCATTCTTGTGAAGTGCCCTGAAGGCTGAGGGCTCATTGAGGCGCACTGGCAGAGCTGTGTGATTATCTCAGATCAGGGAAGTTGGCCAGGAGAGTTGCGCAGTTCCCCATTCTTGAGAAGACCAATGCTGGGGTCCACTGCCGGAACTCTATGGGGTGATTTTTGATGAGGAAATGTGATAGTGGGTGCCCTGTAGTCCCCAATCATTGTGAGATGTTCTGGACATGGAGGCCGAGTGAGGTGCATGCGCAGAGGTGGCTCAAGTGCTCTGTATCCTGAGAGTTGGTCGTGGGAGCTGTGTAGTTCTACATCCTTGAAAGGTACCATAAAGCCAAAGGGCTGATCTGCATTGGCAGAGATGCGTGGGGCGAGGTTTATGATCTCGAGTTTGGGTTGTGCAGGGCAGGTGTAGTGTTGTGATAGCCCGGGTCAACACCAAACGCACAGGGGTGACTTGTGGTTTGACCGCTGATAGGGGTGGGTGGACATTTCCATTCCGCCCACCTAAATTTGCCCTTCCGCCCTCCGCAAAGAAGGCGGAAAAACGGGGCAAATTTACGCACACTCGGGTGCGAAACGGAAGTTGGCCGCCCGCCCGCCCGCAATATTCAAAATATTAAAGCCAGAAATAAACTTTAAAACACTTACCTTAACGCGTGGAGAACTCTTCCTGTCTATCGAGCCTTCTTCTTTGAAACTGCACATGCATGCGCGCAGGCTCAAGAAGAAGGCGCGATAGACAGGAAGAGATGTCCCAGCGTTATGGTAAGTGTTTTAACGTTTATTTCTGGCTTTAATATTTTTAATATTGCGGGCGGGTGTCACGTAACGGAAATTTGCGGCGAGGCACGGAAATTGGTTCAATTTCTGTGCCTCGCCGCGAAAGTCCATTACGCGAATTCCGCCCACCTAGTGGTATCGTTTGGCATACAGCTAGATGTGGTAAATAAATGGCCGGGGGAGCCAGGCGTGGTTAATCTACTGAATAACCACCACTGCAGTCACAATGTCGGTGTGGTCTTTGCTTGGGCACCACACAGTGACTTGAGACTGGCAACAAAGGGGCAGCTCTCTCTATGCGTGCCTCCCCCATCATTCAAGTACCTGGCCACTCATCCGGTGCCTCCAAGATCCTGTCGGCAGCATATATGGCTGCATTCTCCGAGTTCCCCCCCAGCCGGGACTGCGAGTGTGTGTGCTGCGGCCTGCTCCATGCCGCTCCTCTCCTTCGACGATGGTCCGGGGGCGGGGCTCCATCCTGCATCGGCCCCGGCTGACCTCAGTGCCCAGCCTCGCTACGGATAATCTCCAGCGATGGTCCAGTTTCATGACCCCCAGCACTACTGGCCTCATCTTGTCAAGACCGGAAGAAGGCTCAGGTCAGTGACCTCAGCGACTTTGGGGCCGTCCTGCCACACGCCATACTCGGCCTGCAAGCGTCTATCACCCTGTTTCCACCTGCCACATGCCTGCACTCTTCTGCTGACGGTGTCAGTGCCAACGGGCGACATTCCCCGCATTGGAAGGCCTTTAAGATAGTTCAACCAGGACAAACAAAGGGGGCAATACCTTTTTCCTACGGAAAGTAAGACAATGCATGGACAGTCCACTCGTCAGGCACCTGATTTGTAGGCCCCAAGCCTCCCCAGGTAAGTCCTCTCTTTGTCTGTCAACGGCCTCTGTGCCAGCTATGCATCTATTCACCTGAGCTACTTCAAGAGTGCTGCACCCCTCCACACTCATGGTGTCGGTTCCTGCGCTAGAACCCTTCACCGTCACCGCGCCCCCACCCTCCCAAAGGGCCCGCTAGAAATCGTGGGTGCAGCAACTGGAGAACTATTTCGATGTTGTCGAAATGCTGGCAGGTCGCAGGCGACCGATGCTTCTGTACCTGGGTGTCACTGATATCCACAAAATATCCAAGTCAGTCGTGGAAGCTGGCCTCCCACAGAACTGTGCACCACTACTGGATGCCATCACAGCCTACTTCGAACCTTACGCCAATCCTGATTGCAAGCGATTCCTCCTGCGTCAGGCCCGGCAGCTTCAAGAAGAATACGTAGACGTCGTCCATGCTCAGCTGAGGGAGCTTGCCATCACCTGAACCCTCCCCGATGAAGACAATGAAGACCGCGCTCAATTCATCCAGGGGTGCGCATCCACCAAGCTTAGATAAAAAATCCTCCAGAAGCCCAACATGTTTATGAGGAACATACTGAACTAAGGTCGCTCTAAGGAACTCTCTAAAGCCCATGCAGCCCATATGGACCCACCCTCTTCAGTCTCTGTCAAAGAGGAGCCCGTCAGTGCCATTCAATGGAAAATGCATGTGGACAAACTTGAGCCCGCTATGTACATGCTGATTCTTTGCCAAACGAGGATCGCCGTCACGCCCGTATGGATAGTGCGGTGGCTCTTACCCTCACACAGGTTCCTGTCCAGCAAACAGAAAGATGTGCAGTGCATGTGGCAAGCCTAACCACTTCACCAAAATCTGCTCATGCTTACAAAGGCGAAGACCCAAACCGCCCGAAAAGCTGTACGCACACTGGAGCATCCTCAGAACACCACGTCTGATGAAGAGATGGATGAAGACGACGTAGCCGTTGTCCGCATAGTCAGGACACTGGACACCTTCCAAGCGAGTCTTCAGTCTGCCCCCATGTGCCAGGTGGAAGTGCAGAACCATATAGTCTCCGCCCTAATTAACACAGGGCGTCGATCAACCTTATTGCTGGAGATGTCTACTGTAATCTACCGGACCCCCCAATGCTCCGGTGCACCTGCGTGCAAGTGTATGCATTCGACAACCACTCCCTTCTACAGCTCTGCGGCATGTTTCATGCAGACCTTGCTCATGAGTCCACCAAGCGGAGAGCTAGAGTGAACATGTCACAGGAGGGGTCAGGATTTTCTCCTCAGCTGCCGCACCACCCAAGACCTTAACCTCATACAATTTGCATTCAGTGTCCATGAACAAAGCCTAGACCCCGTCCTACAAGACTTCACGCCCCTGTTCAGCGGAATCCGCTGCCTCTCTGGCCCCACCATACAGCTTCTCATTGACAAATCTGTGGCTTCCATCGCCCTCAGGCACTGCTGCATAGGCTTCCATCCTTAGTCCGAGGTAGAAGCAGAGTTGCGACTCTTGAATAAGGCTGGCATCCTAGAGCTGGTAAAAGGCCCCACCCGGGGGTGAAACCCGATCGTGGTGGGGAAGAAGCCCAAGCAGCCAGACACAGTCCGGACTGCATGGATATGAGATATGAGAATACGGAGCATGGCGACCAAGCTCCTGCTTGATAACCTTTCCTTAGGGCAGTTCCTCTGACTGTGTTGCAACTGCAGTGCCATTGACGACAATAAACAACAGGCTCAATCTCTGAGCTCAGATCTAGTGGCTAGACACTATCCCAAAGACGTGGTACAAGAGAGCGAGAAACAATAATAGGGAGGGTCTCTTAGAACCACGTAAACGGCACCTACCAATGTCATCACCTGTGTCACATCTTTCACACCCCAGTCAAACCACATAAAAAAGATCTTTAAGAAGCACTGGTCTATACTAGACGCTGGAGATATGTCACCCGCTAACCCGCGGTTTGCTTTCAAACGAACTGCCAACATCAAAGACATAGTTGTACACACCAGACCACCTCCCAAAAAAACCTTGCGACAACTGCCTCTTTGGGGCCTCCCTCCTGTGACTGGCCACTACCTATGTGGCTCATGCAGTGTGTACCCACTGACACAACCTTCCAAACAAGTTGATCTGGGTACTTCAGACGTTTGGATCCAGACGTCCCATACGAACTGCAACATCAGGAACTGCATGTATTTGATCACATGTCCCTGTCAGAAACGTTACATTGGGATGACAACATGGGCAGTGAAAATAAGAATTACAGAGTACCACAGTAACATCGGGTGCAACAAGACAATGACCAAAATGCTCACCCATTACACTGAAATAGGCCACACACCAAACGAGTTATGCTGGACAATACTTGAAGCACATGCCAACATAACCCAACAAGCCCTCTTCACCAAAGAGCAACAATGGGTATTCCGACTTGCCACACACCAGACAGGATTTCATGATGACATCCCTTGGGGGGAGGTGGCATGATAACATACACACACACACCCTTTTCACTATAACCTTTGTGACCATTGACATCTTAGATTCCCTGCATGTGACCCGTTCTCCTCTATCCCTTTACTAGACTAATAGCCACCGACCCTCTGTGTCGGTGCAGCACCCCTGTGTGGGTGAAGCACTTCTGCCACCTAATGGGCCTGTGTTCATAGAAGCCAGTCCCATCCCGCTTCTCTTCCTCTCATGGGCCCATCCTGAAACTGGTACATTACTTGCCAATCTTTACATTTATGAGTGCCTACCTTTTTGCTTCTCTGAGCGCCCTCCCTTTGAATCCGTCAACTTCTTGGTAGTAATTCTTCAATTCTAATGGCCCACGTTTCAAGGAGCCAGGATTTCCCCTCATTCAATTGGTTATGCGAGGTCCTCTAACAACTTCTGTGAGCCCCTGAGGACCTTGATAATTTTAACAGTCCTAGGAGTTAGGATTTTCTTGCATTTAATTTATTATGCGAGTCTCTCTACGAACTTCTATGAGTGTTTGAATTCTTTTCTAATAACAAATGTCTCCCCAGTGGTTCTCCGCCTCACTGTGTTGCCACTCTCACATGTTATAAGTGGTCTCTATCTCCGAGGCACTCTTTACAAGATGGCACCGACTTTTTATATTGATTTTTCAATATGGCACCCGTTTTTCCACTCCCTTGAGTATACAGGAGCATTCTAGTCTCGCTGCTCCCTACGCCAACATGAAGATAAGACAGCACTGGTCCGACCCCATGTATTCCCGGTGACGGCCAGGCACGGGTTGGTCCCGTGTTTCGGAGAACCTCTAGTTGAGTAAGTACTGGGTGCCCGCATTTCTACCTCCGATAGAAGTGCCATGCGGCACCTCCCCCTTTTTACTACTCTTCATTTTGCTGTTAGCCTACTAATCAGTGCAAGTATCCAGTCACTGGCATCAAAAATACGCTTCTGCCTAGCCACTCCCACCTGTATTCACATGTGGCGGCTTACTTCTGCCGCCTCACATGGCCTTTTTAGTCCTGTGCTTCGGTGGATCCCTAGTGGAGTATGTACCGGGTGTCTGCGTTTCTACCCCCAATAGATTCACTATGCGCTGCCCTCCCTCCTTTACATATATGGCTATTCATTCATACTTTGTTAAACACACCAATCGGTGCTATTATCCATCCACCCGCATCTGTCAGATACTCCTGCCTAGTTACTCCCACTTGACTTGAGATGTGGCCGCTCACTTAAACTGCCTCACATGGCCCTGTTTAGCATCGCATTTCTTGGGGACAGACTATCCGGTGCACTACGGAGCCGGTAGAAGCATGCTTACGCCCGCTACCCCCATTTGTATTGCCATGCCGTGGCTTACTACCACCGCTCCACATGGCCATTTGACATCCCCACATTCGAATGGATACCAACGACCTAGTGTGGAGCCAGCCAACCTCATCAAGGCTACCGGGGATAGTCAAGCAAAACCAAAGGGGATGATGGACGGAGTGTTGAACAATGCAAGCACTCACCACAGTCAACTGATCTGGGTTTAATCCATCATCATTCTTTAGCTCACGCCTGCCACCCCAGTTCAGACATGCCATATGCAAATCAGTCTGACCCTGTGCATCATGGGAACAGTCCAGCCCGAACTGCCAAGCCATGTCTTTCCTGGACCGGAATCAAGCATCCAAGGACCGGTTTCTGGCTATCAGCCATCATCAGCCTGGATAGCTTGACTCCAGTGGTGTAGAGAGCATGGGACTCACGTCTGAGCATACCCATCCCACTCGGGGTGACAAATGCAAAAACAACAATTGATGGACAGAATGCAGAACAATGTCATACATTCACCCCAGTACAGAGATCTGGGCCAAAATCCATTGTTTTTTTGCACTCCACACCACCCTGGGTTAGACACTGGCTATATGCAAATCAGCTCTGACCCTGTGCCTCATGGGAACAGTCCAGTCCGAACTACCAAGCCATGTCTTTCCCAGACCGGAATCAAGCATCCAAGGACCGGTTTCTGGCTATCAGCCTTCATCAGCCTGGATAGCTTGACTCCAGTGGTGTGGAGAGCCTGGGACTCACGTCTGAGCATGCCCAGCCCACTCGGGGTGAAAATTGCAAAAAACACAGTTGATGGACAGAATGTAGAACAATGTCATACATTCACCCCAGTACAAGGATCTGGGCCTAAATCCATTGTTTATTTGCACTCCACACCACCCTGGGTTAGACACTGGCTATATGCAAATCAGCTCTGACCCTGTGCCTCATGGGAACAGTCCAGTCCGAACTACCAAGCCATGTCTTTCCCAGACCGGAATCAAGCATCCAAGGACCGGTTTCTGGCTATCAGCCTTCATCAGCCTGGATAGCTTGACTCCAGTGGTGTGGAGAGCCTGGGACTCACGTCTGAGCATGCCCAGCCCACTCGGGGTGAAAATTGCAAAAAACACAGTTGATGGACAGAATGTAGAACAATGTCATACATTCACCCCAGTACAAGGATCTGGGCCTAAATCCATTGTTTATTTGCACTCCACACCACCCTGGGTTAGACACTGGCTATATGCAAATCAGCGCTGACCCTGTGCCTCATGGGAACAGTCCAGTCCGAACTACCAAGCCATGTCTTTCCCAGACCGGAATCAAGCATCCAAGGACCGGTTTCTGGCTATCAGCCTTCATCAGCCTGGATAGCTTGACTCCAGTGGTGTGGAGAGCCTGGGACTCACGTCTGAGCATACCCAGCCCACTCGGGGTGAAAATTGCAAAAAACGCAGTTGATGGACAGAATGTAGAACAATGTCATACATTCACCCCAGTACAAGGATCTGGGCCTAAATCCATCGTTTATTTGCACTCCACACCACCCTGGGTTAGACACTGGCTATATGCAAATCAGCTCTGACCCTGTGCCTCATGGGAACAGTCCAGTCCAAACTACCAAGCCATGTCTTTCCCAGACCGGAATCAAGCATCCAAGGACCGGTTTCTGGCTATCAGCCTTCATCAGCCTGGATAGCTTGACTCCAGTGGTGTGGAGAGCCTGGGACTCACGTCTGAGCATACCCAGCCCACTCGGGGTGAAAATTGCAAAAAACACAGTTGATGGACAGAATGTAGAACAATGTCATACATTCACCCCAGTACAAGGATCTGGGCCTAAATCCATCGTTTATTTGCACTCCACACCACCCTGGGTTAGACACTGGCTATATGCAAATCAGCTCTGACCCTGTGCCTCATGGGAACAGTCCAGTCCGAACTACCAAGCCATGTCTTTCCCAGACCGGAATCAAGCATCCAAGGACCGGTTTCTGGAACTGGGGTGGCAGAGTGGGCTAAAGAACGGTGATGGATTAAACCCAGATCTTTTGACTGGGTGTGAGTGTTTGATTGATTCAGATACTCCGTCCATCACCACCCCCTTTTGTACCGCTTTTGGCCGCCATAAGTGTGGCAGGGTATGCTCAGACGTGAGTCCCTTGCTCACTTTGCCACTGGATTCAAGTAAGCCGGGCTGAAGACGGCTGGAATGCCAGAAACCGGTCCTCGGAAGCTTGTTTCCGGTCCAGGGATGACATGGCTTGGCAGTTCGGGCTGGACTGTTCCCATGAGGCACAGGGTCAGACTGATTTGCATATAGCCATGTCTGAACTGGGGTGGCAGAGTGGGCTAAAGAACGGTGATGGATTAAACCCAGATCTTTTGACTGGGTGTGAGTGTTTGATTGATTCAGATACTCGGTCCATCACCACCCCCTTTTGTACCGCTTTTGGCCGCCATAAGTGTGGCAGGGTATGCTCAGACGTGAGTCCCTTGCTCACTTTGCCACTGGATTCAAGCAAGCCGGGCTGAAGACGGCTGGAATGCCAGAAACCGGTCCTCGGAAGCTTGTTTCCGGTCCAGGGATGACATGGCTTGGCAGTTCGGGCTGGACTGTTCCCATGAGGCACAGGGTCAGACTGATTTGCATATAGCCATGTCTGAACTGGGGTGGCAGAGTGGGCTAAAGAACGGTGATGGATTAAACCCAGATCTTTTGACTGGGTGTGAGTGTTTGATTGATTCAGATACTCCGTCCATCACCACCCCCTTCTGTACCGTTTTCGCAAAGTTAGCACAGCGAGGACTGACGCTCCACCGTTAGAAGTGCGACTTTCTGCACAGGGACATCAGTGTCTTCGGGTACCATTTTTCAGACAAGGGAACTGGTCCCGATCTAGAGAAGGTGAATGACCTACAAAAAGCTCCTGCTCCCTCTTCTGTGTCAGGAGTCTGCAGTTTCCTCGGCATGGTGACGTACTGCGGACGCTTCTGGAAAAGTCGCTCAGACATCAGCGGCCCCCTCCGGGAGCTCACCAAGTCATCCAGCCTTTTGGTTTGGTAGGCCAGTGCAGGAAAAGGCATTTCTCCAGACAAAGGCAGTCCTGTCCGCAGACACCAACAGGGTGTGCTTCGACCTGCAGAGAGTCACAGTTGGAAGTGGATGCCAGCCAATGCCGGTCTAGGAGCAGTGTTGGACCAAAAGCAGGAGTGCGGAGAGTGGGCCCCGGTAGTGTATCCAAGCCACATGCTTACACCAACCTACTCCCAAATTGAGCGGGAAGCAATTGCCATCCTATGGGGCTGTAGACATTTTTATATATACCTGTATAGACACCCATTCTCAGTCATCACGGACCACAAACCCCTAGTCTCACTATTCCAGGGTTCCTTGTTGCGCCCTCCTCCCTGGATCGAGAAGTGGATCCTGCAACTACAGGAGTTCCATATTACCATGCAGTACCAACCAGGCACTCAGAACCCAGCAGATTTTCTAGCCAGGCACGCTTGGCCGGCTACCCCTTCAAAGACGTCTGAAGCCAAAGAGACAGAAGAATATGTCCGGCTCATCGTAGACCACTCCCGGCCTCTGCCGATGTCCTTGGCTGACGTGGTAGATGCCATGCAGCGTGACGACTGCCTGCAAATAGACCTTGCACTCGCCAACGTGCCTCGAATCCGAAGAACAATCACCGGCGGGAGATCCTTCTCCCACCTCGCCACCAAGACCTGGAACACCCTCCCACTGAGCCTACGACAGACCCAAGACCTGCTGTCCTTCAGGAGGCTACTCAAGACCTGTCTGTTTGACCAGTGGCGCCCCCTCCCAGCGCCTTGAGACCCTCGCGGGTATGTAGTGTGCTCTACAAATGACTGATTGATTGATTGATGAAGCCACAGCCTCTGGCAACTAGAGACAGCTTCAGAGCCCAACACATTTCAGGACAGAAGCAGCCTGATCCACCCTTCAAGTACTGTACAATTTCCGGCAAGAACTGTCAGTCACCAACGGCGGGTGTCTACAACGAGGCCCGCGCCTAGGACTATCTGAAACGCTGATGCAGAAAGCTGCTCTTCTGGTGTAAGGGGCGCACCAAGCCATCGTGAAATCCAAGAATCAACTCAGGAGCAAAGTCTGGTTTCCTGGGTTAGACCAGAAGGTGAAATCGGTGGTGCGAGAATGCCCAGTTTGCCGTGCAACGAGCCAACCTGGCCCGCCGGCCCCTATCATCACTGAGTCTGGCCCGAAAGCCCCATGGCAGAGAGTCGCAGTGGATTTTGGAAGCCTTCCGAACAGAGCACACATTTTGGTGGTCCTGGATGACTACTCGCCCTATCCAGAAGTGAAACTCATGGCCACCACATCAGCGGCGGAGGTCATCCCAAAGCTGGAAAAAAAGTCATGGCCATCGACTGACTATTCGCAGAAATCTGCACTGACACTAGCTCCGAGCTAGCAGAATACCTGAACTCCAGAAGATTGAACGTGCCCTATACCAATTCCTAGGCAAATACAGACTCACGTCCCACTCCACAACTTGTGTGTCCCCCAGCAAGATGTGCAAAAGTACATCCATGGTAGACACCATCCCCCACCACCCCACATAGGATTGCAATGCCAGTCCTCCAAACCAGTCGGCCTACAGGAGACTCTGCAACAACGAATACGCAACAATAAACAAAGGGCAAAAGAAAGACCCCCTCAAAGTGGGCGACCAGGTGCTGGTGGAGGACTGTCATCCTGGGAGAGTTCAGAATGCCTTTTGAACTGGACTCATGGCTTGGGACCTATATCAGTGGAACACAAGTGACAGCCCAGAAAGGCACAGAGTGACACACAACGTAACCCAGTTCAAGGAAGTTCAAACTTGGCCAACGACCATTGAGCCGCTAGAATGCATCGCTGAAGAGGGTCGCCCCGGTCGAGCAAGAGACAGTGTGTCAAACCCCGAAGAAGTGGACCCCTCTGAGTATCTATTCGGGACACCCTCCCCAGGATCCAGACCCTGCGCCGAGCCCATCCCCAGCTGGGGTCGGCGGAAGCCACAGACCAGTGGAGAGTTCGAGTCCGAGTCCGGAGGTACCCTTGCCAGAATCCCCTGCCAGGGGTGGTCTAGGACAGTACCAGTTGCGACCACACCCTGAGCCATCCCAGAAGTACAAAGACTTTGTCTTTGGCTTATTCGTGGAGGACGTAGGTGCCAAGGTCGTGAGTAACTCTGAATGAAATGAAATGTGGTACTTATAAAGGGCAACCTGTCACTCCGGAAGGAGCCTCCTGGCGCTATACGGATAGAAACAAACCTAGCAGTGGAGAGTGGAGAATGTGAACATGTTTGGAGTGTTCTGTTATGATGAGGGACTAGAATTATGAAGTTTATAATGTTGATGTTCTTTAAAGTTAATGTTATGTTTTTCCATGGCATGGGAGCAGTGTAGTGTTGCGATAGCCCAGAGCGACACCAAATGCACAGGGACTTGTGGTTTGACCCCATGTGTGTGATGATAGTTCTGCCGTGCAGCCAGACGAGGTAAATAAATGGCCCAGGAAGCCGTCGTTGTTAATCTGCGGAGTAACCACCACTACAGTCACTTTGTTGGTGTGGTATTTGCTTTAGCACGCCAGCAACTTTACAGCAGGAACGAGTGTCTTTAAAGAACTGTCTAACCGACTTTGAGATTAGTTGCTTCGGCAGAGCTGTGGTCTAGCCCCCAAGTCCTGAAATAGCAGAGGGCACGAGAGGTCAGAGATCATGGCGGATCAGCGTGGGCACATTCCTGCTGCTGAGCAGGCGTGCTAGAATTCAAGACTGGGGTGCTGACAGGACTAAGTGCAGATGCCAGGGTCGGGTGGGGGTGGCAGGAGGTGCTGCAGCACGGATCTGAGGAGTGATGACAGCAATGGGTTCAGATTCCTGCACTTAAGGTCGACTCGCACCACTCATCTGTTTGTAAATGAACACCATAATGCACTCTGGGACTTGTAGTCTTGAATTCCATCAATGAAATCAATTGGACGAGGCTATCACAGCACCCTGAGTTTGGAGAGGAAATCCCCGGACTGGAACTGCGTCTTAGGAGACATCTGTAACCTTACCAGTCCTAAAATGTCATCTGTATGGGGAGAAGATACTGGATAGTACCGAATTTAAATGTATGGAACGCTGAGGGGTATAAACAGAGATGTTTTGGCGGCTGGTACTGGAACAGAAGAGAGTGTTTACATACCAAACCCTGGAAGGAGCAGGTGTCCAAGTACAAGAAGGGATGCCCGCCCGCATCCAGGACTGTGAGAGGTATTAAAATCCGGTGTTGCCATACAATTACAAATGGCAGCATCGGCCTAGCGAAAAATGTAGAATTTTTATAATAGCTACCTACTGAAACTGAAAGGTGAACTGTAAATAAATATGGCCAGTAAGGCTGGGGAGAGGCAGTCACGGGAGCCATAATTGATAATCTTGCCAGGTTTCACCCTGGCATGCACCGACCCATGGAAACAAACAGGAAAACAGATCACACGGAGGGTGCTTGAACGATGGCCTCGCGCCAAAATTCCCATTGGCTCCCGTCGAAGACAAGCTGTCCTGAGATGTTTGACTCGATGTCAAGCACGCCGCGGGGCCCGCCCACCGCCGTCACAGCGGCGCGTTTAACCTTCATGCCTTCAGCCTCTTTGGAGAGGCCTTGGCAGGGCCCTGGCCCCATCAGTCTACAGGAGACTCAACGCCTGCGACAATAACAGGCCTCCGGAAGGGTGACGTCATCACTCGCAGCAAGGACCCTGGCAGAGACCGAGGGGCTGGGGCAGTAGGCTGTCCAGCGCAGAAGCCGGAATTATTTCTACGATGCTGGGGGAATGCTCTTTCGGGGGCACTAGAGGCTGAAACCGTGCACATAAGTGTAGGCTTCCAACACGGCCATCAGCGTGCATCGGACTCAAGAGGTGGGGGAGTGGGCTCTAGACTCCGTGACCATTCAATCCATGGCGTCTCTGCTGGGCAGCCGATTTTGGACAGGTGCATAGTACTTGCGGGCAGAAGAATGGGGTGGTAGGTATACGTTTATAGAGCGACTGCATAATTGTTTTGGCCACATAAGAGGTTAGAGAGAGCTATATAAATGTAACTACAGTTTTAACACATCTTTTCATTACCACATTTGATTTGTAATCAATGAGAGGTACCAGCAGCCCTCTTACCATTGTTATCACATTTTATAATGGCATATAATCTCACATTTTCTTTCAAGAACGAAAAGATAGATATGATATGGTTCACTTTCTCTCCATTTAAATTCAAACGCTGTCCAGTTCTGTTCGCTGTGCTCTCTTAGCTACCACTTCAGTTAAAGCCAGCTGGTCTGTCCAATATGGTTAGACGTAAAATCTGTTACTCTTACAGGCTTTAAGCACGTATTGATTCAAACATTACAGCTTCTGGTTGATTTTCATTCACTGTCCCAGTTTTATTTTCTTACATTAAAGTGCTGAGAGTAAAACGCAACTTTCTCCTGTAAGGAGCTAAGTAACTGAGCAAGGGGCAGTCAAACTGCCTTTAAGATTGTATTCCACCATTATTTAGGAGTTCTTAAAGACCCATGAGAGCAAACAGGGTCACATAGGTGGCAACTCGAGTTTCAACACAGGAGTTGTGTTTTGAGACTTTCGCTGTAGATTTTGTAGACACTCACAGCTAAGAAATGCTGATGGATAGGTGAATGTACCGAAGTCTAATAGTAAAGGGCAACCTCATGTCCAGGAGATAAAGTGTTTTAGAGTAAATGTCTGATCAGTGCAATAATAACTGAGGTGTAGCGTGTTTGGTAATTCCTTCAAAACCATTTGAAGTAAGTATGTCAATTTTTTTAACGGAGGAAATACAATCTAAGACAAGAGTTTACCTTGGATTTTTTTTTTTTGCAGGGGGAGTGTTATTTGAAAACAATAGAGATGATCATATCAGAATACTACATATTTGTGTACACATACTAAAGTATTCGAAGACCAAAAACGGCCATGTAGTAGTCCCCATCAATCCAATCCAATCCAAAAATTCTTTATTTCGGCCTCGTGGGCCATAAAAGAAGCAATAAAAATACATACAGGTAAAAAACAATATATACAATAAAAACCAACTGGACCTGCAGAGTTTAGAAAAGCGTGGTAAAATAAATTAACCAGACATTTTTTTCCTTATTATCCATGCTGCCATTAGGAATTTGGAAACCGCAAACACAATGTGGCCCAGGGTATTAGTTTTCAGCACCCTGTAGGCTTGTACATAGTTACTGAAGCCCAGGTTCCGACATAGAGGGGCTAGCCAGCGCCTCCTCGGACTCCAGTAGACGTGGCAACAAAACATTATGTGCAAGTCATCTTCTTCCTTAACTTTACAGCATGGACAAAGCTTGTCGCCCCCTAGCGACCACTTGTGGGTAAAAACTTTAGTAGGGAGCGTACCAAACCTCCATTGCAGGAACAATTTCCTCGCCAAAAGAGGGTAGATAAAATCCATAAAAGGTTCAAAAACATATGAATTTTTGGATACAATAAAACATCCCGTCAGGGTGCCACTGTCGTGTGCACTGTCCATATCAGCAAGGGTTTTGTTCTTGTAGAGCTGTGCCAGGGTTTTGCGCGGAATCCTTCTGCATCCCTGAGCTGGGTCATCCCATAGGTCTGGCAAATTTAAGCTGGAACATTCCGATTTGATAAGTGCCAGCCAAGGGATCTTACCATTGACATCCAGCTTTAAGACATGTATGAGGTCCTGCCTATAGTGATGCAGCTCCTCAGTGGACCATAACCGATGCCAATACTTCACCGGTTTCGACCGCAAGTCCTCTGCGATTGACGGGAGGCCCAGGTCAAGTCTTAGAGGGAGGAGTGGTGTGCCCTGCGGGAGAGCAAGAAGACGTCTGAGGAAACAATTTTCCACTCCTGCCATGACCTTCCCAGCTTTATGGCCCCACAGCTCACTGCCATACAAGGCAGCCGCCTTCGCCTGAGTCCTGTACATTTCTATAGCCGGGCTGACAGGCTTGAAGGTGGACTTATTAGATACCCTCAGGAGTGCGCCCGAAAGCTGGGAGAGTTTCAGCCTAGATCTTGCCACCTGGGAATCCCAAGTCAGATTTTCTTGAAGTGAGACCCCCAAGTATGTAAAGGTAGAAACCCTTTCCAGACTGGTTCCCTCGAGTTTTGGGTTGGGTCTGGTCTTGGTCGGAGGGTTGAAGATCATGAACTTAGTTTTTTCCGTGTTCACCTCCAACCCATGTTGTCTACAAAAGTGACCAAAACCATCCACGATCCTCTGAATCCCCATGGGGGATTTGGAAAGAAGGAGGGTGTCATCGGCAAACATAATTGCCGGCACCCTCCTTCCTGCCAAAACCGGGGCGTCATTGTCCCCGACAGCGTCAAGATGTTGAATGACGCTGTTGATGTACAGACAGAACAGTGTCGGAGCCAGGACGCAGCCCTGTCTGACACCTCGGCGGACCGGGAATTTACCCGAGGGCTTGCCATCCCTCCCACACCTTACTACCGCAAAGTTGTTCTCGTGCAGTCTAATGATGATTCTAAGGAGGTGGGGGGGAACTCCTAGCTTCTGCAGAACCTCCCATAACTTCCCCCTCGGGACGAGGTCAAAGGCTGACCTCAGATCCACGAAGACCATGTATAGTCGACCTCCCTCTAACGTAACCGTCTTCCAGTACAGAAGAAGGAGGCGAAAGATTTGGTCCATGGTCGACGTGTTCTTTCTGAAGCCAGCCTGTAAGGGGCTCAAGATGTCATTGGCCTCGGCCCAGTCTAGGAGATGGTCCAAAATGAGGCGCGCGAAGATCTTTTGGGGCACATCTATAAGGCTTATAGGCCTGTAATTGGAAGGGAGCAGAGTAGAGCCCTTCTTGTGGATGGGCACAATCTCTGCCCCCAACCACGACCCAGGGATCGCCATACCTCCAAGAATGGCATTAAATAGAACAAGAAGGTATGGACCCCAGATATTCGGGTGATGCCTGAATAGATCCCCGGGTAGCCTATCCAGGCCTGGTGCCTTCCCCACTGCTAAACGTTCTAGGGCAAGCTCCACTTCCCCCAGGGATAGTTCCATTCCGGACTCCTCAGTACCCAAGGGCAGTTGCATCTCCACGGCCGGGCAGGGACAGGTATCTAGGTAGAGAGCCCCAAAATGGGACTCCCATACCGCAGGGGCTATATTAGGCTCAATCGCTTTACTGAGTTTCCCTGACCCATTGTTTACAAGGGCCCAAAACTGCCGGGGGTCCCTGAATTTGAGGGCATCATAGAGGTCCTGCCAGTACTTCCAATCCCACTCGGTCCTTGCAGCCACCAGCACTGATTTGTGGTGGTTCCTCAGGTCACGCACTTTGGCCTTGTCTGACCCCTCTTTTATGGCTGCAATAAGGTCAGATTTTGCTGCCCTGCAGTCTGGGGTGTACCAAGTGGGAAGAGGTGTCCTTTTCTTTCGAATTGGGACCTCCGGATGAAATATCTCGGCCAAGTCCCTCACTAAAACCTGATGAATGTTTCCCAGTTTCTCGCAGTACTCAGCGGTTCTTGGTTCATTCAGAAGGGTCTCCACCTCCATGAGGCTAGGGAGCGCCAGCTCGTATAGTTTCTTGATTGACTCCTCCGAATTTACAAGCTTCCCCCACTTAACTCGGCGCCTATTTGTGGTCAGGAGCAAATCCCCCATATCAGCCCCTTGGCCAGCTGGGGATGAGTCCGTCAAGGGCGAAGGGCACAGAATATTTAAGCAGAGAGCATTATGGTCGCTGTCTGTCCTCTTGATAACCCTAAAGTCCCGCACTTTGGGCCAGAGTGAAATATCCACCATAATATAATCTAACCTCGACTCATGGCCCCTCCTGTTGAATGTACACACCGAGGGGGTATCGGAAGGAGTACGACCATTACACGCCCTCAGCGCGCCATTCAAAGTAAGGGACATGAGCTGTAAGGCTAGAGGGGACCAGGCTTTAGGGTGAGGGGAAGAAGAGGGTGGAACCCCCCAATGGTCGTCCTCGGCCGTAAGGGCACCATCGAGTAAACCTTCCAAGGGTTCAAAGTGGCAATTGAAGTCCCCTCCAAGTACCACCTTGTATTCACCCGGAAGTTGACCCAGGAAGGAAGCCAGATCATTTAAGGTAGGTGATTCACTTGACGAGGCAACCGGGCGCGAGTAGACATTGACAATGGCCCACGGAGTTTTACCAGGCCAAGTGAGCCGCACACACTGGATGTCCTGCGAACACGTGTGTATCCGCTCCGCCTGACATCCAGTGTGACTCGCAATCCAGATTGCCAAACCACCAGATGGCCTCCCCCTCCCAGCCCATGTGGCAGGGATTTCAAATACTTCGAACCCTCTCCTGATCTGAGCGACCCTCACCCAAGTCTCCTGAAGGAGAACGATGTCACATCCACCCACCAGGGAGTCCCATTCAGGAGAGCCCTCCTTGTTCGCTATTCCTGCCACATTCCAGGAGAGAATTCTCAATCCTGGATCAAGTGGCAGGCTGCCCTTTGCTCCAGCATGAGGTTGCAGGATAGCCTTGGGTGGACCGACGTCAGAGGCGCCGGTTCCGCCGACAGCAGAGGCGGCGCAACCATCCCGCTCTGCTGCCCCTGTTTGGGGAATATGGGCTAGCCCGGTATTAAGTGGGGGACTCAATTGGCACGGGTTATCAATCGTATCAGCCCCTCGCTCTTTAGCAGCCTGGAGCCGGGTTAGTTCCGGCATGGGGATCACACCCAAACCCACATGACTTTGCACCTCATCCATCCCATTCTCATGTCCAGACCAGATTGGCCTAGTTTGTGGTCAATCAACCTGGTCCAGACAGGAAAACCTATTGTGATGGGTGAAGTTTGCCTGAGCAATTGGCAAGGAGAGCCTTGGTCTGTAACGAGAACCATCTACAGCAAAGCCCACCCTGGTCCATCCCCTCTCACTCCCTCCCACCGTGTTGCTACCACTAGGGTAGAAATAGGAAAGGGGTACAAGTTCTATTGTGGACTTATCAGGCCTTACAAGCCAGTTGCAGATGTAATTAGCAACATGCGGGCTCCTGAAACTTAAAACGATACAGTCCCCTGACCTGTTCTTCTTGGTAGGGCCAATCCACGGGATCCTCCTTACCATCAGAACCTCACCCTTCAAGTTTGGGGGCAACGGTCTATTAATACTGAGCCAGCTTATGACCTTATTACGTAGGGAGTCTTGGGACTCCCCAACACCACCAGCTAGCTCAGGAACTCCCACCATAATTGCCGTGTACGGGACAGCTTCTGGGGGCAGATTAACCTCCCTGCGTCTATCTAGGGGAGGGACACAACCATCACTTCGGGCGTTTGTAGGACCCACTGTCGCCCTTGTCTGAGGCACAAGCCGCGGCACAGGGGGTGGCTTAGATCTCCTAGGTGCCGGAACAGGGGGCCCAGGCACTAGAGGTAGCAAAGTGCGCGTCTGGGAAGTAGACACACCATTTGCGCTAGGCAATGCCCTGCTAGAAGCCTGTGGTGATGTAGAAGGAGGTAGACTATTCCCAGATGGTTCCCCGGTGGCTACAGGGACATTTGAAGCTACACCAGGGCTACTCCTAATAGGAATATTTCCCCGGAGCTGAAGTAGATTCTCTATAGCCTCTAGTCTAGCTAAGATGGGGGTTAACAGGTTCTTAATAGTGGCTGTGAGGGAATTTATTACTGCATCTGAACTATTAGAAGATAGCCCACCAAAGATAAATGGGCCCGCCACCACTGGTGATAACACAGGAGCTGGCGAGGCCCCAAGATCCGACCCAGTCCCAGGTAAAATGAGCTCAGGGGAGACCGAAATATCTGTGCTGTCTTCAAGTGTTGATTCAGATGCAACAAATGTTGCCCTTTTTACCCTCTTTGATTCGGCAGGCCTTTTCCTTTTTAAGGGCTGAGTCACCCCGCTGTCAACAGGGACTGTTGTCAAAACCACTTGACCCGCTTCCAGCGTGTTTAAACCCATATTATCCAGAACAGCAGAGTGGTCGGAAATCCCTGCTGGCCGTGGGGAATCTCGATCCCTCTGCGTAACCGGAGTTCTTAGCTGCCGGAGTACCGACTCAATAGTCTGGTCGATGCTGTCCAGCAGAGACATGTGGGTAGCGTCCGTATTGATGGGTGTACTGGCATCATTTGAGGCAGATTCCTCCAGGTCCAGGAACACACTTTCGGGACCCATCTCGAGGTGAGAGTCCGTAGGTAAATGACACTTGCTAATTTGGGAGCTCGCCTTGGGGAAAAATTTTTCCAAAGTGCTTGTGCCATGTTGTACCGACTTACTTCTTAGAGCTCTGGATGCCATGATGAGGTGAGTGGGGAGCAAATTAGCGGGGGCGTTAGAGGGGGGGCCCGGTCCGGTCTCTCCCGGCCTCTAACGGCCTAAAACGGCCCGCTCTTTGCCCGGTCTTCGCCCCGGTGACCGCCCCGCGCGCGTCCCGCTGCGCGTGTGAGGAGATTCTCCTAAGTATAGCAGGGGGGCGTGGCACTGGGAGGGGGCGCGAGGCGCGGCGGGAAGAGGAACCAGCTGGCGCTGTCAGATGGACTGCTGGTCCTCGCAGTCCCGCTCGCCTCCGCCTCTCACCTCCGCTGCGGCCGGTCCACAGAACAGGAATCCCCAAGGTTTGTCCGCTGGTACAAAGGAAACAGGCAACAGTCCAAAACTCCTACCGCGAGCGGCACCCGCGGAGCGGGGGCCGCGAGGAGTAAAATACACTCTCAGCCAAGGGGGCGTGGCACTGGGAGGGGGCGCGAGGCGCGGCGGGAAGAGGAACCAGCTGGCGCTGTCAGATGGACTGCTGGTCCTCGCAGTCCCGCTCGCCTCCGCCTCTCACCTCCGCTGCGGCCGGTCCACAGAACAGGAATCCCCAAGGTTTGTCCGCTGGTACAAAGGAAACAGGCAACAGTCCAAAACTCCTACCGCGAGCGGCACCCCTTTAACGGAGGAAATACAATCTAAGACAAGAGTTTACCTTGGATTTTTTTTTTTGCAGGGGGAGTGTTATTTGAAAACAATAGAGATGATCATATCAGAATACTACATATTTGTGTACACATACTAAAGTATTCGAAGACCAAAAACGGCCATGTAGTAGTCCCCATCAATCAGTAATGTATGTCAACCTGTTTGGGAATAGTTATGCCAATTAACGTGGAAAGACAGTCCTACTATCCATCAATGAGAAGCAACATGTTTCAGCCACTGGACTGCTGTTGGGGATCTTCATCAGGCTAGATTGGAGGCCCTATAATAGCAGTCCTTAACCTGAGGCCCTCAGCACCTTCTCAGTGGGTCTATTTGGAAATTTAAATATTACCAGTTTAATAAAGTATACGGACTTAAAAAGCAAAATGTATACTAACATTTTAGAACCCTCTGTAAACAGGAAGGAATTTGCAATTGGAGACAAAAAATGAAGTTGGTATTCTTGGGAGCAATGCAATAGCAGCAAACAATCTAGTATAGACGCTTGGTGCCCTCAATTGAATCACTGGCATGCGCCAGCAAAAACAGCATGCATCTGGAGCAAAAAAAAAGTATGGCAAATTTCAGATATAAAATTACATTCTACAAATGAACCCTTACAATTGATTTGTGTACCTTTTTGTTTGTGTATTAAATAAAATATTTCACAATAACACAAAATGTGTCTTACATAGGTTGTCCAGACCAAAGGTGAACAAAACTATTTGTTAAGTTATTTCTCAGGGGAGAAATTGCCAGTGCTATAGAATGGGAAGTGGCACATATTCTCTCTCCCCCCCCCCCCCCGCCTCCCATCCTGCTTTCCTAAATGGCGTCTGGAGCAGACCAGATCAGCCTAGGCCAAAGCGACTACTAGGAGGCACCTTATATACAAGGCGAAAAAAACTGTGATGGCAAGTGGATGGGGATGCAATGCTGCAGAAACTAGACCTGAAATCAGACATTAAGTCCCCCCCATAGCTTGCCAAAATCACGTATAATTCAAGAAATAAAATTCAGGAATGAGGCATGCAATGTTAAAAACGTCCTCAGTGAAATTGTACAACGTTGTTTTGGGGCTTCTCTTTGCCCCAAAGACAGTGGCGACAGCCTCTTTTTTAATATGCATTTGCATCCAGTTATCTTTAATTCAACAATTCTTTTCCTCCTCTTTTAAGTTACTTCTGTTTTTTGTACTCTGTTTTCATTTACTCATTTTTATACTCTTTATGTCCTTCAAAAAGCCATGCAAGGTAAATGCCAATTTTTCGTCGTTTCTCGTGTTCAAGAATACATGCAGAAAACACCATTCATCTTGTTCGTCACTAGCAGTTTATTCCAGCCCAATGCATTTTGGACCCCCACAGGTCCTTCGTCAGGGGTAACTGTAAATAACAACAAAAACATCCTTATAAATACTTCCCCTCCACATATTTGCTCAAATATTACAAAGCTTCAAAGATCTAAATGACACATAAACTAACATTCCTAGATGGCTCAGTAGAAGTCTCACCCCCCTCTCTCTATCCGCCTTCTCTCTACCGTATCCTGTGTCCCTCACCCTCTTACAAACTTACGAACACTCTTCAACTGTTTAAACACCTTGTTTCCTTCCATTAACCCCTTTGCGGGTACCTGCTCAAGAGTAGTCATCCTCGTGTTTCCATCTTCCCAGCGGATTCTACGTTATCCACTAACCCCTCCTTTCCTTTTAACTCAACCTTCCCGCCTCTTTTCTCTGTACCCACCATCATTTTACCACTTAACAATTCACACCTGAGCCTTCCATGCCTAACCCAAACACTACAACTCCCGTCATCCTCTAAATTTCTCGTGTGATTTAAACGATCATATTCAGAAAACGCATTGTTGTGACAATCAATCATTGTACTTATAAAGCACGCTACTTACCCGTGAGGGTCTCAAGGCGCTGAGGGGGGGCGCTACTGCTTGAAGAGCCAGGTCTTGAGGAGTCTTCTGAAGCTGAGCAGGTCTTGGGTCTACCGTAGGTGGGTAGGGAGGGTGTTCCAGGTTTTGGCGGCGAGTAAGTCGTTCGTTGGATGCGGGGGACAGCGGCTAGAGCGAGGGTAGCGGAGCGAAGCAGGCGGGTGGGTGGGGGTGTAGAAGCTGAGTCTGCTGTTGAGGAGGCTGGTCCGGTGTTGTGGAGTGCTTTGTGTGCGTGGGTGAGTAGCTTGAAGGTGATCCTCTTGTTGACGGGGAGCCAATGTAGGTCTCTCAGGAGGGAGGTGATGTGGCTGCGGCAAGGGACGTTGAGGATCAGCCGGGCGGAGGCGTTTTGGATGCGTTGCACTCGTCGTAGGTGTTTGGAAGGTATTCCTGCGTAGAGTGCGTTGCCGTAGTCTAGCCTGCTGCTGACGAGGGCCTGGGTCACCGTTCTTCTTGTTTCAGTGGGGATCCACTTGTAGATCCTGCGGAGCATGCGGAGGGTGTTGTAGCAGGAGGAGGAGACAGCGTTGATCTGTTTCGACATGAAGAGGGAGGAGTCGAGGATGATTCCTAGTTTGCATGCGTGGTCGGTGGGTGTCGGTGCTGTTCCCAGCGTGGTCGGCCACCATGAGTCGTCCCAGGCTGAGGGGGTGGATCCGAGTATGAGGACCTCCGTCTTGTCCGAGTTCAGCTTCAGTCGGCTGCCTCTCATCCATTAGGAGACGGCCTTCATTCCCTCGTGTAGGTTGGTTTTGGCGGTGTGTGGGTCCTTGGTGAGGGAGAGGATGAGCTGGGTGTCATCGGCGTAGGAGATGATGTTGAGGTAGTGCTGGCGTGCGACGTGAGCAAGGGGGGCCATGTATACGTTGAACAGCGTTGGGCTGAGGGATGATCCCTGGGGTACGCCGCAGATGATGTAGGTGGCTTCGGAGTAGAAGGGGGGGAGGCGGACGCTCTGGGTTCTGCCGGAGAGGAAGGATGTGGTCCAGTCCAGGGCCTTGTCTTGGATTCCGGCTTCCTGGAGGCGTGTCTTTAGTGTGCGGTGGCAGACCTTGGTGAAGGCGGCTGACAGGACCAGGAGGATGAGGGCTGATGTTTCGCCGTTGTCTAGTTGGATCCTGATGTCATCTGCGGCGGCGATGAGGGCTGTCTCGGTGCTGTGGTTTCTTCGCAATCCGAACTGGGATGGGTCTAGGATGTTGTTGTCCTCGACGTAGCGGGTCAGTTGTGTGTTGATGATTTTCTCGATAACCTCTCCCGGGAATGGGAGCAGGGAGATGGGCCAGAAATTCTTGAGGTCCTTGGGGTCCCCTTGGGCTTCTTTAGAAGGGCGTTGTTTTTGGCGCTCTTCCAGCTTTCCGGGAATGTAGCAGTCTCGAAGGAGATGTTGATTACTTTCCGTAGTTGGGGTGCGATGGCTGCGTCTGCTTTGTTGAATATGTGGTGTGGGCAGGGGTCTGACGGTGATCCTGAGTGGATGGAGTTCATGATCTTGCGTGTTTCGTCGTCGTTGACGTTGGTCCAGGAGGTGGTGTTCGTAGGGGGGTGGAGTCTGACGTTGTCGGGTGGTCGTGGTGGTGTTGAAGCTGTCGTGTATATCAGCGATCTTGCGGTGGAAGAAGGTGGCCAGCGAGTCGTACAGTTCTTGTGGGGGCGGGATGTCGTTGGCGTTGGCGCTGGGGTTGGAGAGTTCCTTCACAATGCTGAAGAGCTCTTTGCTGTCGTGTGTGTTGTTGTCCAGGCGGGTTTTGAAGGACGATCTCTTGGCTAATCTGATGAGATGGTGATGTCTGCGATGGCGTCCTTTGGGCTGCGTGGCTGTTTGGTGTTCGTTCATGGAGCCATTTTTTCTCTTATTTCCGGCATGCTCGTTTGGAGGTCTGGAGTTCTTCGGTGAACCAGGTGGCTTTCTTGCTGGTGCAGCTGTTGGAGGGTTTCTTGAGCGGGGTGAGGGTGTTGGCGCAGTCATTGATCCACTGTCTGAGGTTGACGTGGCGGCGTCTGGGTTGATGGGGTCGGTGGGAGGATTCTGGGTGAGGGTGGTGGCCAGCTGGTCTTCGGTGATTTTGCTCCAGCAGCGGCAGGGCAGCTGCTTAGTGGAGTGGTGCGTGGTGGGCTTCTTGTAGGTGACATGGATGCAGAGGTGATCTGTCAAGTGAAGTTCGGTGGTGTGGTCGAAGGAGACGTAGGGGCTTGTGGAGAAGATGGGGTCAAGCGTGTGTGTGGCCGGCGATGTGGGTGGGAGCGGTGACGAGTTGTCTGAGGCCGAGGTTGTCAATCAGGGCGGCGAAGTTGGCGTCGTCGTTGTTCTCGAGGTAGAAGTTCAGGTCCCCGAGGAGGATGTAGTCCGTGGAGGCGAGAGCGTGGGTGCTGACGAGGTGGTCGATGGAGTCGCTGAACTGTGGCCGGGGTCCGGGGGGACTGTAGATGAGTGTTCCTCTGAGGGCGGTGTTGGGGGTCAGTGTGGATCCAGAAGTGCAGGTGTTCGGCGGTGCTGAGTGTGTCGTCTGAGTGGGTGGAGACCTTGAGGGTGGACTTGTGGACGATGGCTATTCCTCCTCCAATTCCGTTGGTACGGTCTCTGCGGGCGATCTTGTATTTGTCCAGGACGGCTATGGCGATGTCGGTAGCCGAGGAGTCGTGCCACCAGGTCTCGGTCAGGAAGGCAACGTCTGGGGTGGAGGTGTCGAGCAGGTCCCAGAGCTCGACGGCGTGTTTGCGTGCGGAGCGTGTGTTTAGGAGTATGCAGCGGAGGTGGTTGGGTCCGTTCCTTGGTGGTTTAGTGGCTCTGTCACAGGTGAAGCTGCAGGTGCGGCAGGAGAAAGGTCCGTGGGTGCGTTTCGGGGCGGCCTGGAAGCAGCTGTGGTCTCGGCCGACATGGAGGGTGCTGGCGTCGTATCGGAGTCTGGCGTCGTGGGGCCAGGGGTTCTGGCGCTGGGCGCGGTCCTGGCACGGGCGGGCGCAGACGGGCTTGCCTTGGGTGCACCTTCGGCGTGCCCGCTGCGCGCGTCCTCTGCACGGCCGCACAGCATCCGGCATATATACAGGGAGGTGGGGGACTGTAGATGAGTGTTCCTCTGAGGGCGGTGTTGGGGGTCAGTGTGGATCCAGAAGTGCAGGTGTTTGGCGGTGCTGAGTGTGTCGTCTGAGTGGGTGGAGACCTTGAGGATGGACTTGTGGACGATGGCTATTCCTCCTCCAATTCCGTTGGTACGGTCTCTGCGGGCGATCTTGTATTTGTCCAGGACGGCTATGGCGATGTCGGTAGCCGAGGAGTCGTGCCACCAGGTCTCGGTCAGGAAGGCAACGTCTGGGGTGGAGGTGTCGAGCAGGTCCCAGAGCTCGACGGCGTGTTTGCGTGCGGAGCGTGTGTTTGAGAGTATGCAGCGGAGGTGGTTGGGTCCGTTCCTTGGTGGTTTAGTGGCTCTGTCACAGGTGAAGCTGCAGGTGTGGCAGGAGAAAGGTCCGTGGGTGCGTTTCGGGGCGGCCTGGAAGCAGCTGTGGTCTCGGCCGACATGGAGGGTGCTGGCGTCGTATCGGAGTCTGGCGTCGTGGGGCCAGGGGTTCTGGCGCTGGGCGCGGTCCTGGCACGGGCGGGCGCAGACGGGCTTGCCTTGGGTGCACCTTCGGCGTGCCCGCTGCGCGCGTCCTCTGCACGGCCGCACAGCATCCGGCATATATACAGGGAGGTGGGGGGAAGAGCAGCTGGGAGGCGGGAGCAGCGAGTAGGCAGGGGGCGGGGCCGCAGGGGGCACAGCGGCGGGAAAAACAGTGGCACAGAAAGCGAAATGGGACACAAAGAGGGTGAGAAAACGAGTGGCACAGAGAGCAAAATGGGTCACAAACGTGGGGGGGGGGAAACAAGTGGTACACATGCCAAATGGGGCACAAAAAGGTGGGGAAGAGCGAGTGGCACAGAGCAAAAGCGGGGCACTAAGAGGGAGCACACTTACCAGCGAGTCCTCGGCAGTGGCAGCAGGGGCACACATGCGGCGCTGCGTTGAGGGGGAGCGACCTACCAGGAGGGTCAGGGGTCACTCCCCCTCCTCGGGGGGCACCACCCGTGGAGGGGGAGACAGGCACCACTTGCCTGAAACCTTGGACCTACTAATGGTTGGATGGGCTTGACATAGACTCTGAAGGCACGTGGAGTGGTTAGCTCACCACTGCGACCCCCAAGAACCTGTGTTCATCATTGTACCATACACAAAGGATAAGGTAAGAACATTGTTATAGAAATGCAATGAGATCTATATTGTGTTTTCCAGCCGGACAAAAATATTTAATGTTCTAGATATTCACAAAGAAAACAACATCACGAAGTGGAAAAACAAACCCTGTGACAATAAAAACAAGAAAAAAAACTCAGGCATTTCTTGGTGCTTGAAAGATTTCAGAGGATTGTCGAACACACATTAAGGTAAACACCTTCTAAGATCCACACAGAGACGAAGCTCACCTGAAGGCTTCAGAGCTAAAACTACTGGAGATACCCATGGTGATGACTCTATAGGTTAAATAACCTCCTTATCACATAAATCTTTTAACTTAACTCTCAATATTTCCCTGTAAGTCAAAGGTACGTTTTGAACTTTGTGCCTGACTAGAACGGCATTCTCCAACACCACAATTTTGTGTTTGAAACCAATGAATTTTCCTAGATTATCTGAAAAAACTAAAGGAAATTCTTGTTTCACCTCGCTAACATCCTCATCGCTTCTATTTTGTACGTTCCCTACTACATACACCTGTGGTACAGCGTTGGGATCTAATTTCATATTCAATTCTTGCAGATGTGGCCACCCCAAAATCAAATCCCCTTTAGCAACCATGTACATTTTCCCTTTTGTTTTCCTTTCTTTGAAGCTGATATTAGCCCAGAAATAACTTAGTAAATCTAACATGCCCGTATATTCACCACGTCATACATTTGAGGCCATTAATTTCTCATTTTTCCAATTTGCTTGCCATACAATTTTACCAATGATGGTGTACCATGCACATGAGTCAAGCATTACCTCCACCCCCTTGTCATTAATGTGGACCATACATTTTGGAAAACTCTTCACATTACCATTGCTTACACAAACTATGGCATTTGAATTTAACTCATCTTCAAACCCCCATTAATCATATAATTAACATTGCAATCTGGTTTACTCCTGTATACCCTTCCAAAATTACCTTTTTTTCTACAACTATAATCTTTGTCTATTGCTAGGCAGGTTCTGAAATTTCCAGGGTTGAAACTACTGCCACATTTGTAACAAAGTTTTACTCCTCACTGGCATCATTTTTTTACTTCTCCAATTTGATTGCATTTACTGAATAACTGACTTTTGTTTTTTTTTCAGTCTTTCCCTCCATTGCTACTACTTATTATTTAATGTACAAATGTTTTTGATTGCTCTATGCAGTACTACTCGTGGCATTCATTGACATATCAGATCCTACCCATCACATTTCTTGCACCTTTTTACTTTTAGTTTTCATCATGACTTGATCATACGTTATGGTTTTAAATGCACATGACGCAGCCAAGACTCTCAGGGCTGATACGTACTCTTCAATACTTTCTTCATCTTTCTGTGCCCTTGAAAAGCATTTAAACCTTTCCATAACAGTGTTGGCTTTCTTACGGATAACTGTTGTACTGCCTGCTCAAACACATTCACATTTTCTGGATTCTCTACAGGAGGTAAAGTGGTGAATTCCTTTAAACCCACACCACCTAACTAACGTGTGTTTTAGTAAAGCCAATTTTCTTTGTGGTGTGCACTCCTCCCCTTCTAATGCTTCCACATACGCAAAAAATACAGGAAACCACAACTCCCATTCCGTAGGAGGATCTCCCTTTCACTGTAAACGCTGGTGGCGAAGCTATACTGCACATGGCGTAAATGAAGAAGTCACAAATCAAACTATTAAACAAATGAAAGTTGTCATGCACAGAGCACAATACATTTACATGCTGCAGAAATAGGAGGAAGACACCATATAAACTAGTTTGCATTATGCATAAACACTTAATCTGCAAATTAAAGTTGTGCATTTCACCATATCCACAGTATACACTATTTTTTCCCCTTTAATGGTGGCATATCACTGTGTAAATATAGTGCTGGTGATCGCTGCAGTAAATTCTTGCCAATAAATAATGTCACATTCTTTATTGGTGAGCGTATCACCGTGTATTCAACATGCTGGAGAATGCTGCTCTAATTAGTAAAAGTGAAAGGCATGCGTATCACCGTCACAATCGCACGTTCTTATCTTCTTGATGGTGAGCATATCAGGGAGTAATTATAGTGCTGGTGAATGCTGCAGTAAATGATACGTGTATCACCTATGAGCACAGATGTACACGGTGTCGGCCAAAACGTATGTAGGCTGGCTGTAGTCACATCAGGACATGTGACCTAATACAGCCAATAGGAGTTTGCAGTGCCAAAAACAGCCTTCTGTGACGCCTTGGGATATTAATCCCCGACACACAGTACCTTTCTGGTTCCCGCACTTGCCATCCTGTGACTTAGCTGTGCTTCTCCATGGTCGCACTCAAATGTTCACCACCACGCATCTGCGCCTGCCCGAGGCCACCCGGTGGCCATCAGGAGGGCGGGCCCTTAGTCGCGGAGGGCCGCCCCGCCCCTAGACAGGGTCAGACACCCCCCCTCCGGGCAGAGTCGCCTGGTGGAGGGGGCGGCCCAGTGACGCACGTCCGGGGGGCGGCAGGCAGGAAGAAGGTATATCTTCCCCTCAGGCCACTGCGGTGGTCTCTTTGCCGCCCCGGACGTTGCGTGGAACAGAATCAGGCAACTGAGGCTGCGGATTTACAGCCCTGTATTAGCTGAGCGCGGATCTCCTCCTATTGATTAATGTTACGCATGTGCTTGCAAGCTTCCTAAGGCGTATGTGAAAACATGTCGACAGACTTGTCCATCTGTTTGGTTTGCCATAGTTTGAAGCACTTGTAGTCTGGGCTGGGCTGTGGTTTGAAGTGTTGATTCAGGACAGTCACTGCAGCATAGAAGTCAGTGTCCCCCATCTGTGTTAATCAATGTCTCAAACAGATCATATATATTGTATTTATGAGGTTCCTGAGCTCGGGGTAGTCTTAGAGGGTGGAATTCTAGGGCTCTGGAGCAGGTATTTGGGAGGAGACAGTTGGCGGAGTTTGATAAAGGTGCCTCTGTTGTTGGGCTCGCCTGTAAGAAGATGAATAAACTGCTTCTTACCTGAACCTGTGTGTGTTTATTTAAATATAACACAATTTCACCACCACGCATCTGGTTCCTGACCGCAGCTTCCGATTATTGCCAGCAACGCTCCCTGGAACTCTGCCGCTTCTCCCTCTCTCTGCGGCTCCAGTTCTCGGCTCCTTGTTCACATGCAGGACTTGTCACACGTCTTGACTGCTTCGAGGCTGCTCCTTCCGCCAATCATCACCAAATTGTGTTATATTTAAATAAACACACACAGGTTCAGGTAAGAAGCAGTTTATTCATCTTCTTACAGGCGAGCCCAACAACAGAGGCACCTTTATCAAACTCCGCCAACTGTCTCCTCCCAAATACCTGCTCCAGAGCCCTAGAATTCCACCCTCTAAGACTACCCCGAGCTCAGGAACCTCATAAATACAATATATATGATCTGTTTGAGACATTGATTAACACAGATGGGGGACACTGACTTCTATGCTGCAGTGACTGTCCTGAATCAACACTTCAAACCACAGCCCAGCCCAGACTACAAGTGCTTCAAACTATGGCAAACCAAACAGATGGACAAGTCTGTCGACATGTTTTCACATACGCCTTAGGAAGCTTGCAAGCACATGCGTAACATTGATCAATAGGAGGAGATCCGCGCTCAGCTAATACAGGGCTGTAAATCCGCAGCCTCAGTTGCCTGATTCTGTTCCAGCCGGGAATATTCCTTGATGACATCCTGGTGTTTTCTCGTTCTCCCGAACTGCCAAATAGCTGAGCAGATGACATGGAGATGGCTTTGGCAAATGTCAGGTGACAAGAGCGGCAACTGTGGACTTGAACACCGCACTGCACCCCGAACATGTGCCCTGCTAAGGGACATGCGTTCTCTCTATGTGGGCGATTGAACCTTTTTGCGAAAGTATGCATGAGTGAGAGGCAGAATCCCAGTGCGGAAACACCAGGAAGGACAACAGCTGCACTACAACAACTGTCCCTTGATGTACAAGAGACAGAGGGCATGTTGTAGAGTGGCATACGGGGTACCCCGCAAAACAACAAAGAGGATGACAATGAGATATTTGTGATATCGTTCGCAGGAAAAGGAGGCAACTGTAGAGATTGGGGAAACGTCGGTAAGAGCACTGATAGGCATGGGGGCATCAGTCAATGTAAGGGACTCAGCCCAATACAACAAACGCACACCGTGCCCCAAGCTGACCCACACCATGGCAAAGATCTACTTCTACGACAGAGCCCTTGCATCTGCAAGGTATTTTGGAGATTGAAGTAATGGATGAAGGACGATTGACACAAGCCTGATTTCAGGTCAATGAAGGGGATACCGACACAGTGCTAGGGTGCCATACAACAGAAGACCTATGCCTAGTCTTCTTTGTAAAGCAAGTGCACAAGTCGCATGCTGACCCCATCATGTAGAAATTCCCTCAGCTGTTCAGAGGCCTAAAGCAGCTCAAAGGCAAACAAGTTAATTTGCATATTGATGATGTGGTGAGACCAACAGCACTGTGACACAGAAGAGTCCTTTTTCACTCGTGGCCAGAGGTGGAGAAAGTACTAAGAGACCTGGAGCTGAAGGGGGTCATTGAAAAGGTCACTGGCCATGCCGTGAGTATCCCTAATAGTGATCGCACCGAAACCTAAGCAGCCAGGGGCAATCAGACTGTGAGTAGATTTGAGACTCCCAAACAAGGCCAGATGGCAGGATCTGCACATCACACTAACCATGGATGACATTGTGTCAGACCTGAATGGCACCCAATGGTTCTCGAAATTGGACCTCAATGCTGATTTCCACCAGCCAGAGCTTTAACCTGCAAGCCGGTACATCAATCTCGCCTGCGGCTAAAATTTGGCATCTCCTTGTGTACTAAGGTGCTCCTTAACACCATAAGAGAGACCTTATCTGGCATGATGGGAGTACTAAATATAAGCAGCATCTTGATTTTTTCTGAGACCCTCGAAGAACATCACAAGAGTCTCAGAGTTACCCTGAAATGACTGGCAGACTGTCAGACTGTGGGCTGACTCTACAAAAACAGAAATGTTCCTTCTACACAAACTCTGTAGACTTCTTCGGCTATGTGTTTCTGGGATGTACTATAGATTGATCTGAAGAGGGTGAAGGCCACTCGTAGTGCATGTGTTCCCCAAAATGCCACAGAGGTAAGGAGCTTTCTCAGTATGGCAGCATACTACGGCCTGTTTACCCCAAACCTGACCAACTTGGCCGAGCCACTGAGAGCCCTTATGCTCCCAGGACCTGGTACTCACGTGCAGATGCTGCATTTCGCCAAGTGAAAGGGGACCTCCTTGATAATTCAACAATGGCATACTTTAACCCTCAGCATTGGACTGAACTTGTGGTCGATGCCAGCCCATTAGGCCTCTGGGCTGTCTTACAAAAAAAGACTAAAGGCTTGTGGGTGTCCATTGC
This sequence comes from Lissotriton helveticus, assembly GCF_964261635.1. Lineage (NCBI taxonomy): Eukaryota > Metazoa > Chordata > Amphibia > Caudata > Salamandridae > Lissotriton > Lissotriton helveticus. The sequence continues at coordinate 138,063,782 of NC_136068.1, read as the reverse complement.
CTACGCAAGTAGAGCTTTCGGATTCTGAAACCCTGTATGCCAAGATCGAACAAGAGGCCCTAGCCATCCAGTGGGTGTGTTGCCACTCCCACTTGTACTTATTTGGGCAACACTTTTGCCTGGTCACTGATAACCAGCCCTTGGTTTCTCTGTTTGAAGTAATGGCACAGTTATAGCCCCCAAGGATCGAGTGATGGGTGGTGCATCTATAGCTTTACTCGTTCAAGGTGATCTACAGCCCCAGAGTGAACAACCCAGTGGACTACCTGTCCCGGCATCCCCAGAAGCCGAGAACAGATGGACAATGATGAAACTGAGGACTTTGTGAGGATGGTGGTGTATGAGGCATGCCCTAAAGCCTTATTGATTGAGGCAATTAAGGAGTCTTCATTTATGGGTGAAAGTATAGGGAAAGCAAAGGAGGCGCTCTCCCAAAAGCAGTTCAAAATCACGGACGCCCTCAGAACAACACACCAGAAGTTAGCAATGGAGAGTCCGAGACAAACTAAGCACTAGTGAAGAGGGGCTGCTGTCTGGGGTCGGCATATTGTGATTCCCAAAAGTTTGTGAGCCAGGGTGGTCGATCTAGCTCATCAAGGTCACCAGGACCTGGTCCAGACCAAAGCGAGACAGGGATAAGGTGTGGCTCCCCAAGGCGGCTACCCAAGTAGAAGATAAAGTACACAGCTGTCAGTCATGTGCCATTACCAGCGGAGAACCGCTTCCTGCACCAGTGCTTACAGAGGAACCTAGTTTGAAACCCTGGTTGAAAGTCAGCATGGACTTTGGGAGCTTCCCTGACAGCCGACTCAGCACAGTGATGTTGGATTCACATACAAAATTCTCAATTTTCAATCAACAGCCTTTTTGAAAGTGGAGCCAATCCTACAGAAGGTATTCACCTTGTTTCAGAGGAGATCAAAACAGACAACGGCCCCCCATTCCAAGGACAAGAGTTTTAGGATGATCTCACCTCCCTTGCCATTAAACACCAGAGAGTGACCCCCGCAATGGCCTCAGGCCAATGGTGAAGTGTAACGTTTCCTATATACACTAATGAGCCCTCTGCATAGGAGTATAGAAGAAGAAAGGATGCTGATTGCTTCCTCCACAGGTTCCTCAGGGTCTACAGGCAAACCTCTCATAGCACCCCCAATTGTGCCGCAGTAGATCTTCTATTCCAAAGACCAACTCATGACAGCATCTTGGTAGGCCCAAGCTGGCAACCTACGACACTGGATGTTGTGGCAGTGCAAGATAAGACTGGCGGACAGTTATGCCAAACCTGAGAAAGCAGGACCACCACCCAGGGTGGAAGTTCCACACTCCTTTTTTGGGTCTCGCTGGAAATGCATCCGTAAGGATGCATCCAGCTGGAGACCAGTAGCGATCACTCTGGGGGGAATGACGGACCGTAGGGTGCGCGAGCTTTTTCTCTCCTGGATGCGCGAACGCGCACGTCGCGTCCCGCGCCGTACACATCGCAGACAGACACTCGCTCACACACCCCCTCCCCCACAGTCACACACACGCACTCCAAGACACACACACACACGCACGCACACACACACATACACAGGCCGCCTCTCCGCCCCCCCACGCGCGCACGCGCGTACATGCTTCCCCCCCCCCCCCGCCCGCCCGCCCGCCGCTCAGCAACGCACTCACCGGCTTCCTCTCCTCAGCTGCAAGGCCCGGCAGCAGGACTCTTCTTCCCTCCTTCGGCACCGGGGCGCAGGGTAGGCTCCTGCCTGCTCCGGTGCTCCACACGGCTCCAATCGCGGCTCTTCCGTGGGAGGCGGGGTAGGCTCCCGCCCTCCTACTTCCTGTTTCCTGTTGTCGCGCCGGCCTGCCTGACTTCCTGGTCGCAGGCCGGCAGAGTAACGAGGATGTTTTGCGGTATTTATTTATTTATTTAATTATGCATTTTTATATAGAGCAGACTTTACCCGAAAGCGGTATTTATTTATTTATGTATTTATGCATTTTTATATAGCGCGGACTTTACCCGAAGGCGGTATTTATTTATTCATATATTTATGCATTTTTATATAGCGCGGACTTAACCGAAGGCGGTATTTATTTATTCATGTATTTATGCATTTTGAAAAACGAATCTGACTTTGTGTAATACTTCAGTGAGGATATCTCATCTAACTTTCCTGTCTAATGTTTATCATTTGGGGCAGAGACAACACTATGCTAAGTGTTTGCAGAGAGTGCGCGCCTTTTATTATTACACAATAATGTACACATTTATTTTAAGACAAAAGATGTACAATATATTTTTTATTTCGTCTATAACGACCATCCACCAAATCTACAAGGGAGACAATATTTAACAGAACTGTGTGTAGATAATGCATTGTTTTTTTTCTCTGAAACCATGACTGTATGCGTGATCCCCTCCTTCGAGCCCCCGCCCCCTCAGATCCTCAGTGCATCCCAGTTGACGCACTGAGTTGGACATCCCTGTGTTCTGCATTTCATTGTGAAAGACATAACTATACAAGATCGTGTAGAAACAAAATGCTTTTCTACCATAAACTTCGGGGTGAAACTTAAAAGTTGGCATGATTTTTGTGAGTGTGTGTTTTATCTGACAGCACAGTTGTCATTTCATGCACAGTTGCATACACAGGGGCAGGAATGCTTGCTCTTAAAGCAGTGTAACCAGAACAGAAGGGCTTCAGAAACAGACGTGCGTGCACAACAGAGCTGCTCGCCTTTTAATTCACTTGCAAGAACTGGAGACATGATTTTAGTCTTTTTTCCCCAGTTGTTACATAACTCCTTAATTCGTTCTGGGAAGCACTTGTAATGACGTTCGCCATTAAGAACCGGACGACGATTTCCCAGAGATCTTGCGGGGTCCAGTCCTGTTTTTTCATCCAGTCATCCCGGTTTGAGTCCATAGGTTGACTGGGTTTGCTTAACCCTGTGAAAGGTGAGGGCGAGGAAAGGTGTCCATTCACTCCCAGTACAAAGGAGCATGGAAGTCTATTCACTGGGCTCTGATAGCAGCATGTGGGTCATCCCTGACCCCTGGCCACCCTTGTTGCTGGTAGTAAAGGGCGTTGCAGTGAAAGGGACTGCGCTACACCACCCTCTCCCACTACAGATTACCCCATGAAGCAGACATCTCAAGCTCATTACATGTGGGTAATTCCTACCGGAAAAAAAATACTGCAGTATGGGAAGGGCTCTCCTACTGGGAGCTGCATCAGGAGGGAAGGTCTATGCCGTGAGCACTGCCATGTGATTGTGCACTGATTTATTTTGATTGCTCAGGCTGTATTAGTGCTGGTGCAATTTCATAATGTCATTTCTTCAATACATTGATTGCACCATTGCAACACTGCACCACTATTTCTGGTGGACATAAAGTGCACATGTGAACTATAACAAAAATTTATCTGGGTTAAAATGATAAGACGAGCCAAATTTGCACATATATTTCTGGATTGCAGAGATTAACTTTAGTAAGATTGTTTACTTTCAACCACACTGCATTACAACATGGCACAAAAATAATAAAGCCAATAGATATTGTATAGGCAATACCTGTAGGGCTATGCCGATGATTGTTCTTTTAAAGTCTTTATAGCTGAGTGTGTGAATGGGTGATATCCTGAACCATGACATACCTCTGGTTACACTTGAGTGTGTTTGGGCTTTCCCGTGAGTCTCTGTGTCTGGCTTCAGGGGTGGCAAGGATCCGTGCTGAGATAGATGGCTGTCTGTATGCTTTTAACCCCGTGCACCATCCCAATCAATAGGATTAAATGCTACCTGGAAGGGGTAAACAACCTTTACAACGAAACTTTTACAACGACCTACCATTACAACGCAACTTTTACAACGCAAACTATTACAACGCATTGCTCTGGGGGGCGCTCTAGGATAGGGAATAGGTTAATTTACTATCCAATAACCTTCCCTACTATCCATGGGGACTGGAGTTGGAATAGTAAATTAAACTATTCATTATCCAGCGCCTAAAAGCATTATGCGTTGTAATGGTATGCGTTGTAAAAACCGCGTTGTAAAGGTAGGCATTCCTGCACTTATATTCGACTGACTTGAAATAGGGCGGTTAATGCCTCACTGTTCATTTGTGGGCACAGCTGTCTGTCACAGAATAAAGTCGTTCTTAGACAGCTGCTGTTCCACTTAATGTTACAAATACTATAGGTGTCACATTTGTGAAAGTTAAAACTATTGGCATTGTAAATGACAAAGCTATTACTTTAGCTATTACTATAGCTATTTTCACAACCAACACATAAATAAAAAAAAATGTAATTCACAATACCAATGGCTCAAACTTTCCTAATGCGAGACCTATTGCATTGCAAATGCTTGTTTAAAGGAGACATGGAAGGTGGAAAGTATTCAAGGGACAATGGTCACTGTCAAGAGGCCTCACCCCAATAGCCAGAAAGGTATCAAGGATCAAGAGCTCCTGCTTCAGTTGACGGACAGAACAGTGACTACGGCGAAGATGGGGGAGCAAACTAAGGGGGCGGGACGGCACCCGGCATTTCCAACCGCAGCACTCGGACACAGGTCGACCGACAGAGCATCTAGCCAGGTACTGACAGGAGCAATAGCCAGTCCATGAACAGACATCCAAACACGGGAGGATAGCGGAAGTAGCATCCCAGTCAACATGTGTGAAGGCATCCAGAGGTATGGACTTCACCCCAACCCCTTTCCAAGTCAGAAGCTGCGAGACTATGTCTGCCCAGTAGGAGAACATGTTCAGGGACTCTCCATGTAAATAAAAGTTGAATGGGATGCACAGTGCCACCCGGTCTCTACTAAACATGGTTTTCTTTCTCGCACCTAGAAGGCCAAGCTCGACCTGATACATAAATAAAGGTACAGGGCGGTCACCCGGAGACACTCCTGCGATACAAGTTTTAAGTGTGTTTGTTGCGTCATTATAGCTTCAGCACTAAGACCTAACACGGATTGGAAGCAGACTCCACCCTAGGGAAAAAAAGGTGGGTGTCAATTTACTAAGGGTTAAAGGGTCATTGTGGTTGTAATCATGGCCACCGGACTTATGCAATTGTGCAACCGTGGCTTTTGACCTAGTTAGATTTACTGCCCTTGCAACATTCTTCATCTTCATAACTTGCAGGTGTTTTGTTTGGTTACATTTTATCGCTTAGACGGATCAAAAGTTACTAAAAACGCTACCACATGCAGGTCTCCTGTCAGATACAGATTGCTGTGTTTCGGTGTTAAACTTATAAGGAGGTGAAACCTTTGCGCAATCTGTGTTCACGTGGATAAGAATGTCAAAACTACTTAAGTAATGCGGCTTCCAAATGTGCCACATTATTTCCGCCACATAATTTAATCAACCTTGCCGCATAATTCCAACATCCCTTGTCATAAATCAAACTGGTCGACTGTTATTCCTCTTGCATTTGGCAGTATTTTGGTGCCACTGTTCTCTTGCATCACTCGTTCACTCATTTCGTGCATTACAGTCCAGCAAACTAAAGTGAGGGTATCTAGGGCTGGCATTTTCAAGTAATGTCCATAGGAGATCAACTTCAGCCTGCTAAAGTGTTGCAGCCACCGCTATGGTCTCCAGCAGGATTCTACTCCACCAGCTGGTCACGTGCCCATGGCTTGGGGTTTAAACTCGTTTAGTAAAGTCCGTTATTCCATCAACCAAACCACTCTTCAGGGATTGTTGGGTGTCTAGGCCCGGAAAATGAGGGCGTAGAGAACCGCAGCCAGGTAACCTCCCTAGCTTAATTTTAATCCCCTGAACAGGCATGATGCAGGACCTGGGGGGAAAAGGTGTGACATAGCTCTTGTGTCTGGTGTAAAATAGGAATTTGGTTAGCGATATTTATGGTTGCAGCCAGATGCTAAACGTGCCCAGCTCTTGCAGACACAACTGAGACCTATCCTTCAACCCTGAGACAATCCGACAGGGAGCAACCCCCGGAGAGAAGGACCAGAATATGATAAGTGAACACCACTTTGCTGCTCAATAAAATATCCCGCCTGCTCGACACGGTCTGAAGTAGGCACAAGTTTATTAGCGCCATGCCGAACTCTAATGTAAATAGAAAACAACAAGATTGCTAAACTCTCATCTCCAGTCCTTTATAGACAGTTTCACTATTGAGCCTGACTCCACTCTCCTCCTGTGGCTGTTTGAGTTTTTTTTTAAAGGGATTTCAGTAGGTGGCCGCACTCCCACCTGCAATTACAAAATGACACTCAACGAGCAAGGATGAAATTGTCTTGGAGGCCAAAAATATAATTGGGGTTTCCCTACCAATATTGTTACTTTTTATCACCACCGTTCCCTACACACTACTCAGTCAGAATATCTTTATTCGACTTATTACAAGTCATACAAAGAAACAAAACAATAAAACCCTGAGAAGGGATATATACTTAAATAACCCTTCGATAACCTAAAAAACATCAAACTAAATGCATATTATATTATAAATGCTATATACAAGAATAAATAGAAAATACATTATACAATCCATCAAAGAAAAACATGACAATTTTTTTTAAAAAGTTTAAGGCGACATCTAACCTCCCCTTTTTGCCCTTACAGCGGCCACTAAGAAGTTTGCAATACAAAAAGTTATGCGGGGATTAGTCAGGAGTTGTAGGTAAAGCAACGCCGGACGCACCTGAGTAAAGCCTACTTCTTTCAGGATAGGGAGCAAATATTTTCTTCTCTGCTCATGGTATAGACTACAAAACATAATAAAATGCATTGTATCCTGAACAGAAAAATGGTCACAACTGCAAGGGGGGGCTAAATCTGGCTTCTGCCAAGATGTAAAAGAACCTAAGTAAAAATGTATCAGGTTAAACCTAAATTTAGTTAATAAAAACCTGTGGTAAGGGACTGTAACAAAAATGAGATAAGATGCAAGGGATGATTCGCTCACCAAGAAATTATGAGCCCTAACTGCTGGCTTCTGCATTTCAGCTTCTTCACGACGCGTTTCCTTCATAACCCTGAATGACTGTTTTATAAGGTCTATGTCCAGAGCTCTAATTTTATCTGGGCTTAGAAAGAGTTCTGGGCGGCCCAAATCAGTAAATGATTTGATTAAATAGGCCAACCATGGGATGCTACTATGTTTATCAAGTAATAAGACATCCTTCAATATTATGTGGTTCAAAGGGAGATCTTCGTTCAACCACATTTTCAGCCACAGAGTTAGAGGTGCTAAGCTCAATGAGTCTGACAGGTAGGATAAACCCACCTCTTTATGAATGGAAAGAGTCGGAGTTGACTGAGGGATAGAGAGAAGCGATCTTATAAATCTATTTTATGCCCTTTGAATGGGATCAAGATTCACGTACCCCCACAAAGGGGATCCATAAAGGGCAATAGCAACAGACTTGCACTTATAGATCTTTAAAAGGGCTTCCATGGGCCTGGCGCCCAGCTTGCCAGAAAAGCCCAGGAGCGCTGAGGAAGATCTTATGACCGCCAGCCTCTTTGCTCTAATCTGTGGCCCCCACGTTCCATTCTGGTCAAACAAAACACCCAAGTAGGGAAATGTGGTTACCTTGGTCACCAGGGCCCCTCTGCAGAAAAATGATTTATGTTTCTTTTTGAAACGTTCGCGGCCCATAACCATGGTATGCGATTTAGCGGCATTGACCCTAAGGTCTAGGTTATCCATGAAGGAGCCAAAAGCGTCCAAAAGACGCTGCAAACCTACACCAGTGCGAGCAATCAACACGGCGTCATCCGCGTACAGGAGTGCCGGAATTTGGACATCTCCTGCACGTGGTACGTCCGCGTCCTGGTCTCGCAGGTATTCCCCCAGGCCATTGATGTAGATGGTAAAAAGCGTGGGCGCTAAGATGCAGCCTTGCCGGACCCCTTTTAAAGATTTAAAAAGCGGGGTACATCTGCCGTTGTTAGACACTCGGACAGCTGCAAAAAGCTCCTGATGCATGGTGGCCATGAACATTACCAAAGCTTCATCGATACCCATCTCCAAAAGAATTGTCCACAGTTTTGCCCTATTGACGAGGTCAAAGGCCGAGGATAGGTCCATAAATGCTAAAAACACAGAACCCTCCTTGGCCACCGTATACTTTGAGATGAGTAAATGCAGATTAATACATTGTTCGACGGTCCCTTTTCTCTCCCTAAAACCATATTGTAGGTCAGACAACCCACCACAGCCCTCAACGTTCTCCCTCAGTCTAGATAAAAGGACTCTGCCCAGAATTTTTATCGTTGAGTCCAAGAGGGATATAGGCCTATAAAACGCGGGGTCATCCCGCTGACCTTTGTTTTTAAAAATAGGGACGATGGTGGATCTGGCCCACGAGGCGGGAGCTGGGTTACGATTAACTGCATTAAACACATTTGACATAACCTCAGCCCACAGTTTAGGAGAGTACATAAAAAAGTCAGCAGGGACTCCATCGGGACCGGGTGCCTTATGTTTGGTGGTAGCCAAGATAGCTTTCTCCACTTCTTGTGGGTTAAAAATGATGGGATGGGGGACCACACTTATTAATGGAACATCTTTACAACCAACTTCATCACCCCCATAAACATTTTTAAAGAAACACAACCATTTTTCATCTTTGATCACGCAGTCCATAGGTGCATTACTTTCAACAGAGAATATGGGCTGTTTGACAATCTCCCAAAATCTCCTACTGTCCTTCAGCACTGCTGCCGAGAGGAGATTGTCCCATGTTTCGCTTTTAATGGTGTCTTTGCGTATCTTGACGGCTGACTTATAGTTTTTCCTTAAACTCAGGATTACATCTTTGTCCCTTGGAATCTTTTTTAAAGCTGCCAACAGTTCTCTATGTGCTTTTGAGCATGTAGAATCAAACCATCGCTTATGTCCTTGTCCACCCTGGAATGGTTTTGCTGAAAGATCCTTGGATACCTGAGTACAGATTGCCTCATAAGCCGCTACTATGTGAGTACCTTGTGAGCCCGGATTTTTGCAGATCTCCACATTATCTTTGATATTAGGAAAACATTTTCCATAAAAAATTTCCGGAATCACTTTAGCCCACTTCACTCGTCGGTCTTGATCAGTGGACCTCAGTGGGTGAGCCGGTTTTAGTTTCCTTGGTGGCACCCCCATCTGGGCACCCCAGGCCACTTCGAGTAAAACCGGGTTATGGTCACTATAGTGTGTAGCAACTGTACAATAAGCCATGGTCTGATTTAAGATCCCTGGTGAGACAAAAATGTAATCAATCACTGTGCCATTTTGGGCACCGGTAAAGGTTGGCAATCTCAAACCACTATCCGGTTCATACAAGTCGTAGTTGGCCAACAGGTCCTCAAGCTCCTGGCCCTCAGCAGAATGTTCGAAATGAGGGCCCTGTAAGGCTGCATCATCAAACTCATTTGTACTTCTTCCCTTACATGATAGGTTACATAAATGAATATTAAAATCGCCTAATAAAATAAACTCAAAAGCTAACTCGGTATTCTGTACTGCCGTATTTAAAATATTGTCCAAACTGGAGATATTGCGACCGCTATATTCAGAATTCCCTGAATTGTAGAAATTTACATATAAAGTCCTACATTTTTTGTTAGTCACCCTTTCAATCATTAGGATATTGTCAGAGTCAGTACTGATCTCCCTGTAGCTGCCCGCTAAATCTAATGAAAACAAAATCACCAAGCCACCTTTGGCTCTACCCGCCCTGCTAGCCACTGCTGGTTTAGTAAAACAGGTGAACCCATCCCACCAAAGATTGCTGGATTTGTCCCATGTTTCTTGCAAGGCGATTATATGGTGCTTAGTGACAAAGCTCGACCAGGAATTGTCCTGGCGTTTTGCAGCTAAGCCTGCTACGTTCCAACTAATAATCCTACAGTAATCAGTAGGTAACCTTAATTCATTTGTAACCTCTGAATCACCCTCCGCTACTGGTTGCAATAATGTGCCTTGGCTGTTGTCAACTAGACACGGGCTCTGTATGCCCTCTCCCCCCGTACTCAAGTCTACCGCAACCACAGTACAAGATTCAAACAATTGCTGTACAGAAATCATTAACACTTGAGACTCTGGTGCTACATTGGGGGCAAGAATATTTGGTTGCTCAAAAATATTCAAATCTCCGCATTTTACTATTGGGTTATTCAACACCTCCCTATCCGTGTCAAATCCTGGTACGAGTCAATCACAAGTATTCAGGTCAGATAGAGGACCAAACCTATTTCCTGTGGCAAACCCCCACTCAAAAGGAGTAGCCACCTGACCCTGTCCATATGAAGCTGGGTTCCACATAGGTTGTGGAATATTTGGGCGTGTAGGAAAATGGTCATTTCTCAACCAGTGTGAGGGCCTAAATCCCTGCGCGCTATGTTCATGGCCCGTAAGGCCAGAACCCCAGCCATTAAGCCTTGGATCGTGTGCAAGGGCTTGCCTGTTAGTTGACTCTGTGTGATAATTAAATCTTCCAGGCTCACGATATACTGTGTGCTTGAACCAGTCATTAAAATGTTGAGATGTGGTACCCCCTCCCCAGCTACTGGGGTTAGTGTGTCTTTTGTGACTTGGAATAATGGGTATAGTAGCAAACCGAGTCACATCATAAAAGAACTTTAGCGTGAGAGGAACTATAGAGCCGCTACGACGTTGGGGTGGGAAAACGTTATTCAAAATTCCTGGGAGGACCTCGGAATTGGCAAAGTTTAGAATGACACAGTCCCCCTGGAACTTTTTGGGCTTACTGCCAATCCAGGGGACCCTCCTAGTCATAACAATATCCCCTGCCAATTTATCAAGCCCTTGTTGTGCCATATACATATTGTTGGAGAGCCAATGTAATGCTTTATCTTTTAGATCTTGATTGGTCTCTTTTATCCCTTGTAATAGGACCGGGACATTCGCCAGCACCAACACTACTGGCGAAGCTTCCACAACAAATTGGGCAGAAACATCCTCTTGTTGTGTAACCACTGTAGAACCAGGGATACTGTTTCGGCCATCTCCATTGTCTACGACAGCGTCCTGACCAGGAATAGGTACAGAAGGTAACGCTGGCAAAAGCAGCGGACCTTGTTGCATGGGTTGTGAATTGCTTATGGTTGGGGTGACCTCCACGACTGTGGGTATTAAATTTGTAACGAGAGAGGATAGATTCTCAACCTCATCTACTAGTTTAATATGTACCCCGCCCAGTTTTTTAACCTCAGATGTTATTTTATCTAATTTCCCGATGAGGGGTTTAATTATTGTCCTGATCTTGATGTCTATCATTTCTTGGATCCTATTAAAAAGGTCATCATCGATAGTGCATTTGGACTCTATATCAATATCGGGCTCCGTATGTCTCCCCCCCCGCCTAGTGGGTGGTGTGGCGGGTTTTTTCCTTCCTAATTGTTTCCCCCCCCCTCTTTGCTTGAAGTCTTCTGCAGGCTCTAACAGCCCGTGTTGAAGGCTGCACGGATTGTGAATCTTCCTCCGGAACAGCTGGCTGATGGTTGACATCACTAAAAACGCTGTCTGATAGGTCTATTAAATCAGTTCTATCTATTGATAAGTCAACATCAGCGTCAGCATCAGCAGCTACCTTAATGCTGTTATTTTGAGGATCTTGTTCTGCAGAAACTGACGGTTGTTTTTCAATGAGTGACTCCGATGTCGCAGTACTTAGGATGCTTGTAGAGGGGCTATCTGTATGCAAAATAGGTGATTGGCTTAGCCCGAGAGATTGCCTTCTCTTATTATTAATGTTACTGACTACTTGTACCAAGTATGAGTCAATAGTATTCACAGCCTCGACCGGGGCAGGAATCAACTTTTTTCCCATAATTGCTAAGATATTTTGTGATGATCCTCAGGGCACAAATCTGGTGGGTACAGACAATATTGGCAATGATGTACCATGCAGGTCAGTCAACCATCCAGTAATGGAAAAAGAGGCCAATGCCTATTAAATTAATAAAATCAAAATTAAACTAAACTGGAAACAGTACCTTATAGAATATGTAGGAGATATCAGGGGGGTGGCCTAGCCTGGCCTCTTCGTGCCGATGAGGGCCGTAGAGGGCCCGCCCTTTGCCCGGGCTTAGCCCCGGGCGTCCCGCGACGCGGGTTTCTGCCCGCCTTTGAACCCGCTCGCGCTCTCTGTGCGCGTCACTCTACGCGCCGCCGCGAGGCCTGCCGGGTGTTGTGGTTCCCGGAGCGGCGGCGCGGAGTTCTACGGGCGGATGACTCCTGGCGGTGGCGGCTTCTCCCTCTGTGGTGCAGCGTGTGGAAAATCAGGTAGGTAGCGGTCTCCCCCGCTTTGCCGGTTTCTGCCCGCCTTTGAACCCGCTCGCGCTCTCTGTGCGCGTCACTCTACGCGCCGCCGCGAGGCCTGCCGGGTGTTGTGGTTCCCGGAGCGGCGGCGCGGAGTTCTACGGGCGGATGACTCCTGGCGGTGGCGGCTTCTCCCTCTGTGGTGCAGCGTGTGGAAAATCAGGTAGGTAGCGGTCTCCCCCGCTTTGCCGGTTTCTGCCCGCCTTTGAACCCGCTCGCGCTCTCTGTGCGCGTCACTCTACGCGCCGCCGCGAGGCCTGCCGGGTGTTGTGGTTCCCGGAGCGGCGGCGCGGAGTTCTACGGGCGGATGACTCCTGGCGGTGGCGGCTTCTCCCTCTGTGGTGCAGCGTGTGGAAAATCAGGTAGGTAGCGGTCTCCCCCGCTTTGCCGGTTTCTGCCCGCCTTTGAACCCGCTCGCGCTCTCTGTGCGCGTCACTCTACGCGCCGCCGCGAGGCCTGCCGGGTGTTGTGGTTCCCGGAGCGGCGGCGCGGAGTTCTACGGGCGGATAACTCCTGGCGGTGGCGGCTTCTCCCTCTGTGGTGCAGCGTGTGGAAAATCAGGTAGGTAGCGGTCTCCCCCGCTTTGCCGGTTTCTGCCCGCCTTTGAACAAGCTCGCGCTCTCTGTGCGCGTCACTCTACGCGCCGCCGCGAGGCCTGCCGGGTGGTGTGGTTCCCGGAGCGGCGGCGCGGAGTTCTACGGGCGGATGACTCCTGGCGGTGGCGGCTTCTCCCTCTGTGGTGCAGCGTGTGGAAAATCAGGTAGGTAGCGGTCTCCACTACTCCTAAACATGCCTCCTCACTGTACAACCACCACACTACTTCCTTCCAGAAAGACATACTACATGTCACCATACGGCTTATGCTACTCTGCACCGCCTCTGGCAGTGAGGCCACAGGTGCGATGGCACGCAACAAAACATGTACCTATCCTCCCCGCCCCATAAGAGCGCTACAATAGAATGCAAAAATACTGCCACATACAAAACCCAATGGCACACTGTTAGACCTGTCTGCCTCTGGGAGTTCCCTACCAATTAATCATTTATTTTGTCCCCTTTGGCCTCCTAGTGTTACCATTTTTTTTATTTTATGTTCGCCAGAATTTTTCTAGTGTTGTCAGGGGGCTAGGTGTTCCTTGACGTTGTCACCTTTTCTTACTTTTGAGGCCTAGTCACCCTCATGAGAGCTGAGGGAAACATAGAGACCTAAAATGGTGGCCAGCAACTGTCATAACGGTTAACTTAGTGAGGCTGACCCATTGGACTACATGGAGAAGGTTCTGGAACCTTCTGGCAGTTTCCAGTAGTCAGAGGCCAGCCTATGTAAGGCCAAGTCCAGGGCGGCCATTTTGAGTAGTGAGTGACCAGAAGAAGTGTGAGGTAGTCCAGGACAGGAGGGAAGCGATTTAGAGAGGAGGACAGCGCAGACTCAGGGATAGATCGACCTGTGGGCCGGCTAATTACCTGTGCTGATGCAACCCCTCTTGGGTTGACCAAACCCTGACCTGTTAGATCCATAACTAATTTTCAAGCAGGTCCTCTTATCGGCCTCACAAAAGCTCTGGAGCGGTAAACTGACTTCAAGACTGACCGGGAGCGAGAGATTAGCTCTAGAGAGAGGTCGTCACCACAGTGGATCTAGATCTCCACGCCGTTCTGCTGGTGGGGAGCGAACATCAGCTACGGTAGAAACGTTGTGTGTGGGGAGCAGCACTCACCGTGTGGGTGACTCGAGGCATCAGCTGTCAGCCCGTCAACGAGTGGGTTGCCCCCTCCATCGGGTCAGTTTCCGACCGCTGTGTTGGTGGAGGCGCGGCTCAGAGGAGGCCGTCTGAGAAGAGGAGGAATCCCGTGGTGACGTCGAGAGAGAGGCGGGGAGACGTGGATCGAGGCCGAGTAGAGGCGTCGACCTGAACCAGGGAGTCTCCGGTGTCATCAGAAGGGGCGGATCCTGCCTCAGAGGGATCCTGGTACGAGGAGCAACGCGAGTTGAGGAAAAGCGCCCCCCGTGAATCTCAGCTGAGTCTTCCCATCTCCGGCGCTGGAACGAGTGATCGGAGCACATCGGAAACTCGAGCCGAGTCAGCCCACAAGTGCGAAGTAAGCTGGGAAACTTGTGGGGAAGCGGGAGGCGACACAGCGAGAGAACTGTGAACTCTGTACCGCCGGACTAAAAAGTACTGCAATTAGACATTACGGCTTTGGAGCAACATCCTTTAGAGATCGAATTCAATAAATTAAGAAACTATTGAGGCACTGAGGGTGTGAGAAGGGAGAAGGTGCCCTGAGAAAATGGGCCCCTGGCACAAGTGTTGAGAACCGGATTATAGGGCTAAATTAGAGGCCGGAGGTCAATGTTATAATAACTCCACAGTGCATTAAATGTCCTTTAAGAGCCGGATCGTTCCCAATTGAAGTAGAGCAAAAGCATAGCCATAAGAATGTATGAGTAATTTGCCTGTCTTCTTTTAGTTGAATTGCTGGCTGTGACACTTGCCAGGAACGCTGCTCGGGGTAGAAGCTGTGCAGCTGTAAGCTCAAGCTAATTCAGACCCTGAGTTCTTATGGGTAATGTACATGTCAGATTACAAATTGAAGAGCATTAATCTGTTAATGTGACCTATCCAATCTGCACTATTTATGCTGGCAAGTGACCCTGTTGATAATGTTGCTGGTTGATCTCAAATGAAATGTAACAAGAATTAATCTTCACTGAAATGAGGAAGTTAATGAATATTGCTTATTGAATGTGAAAATTCCTATTGAACTGAATGTATACATTAATTTGATTTAAAGAAAAAGAAAAAGGTACAAAGAGAATTTTCATAAAAGGTACTGGTATTTTTCTAAATTGGTGTGGCGTCCTTTATTTTTAGTGGTAAGACATTGGGTTACTGTGAGTGAGTTTGTAAGCACTACACGAAAACCTCGGAGGTTAGTTGTGACCACTCTGCGCCGGGCTACCCTATGTAGTCTAGGATTCCTAGGTCTAACATAATTGGTGTTTCAGCGGTGGGATACGAGTTTGTGCTTACAGCCATTTAGTAGTAACGCAGTGTGTACCACAGGCCTACACCTGGAGTTTTCTCCAAGCGGACCCCCTGATTATATTTTTGTTTTTTCCAAATTTACTTCTGGTGGTGGGTGGAGGTAGCTTCTAAATACCCTCTTAATTAATTCCTTCCAAGTGGCTGTCCCTGACTCTCATTGGCAAAATGGAATTTGCCCTGGAAGAAATGGAGACCTATACTGTGGCCCAACTTAGAGACTTTTGCCAAAATATGGGAGTGTTCTTTAAGCGTGGTGCTAAAAAGGGGGAACTCCAGACCAGTTTGAGGGCGTGGGTGGCAGCACACCCAGAGGGGAAGGAGGAGGAAGAGGAGGAGCGGGACACGGTCATCGGGATAGATGAGTTGTACCTGCCTGAGAGGGAGAACCTACTGATAGGTCCAAGAACACTCTCAAGGGGGGGCAGCAGTGTTTCCGTGAGGAGTTTGACTGAAGCCGAACTAGCGGACAGGAGGGAGAAAAGACAGTTGAAGTGGGAGTTAGCCCGGTTGGAAAAGGAGAAGGAGGAGCAGAGGATGGCTCACGAGTTGAAACTCAGAGAGTTAGATCTCAAGGCCCTACAGGCAGGGACTTCCAGTTCTCCAAATGGTGGCAGCAAATCTAAGGACTTGACCAGGGAACCCAGACCCTATTTACCCAAGGACGTAGTCGCCAGCTACAGCGCAGGGGAGGACATCGCCAAGTGGCTGGCTGCCTATGAGGTCTCTTTAAGAGCCCATGGGATACTGGAGAAACACTGGGGGGGTGGCTTGTATAAATACATGCCTCCTGCAGGAAGGGATACACTTTTGGCCCTAGAGCAGGGAGAGCAGACCCACTACCCCACCATGAAAGTGGCGCTGATCAAAAAGTTTGGATTAACTCCAGAAAATTACTCACAGAGGTTCAGGGGTCACAAACTAGGCACACAGAATTGGGTGGATTTCTTGGACTACGCAAAGAAGGCATTAGAGGGTTGGGTACAAGGCAGCGAGGTGAGGGACTATGAGGGGTTGTATGACCTTATTCTCAAGGAGTACCTACTCGAGAAATGTTTTCCCGAACTGCGTCAACACCTGGTGGACAGCAAGCTGACCAACCCCCGGAAGCTTGCTGAGGAGGCAGACATCTGGGCTAGTACCCGGGTGTCCTCAAAGGGGACTGGAGGGGATTCCCAAAGGATCGGACAGGACGCCCCCCAGAAGAAAGAGGGGGAGATAAAAAGAGGGAGTTCTCAAAAGGCCCCCAAAACAGTTTCCAGGGAAAGGGAACAGGATTCACCCCTAAGGCTAACCCGCCCAGAAACCCTTATCTTGGCCAAAGTCAGCAGCCAAGGGTTGTCCACTGCTTTGAGTGTGGTGGTGTTGGACACTATAAGGGAGATGTCAAGTGCCCAAAGAGACCACCCCCTCCCATTGAAGGAAGAGCCCCGGGAGTAGCTAGTGTAGTGCTCGGGGAGGAGTTGCCCTTGAATAAGGGGGGAGAGTGGGCGGGTGTCACCTTAGTGTCCCTGGGAGATCGGGAGATGGTTCCTAAGATCCAGGTGCCCTCAAATACTGTAAAGTATGGGCAGTGGGTCACCATCAATGGCCAAAGAGGGGAGGCTCTGAGAGACACAGGAGCTAGTATGACTATGGTAAGGAGTCAACTGGTGTCTCCATAGCAGGTGATTCCACATGTACTCCACCCCGCCGCGATGGCTGACGGCAGATTGAGATTGGGCCACTACCCCGTGGCGAGGTTCCCTTTGAGTGGGAAGGGGTTGCAGGTTCACTTCGAGTTGCCGTAAGCCCTGCCGTGCCAGTTGATTGTCTGCTGGGGAATGATATGGAGCACAATGCTTGGAAGGAGGTGGAATACCGGACTCATTCTGAGATGCTGGGTACACCTGACTGGGCCTGTGCTAGCACAAGGTCTGCTACTACCCGGAGGGGGAGTTCGCTTGGGCTGGAGCCTGAAACAAAGGCACAGCCAGCTGCCTAAAAGGGAAAGAACCAAGGACAGGAGAAGCCTACCTTGGCTTCCACACCCCATGAGACAGATAGGCCACCTGCGGTGGTGGACCAGGAGTCCGTGGAGGGGGAAGTTGTCTCCCTGGAGAACTTACCTATCCCTGCTGAGTGGCATGTGGAAGGAGGGCCTACCAGGGAGGAGTTTTGTAAGGGCCAGAAGGAGTGCCCTACCCTTGATGGACTGAGGCGACAGGCCGAAGCCCAGGCAGCAGGGAACGTTACTGGGAGTTACCATATTTACTGGGAGGATGGACTCCTCTACAGTGAACCTAAGGCACCCATGCACGGTTCATCACGGGCCTTGGTTGTCCCTCAACGTTACTGAGCCTTTCTTTTAGAACTGGCTCATGAAATTCCCTTGGCAGGACACTTAGGACAGGACAAGACCTTTGCCCGGCTTGTCCCCCACTTTTACTGGCCTCGGATGAAAGTGGCATCCGACACATACTGTCGGACATGTGTATCCTGCCAAGCCAGTGGGAAAACAGGGGTGAAGCTGAAAGCTCCCCTGGAACCACTTCCTGTTGTTAGCACCCCCTTTGAAAGGGTGGGCATCGACATTGTGGGGCCATTGGATCCGCCAACTACAGCTGGTCACAGGTTTATCCTGGTTCTGGTGGATCACGCCACACGGTACCCAGAGGCAATACCTCTGAGGATCATTACTGCACCTGCAGTGGCTAGGGCCCTGATGGGGTTCTTTACCCGAGTGGGTTTCCCCAAGGAGGTTGTGTCCGACAGGGGGACCAACTTCATGTCAGCATATATGCGGACTATGTGGAAGGAGTGTGGAGTTACCTACCGGTTTACCACTCCTTATCACCCACAGACCAATGGTCTAGTGGAAAGGTTCAACAAGACCCTGAAAGGCATGATAAGGAGTCTGCCTGAGAGCCTGCGGAGGAAATGGGACGTCCTCCTACCCTGTTTGTTGTTTTCCTACAGGGAAGTGCCACAGAAGGGAGTGGGCTTCAGCCCCTTCGAGCTTCTGTATGGGCACCCTGTGCGTGGACCTCTCAGCCTGGTGAAGGACGGATGGGAAAAGTCTTCCAGGAGGCTTCCCCAGGATGTGGTGAGCTACATGCTGGCTTTCCGGAGCCAAATGGCTAAGTTGTGGAAGCAAGCTTCAGACAACTTGGAAGCCAGCCAAGCAGTGATGAAAGAGTGGTATGACCACAACGCTCACCCCGTG
This sequence comes from Lissotriton helveticus, assembly GCF_964261635.1. Classification (NCBI taxonomy): domain Eukaryota; kingdom Metazoa; phylum Chordata; class Amphibia; order Caudata; family Salamandridae; genus Lissotriton; species Lissotriton helveticus. Next base: position 138,045,216 of record NC_136068.1, on the reverse strand, counting down.
GAGTTGGAGCCTGGCCAGAAAGTGTGGGTGATGGAACCTGGAGAGCTAAGTGCCCTCCAGGATCGCTGGACAGGCCCCTTTGAGGTGATGGAGAAGAAGGGTAAGGCCACCTACCTGGTGGATCTTAAGACTCCTTGACAGCCCCTACGGGTGCTGCACGCCAATCGCCTCAAACCCCACCATGAGAGGCCCGAGGTCATCTTGATGATGGTGACTGATGGAGCAGATGAGGCGGAAAGCGAGTCTCTCCCTGATCTCTTTTCGTCTCAGGAAAAGGATGGGTCGGTGGAGGGAGTGATTCTCTCCCCATCCCTAACTCCTGAGCAGCGAGAGGACTGCCGCCAGGTCTTGGAGCAGTACTCATCGTTGTTCTCCCTTGTCCCGGGAAGCACCCACCTGTGTACCCATGATGTGGACACAGGAGACAGCCCACCAGTGAAGTCTAAGACCTACCGGCTGTCAGACAAGGTGAAGGCCAGCATCCACAGTGAAGTTACCAAGATGCTGGAGCTAGGAGTCATTGAACCTTCTAATAGCCCCTGGCCCAGTCCGGTGGTTCTGGTACCAAAAGCTGCCCCACCGGGCACCACCCCAGAACTGAGGTTCTGTGTGGATTACCGGGGACTGAATTCAATGACCAAAACTGATGCACATCCGATCCCTAGGGCGGATGAACTTATTGACCGTCTGGGAGCTGGCCATTTCCTGAGTACCTTTGACCTTACTTCAGGGTACTGGCAGATATCCCTTACAGATGGAGCAAAGGAAAGGTCAGCCTTCTCCACGCCTGAGGGCCACTACCAGTTCTGTGTGATGCCCTTTGGGCTCAAGAACGCCCCTGCCACTTTTCAGCGGCTGGTGAACCAGGTCCTCTCTGGAATGGAGGCTTATCTGGATGACATTGCCGTCTTCAGCAGCAGTTGGGAGGACCATTTGTGCCACTTACAAGCTGTTCTCCAGGCCCTGAAACAGGCTGGCTTGACAATCAAGGCCAGTAAATGTCAGATCGGGCAGGGGGCGGTTGTGTACCTAGGCCACTTGGTGGGCAGGGGAGCAGTGCAGCCCCTCCAGGCAAAGAATGAGGCAATCGTAGCCTGGGAGCCCCCCAAGATCCAAACTAAGGTCCGAGCTTTCCTGGGCCTCACAGGTTACTACCGTCGCTTTGTGAAGGGGTATGGCACTATTGTAGCGCCCCTCACTGAGCTCACATCTAAGAAACAACCTCGACGGGTAGTCTGGACAGAGGCTTGTCAGCAAGCCTTTGAAAAGTTGAAACAGGCAATGTGTGCAGCACCGGTCCTGAGGGCCCCAGATTTCTCCAAGGAGTTCATTGTCCAGACGGATGCATCAGAGCATGGCATTGGGGCAGTGTTATCGCAACTCAACGAAGAGGGTCTGGATCAACCTGTTGTCTTTCTGTCTAGGAGACTGCTTCCCCGGGAACAGAAGTGGAGTGCAATTGAGCGGGAAGCTTTTGCGGTGGTTTGGGCTCTGAAGAAGCTGCGTCCATACCTGTTTGGCTCGCACTTCCTGGTTCAGACCGACCACCGACCCCTTCGTTGGCTGATGCAAATGAAGGGAGAAAACCCCAAGCGGTTGAGATGGTCTATCTCCCTACAGGGAATGGACTTCCGGGTGGAACATCGGCCTGGAGTGGACCACGCCAATGCAGACGGTCTCTCTAGGTATTTCCGCCTTAGTGATGAGAACTCCCAAGGGGTTGGGTAGCTCTCCCCACTTTCAGCTGGAGGGGACGCGTGTTAGACCTGTCTGCCTCTGGGAGTTCCCTACCAATTAATCATTTATTTTGTCCTCTTTGGCCTCCTAGTGTTACCATTTTTTTTATTTTATGTTCGCCAGAATTTTTCTAGTGTTGTCAGGGGGCTAGGTGTTCCTTGACGTTGTCACCTTTTCTTACTTTTGAGGCCTAGTCACCCTCATGAGAGCTGAGGGAAACATAGAGACCTAAAATGGTGGCCAGCAACTGTCATAACGGTTAACTTAGTGAGGCTGACCCATTGGACTACATGGAGAAGGTTCTGGAACCTTCTGGCAGGTTCCAGTAGTCAGAGGCCAGCCTATATAAGGCCAAGTCCAGGGCGGCCATTTTGAGTAGTGAGTGACCAAAAGAAGTGTGAGGTAGTCCAGGACAGGAGGGAGGCGATTTAGAGAGGAGGACAGTGCAGACTCAGGGATAGATCGACCTGTGGGCCGGCTAATTACCTGTGCTGATGCAACCCCTCTTCGGTTGACCAAACCCTGACCTGTTAGATCCATAACTAATTTTCAAGCAGGTCCTCTTATCGGCCTCACAAAAGCTCTGGAGCGGTAAACTGACTTAAAGACTGACCGGGAGCGAGAGATTAGCTTTAGAGAGCGGTCGTCACCACAGAGGATCTAGATCTCCACGCCGTTCTGCTGGTGGGGAGCGAACATCAGCTACGGTAGAAATGTTGTGTGTGGGGAGCAGCACTCACTGTGTGGGTGACTCGAGGCATCAGCTGTCAGCCTGTCAACGAGTGGGTTGCCCCCTCCATCGGGTCAGTTTCCGACCGCTGTGTTGGTGGAGGCGCGGCTCAGAGGAGGCCGTCTGAGAAGAGGAGGAATCCCGTGATGACGTCGAGAGAGAGGCGGGGAGACGCGGATTGAGGCCGAGTAGAGGCGGCGACCTGAACCAGGGAGTCTCCGGTGTCATTGGAAGGGGCGGAGCCTGCCTCAGAGGGATCCTGGTACGAGGAGCAACGCGAGTTGAGGAAAAGCGGCCCCCGTGAATCTCAGCGGAGTCTTCCCATCTCTGGCGCTGGAACGAGTGATCGGAGCACATCGGAAACTCGAGCCGAGTCAGACCACAAGTGCGAAGTAAGCTGGGAAACTTGTGGGGAAGCGGGAGGCGACAGAGCGAGAGAACTGTGAACTCTGTACCGCCGGACTAAAAAGTACTGCAATTAGACATTCCGGCTTTGGAGCAACATCCTTTAGAGATCGAATTCAATAAATTAAGAAACTATTGAGGCACTGAGGGTGTGAGAAGGGAGAAGGTGCCCTGAGAAAATGGGCCCCTGGCACAAGTGTTGAGAACCAGATTATAGGGCTAAATTAGAGGCCAGAGGTCAATGTTATAATAACTGCACAGTGCATTAAATGTCCTTTAAGAGCCGGATCGTTCCCAATTGAAGTAGAGCAAAAGCATAGCCATAAGAATGTATGAGTAATTTGCCTGTCTTCTTTTAGTTGAATTGCTGGCTGTGACACTTGCCAGGAACGCTGCTGCGGGTAGAAGCTGTGCAGCTGTAAGCTCAAGCTAATTCGGACCCTGAGTTCTTATGGGTAATGTACATGTAAGATTACAAATTGAAGAGCATTAATCTGTTAATGTGACCTATCCAATCTGCACTATTTATGCTGGTAAGTGACCCTGTTGATAATGTTGCTGGTTGATCTCAAATGAAATGTAACAAGAATTAATCTTCACTGAAATGAGGAAGTTAATGAATATTGCTTATTGAATGTGAAAATTCCTATTGAACTTAATGTATACATTAATTTGATTTAAAGAAAAAGAAAAAGGTACAAAGAGAATTTTCATAAAAGCTACTGGTATTTTTCCAAATTGGTGTGGCGTCCTTTATTTTTAGTGGTAAGACATTGGGTTACTGTGAGTGAGTTTGTAAGCAATACACGAAAACCTCGGAGGTTAGCTGTGACCACTCTGCGCCGGGCTACCCTATGTAGTCTAGGATTCCTAGGTCTAACACACACCCAACTGCATTACAAAACCCAATGGCACACCCAACTGGACTACACACATCATCTCCACACAGTTTGGAAGTAAACACCAAGTTCAGCCTCCGTGACCTACGCAGAGGACATTCAGATAACTCGAAACATAAGTTGCCTATCAAGAAGACAGTGGACACATATCAATAAGGTTCCCAACACACGCCCACTTGTGTTGACACTAAGGGGGTCACTACTGTCAGTAGCAACAGCATAATTAAACAAGAGGTTCACAAATAGACAGTGGTTGAGGCTGAATGGGGGTCGTCACAAAACCTTACTCCTCATAGAACCACTCTCGCTTCTAGGTCACCCATCGCCAGGCTTATTAACCCAATGCCACCAGGGCACAATGCAAGATGGCGGACATAGCCCTAAACCACACACTTGCTTTGACCTCATTAAATGAGCTACCGCGCCCCCTGGGTACTAGCATGAGGCACCGAAACAGAGGCACAGAAAGGAATGTACACAGACTGCGTGAAGGAAGGGAAGCAAAGACTGCAGTCCTGGGATGTAAGTACATCTTACACTTCTTAGCTCAAAGTACCTCCTTTCTTCCTACTCATAGAAGACAAGCATTTACAATGCAATGGTCTCGGCATCATTAAAGGTAGAGCTATTGGCATTGCTCATGACATTTCATTTTTTTCCCTTTAAATCATAAATAAATGGCATTGTCATTTACATTGCCAATAAACAGCACTCTGCACTCAACAGCACACGCCGCTCTGCACCTGCACACACTGCTCTGCACCTGCACTCACTGCTCTGCACCTGCACTCACTGCTCTGCACACTCACTCTGCACCTGCACTCACTGCTCTGCACACTCACTCTGCACCTGCACTCACTGCTCTGCACACTCACTCTGCACTCACTACTCTGCACTCACTACTCTGCACTGACTACTCTGCACTCACTACTCACTACTCTGCACTCACTACTCACTACTCTGCACTCACTACTCACTCTGCACTCACTACTCTGCACTCACTACTCTGCACTCACTACTCTGCACTCACTACTCACTACTCTGCACTCACTATTCACTACTCTGCACTCACTACTCTGCACTCACTACTCTGCACTCACTACTCTGCACTCACTACTCTGCACTCACTACTCTGCACACACTACTCTGCACACACTACTCACTACTCTGCACTCACTACTCACTACTCTGCACTCACTACTCACTACTCTGCACTCACTACTCTGCACTCACTACTCACTACTCTGCACTCACTACTCTGCACTCACTACTCACTACTCTGCACTCACTACTCACTACTCTGCACTCACTACTCACTACTCTGCACTCACTACTCACTACTCTGCACTCACTACTCTGCACTCACTACTCACTACTCTGCACTCACTACTCTGCACTCACTACTCTGCACTCACTACTCACTACTCTGCAATCACTACTCACTACTCTGCAATCACTACTCTGCAATCACTACTCTGCACTCACTGCTCACTACTCTGCAATCACTACTCACTACTCTGCAATCACTACTCTGCACTCACTACTCTGCACTCACTACTCTGCACTCACTACTCACTACTCTGCACTCACTACTCACTACTCTGCACTCACTACTCGCTACTCACTACTCTGCACTCACTACTCACTACTCTCCACTCACTACTCACTACTCACTACTCTCCACTCACTACTCTGCACTCACTACTCACTACTCTGCACTCACTACTTTGCACTCACTACTCTGCACTCACTACTCACTACTCTGCACTCACTACTCACTACTCACTACTCTGCACTCACTACTCTGCACTCACTACTCTGCACTCACTACTCTGCACTCACTACTCACTACTCTGCACTCACTACTCACTACTCTACACTCACTACTCTGCACTCACTACTCACTACTCTGCACTCACTACTCACTACTCACTACTCTGCACTCACTACTCTGCACTCACTACTCACTACTCTGCACTCACTACTCACTACTCTGCGCTCTCCACTCTGCACTCACTACTCTGCACTCACTACTCTGCACTCACTACTCACTACTCTGCACTCACTACTCACTGCTCTGCACTCACTACTCACTACTCTGCACTCACTACTCTGCACTCACTACTCACTACTCTGCACTCACTGCTCACTACTCTGCACTCACTACTCTGCACTCACTACTCACTACTCTGCACTCACTACTCTGCACTCACTGCTCACTACTCTGCACTCACTACTCACTACTCTGCACTCACTACTCACTACTCTGCACTCACTACTCACTACTCTGCACTCACTACTCACTACTCTGCACTCACTACTCTGCACTCACTACTCACTACTCTGCACTCACTACTCTGCACTCACTACTTACTACTCTGCACTCACTACTCACTACTCTGCACTCACGACTCTGCACTCACTACTCACTACTCTGCACTCACTACTCACTACTCTGCACTCACTACTCTGCACTCACTACTCACTACTCTGCACTCACTACTCTGTACTCACTACTCACTACTCTGCACTCACTACTCACTACTCTGCACTCACTCCTCACTACTCACTACTCTGCACTCACTACTCTGCACTCACTACTCACTACTCTGCACTCACTACTCTGCACTCACTACTCACTACTCTGCACTCACTACTCTGCACTCACTACTCTGCACTCACTACTCACTACTCTGCACTCACTACTCTGCACTCACTACTCACTACTCTGCACACACTACTCACTACTCTGCACTCACTACTCTGCACTCACTACTCTGCACTCACTACTCTGCACTCACTACTCACTACTCTGCACTCACTACTCTGCACTCACTACTCTGCACTCTCTACTCACTACTCTGCACTCACTACTCACTACTCTGCACTCACTACTCACTATTCTGCACTCACTAATCACTACTCACTGCTCTGCACTCACTACTCTGCACTCACTAATCACTGCTTACTACTCTGCACTCACTACTCTGCACTCACTACTCTGCACTCACTAATCACTACTCACTACTCTGCACTCACTACTCTGCACTCACTAATCACTGCTTACTACTCTGCACTCACTACTCTGCACTCACTACTCTGCACTCACTACTCACTACTCACTTCTCTGCACTCACTACTCACTACTCTGCACTCACTACTCACTACTCTGCACTCACTACTCACTACTCTGCACTCACTACTCACTACTCTGCACTCTCCACTCTGCACTCACTACTCTGCACTCACTACTCTGCACTCACCACTCACTACTCTGCACTCACCACTCACTGCTCTACAGTCACTACTCACTACTCTGCACTCACTACTCTGCACTCACTACTCTGCACTCACTACTCACTACTCTGCACTCACTACTCACTACTCTGCACTCACTACTCTGTAACTCACTACTCACTACTCTGCACTCACTACTCTGCACTCACTACTCACTACTCTGCACTCACTACTCTGCACTCACTACTTACTACTCTGCACTCACTACTCACTACTCTGTACTCACTACTCTGCACTCACTACTCTGCACTCACTACTCACTACTCTGCACTCACTACTCACTACTCACTACTCTGCACTCACTACTCACTACTCTGCACTCTCCACTCTGCACTCACTACTCTGCACTCACTACTCACTACTCTGCACTCACTACTCTGCACTCACTACTCACTACTCTGCACTCACTACTCTGCACTCACTACTCTGCACTCTCTACTCACTACTCTGCACTCACTACTCTGCACTCACTACTCTGCACTCACTACTCACTACTCTTCACTCACTACTCACTACTCTGCACTCACTCCTCACTACTCACTACTCTGCACTCACTACTCTGCACTCACTACTCACTACTCTGCACTCACTACTCTGCACTCACTACTCACTACTGCACTCACTACTCTGCACTCACTATTCTGCACTCACTACTCACTACTCTTCACTCACTACTCTGCACTCACTACTCACTACTCTGCACTCACTACTCTGCACTCACTACTCACTACTCTGCACTCACTACACACTACTCACTACTCTGCACTCACTACTCTGCACTCACTACTCTGCACTCACTACTCTGCACTCACTACTCTGCACTCACTACTCACTACTCTGCACTCACTACTCTGCACTCACTACTCTGCACTCTCTACTCACTACTCTGCACTCACTACTCACTACTCTGCACTCACTACTCACTATTCTGCACTCACTAATCACTACTCACTGCTCTGCACTCACTACTCTGCACTCACTAATCACTGCTTACTACTCTGCACTCACTACTCTGCACTCACTACTCTGCACTCACTAATCACTACTCACTACTCTGCACTCACTAATCACTGCTTACTACTCTGCACTCACTACTCTGCACTCACTACTCTGCACTCACTACTCACTACTCACTTCTCTGCACTCACTACTCACTACTCTGCACTCACTACTCACTACTCTGCACTCACTACTCACTACTCTGCACTCACTACTCACTACTCTGCACTCTCCACTCTGCACTCACTACTCTGCACTCACTACTCTGCACTCACCACTCACTACTCTGCACTCACCACTCACTGCTCTACAGTCACTACTCACTACTCTGCACTCACTACTCTGCACTCACTACTCTGCACTCACTACTCACTACTCTGCACTCACTACTCACTACTCTGCACTCACTACTCTGTAACTCACTACTCACTACTCTGCACTCACTACTCTGCACTCACTACTCACTACTCTGCACTCACTACTCACTACTCTGCACTCACTACTCACTACTCTGCACTCATTACTCACTACTCTGCACTCACTACTCTGCACTCACTACTCACTACTCTGCACTCACTACTCTGCACTCACTACTTACTACTCTGCACTCACTACTCACTACTCTGTACTCACTACTCTGCACTCACTACTCTGCACTCACTACTCACTACTCTGCACTCACTACTCTGCACTCACTACTCACTACTCTGCACTCACTACTCAGTACTCTGCACTCACTACTCACTACTCTGCACTCACTACTCACTACTCACTACTCTGCACTCACTACTCACTACTCTGCACTCTCCACTCTGCACTCACTACTCTGCACTCACTACTCACTACTCTGCACTCACTACTCTGCACTCACTACTCTGCACTCACTAATCACTACTCACTACTCTGCACTCACTACTCACTACTCTGCACTCTCCACTCTGCACTCACTACTCTGCACTCACTACTCACTACTCTGCACTCACTACTCTGCACTCACTACTCTGCACTCACTACTCACTACTCTGCACTCACTACTCACTACTCTGCACTCACTACTCTGCACTCACTACTCACTACTCTGCACTCACTACTCTGCACTCACTACTCTGCACTCACTACTCACTACTCTGCACTCACTACTCTGCACTCACTACTCTGCACTCTCTACTCACTACTCTGCACTCACTACTAACTACTCTGCACTCACTACTCACTATTCTGCACTCACTAATCACTACTCTGCACTCACTACTCACTACTCTGCACTCACTAATCACTGCTTACTACTCTGCACTCACTACTCTGCACTCACTAATCACTACTCACTACTCTGCACTCACTACTCTGCACTCACTAATCACTGCTTACTACTCTGCACTCACTACTCTGCACTCACTGAAATGAGGAAGTTAATGAATATTGCTTATTGAATGTGAAAATTCCTATTGAACTTAATGTATACATTAATTTGATTTAAAGAAAAAGAAAAAGGTACAAAGAGAATTTTCATAAAAGCTACTGGTATTTTTCCAAATTGGTGTGGCGTCCTTTATTTTTAGTGGTAAGACATTGGGTTACTGTGAGTGAGTTTGTAAGCAATACACGAAAACCTCGGAGGTTAGCTGTGACCACTCTGCGCCGGGCTACCCTATGTAGTCTAGGATTCCTAGGTCTAACACACACCCAACTGCATTACAAAACCCAATGGCACACCCAACTGGACTACACACATCATCTCCACACAGTTTGGAAGTAAACATCAAGTTCAGCCTCCGTGACCTACGCAGAGGACATTCAGATAACTCGAAACATAAGTTGCCTATCAAGAAGACAGTGGACACATATCAATAAGGTTCCCAACACACGCCCACTTGTGTTGACACTAAGGGGGTCACTACTGTCAGTAGCAACAGCATAATTAAACAAGAGGTTCACAAATAGACAGTGGTTGAGGCTGAATGGGGGTCGTCACAAAACCTTACTCCTCATAGAACCACTCTCGCTTCTAGGTCACCCATCGCCAGGCTTATTAACCCAATGCCACCAGGGCACAATGCAAGATGGCGGACATAGCCCTAAACCACACACTTGCTTTGACCTCATTAAATGAGCTACCGCGTCCCCTGGGTACTAGCATGAGGCACCGAAACAGAGGCACAGAAAGGAATGTACACAGACTGCGTGAAGGAAGGGAAGCAAAGACTGCAGTCCTGGGATGTAAGTACATCTTACACTTCTTAGCTCAAAGTACCTCCTTTCTTCCTACTCATAGAAGACAAGCATTTACAATGCAATGGTCTCGGCATCATTAAAGGTAGAGCTATTGGCATTGCTCATGACATTTCATTTTTTTCCCTTTAAATCATAAATAAATGGCATTGTCATTTACATTGCCAATAAACAGCACTCTGCACTCAACAGCACACGCCGCTCTGCACCTGCACACACTGCTCTGCACCTGCACTCACTGCTCTGCACCTGCACTCACTGCTCTGCACCTGCACTCACTGCTCTGCACACTCACTCTGCACCTGCACTCACTGCTCTGCACACTCACTCTGCACCTGCACTCACTGCTCTGCACACTCACTCTGCACTCACTACTCTGCACTCACTACTCTGCACTGACTACTCTGCACTCACTACTCACTACTCTGCACTCACTACTCACTACTCTGCACTCACTACTCACTCTGCACTCACTACTCTGCACTCACTACTCTGCACTCACTACTCTGCACTCACTACTCACTACTCTGCACTCACTATTCACTACTCTGCACTCACCACTCTGCACTCACTACTCTGCACTCACTACTCTGCACTCACTACTCTGCACACACTACTCTGCACACACTACTCACTACTCTGCACTCACTACTCACTACTCTGCACTCACTACTCACTACTCTGCACTCACTACTCTGCACTCACTACTCACTACTCTGCACTCACTACTCTGCACTCACTACTCACTACTCTGCACTCACTACTCACTACTCTGCACTCACTACTCACTACTCTGCACTCACTACTCACTACTCTGCACTCACTACTCTGCACTCACTACTCACTACTCTGCACTCACTACTCTGCACTCACTACTCTGCACTCACTACTCACTACTCTGCAATCACTACTCACTACTCTGCAATCACTACTCTGCAATCACTACTCTGCACTCACTGCTCACTACTCTGCAATCACTACTCACTACTCTGCAATCACTACTCTGCACTCACTACTCACTACTCTGCACTCACTACTCTGCACTCACTACTCACTACTCTGCACTCACTACTCACTACTCTGCACTCACTACTCGCTACTCACTACTCTGCACTCACTACTCACTACTCTCCACTCACTACTCACTACTCACTACTCTCCACTCACTACTCTGCACTCACTACTCACTACTCTGCACTCACTACTTTGCACTCACTACTCTGCACTCACTACTCACTACTCTGCACTCACTACTCACTACTCACTACTCTGCACTCACTACTCTGCACTCACTACTCTGCACTCACTACTCTGCACTCACTACTCACTACTCTGCACTCACTACTCACTACTCTACACTCACTACTCTGCACTCACTACTCACTACTCTGCACTCACTACTCACTACTCACTACTCTGCACTCACTACTCTGCACTCACTACTCACTACTCTGCACTCACTACTCACTACTCTGCGCTCTCCACTCTGCACTCACTACTCTGCACTCACTACTCTGCACTCACTACTCACTACTCTGCACTCACTACTCACTGCTCTGCACTCACTACTCACTACTCTGCACTCACTACTCTGCACTCACTACTCACTACTCTGCACTCACTGCTCACTACTCTGCACTCACTACTCACTACTCTGCACTCACTACTCTGCACTCACTGCTCACTACTCTGCACTCACCACTCACTACTCTGCACTCACTACTCACTACTCTGCACTCACTACTCTGCACTCACTACTCACTACTCTGCACTCACTACTCTGCACTCACTACTTACTACTCTGCACTCACTACTCACTACTCTGCACTCACGACTCTGCACTCACTACTCACTACTCTGCACTCACTACTCACTACTCTGCACTCACTACTCTGCACTCACTACTCACTACTCTGCACTCACTACTCTGCACTCAATACTCACTACTCTGCACTCACTACTCACTACTCTGCACTCACTCCTCACTACTCACTACTCTGCACTCACTACTCTGCACTCACTACTCACTACTCTGCACTCACTACTCTGCACTCACTACTCACTACTCTGCACTCACTACTCTGCACTCACTACTCTGCACTCACTACTCACTACTCTGCACTCACTACTCTGCACTCACTACTCACTACTCTGCACTCACTACACACTACTCACTACTCTGCACTCACTACTCTGCACTCACTACTCTGCACTCACTACTCTGCACTCACTACTCACTACTCTGCACTCACTACTCTGCACTCACTACTCTGCACTCTCTACTCACTACTCTGCACTCACTACTCACTACTCTGCACTCACTACTCACTATTCTGCACTCACTAATCACTACTCACTGCTCTGCACTCACTACTCTGCACTCACTAATCACTGCTTACTACTCTGCACTCACTACTCTGCACTCACTACTCTGCACTCACTAATCACTACTCACTACTCTGCACTCACTACTCTGCACTCACTAATCACTGCTTACTACTCTGCACTCACTACTCTGCACTCACTACTCTGCACTCACTACTCACTACTCACTTCTCTGCACTCACTACTCTGCACTCACTACTCACTACTCTGCACTCACTACTCACTACTCTGCACTCACTACTCACTACTCTGCACTCTCCACTCTGCACTCACTACTCTGCACTCACTACTCTGCACTCACCACTCACTACTCTGCACTCACCACTCACTGCTCTACAGTCACTACTCACTACTCTGCACTCACTACTCTGCACTCACTACTCTGCACTCACTACTCACTACTCTGCACTCACTACTCTGTAACTCACTACTCACTACTCTGCACTCACTACTCTGCACTCACTACTCACTACTCTGCACTCACTACTCACTACTCTGCACTCACTACTCACTACTCTGCACTCATTACTCACTACTCTGCACTCACTACTCTGCACTCACTACTCACTACTCTGCACTCACTACTCTGCACTCACTACTTACTACTCTGCACTCACTACTCACTACTCTGTACTCACTACTCTGCACTCACTACTCTGCACTCACTACTCACTACTCTGCACTCACTACTCACTACTCACTACTCTGCACTCACTACTCACTACTCTGCACTCTCCACTCTGCACTCACTACTCTGCACTCACTACTCACTACTCTGCACTCACTACTCTGCACTCACTACTCACTACTCTGCACTCACTACTCACTATTCTGCACTCACTAATCACTACTCACTGCTCTGCACTCACTACTCTGCACTCACTAATCACTGCTTACTACTCTGCACTCACTACTCTGCACTCACTACTCTGCACTCACTAATCACTACTCACTACTCTGCACTCACTAATCACTACTCACTACTCTGCACTCACTACTCTGCACTCACTACTCACTACTCTGCACTCACTACTCTGCACTCACTATTCTGCACTCACTACTCACTACTCTGCACTCACTACTCACTACTCTGCACTCACTACTCTGCACTCACTACTCACTACTCTGCACTCACTACACACTACTCACTACTCTGCACTCACTACTCTGCACTCACTACTCTGCACTCACTACTCTGCACTCACTACTCTGCACTCACTACTCTGCACTCACTACTCTGCACTCACTACTCTGCACTCTCTACTCACTACTCTGCACTCACTACTCACTACTCTGCACTCACTACTCACTATTCTGCACTCACTAATCACTACTCACTGCTCTGCACTCACTACTCTGCACTCACTAATCACTGCTTACTACTCTGCACTCACTACTCTGCACTCACTACTCTGCACTCACTAATCACTACTCACTACTCTGCACTCACTAATCACTGCTTACTACTCTGCACTCACTACTCTGCACTCACTACTCTGCACTCACTACTCACTACTCACTTCTCTGCACTCACTACTCACTACTCTGCACTCACTACTCACTACTCTGCACTCACTACTCACTACTCTGCACTCACTACTCACTACTCTGCACTCTCCACTCTGCACTCACTACTCTGCACTCACTACTCTGCACTCACCACTCACTACTCTGCACTCACCACTCACTGCTCTACAGTCACTACTCACTACTCTGCACTCACTACTCTGCACTCACTACTCTGCACTCACTACTCACTACTCTGCACTCACTACTCACTACTCTGCACTCACTACTCTGTAACTCACTACTCACTACTCTGCACTCACTACTCTGCACTCACTACTCACTACTCTGCACTCACTACTCACTACTCTGCACTCACTACTCACTACTCTGCACTCATTACTCACTACTCTGCACTCACTACTCTGCACTCACTACTCTGCACTCACTACTCTGCACTCACTACTTACTACTCTGCACTCACTACTCACTACTCTGTACTCACTACTCTGCACTCACTACTCTGCACTCACTACTCACTACTCTGCACTCACTACTCACTACTCACTACTCTGCACTCACTACTCACTACTCTGCACTCTCCACTCTGCACTCACTACTCTGCACTCACTACTCACTACTCTGCACTCACTACTCTGCACTCACTACTCACTACTCTGCACTCACTACTCACTATTCTGCACTCACTAATCACTACTCACTGCTCTGCACTCACTACTCTGCACTCACTAATCACTGCTTACTACTCTGCACTCACTACTCTGCACTCACTACTCTGCACTCACTAATCACTACTCACTACTCTGCACTCACTAATCACTACTCACTACTCTGCACTCACTACTCTGCACTCACTACTCACTACTCTGCACTCACTACTCTGCACTCACTATTCTGCACTCACTACTCACTACTCTTCACTCACTACTCTGCACTCACTACTCACTACTCTGCACTCACTACTCTGCACTCACTACTCACTACTCTGCACTCACTACACACTACTCACTACTCTGCACTCACTACTCTGCACTCACTACTCTGCACTCACTACTCTGCACTCACTACTCACTACTCTGCACTCACTACTCTGCACTCACTACTCTGCACTCTCTACTCACTACTCTGCACTCACTACTCACTACTCTGCACTCACTACTCACTATTCTGCACTCACTAATCACTACTCACTGCTCTGCACTCACTACTCTGCACTCACTAATCACTGCTTACTACTCTGCACTCACTACTCTGCACTCACTACTCTGCACTCACTAATCACTACTCACTACTCTGCACTCACTAATCACTGCTTACTACTCTGCACTCACTACTCTGCACTCACTACTCTGCACTCACTACTCACTACTCACTTCTCTGCACTCACTACTCACTACTCTGCACTCACTACTCACTACTCTGCACTCACTACTCACTACTCTGCACTCACTACTCACTACTCTGCACTCTCCACTCTGCACTCACTACTCTGCACTCACTACTCTGCACTCACCACTCACTACTCTGCACTCACCACTCACTGCTCTACAGTCACTACTCACTACTCTGCACTCACTACTCTGCACTCACTACTCTGCACTCACTACTCACTACTCTGCACTCACTACTCACTACTCTGCACTCACTACTCTGTAACTCACTACTCACTACTCTGCACTCACTACTCTGCACTCACTACTCACTACTCTGCACTCACTACTCACTACTCTGCACTCACTACTCACTACTCTGCACTCATTACTCACTACTCTGCACTCACTACTCTGCACTCACTACTCACTACTCTGCACTCACTACTCTGCACTCACTACTTACTACTCTGCACTCACTACTCACTACTCTGTACTCACTACTCTGCACTCACTACTCTGCACTCACTACTCACCACTCACTACTCACTACTCTGCACTCACTACTCACTACTCTGCACTCACTACTCAGTACTCTGCACTCACTACTCACTACTCTGCACTCACTACTCACTACTCACTACTCTGCACTCACTACTCACTACTCTGCACTCTCCACTCTGCACTCACTACTCTGCACTCACTACTCACTACTCTGCACTCACTACTCTGCACTCACTACTCTGCACTCACTACTCACTACTCTGCACTCACTACTCACTACTCTGCACTCACTACTCTGCACTCACTACTCACTACTCTGCACTCACTACTCTGCACTCACTACTCTGCACTCACTACTCACTACTCTGCACTCACTACTCTGCACTCACTACTCTGCACTCTCTACTCACTACTCTGCACTCACTACTAACTACTCTGCACTCACTACTCACTATTCTGCACTCACTAATCACTACTCTGCACTCACTACTCACTACTCTGCACTCACTAATCACTGCTTACTACTCTGCACTCACTACTCTGCACTCACTAATCACTACTCACTACTCTGCACTCACTACTCTGCACTCACTAATCACTGCTTACTACTCTGCACTCACTACTCTGCACTCACTACTCTGCACTCACTACTCACTACTCTGCACTCACTACTCACTACTCTGCACTCACTACTCTGCACTCACTACTCACTACTCTGCTCTCACTACTCTGCTCTCACTACTCTGCACTCACTACTCTGCACTCACTACTCTGCACTCACTATTCACTACTCTGCACTCACTACTCTGCACTCACTACTCACTACTCTGCACTCACTACTCACTACTCAGCACTCACTACTCACTACTCTGCACTCACTACTCTGCACTCACTACTCACTACTCTGCACTCACTACTCTGCACTCACTACTCTGCACTCACTACTCACTACTCTGCACTCACTACTCACTACTCTGCACTCACTACTCACTACTCTGCACTCACTACTCACTACTCTGCACTCACTACTCTGCACTCACTACTCACTACTCTGCACTCACTACTCTGCACTCACTACTCTGCACTCACTACTCACCACTCACTACTCTGCACTCACTACTCAGCACACACACTCTGCACTCACACTCTGCACTCAGCACACAAGTTGGCACATGGGCAGTCTTTTTCTATGTCTATGACACCCAGGTTCCGCACTGTTGGCTTCTCCGATATCATGGAATCTTCCACCACACTTTCTAAAACTCTATAGTCCGAAGCATAAAAGGGACAGGACCAAAATGAAGGGTAGACATTTGCTTAAAATAATCTTATTGTATTTATGAGAAGCAAAAGCGAGAGTGTGAAATGTGCTGAATATCAGTTTGTTACGAATCAACAGAGTGGAGTTAGAGAACCAAGAAATAGTAATTTAAAATCCGGGTTAGAAGGAGTAGTAATCACAAGCTGAGGATCAACGGGCGCGAAACAGCTTGGTGGGCGCGCACGAGACGCAGCGTGGGCGTGCACATCAGCTGAAGATCGCCGGAGAAGACACCGAGTCTGCCTGCTGCCGTGACTGACCCGCTGCGGAGGGAAAGAGCCCGGTGAGTGGGGGTAGAGGGGGGGCGGCAGAGAGGGAGTGGGCAGAGTGTGTGTGTGTGTGTGCGCGCGTGTGTGTGTGTGTGTGCGTGCGTGTGTCTGTCTGTCTGTCTGTCTATGTGTGTCTGGCGCTTGCCTGCCTGCCTGCCTGTGTGTGTGCGCGTCCACAGACCCTGGTAGGCTCGTGCACCGCTCTGTCCTCCCTTGAGAGCGAACTTGGCTGCAATAGGTCTCGGCCGAGACCTAAAAAACCATGCATGATAAATTCAAGGAGCGTTGTACCTTCGATGTTCAAGTGTACCCTGGCCCAAAAAGCTTTAACGAATGGCAGTTAGTCCAGGAACCAAGATCCTGTGTGATGTTTAAAGAAAATGTGGGGATATTAAATTGGTCCACGGAACTGTGCAATTCTGTGGTCATTGACCTGGTTATGTATTTGTGTAATTTACAGCCTACACTATCATCTGCCAGATAATCTGATTCTAGCAATAAAATGTCCAACTCATATAGATAACAAGCATTTGCAATGCAATAGGTCTCGCATTAGGAAAGTTTGAGCTATTGGTCTTGTAAATGACAATTTTTTTATTTATGTTTTTTTTTTAAATAGCTAAATTAATAGCTTTGTCATTTACAATGCCAATAGTTATAACTTTCGCAAATGTGACACCTATAGCATTTGTAATGCAACATGTTTTGTATTTACGTGACTTAGATCTATTGATATTACAAATAACAATGGCTTTTTCATTTTTTTAAATAATAAATACTTAAATAAAAGTGATTGTAATTTATAATGGCAATAGCTTAAACTTTTGTAAATAAGTTTTGTGAAGATTATGTTCAGTGTATTTTATTGTGACGAAAATCCAAGAACAGAAGTGAAATATTAACATCTTTTTGTGACATTTGTAATAAAGCTTGAAACATCGAGAGAACATATTTGAACCAGTGATGCTGTGGTGGTGCTGAGTGATGTTGTGGTTGCGCTGAGTGATGCTGTGGTTGCACTGAGTGATGCTGTGGTTGCACTGAGTGATGCTGTGGTTACGCTGAGTGATGCGGTGGTTGCGCTGAGTGATGCTGTTGTTGTGCTGAGTGATGCTGTGGTTGCGCTGCGTGGTGCTGTGGTTGCGCTGAGTGGTGCTGTGGTGGTGCTGAGTGATGCTGTGGTGGTGCTGATTGATGCTGTGGTGGTGCCGAGTGGTGCTGAGTGATAATGTGGTGGTGCTGAGTGATAATGTGGTGGTGCTGAGTGGTGCTGTGGTGGTGCTGAGTGGTGATGTGGTGGTGCTGAGTGGTGCTGAATGATGCTGTGGTGGTGCAGAGTGGTGCTGTGGTGGTGCTGAGTGGTGCTGAATGATGCTGTGGTGGTGCAGAGTGGTGCTGTGGTGGTGCTGAGTGATAATGTGGTGGTGCTGAGTGGTGCTGTGGTGGTGCTGAGTGATAATGTGGTGGTGCCGAGTGATAATGTGGTGGTGCTGTGGTGGTGCTGCTGAGTGATGTTGTGGTGGTGCGATTATGTCTGTTTTAGCAACATTTTCGTTTCGTTTTCCTTACTTCGATCAGGTTTTCATTCTTTTTGTAAACGATGGCAGAAAACAATGTATTGTTGCTTACTTTTAAGAGGTGATTGACGGGCGCATCCCTATCTGAAATCGACATTAACAAATCGTTTATTTTACAACGAGTTCGACCAAGAAATCGTCACAGTCCCCGCTCGATTGCATGTCTGGTGAATATGGCATATTTCCAATGTGTATTTATTTAATCCTAACATTTTTAATGACGTACTTTGACCACAGGTTTATTGCTTTTTTGGAATCGAACAAATTATGCTGTGATACAGCTACGGAGATTGGACTGCAGCGACTACATTGCATTTATTGGAAAGTCTGTAGTCGGTCGGGTGGTTGCCTGATTGTCTATGGGCATAACTAACTGGCTCTTTGAATGCCATAGAAGTCAATCTTTCCACTTGCTTTCGGTTCTATTCTGCTATTTGAAAAAGATCCTTTTTCAACAATTGCTAACGTAGCCGAGCGAAATAAGAGGGTGTAACTCCCCGTTAATTGACACAGGATTGTTTTTGCTTTAAAGTGTTTAAGAAAGGAATGTGTCTTAATGCTGCGCCTCGGGCGAACAGGCGTGGTGTTTTTTTTTGTGAAAGCGGTACAGAAACGACGGATTTGAGGGTGAGGTTGACGCAGGCTGAGAGGACCCGTCAGGCAGACTTTTACCTCCTTTGTGTCAGTGGACAAAAGCGCATGAGCGGACCTGAACCCTTTCCTCTCAAGGGCAAGTGTGAGCTTAGGCCACTCGTGTTCGGGAACATCGAGCAGCCACTTTCACTGATGCACTGTGTTGATTTGATTTTATATTTAAAGAGCGCGAACTAATACCTTATGGCGTCTAGGCGCTACAATCTGGCAGTACAGCAGAAGAAAAAGCAGAGGCCCCTCAGACGATGCAGATCATGACAGAAGGGTGAAAGGCCCAGTCTTAAGGGCCTTTCTGAAAGGGAGCAGGTCCATGGGATTTTTCACATCATGGGGGGTGGGAGCATGGCGCTTACCACGATCGAGAAATTACAGAAACAGCAAAATTCCGAGGCTTGCTCACCCAACTAAAATAACAAAAAACAAACGCAAAGTCTCGCTAATCTGATACATGTTAGGGGCCATTCAAGAGGTTAATGCTGTAAAGATGTGTCGTATAGGACATGTAGCAGCCGCAAAGATGCGCCCAAGAGCACACTGGGTGGAAGCAAAAAGGAGGCTCTGGGGCAGTGAACTGCACATGGCGGACAGGGGAGTAAAAGTAGAGGGCGAGCCCATACAAGCTCAAGCCAGATGCCTTGCTCTGGCTCTGCCCAGGGTACTCTTGAACGAGCCGAGCTTACATGTGACTTGTCTGCCACCCACACTAAACGCAGGCGCCAAGATTTAAAGACAAGGCCTGTCACGCAAGCAGGCAGATGTAGTGGTGGGATCCCACAAAGTAAAACCAGAACATTTCGGAGCAAGATCGTTTCTCTAAATTGTGAGATTCTAGGAGATGGGTTATTTCTCACAGTTTCCTTTTTCTTCACTGAGACATATTAGAGAAACTACCGTTGCATACGTTCAAAATACGTATTCTGTGCCAAAGCCTCTGGCACTGAAGATAAACTATGGCACTGCAGCGAGTACCTAATTAGGGGGGGGGAGAAATGCGAGACACGGCCTGGCGGCCGTCACGCAGCAGGCAGAGGGAATCAAACGCCGATGTAGTGGCGGGATCCCACAAAGTAAAACCAGAACATTTCGGAGCAAGCTCGTTTCTCTAAATTGTGAGATTCTAGGAGATGGGTTATTTCTAAGGGTGAGCGTAGTTCGCGAAGTAGCGCTACACGAAGCTACGCAAAGTGCACTTCGCACTACGCGAAGTGCACTTCGCACTACGCGAGCTGCGTAGTAGCATGTTCGCACTGTGCAAGATGCATTTTCAATGATTGCACAGTGCGAACAAGCATCCGGCATTGTGCAATCATTGAAAACGGCATCTTGCACAGTGCGAGCTGTAGTTTTCTGCCGCTCGAGTAGATTTTTACTCGAGCGGCAGCTTTCTCAACGCGAACTGGTAGTTTCTCATTACGAGCGGTCGCGAGCATGCACGACCACTCGCAATGAGAAACCTGACCTCCCCGCGTTGAGAGTCTCGCCGGGATGTCATTTTGCTTGCTCGCGGTCGCGAACATGACGTTGAGGACCGCGAACAAGCAAAAAATGACCGCTGCGCTACGCATGTTCGCACTGTGCTACGTGCAGCTCGCGTAGTGCGAAGTTGCGCAAACTTCGCAAACTACGCGAGCGTGGCGTAGTGCTTCGCCCAGGGTTAGTTATTTCTCACAGTTTCCTTCTTCTTCACTGAGACATATTAGAGAAACTACCGTTGCATGCCTTCAAAATACGTGTTCTGTGCCAAAGCCTCTGGCACTGAAGATAAACTATGGCGCTGCTGTGAGTACATAATTAGCGGCGGAGGAGAAATGCGAGACACGGCCTGGCGGCCGTGAAAAGTGTGAAGCAGGGGCCGGGGGAGCGGATCCCTTTGAAGTGAAGCTCTCGGAGGCAGGCCGCTCGGGGAGCAAATGGCAAGCGCGTGCACGAGTACATGCACTCGACGTAATCCGCCTGGTGGTTTCAGAGCTTGGTTTGCCCTCAATACTCTCGTCTATTTATCACTTACGTGATAGAATAGTCGAGACCTAAAAAGCTACAAAATGGTACAGGAGGTGGGGTCGGGGCACACACACAATCTCCATTTACGATTGTATTCAAACATTAAAAGGAGAACAATTTTTCTCTAGCCATTATTCAGCCACAGATTGTGGTAATTTGATGCAAGCATAAAAAGTGAATATCTCAAATGTACACCGTGGTGAATTGAGGCGGGCGGTTTGACAAAGAAAAAAAAACCTGTCAACATTTCTAGGTCTTCTATTGCGGAATTTCCAAGCTCCATTTTTTTCATTTGGGCTAATCACTTCTTGGGAGTGCGTATAGCTTTCCCGCTCACCTACATCCTTCCCCCTGACTGTTTCTTTTTGTCACCTGCGTGCTACTCCCTGGCCCATTCATATTGCGCCCACTCTCGTGCTCTTCCCTCTTTCCACTGGTTTCTCGCCTGTGCTTCTCCCACCGCCTGCTCCATGTTGCTCTTTCACCAGTTTGCTCAGCGCAAGCACTCCACTTTTCTCTCTCTAGCCGGTCTTCCTCAACCTAAACCCCTGTTATGCTTCGCTCTCACCAGCACCCTTGTGTTGCTTCTGCCCCTGTTGCTTCCCCATCCACTTAATTTTTTTTCTTCTAAACCTAGGCCTCTTGGGGCGTGGGGGTCCTACAGGGACATCGCATAGCCCAAATAAAAACATTTTCTTCCACAGGATCTGCAGATCCCCTCCAAATCTTTTTCAAAAAGCAAACCACGGGCTGCCACACTTAGTTACTAATCGCACCCCGGGTGGGCCAGGTCCTGGGGGCATTTTAATAAAGGGGTGGGTGCATGTCCCCCGCCATCTGGGGATTATTGTTGTCCCAGGGACCACCACCTCCCTGGAGCTCGTTTAACAAAAAATGCAGGGGAGGCCCTTTTGTCCTCCCCTACTGCTCCGGGGACCACCACCTTCCCAGGTCTTTATCGGCGGGGGAGGTGGGGGCTTGTCTCTTGGTCTCCCCCAGCACCGGGGACCGCCACCTCCCCGGGCTTCATGTTTAGAGGGGATGCATGGACCCCCGGCACCCCCAGAGACAGCCACTTCCTCTGGGCTTTAATTTGAATTAATGCACGGGCTGCCCGAAGCTCCCTGCAGAGACAGTCCCCTCCCCAGGACATATTCTGGCTCCTGCTATGTCCCAGGTCCCCACCCCGGGACATAACTATTAGCTACGGCTTGGCAGAAACTTTAACGCTCCTGCCCAGCAATAGCAAACTGTGCTCTGCTACTAGCAAGCAATAGCATAAACAATGTTCTTGCTTGTTAGAAGCAGAGCAAAATTGCTTTCACACAGAGGAAGCTACATGTTTAGCAGCTCCCTATGTGTAAAAGCACTTCAAGCTCCCACAGTAAGGGGGAGGCTAGCAGGGTCAGCGGGGGCCTTTAGGCTACCTCCGCAGTCCCCATAAGTGGCAAGAGGGGACCCTGGGTGGGACCAGGACCACCACTATAGAGGCTGGGCCCTGGAGGATGGGGTCCCTGGGGCCAGAATTAGCCCAGGGAGGGGACCCATACAGGCCCCATGTAAAAAAGGCCTGGCCCGAAGGATGGGGTTTCCGGTGCCGAAATTGACCCAAGGAGGGGCCACCACTCTGCAAACATGCTTCCTGGTGCCCTGCTGGTTTGGAGATGAAGTACCCGTGGCTCCAGAGGGTCCTTGAGGGCCAACAAGCCCTCCTGTTACCTCCAGTTGGTCGCACACAGCGGAATTATTAACGGGTCTTCGGAGGCCATGCCCCCTTTCTCCACCACTCTGCAAACACGCCTCCTGGCGCACTGCTGGTTGGGGGATGAAGTTCTCTTGGATGCAGAGGGTACTTGGGGACCCTGAAGCCCTCCTGTTACCTCCAATAAGTCCCACACAGCGTGATTGCTGAGAGATGGTCGGAGACCCACCCCCTTTCTCCACCACTCTGCAAATGTGACTACTAGGTAAAAAAAAAACATAGAAATTCACTTTAAAAAAACAAAGGTTACAGGAACGTTATAGTTAGACTCAGATTGCACTTACCTGAGCGAACTATAACTTACGCCCCGCAGTGCACCTCTTTTATGATCTCACATTAAATCACTCATGACATGGTCAGTGACATCAATGATGACATCTCAAATTACATCACTGATTACATCCACAGAAAAACTCCCACCCTATACAACAATAGCCACTAACATACCCACTCACATATCCATTCACAGATCCATACCAGTACTCTCACACCCGCTCACTCCTCCACAGAGCCACACACACCCA
The DNA here is from genome assembly GCF_964261635.1 of Lissotriton helveticus. Taxonomy (NCBI): domain Eukaryota; kingdom Metazoa; phylum Chordata; class Amphibia; order Caudata; family Salamandridae; genus Lissotriton; species Lissotriton helveticus. The sequence goes on along the minus strand of NC_136068.1, from coordinate 138,021,026 downwards.
CTCACTTGTACAGCTATTCACACATCCATTCACTCACTCATATAGCTACTCATACAACCAGTCATTCACGCACACACAGCTACTCACACTTATTCGCCTACACAGTCACTTGCACAGCCACTCGCTGACCCATACAGGCACACACTCATACCTACACAATCACTTACATACCCATTCACACATCCATAGAAGCATTCACATCAGCTCACTCATCCAGCCATTCACACAGACACCCATTCTCCAATAGTCACTCACACACCAACTCACTTAACAAGACACTCACTCACCCATACATCCACTTACACCCCGTCACTCGTACAGCCATTCAGACACCCACACAGCCATCCATAGTCACTACACACCCAGTTACCCACCCATACAGCCAATCATATCGCCACCCACTCACCATTACAGCCACTCATACAGCAGCTCCCTCACCCACACAACTACTCACATACTCATACACACAAGGATACATAGTCACACACCCACTCACATAATATATGTTAGAAGTAATATCATTCAGTAGTAGTGCACCTAGTATACTAATTTAACTTTTGTAGATTATATATAACACCCATTAACTCTTAGTAACACACTCACTTGATGTCAATGATGTAATTTGAGATTGAGTGATGCCACTGACAAGGTCATGAGTGATGTAATATGTGAGGTCATAAGCAATAGGGGTGCAAGTTAAAGTTTGCTCAGGTAACTATAACTGCTGAATTTTACAGATTTTGTACGAGTGAAATCTGAGCCTAACTAGAACGTCCCTGTAACCTTTGTGCTTGAATTATGCATTAGTTGTAAACGGAAGACTGTTGTCAATGTTCATGGTTAAGGCACTGTCACATAGTGTATTATTTAAACAAGGTCTGTGGTTGCAACAAAGTTACTCGTGAGGAAGGAGCTTTGTGCTCCGAAAGGCATAGAGTTGTCTTGCCACGCTTTGTAAGAGGCTTTGGGCCGCGGCGTGTTGTTGTATCAGAGGAAGTAACAGCTCTTTGTTTAGATTTATAGGGGCTCGCCCCCCCACCGCTGTCTCAAAGTGGCTTGGATCCGAGCGACTTTAATGTTTGGATAGATATATATATATACATACATACACTCACTGAAAATAAACAAAGGTTAAAGTATCATTATAGTGAAGTAAATGTTTGTGATATTAGTATTTTGAACTAAAAACGCAGAAATTCACCAGTTATCGTTAACAGAGCGAACTATAACTTGCGCCCCACCGTGCACTTCTTATGACATCACTTATTACATCACTCATGACGTCCTATGACATCTCAAATTTTATCACTGATGACATCAAATGAGTGGGCTAGTTTGTTTTGTAGTTTACAGTGGCTCATAACTACCATATTACTTTTCTACCTAATTTTGTACAGCTTGTCTCCAACTAATCAGTGTTGGTGTTTACAAAATGCATGTGCTCCTAATGCACCATAGAGTTGTTGAACACATTCTAAATCTTTGTATTGAACTGTAACTCTGTGTGCAGTTGGCGACTTGTATTAATAATGTTCCACACAAGTTCTTTTCTACATACTAAGTATTGTAAGCAACCTTGAGTTATTAGACAATCATTCCAGCATGACAATATCTTCTTAAGAGGTACTAACCTATGTACATGTACTTGTTTTGATTCAGAAGATGGGCTCTCTGTAAAGTTTACTACAGTATAAAGTATGCAGGTATTCAATCAGGATTTATAAAGTGGGGCTGATCACTCAGGGTATCCGGGCGCTTGCAGGTCCCAAAGGCTTATTCGAACAGACAAGTCTTGAGGGCCAACCCGAATACCAGAAGTGAGGTGATGGTCCGAAGGTGCATGGGGAGGCTGTTCCAGGTATTTGCTGTAATGTAGCAGAAGTAGTGCCCTCCATTTCTGGTTTGATAGATGTGGGCAGTTTGGGAAAGGGAGCTGGAGCGTTGTTTTGACGGTTGGTTGAAGTTCAGGTGGTGGTTAATGTAGGTGGGTTCTTGGATGTGTAGATCCTTGTGTGTGTTATTCAGCTTGAATTGGCATCTCTTCTGCATGGGGAGCCAGTGTAGTTGTCTGAGATGGGTTGTGATTTGAGTTCATTGGGGAAGGCAGAGGAGAAGTCCGGCTGTGGCTTTATGTATGGTCTGAAGTCTTTGTAGGTGTGCGGCGATTGCTACATAGAAGGCGTTTCCATAGTCCAGTCAGCTGGTGATGAAGGTTTGTGTCACAGTGCCTCTCATGTGTAGGGGTAGTCACTTGAAGATCTTATGCAGCATGGGCAGAGTGAGGAAGCAAGTGGAGAAGACTACGTTAATCTGCGATTTCACGATGAGCCTGTTAATGATGATTCAGAGGTTTCTGGGATGGATGAAGGGAGTGGGTGGGAGTTCTAGGTTCGATGGCCACCAGGAGTCATTCCATGTGTTGCCACTGTAGTCAAATATCAGTACTTCAGTCTTGCCTGTGTTCAGCTGCAGGCAGTTCTTCATCGAGCCAACAACGTTTGTAATGCATATGTGGAAGTAGGTTCTGGTGGTGGTGTTGTCAGCGGCTGAGAGGAGTGTCGTCTGTGTAGGTTAGTATGTTAAGACCATGGGATCCGACTGTTAGGCAGTGGGGTCATATATGCGTTGAAAAGCATGGGTAAAATGAGCCTTGGGGGGGGGAACACACCTTATCTCCTTGGGTTCAGAGGTGGGAGATGGATGTTCAGGGTTCTTCCGTAGTATGATTTATTTGCAACTTCAGACCGTGGGTATTTTTAGTGAATAGTCGCTCTTTGGACAAGTTTTGCATAGTGTACACTGTTCTTAGTAGATATTTAATACTCTGTGGTGAGTGTTTCACTGTCTGCAAACAGTGTGGTACAGAGTAAACTCTCCATAGAGTAAACCATGTTAACAGTACACACTTTTCTACTTATATCCACTTCATTTCTCAATGTAGGTTCAGTTACTGTCAGGGGTTTGATACAAGTAAAGCCTGTCCATATTAGGGTATTAGTTACATAACAGGGCTTCAGTATCAGGAAGAACTTTGTTTTCCCTGAACAGTTGTGTACAGGATAAGTTACCCTTTCATCTGTGGTTCATAGTCAACATGAACTCGGCTACCCATGAAATGTATGGTATAGGGTAAATATTACACAACACAATCTTGCTTTACCTAAGGGGGGGTTGTATGATAGCAGTATGATGCTTCATACTATTCAGAGCTATTTTGCACTTTCATAGCTCTAAGGCTAAACATATTTGTAAAGCAATATGTACAGTAGAAGCTTGGATGATGTCCAATGATACCATTAAAATGTCATAGGTGATGGAATATGAGAGGTCATAAGCAGTGCATGGCAGGGGCACAAGTCATAGTTAAGAGTTAGCCCTGCAACTATAACTGGTGAATGTGTGGTTTTCTTTAGTTCATAATGTTTATTTTCACCCAACTAGAACGTTACTTTAACCTTGTGTTTTTTTCAGTGAATTTCTAGTTTTAAAAAAAGTAACGTAATATTTTATTACCATAAGTAAACCCACCTCCCCACTGCGCACAGCAGAAGGGGGGGTTGGGCACAGGGCTTTTTTTTTTAGTAAAGTGAAGCCACATGCACCCCCTCCCCAAGTCTTACTAGGCCCTGGGGACCCCCTCAGCAGCTCATTTAAAAAAAAGAAATGTTAAGGGTAGGGGCCCCCGCTCTGACCCTCATTAAGCCCCGGGGACCCCCATATCCCAGGGGTTGCTTTTTTTTTTTTTAAAGGGTAGGGGAAACATGACACACCCCCCCCCAACTATTAGTCTGCAAGAACCCATCCCCCCAGGGGCGTATATATATATTATTTTTTTTAAGTTGAGGGGTTCTGTGCAGCCCCCTCCCCGAGCCTTTAAAAGGCCCTGGGAATGCGATCTCCTAGCGCCCTTTGTACGTAACCACTTCCATGCTAATGACAAGGTCAGCTCGTCATGGAGTGCCCATTCATTTCAATGGAAATTTACTGTAAATCATTGGACATGCCATAGCATCCAAGTGGCTGGTAGGGGTGAGGGCCCGAGCCTTATTAGGCCCTGGGGCCCCCATCACCGAGGGTAAAATAGCTCCTTGGGCCAATCGGGACACTATTTTTTTAAATTAGGATTGTGGCTCTCTGGCGAGAGTCCCTCAAGCCAAACCATCCAGAGAACTATATTTTTTTCAACCTTAATATCTCAAACTAATGATCAGATTTACACCCGGACACGGGAATTTTGCATTATGAACCCCCCTCCTATTTTTTCTTCAGCCACGATTGACAGATCATCCCAAAATGAACAATCTAGTCAAAAATTGGCACCTTTTTGGAAAGTTTTGTAGATTCGTCAAAAGGGGCCAAAGTTACTAGCAACACAAAAAACACTTTTGCTATGGAACAGCTGACCTATCTAGACCTACCCTGGTCGAATGCCACTGGGTTATGGAATGTTTGGGCTCTCCCCCACAAAAATATATTTTCAAAAAGGTGCTTCTCCAATAAACAATTAAATACCAGAAGAAGAAAAAACGTACCAGCAGTTTTACGTGGTATTTACAGCTTGACAAAACAAAGTGTATTAAGTTGCTATGTGGTTAATGGCTGCATGTAACGTCTGATACCCTAGGGCGAGACCTATTGGCTCTGCTAGTGCTGTTTAGTGTGCAGTGGAGGTCTCCCGCGTGTGGAAAGACCAACTGAAAATCTTCAGTTTATCTAGTAGTCCATAGTTGTGGCGTACTTTAGGTGTGCCTGAACTCTTGAATAACTCCGAGTCCGAATGCTCTCCATGTGAGATTAACGAAACTGACGAAGTTCATGTTTAACTGCCTTTTTTGGACAGATTGAAAATTTGCATCGAATAATGTTGCTTCAGACCTTCAAGTAGAGCTGTTTTAGGTGTAAAATCGATGTTACTGGGATGCACTAGGGGTGTTTTGTCGCAGTTAATTCTAAATGTGTCCTTAATTTGTAAAAACCTCCCTGTACACGTCAGGCAATTGTGGTACATGCTCTATATTGGCCATTTAGAACTATGTCTGGCTATTCTAAAGCCTACACACAAGATGGAGAACATTTAGGTACACATGGGGAGGTATGGGGACCTAAACAGACTCCACAGACAGTGGTGGTAGCGTCAACATAGTGGGCAGAGACGGGATAGGTGGCATGTTTTTTTGCTGTACTCCTGGGTGACTGCCAAGTTCCTCTAAATATATTTGAAGGGCAGTTAATCCCAGATGTATCGACAGATGATACATTTGGTATTCTCTTCCCATTATTCATGTTTTATCTTTCATAAACCCTGAAGCAAAGTGCACATCTAATCTTTGCTATGAGAACCTCGGTTTCCCAGAAGACAGCATCCTCATGTGAAGCAGAATATCTGGAATCAGAAAGGACAGACGAAGGGAACTGGATCCTTGCAAGTCACGGACTTAGAAGTGAAACAAATCTTTGTGCAAAATACACGTGAGACCGGATCTAGTGCTTTGCTCAAATAATTTGGGGCTGTGAGCATTCCCCTCTGCTCCAATAACGCCAGTCCATCGAGCAGCACAGCTGTAAAGGACATCTGGGCACACAAAATAGTCCACTTTGGTGATCCAGTCATCCATTTCCCCTATTAGTGCAATGCAGTGTACCCTCAATGTACTGCTTAATTTAACCTAACATGCCACCGATTCCACTGAGGCTGGAAATGGGTACTAGACCCATTGTGGAAGGGACTGCCATCAAGCCCGTATTATATTGGAGAAAGATATGGGCCACTCCAGAACTGCACATGTATCGACGAGGGCTAAAAGAGCCAATGGAAATATAGGTTAGCAACCCTGGCTGAGGCATATCAGACACTAGGCAAAATGGGGAAGCAGGTAATGGGATAAACCAGAGGGAAAATGTACGCACACAAAGATCTAAAATAAAGTATTACATCTCTAAAATTAGACAGTTTACTAGCAAGTCCATCTATGGTCACTTTTACAGCACAAGACCTTCTACAAAGGTAGAGTTCATAGGTGAGGTGGAGCCCAATCTTGCTAGAACGCTGTACCTACAATTTATACACGGGGCACTGCCCTAGTGTGCTTCCACCCAAAAATGGGTATAGTGTTTTTTATGGAGATGATCATGTATGCCTGACCTGTGGTAAGTCTACTGAAACTGGGGCACGTTATGTTCTTTTGCCTAATGTACAGATTGGCCAGGTCAAAATGGATTTAAACTATCTGTAGGAATTTAAGGCTTGCCAGGCATACGGAGGCCTTGCGAAACCTCCAAACTGACACTAGCCAGCATATTGTATTTGCAGTGTCAAAATATTTGTTTGCAATATGGTGTATTAGGGAGAAGTCCATCTAATCTGCTTCAGTTAACCACAACACCTAGGACCACAAATAGCAATAACAGAATTTTAAAGTCACACGCACCAAATCTAAAGATAAAGGGCTTGGTCCCAATATTTGATAATTGTCTGGAAAAATAGTATTTATATTGTGTGTTTGGGTACGCACGGGATATGTACTTTTAAATCACCTATTTGAGTGTAACTACCCACACATCACCAATCACACATGTGGACAATCACTAGTTGAAGTTGTGTCAATCTAATTTATAAAGACGGTTTACCATTATTAATGTTTTAACGAATATGGAGAAGGATAAACTCATTTTACTTATGGATCTTTATACATGATTTTGTATTTGAAATGCTTCTATTTGTTTTCTGTCTTTTATGGCGTAATGCCGAAATAAATATTGCATAACGTAACGTACTGCTTAATTCACGCTGAAAAACATCTTAAGCTGGAACAGTCTTTTTTTAATTTTATTTAATGCATCTTTATATAGCGCGGACTTTACCCGAAGGTGTCAGAGCACAGTATTTTATTTGCAAAGTTTTATATAGCACTGGCTAGACCCGTAGGTATCAGAGCGCTTTACATGAGGATCAGAAAATTAAAGATTACATAATTACTTCAGTTACAGATTCCAAGTATAGACATAAGATAGAGGGAGGTAAACATAATGGGGAGGCGAGGAAAACAATGTCAGATGTCCGGCTGGGTAGGTGACGGCTGAAAGGGTGAACCAGGGCCCAACTCCTCTATAGCTGCATAGGACAGCTTCACCAGTCATTGGCCAAGGTTGTTCGGACTCCACAGTGAGAACAGTCGAGAAACATGCTATTACACAATAGAACCAGTTACTTTACATGAGGCAAATGTTACAAAAATGGAAACAAACACAAATAGCAGGCCATAGAATCAAGACAACGCAGGCAAAAGGAACACAATATTAAACATAGCAAGCACAGAATGTACAAACAAAATATAAATATATAAGACAAATGTTCAATGACTAAAGAACTTCCTGGCGGGGTCTGAGAAGGAAGGAATTAGTTCTGAAAGTGTCTTTGGAATAGAAGAGATTTGACGTCCGCTTTGAAGATCTGGATGGAGGTGATGGCACAGAGCAAAGGAGGAAGAGAGTTCCAGATTCTCACCGCATTACCTGAGAACGATTGAGCCATCAATTTTTCCCTTTTGAAGGAGGGGGGCTCAAGCAGGAACTTTTCCGCATTCCAAGAAGGTCTTGAGCCTCTAGACAATTTCAGTTTGTTCGCCAGATAGCGGGGTGAAGGAGAGTGCAAAGCTTTGAGGGTGATGCACACCATTTTGTAAATAGCTCTAGCCTCGATGGGAAGCCATCGGAGAGAAGATAGGAGTGATGTGGTCACTTTGTTTGGACCCTGAAATGAAGCAAGCTGCTGAATGGAGGACGGTTTTGAGGGGGGAGGGGGGAGATTCGGGAAGGCCAGTCAGAAGTTACAATAATCTAGTCTAGAAAGAACCCGCAATGGGACCAGGTTTTTAGGTCATTCTCCGGGAAGAACCGACGAATCCCACATAAAAGGCACAGCTGATAATGTGCGCTCTTGGCAATGGAGTTGATGTGTGAGATTAGGTTGTCTTTTGTAAAGTATGGCACCTAGGGATTTAGCGCAGTCAACAATGACGGGTTTACTGTTGAGTAACTCCAACTGATCCATCCAGGATTGAACAGGGGGCAGGGCAAGAGCTAGATAAGGAGGAATTCCGTTTGAGAGAATTAGTTGGTGAACTAACATCCAGTTGAGAGTTGAGTAGTGAGGGATCATGAGGAAGACACCTTGAGGTAGATTTGGGTGTCATCCGCATAGAGATGGTAGAGGATTCCAGATTTGCTTAGGAGGTTCTCTAGTGGTTCCAGATCGAGATTAAACGGAGTGGGAGCAAGGCTAGAACCTTGAGGGACGCCTTGACCAACCACCAGTGGAGACGAGAGACCGCTTGCAATCTTGATCATTTGGGATCTGTCCGAGAGGAATGAGGCAAACCATTTGAGTACTGTGCCTTCCACGCCCATTCTCTGTTGAAGAGTGTTAAGGAGGGTGTTGTGATTAACAGCGTCAAAGGCTGCAGAGAGGTCAAGAAGAATCAGAAGACACGATTCCCACAAAATCAAGCATATGGAGCACATCGATCACTCGCAGCAGGGCTGTTTTGGTGCTGCAATCTTGAATAAAGCCAGACTGGAACATGTCAAGGAGATTGTCCATAATATGTTGGGAAAGTTGTTTTTGCAACACATTTGTCTGTAATCTTTGAAAGAAAAGGGAGATTGGTGATGGGGCGGAAGTTGAGGTCGTTCGCATCTACAGAGGGTTTTTTTTTTTTTTTTTTTTAGAAGGGGTAACTTGTCCTGAGGACAACTGGGAGGGATCCTTGACTGAGGAAGAGATTAACTAGCCTGGTCCAATAGGCGAGAGTGTTGGTATAGCAATCAATGACTATGACACTGGGTATGGGTCAGAAGAATGGTTGGAGGGTTTGGTTTCGAGGATGCATTTGAGGAGATCTTCCAAGATGGCCGAAAAGTTCTGCCAAGTGACTAAGGATTTTCGCTCCTCAATGGGGGTGGGTGACCTGTTCCACCAGTAATTTAACCTTTTGATCAAAGATTATAGCAAACTCAGTTGCTCTTCGCAGCATCCTCAGGTTTAATTATTTGGGGAGAACAATGCGTTTTTGATTTGGTTGAAAAGTTTTTGGGTCTGTTTTTAGCGGAATCGAGGAGGGATCTGGAATGTAATGTTTTTTCCTGGAAGATATGCTTGTGGTATTTTGATCTTGCTGAACGTGAGGTGGATGGAGATTGTCTCCAATATTCTAAGGTTTTTCCTTTCGTCATAGATAGCTTTATTGAACCAAGGAGCTGAAGGGGTGGGTCTTTTGCTTTGGAGTGGAGCAACCTTGTCAATTTCGACTGCAAGGATTGAGAGGCAACGGGGAGGGAGATCGTTGACATCCGTATTGGGCTCTAGACTAGGAAGTGAACGCATTGCAGAATCACAATCCCAAGATCAAGGTTTGTGTTGCGGAACCAAGTAGGGGCTCTTTTAGGTTGGCCGAGAATTATAATGTGTGAGGTGAAAACAGAAGGGAATGAGGAAATGGTCTGACCGGTCTACACAGATGGGGTAGCAGTGGTAAGCTGGTCCGATTTAGAAACAAGGTCCAGATTTGAGCCCTTGGTGTGTGTAATTTCCGAGCAGTGTTGGACAAGATAGTTTGCTGCCAACAAGCTTGCAACCTTTCTTACAGCGGAGTCTTCCACAGAGCCCCAGTGGAGATTGAAATCCCTATGAAGATCTGTTTGTCGCTTTGTGCACATGGGTCACTAAAGTGGTCGATGAGTTCCTCCATGAAGGAAGAGAAATTACCGGGAGGGTGGTAGATGGCATGGAACCTGAAGGGCAAGCCATGATGAACTTGGAGTTCAAGGGAAAGACATTCAAAAGAGGATGTGGGAAAGGCTTTGATTTGAAGGGAGTTTCTGAAAATAATCGCAACACCTCCCCCTATCTTGTCTGTTCTGTCATTTGAGGATAGTGAGAGGAGTCATTAAACCAAGTGTCAGTGAGAAAGAGCATGTTGAGATTGTGGTGGGTGATAGTGTCAGATATTTCCAGTTTGTGTTTGGTTGCAGATCTGCAGTTATGGAGCATACAATGAAGCTCTGACGCAACTGTTTTGGTGATGTGAGTGTCTTGACTGATAAGGGGGATTATGGATTAGATTCTTGAATGAGGGTGCTCCTTGAGGGCAAGGCTGGTAAGTTCTGACGGAAGAGATGGTCAGATTGGTAAATTGAATAGAATTGTTAGGAGAAGCGTGTGGAGGGGAATTGACGTTGGTAGTCTTGTAGCTAGCCAGTAAGTTGGTGATGTCTGGAGGACAAACTTGGGTTGGCTTTATTGGGGCGTGGGAGCGAGGAAGGGGTTGACTATGGAATCTATGGAATGAGGTTATTCGGGAGGGGAATATCTTAGCATTTAAGAGTGAAATGGACGCTTCAAGCATGGACGCTTCAAGCTGGGAAATGGAAGAGATCAGAGAATCAAGTTTAGTTTCCAAAGAGGTGAGCTGTGCACGGAGTGAAGGGTGGCTCAATGGTTAAGGGAGGGAGTGGCCTAGGCGAAGGAGGAAAGGGGGATGTGGGGAACCGGGGGGGAGAGTGTTGGGGTGCGAGGGTCAAAAGGAGGAGGAGGAAGTGATGTAGGCGAAGGAGGACAGTGGGCGACTGGGGAGAGATGTGATGCAAGGGTCTGAGGGGGAGGAAGATGGCGATAGAAAGGAGTGGATGGAGTAAGATATTTACTGGTGTTAAGCAGAGGTGAAGAATAGAGATACGGAGGAGAAAATTTAGAAGAAGAAATGGATGGGAGAGGAGGGGGTTATGGGAAGGCCATGGATACAGTGAGATGAGAGAAAGGGGCTGTACAGGGGGAGGGAGGTCAAAGGTAGGCCACAGGAATGGGGAGAAGAGGGTGCAGGCCAGGAACCAGGGGTAATGAAAGGTGAGTGTAGGGGTACAGGCACCAGGCAGAGCAGGGGGGGGGTGAGCTAAATGGAAGTTGTGGAAGGAGTCAAGGACTGTAAGGTCTAAGGGAGGGAAGACGGATGAATTACCAAGCAGGGAAACCGGGTTGTGAAGCATGGGGGGGGGTGTAAGTTGGTGAGGTGAAAGGTCAGAGGGAGGGAAGAGGATGGAATTACAAGTAGGGGAGGCAGGGATGTGAGGCATAGGGGGAGTGAAGGTTGTAGAGAGATGGGAAGTGTAAAAGCAGAATTGAAGGTACGAGGAAAGGGGAAGAGCGGAAAGGGGTGAGGAGAAGAGGAGATGGAGGGTAAGGCGAGTTAATCAGTAGTTAATCAGTAGTTCTGACCTGGTCAGAGCCGGTCGCTCCACCCGCAGCGTGGCCCATCCCTGGTGTGCCCGGTCTCCTCCGCCGCCACTGCCCATTGTGCCTCTGCTGTGCCCTGATCTTCAACCGTATAGTATCTGCCCTGTTGTCGCTTCAGTTTCGTGCCAGTAATCTGTTACAGTAATCTGTGATCTCGTTTTGCCCGTTTGTGCCAGTAATTTGTTTTCCCCCCCGCATTGTGTCTGCCCCTGCTGTTGTGCCAGTACATTGTATTTGTGTCCTCGCCATCTTTGCTGCCCCTCGACCCTGCTCCCTGCTGCTGCTCCCCCGCGGGCCCACCCCCGCTCCCCCCAGCATCAGCGATCTTCTCCCCTACCCACTCGCCACCCCGCTCCCGCCTCCCAGCTGCTCCTCGCTCACTCCGCCCCCTCCACTCCATTTATGGCAGAGCCCGCGCAGCGGGCGCGCCAATGGTGCGCCAAAGGCAAGCCCGTCTACGCCCGTCCGCGCCTGGACCGCTCCCAGCGCCAGAGCCCCTGGCCCCCGCAGATGCCATCCCACCCGCCGGACGTACAACGCCGCCACCCTCTGTGCACTCAACACCGGCCGCCTCCCCGGCTGCCACCGAGCCACTCCAGGACGCACCCACGGACCCTTCACCTGCCAATCCTGCAAGTTCTCCTGCATCCGGACCTGCAACTCACCCGTACCGGCCAAGCCAACCAACAACAGCAACCACCTGAAGTGCATCCTGCTCAACACCCGCTCCGTCCACAGACACGCCGTGGAACTATGGGAACTGCTCGATACCACCTCCCCGGCCGTCGCCTTCCACAGAGACCTGGATGAACGCCTCCTCAGCACCCGATATAGCCATAGCCATCCCGGACGGCTACATGATCATCCGTAAGGACCGAGTCAACCAGACGGGAGGAGGCATCGCAATCATCCACAAGAACACCATTCGCATCAAAACCAACTCCGACAACACCCTCACAGCCGCCGAACATCTTCACTTCCAGATACACACCGACCCCAAGACCACTCTAAGAGGCACCCTCATGTACAAACCCCCGGGACCCCGCACCCAATTCAGCGAAGACATTGCAGACTTCATCAGCCCACACGCCCTCCCCCCCCCGCCTACATCCTCCTAGGGGACCTCAACTTCCACCTGGAGAACAACAACGACAACACCTCCAACCTGCTGGACAATCTCGCCAACCTCGGACTCAAGCAACTGGTGAACACCCCCACCCACTACACCGGACACACACACTTGACCCAATCTTCTCCTCCAGCAAGCACATCTCCTTCAGCCACTCCACCGGACTCCACTGGACAGACCACAGCTGCGTCCACTTCAGCTTCAGAACGACCACAACTCACCACCTCCCACAACAGGGCCCTCGCAGGAACTGGAACAAGATCACCACCGACCAGCTCACCACATCACTAAACCAGGACCCTCCCGCCAGATCAATGGACCCCAACCAAGCAGCCCTCAACCTCGCACAGTGGATCACCAACTGCGCCGACTACCTCGCACCCCTGAAAACCAATCCCAGCAGAACCGGAAGCAAGAAAGCACCATGGTTCAACGACGACCTCAAGAACTCCAAGAAGTACTGCCGCACCCTCGAGAAAGCCTGGCGCAAAGACCAGACTACAGACAACATGACCGCCCTCAAGCACGCCACCCGCAAACACCACCAGCTGATCCACACCACCAAGAAGACAGCATTCAAGGTACGACTGGACACCAACGCTCACAACAGCAAGGAACTCTTCAGCATCGTCAAAGAGCTCTCCAACCCCAGCGCCGGAAACAACGACATCACTCCCTCGCAAGACCTCTGCTACTCACTCACCTCGTTCTTCCACAGCAAGATCGCAGACATACACAACAGCTTCGGCGCACAGACCACGCACCCTACCACCGAACCAACGCCCCCCCACCACCATCCTCCGCGCCTGGACACCGGCCAGCACCGAAGACACCATCCCCACGATGAACACCATCCACTCTTGATCACCAACCGACCCATGCCCCCCCCCCCACGTCTTCAACAAGGCCGACTCAGTCATCGCACCCCAACTCCGGGACATCATCAACTGCTCCTTCAACACCACCACCTTCCCGGAGAGCTGGAAACATGCCGAACTCAGTGCCCTCCTGAAGAAACCATCAGCGGACCCCACCGACCTCAAAAACTATCGCCCCATCTCGCTCCTCCCCTTTCCTGCCAAAGTCATCGAGAAGACCGTCAGACAGCTGGCCGCCTTCCGAGACAAACGGATCCCTCGACCACTCGCAGTCCGGCTTCCGAGCCAACCACAGCACCGAGACCGCCCTCATCGCAGCCACTGACTACATCCGAGCCTGGGAAACAGCGGCCCTCATCCTCCTGGATCTCTCCACAGCGTTCGATACTGTCTGCCATCGCACCCTAGTACAACGCCTCAGCAACGTCGGAATCCAGGAGAAGGCACTGGATTGGATCTCGTTTCTCGCCGGAAGAACCCAGAGAGTCCGCCTCCCCCCGTTCAGATCCGAGGCCACCGAAGTCATCTGCGGCTTACCACAAGGATCATCACTCGGCCCCACCCTGTTCAACATATACATGAGCCCCATCGCACGCAAACACAACCTCAACATTATCTCCTACGCCGACGACACCCAGCTGATCCTCTCCCTCACCAACGACCCCGCCACCGCCAATACCAACCTACACGAAGGGATGAAAGATTTAGCTGAATGGATGAAGAACAGCCGCTTGAAACTGAACTCAGACAAGACGGAAGTCCTCATCCTTGGATCATCACCGTCTGCCTGGGACGACTCCTGGTGGCCCCCGGCCCTAGGCAGCGCACCCAAACCAACGGACCATGCGCGCAACCTGGGCTTCATCCTGGACTCCTCCCCATCGATGACCAGACATGCCAACGCCGTCTCGTCATCGTGCTTCAACATCCTACGCATGCTCCGCAAGATCTTCCGATGGATCCCCACCGAAACCGGGAAGACGGTCACCCGGCACTTGTCACCAGCAGACTGGACTACGGAAACACCCTCTACACCGGAACCACAGCCAAACTGCAGAAAAAACTCCAACGAATTCAGAACGCCTCAGCACGACTCATCCTGGACATCCCCCGTCACAGCCACATCTCCGGACACCTGAAAGACCTGCACTGGCTCCCCATCAGCAAAAGAATTACGTTCCGCCTTCTTACCCACGCACACAAAGCCCTCCACGACCTAGGCCCCAGGTACCTCAACAGCCGCCTTACCTTCTACACTCCCACCCGCCAACTACCATCGACCAGCCACGCCCTCGCCGCCGTTCCACGCATTCGAGAGCCACCATGGGAGGAAGAGCCACCATGGGAGGAAGATCCTTCTCCTACCTGGCAGCCAAGACCTGGAACTCCATCCCCATCCACCTCTCCTTCAGGAAGCAACTCAAGACCTGGCTGTTCGAGCAGTAGCGGACACCCCCCCCCCCCGCACCTTGAGACCCTCCGGGTGAGTAGCGCGCTATACAAATTTGATTGATTAAGAAAGATGGATTAAGTAGGGGGAAATAGGTAGGAATTGGGGAGTTAGGGAGCAAGAGCATGTAGTGGAATATTGGGGAGATGCAGGATGTAGAGGTGAAGTGGGGTGTAAAGCAGACGAGGTAATGGGGAGGTCCAGTTGGTAAGGGGGCAGAATGGGAGGGGAGGGAACAAGGGGGATAAAGGGTAGACCCGTGTCTCCCGAGAGAGGTCTTTAGGAATGTGTGGGGGTCAAGGGGGGAGAAAGTAGACAAGCTGGAAGAAGAGGAAGAATCTAGGGAGATAGTAGTCGCAGGGGTGGGACAAAGTGTGGAAGAGGTGGTCAAAGAGAGAGACACGAGTCTGAAGTTTGGATCATGACACTGCCATTGTTATAAAGAGTAACAGTGAGAGCCATTAAAGCAAGTGGAGGGAGACATTTTTAGCCACTTCCCATGTGGGAATGAAGAGGAGGAGACGTTGAAGGAATTGAAGAAGCTGGAGGACCAGGAAGGGATGTCATGAGTGAAGAAAATGACGTAATTTTTGATCTTCCCTAGGCACCCATTATGGAATTGGTCAACAAAGAGGGAATCTGGAAATTGTTCAATGGTGTTAAGCTTGAACCGTTTTGCTGCTGCTTTGGACAGGTAAGGGGATAAATGACTGAAGCAGTTGATTCCAGACCTAATTCGAGTGGAAGCCATGATAAGCTGATGAGGTGAAGACGTGGTGTGGTGGATAGAAAAAGGGGCTGCTAGGGTAGTGATGGCGCAAAGAAGTAAAATAAGAGGGGTTCACATATTCCTGGCCTAGAAACACTGCCATCTGAAAATATCCTGCAGCTTTAGGCACCATCATCCTGTTGTGCACCTCTTGGGTTTAGAAATCGTGTGCTCTTGGGTCCTGCTTTTGTACAAAGAATTACTCAGACTGTTAGACTATTTGGAAGCAAGTACTCTTGGTATGCAAGAGTAACTGGATTAAGGCAGGTGAATACTTAGTGATCCACCAGTGACACCTCCATTGAAAGAACCCTGGACAGCTTAAGATAAAATTTGCAGCACAAAATCATGCAGGGTTTGTTTTCTCCCTGCAAACATCCAGTACTCGCCCTTCCACTAACTTAGAGTCACATTTACTAGAGATCCCTCATAGGCACCAAAAATGTCAGTCCTTTTTCCAAGACTGCTGAATACTGCTGGTAACTATGTAAGTAGGTTGGCCAAGTGTTTGAAGTCCCAAAGCAGAATAAAAATGGTTTTAAAAAACGAGCAATGGTAACGCCAATAGCTCTCCTTTATAATCCAAGTGCTTAGCAATTGCCAATGGTGGCTTTTTAGGGAAAAAAACTAAAAACAAACAATATAAAGGAAACCGTTTTCTAAAGATATGACTCCATATCGAATTCAATTGTTTCCAATTGCTATAAAAGGCGTGTTTATTTTTCAAATTTCAAGCAGGAAAACTGAAAATCACTGCAAAAATGGTTGAGCTTAAAATAGGAGACTCATTGCCTGTACTTAACATAACAGCGGTCTGAAAATTGAAAACATTAAGGAAAATGGTTGTCATTTACTTTAGACTTTGAACTGGCACAAATGTTTCAACATTTTGCTGCTGTTCCACAGCCCCAGAAAGCTTCCGGCGGAAGAGACCTTTTTACAGTCGCGCCTCTCCCTTAAACTGTGGCGGAGCGAGGGCTTTGTGTGCCATGTCCTTTGCTTTGGTGCAACATGGGGAAGATAGGTGATAAAAGAAACCAAACATTATAACTTCTGATCTTTGGATAAACACGGCCCTGTACGGTACAGAACAATTGGGTGGGTGTGGTTACGAACTGAAGGGTGGCAGGGATGTGCGGTATAAGCAGTATGCGGAGCGCAAGAAAACACTCCATTTTAATGCTAAAAGAAAAAAAAAAAAAAAAAGTAGTAAATTGATGTGAGCTATGGAAGGATGCAAGCCATACATGGATGTCAAGAAGCTTTCGTCTGGCAAAAGGGGTGAGGGGGAGGAGCTGGAGGGTGACCAGGGGAAAAAAAAACCATTTACAATGCAATAGGTCTCGCATTTGACAATTGCTTCTATATATCGGTTTTGATAAACAGAAATAAAAGACTCATTTACAGTGCCATTAGCTCAAACTGGTAAATGCCAGACTGGTTTAATTTCAAAGCAGCTGCCATTGTCCCGGGCTGCTGGAAAATGAAAGCGTGCATGGCGCGCTGAATGTGGCAGGAAAGCATGTCGTGCCTGTAGTAGGAGGACCTCATTAAAGAAAATAGTGCTTACAGACACCATGTAACGGAAGTAAAATGGCCTGTCCTCGTGAGGTTAAAAAGGAAGAGAAGGCAATACTAAGGAGGAACTAACAAGTCTATTAACAAATCAGAAGCCAGCATTTACAAAGGACAGTGACAAGCCAATGAAAAATATGGGCAGAAAGTGGGTGGAGTGTCAAGTCCATACTCTAATAAAGCATGCCTCGCAGAGCAGCGCATGTACTGCCCAGGCTCGACCTAAAAAGCATTAAAGAAGCAAGCAACAGATTGCAAAGACAACAAAAAATAGAAGCAATGGCAGATCGAAAGCCTGCTTACAGTGTTAATACTTTGTACAGTAGGTCTTCAATATAGAGCTAAAATAAGACCTAAAGCTGCACTTCTGTCCAGACACTTCTGAGGTTACACAATATTATCCCACCTCATTACCAAAATCCACAGGTCTACGAAAAATTAGTTGGAGAACACCCATTCTAAAGGTGAGATTTGCAGAACACCTTCAAAATTAACAGCATTTGCTTGCCAAGATTTTTTTTTAATTTTTTTTGACTCCCCTCCATTCTACACAAATGCTTGCACCTCAGGGCATGCTGGACTCTAGTATCTTGCAGCCCGATGGGGACTTGCAATGAAACCTCATCCTTCGGTCAGACGAAGTCAAATGGATTGGTCCATGGAGCAATGCAGAACCAGTTTAGGAAAAAAGATGCCCCTGGGGGTAAGCCGAGATGCAAGGGTACCTGCTTTCAGTGTCTTTCGCCTCATTTCTACATCAGAAGAATTAGCTGGCTCCCTATTTTTCTGGTCAAAAAGTAGCAAATTCTTCCATGCTTTTACTATTTGGATCAGGCCTTGCCTAAAACAATGCAGTCTTTCCGAAAAATGGCATCCTTCTAGTATTTTTATTTAGTGAAGGGGAAAGCAGTAACCTGAAGAAATATAGTGGGCTGCCAGAAATGAGCCCCACTCCATTCAACGGGAGTAACTGCATTGAGTGCACAGAAAGTGCATGAAGAGAAGGCCCATCTGAACCATAAATGAAGCGGTCATATGACTTCACACCATTCAGACAAAAAACATCACCCAGCTGGGTAACACTACTAGTACAGCCTAAAAGGAAACAAAATATCATGATCATTTAAACACAAAAGCGCGGCTCAACAGAAAGTAATGTGTATTTACTTTATTAGAAAAATACAAGATGACACTATGATACATTTCAATTTGAAATAAAATGTAGGGTTTGATGATTTTGGCACAATGTAAGTGTCCATGACATCAGAAAATATATATATACAGAATTTTCAGGTACACAACAAATAACTATATACAAATTCACACAACATACAGATGCATGACGTGCGCTGCCAAGCAGAGCCTGCAAATGCTAGAAATAGAGCAGTTCGATAAGTGAGACGGTAACAGCATACACAATTGTACAAAAGCCTGCAGAATGTGCACGACGCTCGTTCTATTCAGATCACACATGGAAACTACACAGCAGTATACAACCTATGCAATTATATACAGTGCAAGCAGGTAGAATGCAAAACCTCTAACATGCATGAATGTCCTATACAGTGCAATGCTATACGGAGTAAGCAGCCAGGATACATTACTACATATAGCTCATGCAGGTGGTTACAGGAAGTGCAATTATATTAAAGTGCAATCAGTACACAGCATTATTAGTCCCATCGATTGGGCAGGAGCAGCAGATCAACCACAGATTGACCACCTGCCATGTCCCAAGGATTTAGGAGTAGCTTAGAAGTTAGTGGTCATCACTTAAAGCGATCTGAGAAGTTGGGCGACTTGGGGACGGTCACTGGCATCTCTCTGGTCTTCACCTCCACAGCCTTGTACTTCTTCACCGGTTGAGCTTTGTGAACCTGCAGTTAGGAGGGCGGACAGTGAAACAAACACCACATCAGAAAACCACAGAGAAAAGTGGAGTAGTCTTAAAGCAGTGATTTGAATGCTCAAACTTAATCATTGGTCAAGCAAACTAAACTCCGCTCCCAAATTAAATAACCCGTCAGAGTGCAGGTTGTACAGCTAGACGCGAACCACATGCGCTGAAGCATGGACCACACCATACACCCCACAAGGGGGAATCATTCTGTTTGCAATGGAGCCAAAGACCGGTTCACCAGTGCGAAGGCCATGGCACCAGATGGTAATGCCATCCAAATGCTGCTTTGGGAAGCCTATGATGATTGCCAGGTTGGTTTACTGGCACAACAGCAGATACTTAAACTCTGAGTAGGTTACTTATTGGAATATAAACAGTAAACAATAAAAATTACACTGCCATGCGTTTATCCATCAGGTGGTTTTGCAGTTGACATTTCATGGCATATTCAGCATGGACAGGATTGCCAGTAACCTGGTCTTGTTGGAGCTAAAACTATTATATCAATATGTATACAAATTCAGCTACTGCTCATCTGGAGTCTTAAGAAAACTAACCCAACACCCAACAGATGACATTACCCCTGAACTTAACCAAATAATTGAAACTGTGGTAGGATTTGACCCATTTCTGCTAAAAGTATGTTAGTATTGACTTGACCCAAGGACATACCACTGGCCTTGTGCTCAGCATGCACATGGACGTCCCTGCATTCTCATAGCATTCTGGGTGCATAGTTTCAGTTTTGTCTATTTTGGGCCTGCACTGCAGCCATTGTCAATTGCATGCACCTCATTCACTCCTGGATGTGAACATATGGGCCCAATTTAAAAGTAAGCGACAAAGAACTTTTACCAGCGGGTGTGTGACACATTGCATGACTTATACCCTAATGAGATTTATCACCCCGGTGGATGCAGTGGGAACGTTTGCCTTGGGGACGGGCCAATTCTTGCGGTTTGCAGCGACTGCCTGTGGGATTTGGCCCTCCTTTCCTGCTGTCCCACAGGAATCATGGAGGTTGAGAACTTAACTAAATATGGCTGAGGGCCAGAGACAGATCTCGCATGTTTAGAGCGCGGAGGATTTGCCGCAGACAGACTTGCCGATGCACAACCAGTGTCATGGGATTCTGGGGGGTCTCTCTTTCTGCTAAAGAATGTGAAGGAATCCACAAAGGAGTGAAGGGGCCTCTACTAATTCAAAGTTCAAGTTGCTCCAATACCATGTCGTGCAACAGGTGTACCTTACCCACTCTAGGATACATGCAATTTACTCAGTGTTCCTCCTCCTATCCCAGTTGTGCCAGACAGGAAGCAGAGACTTTCTACACAAGTTTGAGGTGTCCAGGCTTGGATAATTTCTGACTGACAATTGGAGTCCTTAAATGCAGTCACAAGATGGTCAGTTCCTAGAGATATGGGCCAGTGCCTGTTTTTCCTCCTGGTTTGGTTCTCGCAAAAGGGATAGTAGCTATCAGGTGGTTGTCTCCTATTGGCACCGAAGTGTCTGACTGGTTGCGAGATGCAGCTGAATGGGCAGGGTTAGAGAAGTGCCATATGCGTTGCTACCCAAAGGACAAACTGGCAGATGACTTGCAGGCCTGGGTGGCAATGCTTGCTGAGCTGCTAGAGCCCCTAGATGTCCTGCCCCAAGAGCTGCGGGTGGGGTGGGTCAGTTGACTGGTTGGCACTGTGCTAAATGCATATATTTTCTATTATACTGAGGTTCTATAAACTGGTCTCATCTTTTACATTGAACTGTTCTTTATGCTCTATAACCCCATTGTGTATTCGAGTGGAGCATGTTTTTTTCGTGGCGAATGTTAGTTTATATATGCAAAGGATAAAATATTATGATTAACTTGTCCTACTTAAATGCATATACAAAAAACTTGGCTTGATAGTCACAACTATACTATCAAGTTTAAGCCATAGTAGTCTTTTCCTCCAGACTACAAGAAAACTTTAGAGCTTCATCTGCCTTATACGATCTGCCAAAATGTCTCGTCTATATTTAGGCCTTCACTGTTTAGGCTAGAAAGTGCAGGTGTTGACAGAAGTCATGAGCATCCTGGACACAAATCAAGCACGTTCGTGCCCTTCAAACAACCAGTGGTACAGCCGTGCTCAATCACTTAAGTTGATCAGAAGGAGACGCCGCCATCCATCTCGTTATGCCCACGCTTGGACTGGCCTATAGGGCAATCGGGCAGTGCCCGATCGTTTGGTCTGAGAGCAGACAGATCAGTGTGTGATTCGGTTTATAGCAGATTGTGTGGCTGTTTTTTCCTGTGGATTTCCCTGATATTACCACAAGCACGGCCTGCAGCAAGCTCAAACCCATGCAGTCTCCCATACCTTGCAAAACGCCAAACAGCACATCTATACAAGTTTACAACTGGTCTGATTTCCTATCTGGTTTGTAAATTTGGACACTTATGTTGGGTGCTCTGACCTACTTTATACTAGCCTGATCCTAGCTACCAAAGCACAATTACTTTTTTTATACCCTCTATTTCAGTTTTACAATACTGCAAGAGCAAAACAGCAGATTGCAGTTTACACAATGACAGGTACAATACACAAGGCTGAAGACAATTTTTATGGTCACTGGGATAATTGGTGATCAAACAACCCCACAAGTAGAAACGGAGCTATTCCCACCAAGGGGTCATAAGCCACAACTGCTGCTCAGGCATTGGGGATCCCTATCTGGATATCACCCCCTCCATCATCCATGCAATCACTGTCCAATGCAGTCTCATCCGAATCAGGATCTAGGAAAGTGTCAACCAAGGCTCTCCAGTCAGCTAGTTTGTCATTTAACTTATCATCCCCACCTACTGAGCTTCATGTGAATCTCCTCCGCTAACGCTCACGCCGACACATCTTTATGCCGCATTGGGACCTCAGATGCCCTCTGCCCCATCCAGGTGATAGCGACCCTCTGTTGAGCTACGACCAGTACAAACTAAGATTTTGCAGTGCACCTTTCTGCCTTTCAGCCACCTCATGTTACCAAGAAAGCAGCATTGAGGGGATAGCGTTCTGTTCAAGAGCGTGGTCCTAGTGCTGTGGTCTACCACCAGTTTACAGAATTCCTGCACCGCCAGGTTAAGCACAGGAAGCCTGCTCTACACTTGCCACTTCGCATGCAACTATCTGGTCATGTCAAGGTCATTCGGTGCATGTCTCTGGGGGTAGGGTTAAGTCCTATAAAGAAAATTGTAAAGTACAAATTTGAAGTGGGCATTACAAGAGAGTGGGTCAATTTGCTTACTTTTGTCCAATCCCTGTTGTCCAATGGGGTATCTAGATCCAGGTCCCAGGCTACACAAGCCCGGGGCGGTGATTCCCCCCCAAAGGTCCACCCGCATAGCCCTGTACAGTAGCGAAATGAAGGGACGACGGTACCACAGCTAAGGAGGATCCAAAGAGTCGAAGGACTAGGTTCTACAGGGTAAGTAAGCCAGACCGCCCCGGCCATTTCCGCCAGGCCTGCATGGTGGGGAAAAAAGCCAGGCCTGCAGGATGCAAAAATTGGCCAGACCCTGAAGCGATTTCCTGACAGGCCGCCTCAAAGGAGATGAACATCTCCCCAGGGTAAAGATCATACGTAGGTGTTCCCTCCCGCTTTCCATGCCTGAGAAGACATACTTTTCATCTTCTGTCTAACTGGCTTCAGTGACCAAAGGGTCAGTTCTCTGTGGAATGGAGCACGTTTCAGTACTACCCATACAAATCATTACCATATAAGAGCTGTGTGTTTTGACTAAGTATGGGGAGGTCCTGCGGGACCCCAGCACCCTCCATCAAGCGATCTTATGCAACTGCCTCCGATTCCTCCCAATTCTCATTCGGCTTGAGCCGACACATCACATGTTGGAGATGTGCGGCGTAATACAAGTCGAGGCGTGGGATTTCCAGCCCCGCCATCCTCATACTGTTTGGCCAGTGTGGTCAGCGCCAATCTGCTGCGACGTCCCACCCATAGAAGAGATACAAGGATAGAGGTCAATCGAAAAAGTAGCTTACACCTTTTCTTACATACTGCATTTCTTCGTTATTTTCTTAATTGTTTCCATCATTCTCTCTTCATCCTTTTCCTGCTTGTTCAATCTCGCCTTTCCTCATCCATCTTTCCTCTTCCCTTCTCTCCATTTGTCGTATCTGTATTTACCTTCATTCTTACCCTCGTTATTTCCTTCTGCTCATCTTTTTCTTCATCATCCTTCCTTCACATCCATCTTTGCGTCCATCCTTCAATCATTCTCCCCACCCACCCATCATACAGGTTACTCTCCATTTCACCCTCATTTGTGCTCTCGATTTATTTTCTACCATCAGCCACAGCTCCATCACACTGTTTACTTGCAACGAGATGCGCTTGTTTTAATGCCAATGTCTCCAAAAAACACAGAACGGAGCCACACAATTTAAAGGGTTTATGCAGCTCACTGCCCTGCTCAAGCTTCGGAGGTGGTGTTCATGAAATCCACTGGCTGACGGCCCCACACACTGTCATCGACAGGGGATCAAAATCAGGCTGAGGGAGGCAGGTCAAGGGAGGGCACAAGAGAACCCTTAGCCAGAAGGAGGATGCAACAAGCAGGGCTGGCACAGCTGTTAGGGGGCAGTCTGGAGGAACAAAGCACCCTGGCACAAACTTCATCAGAAGGTACCTGATGGGTAGAGGGGACCCCCCACCCGCCCCACTTTCTCCTGAAACGGGTGCAGTCAAACCCAAGGTGCACACCCTGTTCCCTTCGACAGGCTAGTTTTAGCCTTGTTTGGGCCTTTTGAGGTGTAGCATCCCTACAGCAGGCAGCACTCTGCCCACCTATGGGCATACCAAAGTTTTGTACTGCTGGAAAATATGGTCAGTAAAAAGATCAAAAAGGCTTCAGGTTTGGCAGGGTATTGCAAAAAGGTAAAGGGGTGGGACTGAGACACTGGGTATTTGAGAAGTACTAGACTGTGCATCGATGTTGCACGTGCCTATACCTCAGGGTGATTGTTGTGAGGATATTAAATCAACTGTTTGTATATGCTGTACCTGTGTTGAAACCCTACAAATAAAAGTATTTAATAAAAATAAAAAGGCTTCAGGTTTGAAAGCGCCAGCCATGCTCGTCGACAACCCAAATGACTGACATCAGCAACCTCTACCCAAGTTGAGCATGCATTTACACAACACCGGAATATAGTCCGGAGGCAGATAGTTTGCGCTATATAAAACTTTATAAATAAATGCCAATACAAGTGAAAGGCCTATGGGCTAACAGTTTATTGCTGTGGGAGCAAATCATTTTTGCTTTTCGTCCATGTGGTAATCAAAGATTAATACCCAAGATAAGTGGCCATCAAAGCCAAAGATAGATTGGTAGAAGAAAAAAAAAAAAAAAAAAAGGGAAGAGGACAGGAGTGGGATATGTAGCAAATATGTACATCCAAGGATGCCTGGATTGTGCTGGAGAGACAGATGGATGGCTTGAAATGTGGCTTCTTCCGGACCGCCTGATCGGGTTTAAGGTTTTTAAACTAGATTGCAAGTTTCAGTTGTGAAGGTTACATGCTACTAGAGTTCTTTGACATAGCAAGCTTGGAACCATATTCTGGGTATATGTTTTGCACTGAAGTCCTTTTCCGGAGAAAAGCACTGGCCATACGAATAATTCTTGCTTTAGAGTGTTAACATATGTAAATATATGCATGCTTATTACAGGCAAGCACAGACAATGGGAAGGGCTCAAATGGATTTACAGCTCTAAACCTACATTTAAACCAAAACTAGCTACATTTGTACCTGGCAGGTGTTCACAAAAGGATTCTAGCAGGCGTGAATAGTGCTGTGGAGAAGTGTGTAGTAAGAGGTCCCAAGCAACGGGTGGGGTATGGGTTGTAGAATAACGGATTAGTAGGGACGGCTCTAGGCTCATGGCGGCCCTGGGCAGGGAGTGTAGGTAGCGGGCACCAGAAGAGAGGGTCCGGCCGGGGTAGAGCCCCCCCGGAGCTCAGGAAGGTGTTTTAATAAAATATCCAGAAAAGGTGTTCGATGACCAGTACCTGAGACTGCTCCTACCCTTCTGAATTAGTCTCAGAACGATAAAATTTAGGAGGAGGGTATTGTGGCACAACGTGAGGGACTGGCACAGACGGCTGCAGTGCCAGGGCCATGACAGGGGCCCCAGACCCACAGCCCCCCCCACAGAGAAAGAATTGGTGGCTCGGAAACATTAATATCGATACCATATCGAATATGGTGTCTTACCTAGTGCATCAGCAGTACTCTGGCCGGAGGATTCTCAATCTTTAGGTTTCCCTTGGGTGATAAAGTTCAGGATTGCTCCTTCCTGTGATGCTACGAAAGCCTGCGGATCCAACTCTTACGTTTCGAATAACCAGATTTGTGTACTCGCATTCTCTTAATTTTGCTTGCAATGGGTACGTAAATGTCGTGTGCCCCCTATCCCACCAGATATTAACTATGACTATTGCGCTAACACCAGTACTTTATAAAAACTATAGATAAACTTGTAAGATGACTCGCCCGCCGGGAGAGGAAAAGGTTATAGTTGCTTTCGCACAAGAGTAACAGGGAATGGAAGGATGTCGGTGGCCGTGGCTTATATACGCCTGTACCAGTGGGCCAGCAGTGGGTCGGACAAAAAGAAGCCAATCAGGGACAAGGAGGCGCGGAGGCCAGTGAAGGGGGGGTCAGGGTGTTTGAAAGTGGAACAGAGCCAGAGGCTGCCAAATCCCTGCCAGGGGCCGCCAAGCAAATATGTATCCATCCTCAGAGGATTATTATATTAAGGATATATATTGGTTTGGCGACCCTGTGCAGGTGCACAGCTTGCACATGCCTAAGGCCGCCCCTGTGGTTAGCATTGAGAGTTTGTGTGAACAAACCTGTACATCTGCGGGCATTCACAATCGCCAATCATAACCTTTCCCACCCTGAAAATGGTTGGCGACTAAACAGAGCTGAAGCAACTCCCCTCGAGGGGTGGGGTGGTAGGAAAACAGATTACCCCAAAACTTAGTTAAGGATGGGGCATTTAGAAAATTAGTTTCTACATGATGTGTTCTCAGCAAGAAAAACAAATGACGTGCGCATCTAGCTGCATTTGAACATGGTTTAATTGTACTCTGTGCAATTATGTACCACTGAAAATGAAAGACGTAAAAATATCACAACATTCCCTCTGAAGCAGACCTGAGGTCCTGTGCTTAGCCAAAAAATAGTTAGAGTACATTCAAATGGATGTGTAAATTTGGGTCTGAAACCAGCCTCTGTGTCCCCCACATCTGGCTGTTTGTTCCCCAACTCTACATTAAAATTTAGCAGGTTACACCATGGCCATCCACAAAGCCAGTGCAGTTTAGGGCACATAGTGGCATATTCATATTGTAAAGCACTTACCTTAAAAATGAAAAAAGAATCACACTGGTCTAATGCGATTAGGTGGAAAAATTCCAATATTAAGAAAAGGAGACATGGCACTATTGTAAGTAATTGCATTTATATAGCGCCTACTACCGATGAGGCATTGCAGTGCTTTTGCGGCGAGTAGCTAGCTACTCCGGAACACATTAAAGGATTAGTGTACTGAAATATGAAAGTAATTTGAGTGGTGGGTATGTATGTACGTACGTACGTGTGTTTAATAAAACCGTGTGTCACACAGACCATATCGTGCAGGGGAATGTCGGCGATAGATTCCAAGTATATGTAACCACGGTTTGAAGACTCAACTTCCCAATGTCTCATGTTATGCTTAAGATATGTTTTGCTGGAGAACAACCTGTTTACAAGCAAAGGCAACAGGTCATTCTTAGAACAATGTGGATGCTACGAACCAGACCGTTACTTAACCATGTGAGGGGGAGAAACAGTTTGTGTGTAAAAAGTGCAAGACCGCTGTCATTAGTACGAGACGGTTACCCTGTGAGCAATACAAGAATTTTTTGCCATTAGTACCAGCTAGTCTGTAAGGAGCGAGTTTTCTTCTAGTAAAGACTGGGGTTTGTAGAGTGCGGTCAATGTTTCCCTCAGTGTCAGTAACCGGTGTGAGAAAATGGACAGTTGTACAAGACGGCTTGCGTGAGTGCTGCCAGCGGTGAGACTGCTCTATGAGGAGTTGGAGTGATGTCGGTGAAGACTGAATCTTTACCAACTGCTAGTCGGAGTAAATTCAGTATTTAGTGCGGTGTGCAATGAGACACTGCATGTGCAGTATGGGACTTCTGTTCATAGTGCGCAACTGCTATAGTGTGAGAAAGTTCTTGTTACTTTGTCCATCCTTCACACAAATTACACAGGAAACAAAGGCGCTGTTGATAGAACAAAGCTCACAGTGCTGCACACCGCTTTGTACTTGCCCACATGAGTGGGAAAGCCATTTTTTTCCGAATAATAATTCGGGTGAATGGAATTTCCCTCATGTGCTTGAATTGAAGTGGGTGTAATTTAGTGAAGAAAGTGTAAAATACAACATTTTCTTGCTTTAAAATCTGGAGTCGCACTTTAAATAGGTGAGTGGACACATCCTGCTGAGGAATTCAACTGTATTATAGAAATCCTGTATTAGATGATCAATTTACTAACAAGGATCATCCATAAATTTAGTTCAATGTCCCTCTGCAAGCACCCCACATGGATCGAGAGATTCGGAGCCCTGCTGCAGCCCGTTAGCAAAGTTGGGAACAGGAGAAGCAATCAACAGGGGAGGAGTTGCACGGCACCGTGCAGAAATAAATGCGTATGTTGAAGCGCTGCACTCACCTCCGCTTCTTCAATTTAAAGTGAAAGTGGGGCAGTTTATAAAGGCGTACTTCAGTCAAAGCAGCGCCATTCATAAATAAAATGGCATGAGACATGCAGCATATGACTGAGCAACGAAAATCCCTGCAGTGAAGGGATAACGGGCCATTTGAATCATCTGTCCAAGACATGAAGTGTGGCGTCTGAGAAACGGGCACCATGCTGGTACACAAGCTGAGGGAAAGCAAAAAAAAAAAAAGTGCACAGGAAGGAACAAATTGAATTTTTTTTTTAAAAAAGACCACAGTAACTGAGGCAGTCGCCTGGGAGGGTCCGAAACACCAAAGTGCGGGACTAATTAAACATAACCAAACAAAAGCAGGTATAGAAGGGCTCTAATATGAGCCAATAGAAAAGGTGGGAGGTGCTTCCAACCCCAATGCAGATACAGCATGCCTTGCAGAGCAGCGCATGCGCTGCTCGGCTAGACCTAAAAATAGTTAGTTGATGCTGAACCACAGCATCAACAAGCATTGGAAATGCAATAGGTCTCGCACCATTAGAGTTAGTGCTTTTAGAATTGTTTATGGGTTTTTTTTGTAAATGTTTAGCATTTTTGTTTCCTGTAGCCAATGCTAAAGAATTACAAATAAAAAAAGCCATAAACATTTCTTAAAGCTCTAACTGAAATGGTCTGAGACCTATTGCACTGTGTGAGGGTGAGTGAGGGTGAGTGAGGGTGAGTGAGGGTGAGTGAGGGTGAGTGAGGGTGAGTGAGGGTGAGTGAGGGTGAGTGAGGGTGAGTGAGGGTGAGTGAGGGTGAGTGAGGGTGAGTGAGGGTGAGTGAGGGTGAGTGAGGGTGAGTGAGGGTGAGTGAGGGTGAGTGAGGGTGAGTGAGGGTGAGTGAGGGTGAGTGAGGGTGAGTGAGGGTGAGTGAGGGTGAGTGAGGGTGAGTGAGGGTGAGTGAGGGTGAGTGAGGGTGAGTGAGGGTGAGTGAGGGTGAGTGAGGGTGAGTGAGGGTGAGTGAGGGTGAGTGAGGGTGAGTGAGGGTGAGTGAGGGTGAGTGAGGGTGAGTGAGGGTGAGTGAGGGTGAGTGAGGGTGAGTGAGGGTGAGTGAGGGTGAGTGAGGGTGAGTGAGGGTGAGTGAGGGTGAGTGAGGGTGAGTGAGGGTGAGTGAGGGTGAGTGAGGGTGAGTGAGGGTGAGTGAGGGTGAGTGAGGGTGAGTGAGGGTGAGTGAGGGTGAGTGAGGGTGAGTGAGGGTGAGTGAGGGTGAGTGAGGGTGAGTGAGGGTGAGTGAGGGTGAGTGAGGGTGAGTGAGGGTGAGTGAGGGTGAGTGAGGGTGAGTGAGGGTGAGTGAGGGTGAGTGAGGGTGAGTGAGGGTGAGTGAGGGTGAGTGAGGGTGAGTGAGGGTGAGTGAGGGTGAGTGAGGGTGAGTGAGGGTGAGTGAGGGTGAGTGAGGGTGAGTGCGGGTGAGTGCGGGTGAGTGAGGGTGAGTGAGGGTGAGTGAGGGTGAGTGAGGGTGAGTGAGGGTGAGTGAGGGTGAGTGAGGGTGAGGTGAGTGAGGGTGAGTGAGGGTGAGTGAGGGTGAGGGGTTGAGGGTGAGTGAGGGTGAGTGAGGGTGAGTGAGGGTGAGTGAGAGTGAGGGGTTGAGGGTGAGTGAGAGTGAGGGGTTGAGGGTGAGTGAGAGTGAGAGTGAGGGTGAGGGTGAGTGAGGGTGAGGGGTTGAGGGTGAGTGAGGGTGAGTGAGGGTGAGTGAGGGTGAGTGAGAGTGAGGGGTTGAGGGTGAGTGAGAGTGAGGGGTTGAGGGTGAGTGAGAGTGAGAGTGAGGGTGAGGGTGAGGGTGAGTGAGGGTGAGGGTGAGGGTGAGGGGTTGAGGTTGAGGGTGAGGTGTTGAGGGTGAGTGAGGGTGAGTGAGGGTGAGGGTGAGTGAGGTGTTGAGGGTGAGTGAGGGTGAGGGTGAGTTAGGGTGAGGGGTTGAGGGTGAGTGAGAGTAGTTGAGGCTGAGTGAGGGTGAGTGAGAGTGAGGGTGAGTGAGGGTGAGTGAGGGGTTGAGGGTGAAGGTTTGAGGGTGAGGGTGAGCACACAAGCTTAGGAGTATGTCTTAGCACAACTTGCCCTCACCAATCACCTTTCACTTCTCAGGGCCTATGGACTTTCAAGGCTACAGATAGCATCTGCCATGTGCCTTAGAGGAACATTTATGTTTTAAAAATGTATTTGACAAATAATTATCGATCCATAGTTCAGCGCCGGCGAGATTATGCATTTTTGATATTTTTTGTTGCTGCACAGGCACTCGTGAGCATCATCTTTACCAGACTATACTATGGGTGGGCCGAGAGTTAGGCAGTCCAGGATCTGGGTGTTGCCATTTTAGAATGGCCCCTTACTTGCCAACTGATGGAGAATTGTTGGGTGGTCTCACTACTACTCGCTGATCTTGTAATTCATGCTCTAATACAAATGAACACTAAATAGCTTTTTATTCACCATCTCAGCAAGAGGCCAACAATTGAATAAGCAGAGTGTGAACCCTTCAGTGAACAGCACCAGTGTAAGTTGTGGATGACTTGAGGATTGTCGCTCATATTTTAACAGATTCGTAACTATTTCACATACATCTTTTTAGTACGAAAGATTCGCTGTTTTTTATTTTCTCATCTCTGATGCATTTTACTTGTTTCTTTTCATTCCTGCATAAACCATAGAGCCAACTCGGCACAAACGTGTTATAATGTGGTCAGAGGGAGGGGCACTAGATGACGAGATGTGGACTACCGCCACATTATGCAAGCTTGCCAGAGCCTCTGTGCCTTGTGGTAAACTACAGCTGTTCTTGAAGTGCTCAGAGCTGCTTCTTCATTCAACGTAAGCCATCGCTTCACTCCAATGAGAGCATCTGAGCATCCTGAAATTGACGTCCTTTGCATAATAAAAGTGTTTACATACCTCAAGCTTCTTTCTCTAGGATTCTTTCTGTAGGATTTCCTTCTGTTTCCTGCTCAATGGTTTCTTCAATGAAATGTTCTTAATTGCTTGTTTCTTTGCTGATTTTTTGGAGAGCAGAACTAGAGCACAGCTTGTAGCTACTCCTTTCAGTCTTTCGTCATATTTCAGTTACTGGTGCGTGTACTGCATCATTGAGGCACACGGCCCTGGTGCTGGGTGTGCAGGGTCGATTTTTACATTGACAAACATGGGAAATAAGTGGTGCAAATTGAAATTATACTGTTTTCGTGCATGCTATTTAAAAAACAAAAATACGCTATTCCCTCAAAGTTATTACCAGCAAAATAACGAGAGTGTAGTTTGCACAAAGCTCTAAAATAGCACTGGAAACAAAGACAACAAGTGAAAGCAAGTTGCGGTAAAGCGGGTTTGGGCTTTCATTTAATGTTATTCCCGAAATGTGCTCCAGGCAACACGTTAATCTCTTTGTACGTCGTGTTTGTGCTGCATATTTGGAGGCTTGACAATAACATGCTAGTTGGGGCTGAGCAACACCAAAATGGTTAAAGGGACTGTAAGAAGGGACGGTGCAAGGAAAACAAACTGCGAGGGGCGGAAGGAAGGAGACAATGTAAAAAAAATTCAAATGAAAAGAAGCGAGACGGGTCAATTACATGTTCCCTCCAAGCGCAATGCCGCTGCCAGCAGCGGCAGAGCAAGAAAGTCAGCACAAACAAACGGTGCGAAGAGGTGGCTCAACATATAACGATGCCGACTTTGGAGAAGGAGAACAGGGTTCGAGCCTCAGCGTGGGCGGCATCATTAATTATAAATTAAATAAACTGAGATCTCCTGCATATTAAATATAAATAAATAAACAGCGTGCGTGGGGTGAGGGCAGGAAGCTGCCAGATATGGAAATACCAGCATCAAAGAAAACAAGACGGAGGGAAGAGAGGGGAGAGGGGAGGGGGGAGGAGAAATGCGACACGGCGGGAAGGGGCAGGCAGGATGACTCAGGGGAGGGGGCGGAGCGGGGCAGAGCGGCATGTGGGTGTGAAGAAGCCGGGCCTTTGAAGTGAAGCTAAGCTTCACTTCAAAGGTGTCGGAGGAATGCGGGCGGCTGTGCACGCGCTTTTAAGCTCAGTGCACATGCGCATTGAGCTTAAAAGTCACGGGCACTGCAAGGAATCGCCACGATTCCTTGCAAGTTAGATAAAGAGTAGATGAGCCCCTATAGTCTCGCTTGCTCGATGCGCATGCGCATCGACAGGCGAGACCTAAAAAGGATGCAATGATGTATATGCATGCATATTTCATCAAACCAGCATCACGACATGCACACGTGTGTGCCATTTCTTAAATTTACCATTCCAAAAAGGGTAGATGCCAATCTTGGTGCTGCAAGTTAATATAGGCATAAATGCACGTACAAAACGAAGTATCCTGGTACCAAATTGCAACTGCCAGTATCTCAAAATGTTTAAATATATTTCTAAAAAAACAATGAGGGGTGTTGCAGAAATGAAGGACTGGGTGGGTGAGGAAGTTAATGCTACTGAGACACAGGAGCTGCTTGTTGAAGAAAAGCGATAGGCATGGAAAAACTGCAAGATCAATGGTGGATAGAAAGTAACAAGGAAAGATCATGGTGAATATAAGGGGGAACCAGCACAGTAGAGAAAACAGATGCCCTCCCATAAAGTACTAAAAAGTTGCTCTGTATACTTTAGTGAAACCACAGGTCATCCAATGGGAACGTCGCACAGGAACGTCGCACAGGAATGCTCCAGATGTGGGAAAACAAAGTTCTTAACTTGATAATTCAACCAACACATGTTTATGGGGCCCAGGAGTGTTGGGCTTCTTTAAGGCAAGGTGGTGCTGGAGTGCCATTCTAAGAGGAAGATAGTGAAGAACATCTGGATTCCCTCATTGAGAGGATGCTAAATGGTCAGGTAGGAAGATCGCAGCATGATATCTATAGAGTGTTTTCTGAACCAGTGTGCATTTTACGAACAATCATATGAGAAGATTACATTGCATCCCAAATTGGATTCTCTTGACTTCAGCAATATTTCTAGTTAGCACTGCATGGATTCCATTAGAACAAATTATCTTAGACACTCCAAGGGATAATATTGCATTTTAGCATAGTCATTTGGGCTTTTATTAAAATATTTATCGCCAAGCAGGCACTGCTGTTACCCTAATTTTTTTTGTCCAGACTTACCAGGTCATGTTTCCTCATTCGGGCCAGCTCTTGCTTCTCTTGCCCTTCTTTCCGAATTCGATCCTCCTCTTCCATCTTCTCCTTTATAGCCTCCAGCTCAGCCATCCGCTTCTCAAATTCCTGCCTCTCCTTTGCACGTTTCTCAGTTGCCAGCTCAAAGTCATCATGAACTATGGAACCAGAAAGAAGCAGGGATAAGAAGCAAGGACACCACATTAAGCAAACCTGTTCAAGCAACCGGCCACTGCAAGACCACTTGGCCATCTTTCAGCTTGAAATGGAAAAGTTCCTACAAGTGAAAGCTATCGCAAGATGATTGGCGTAAGTGATCAAGCAGACAATCCCAGCATAGGACACAATACTTGTCTAAGCTACATAAAGGGAGCATGTGGGGGAAGGAGCAGTAATCCATCACTTCCACAGGGAGCTCTATAACATTAAACAAATATTGGTGTGATACTCAGAGAAATGCGGTTTGCTTAATCAGCAAGTCAGCAGGTTAGCACTAGAGACCCAATGTGTGCTGCTAGTGGTTTGTTACCTAAATTGAAGGCAATTCCAAGAATTGGAGGATGGCTCTCATGTAATGTGAAATGCATCATTTGCCACCTTGTCCCACCCTGGTAAGATACTATCAGGGTGCACTACCTCAGAATGGGGCTTTTCTGAGAGGTGCTTAGCCATTTCTTCTCTGGACGACTGATTTAGGTCCAGTTTAGGACTTTAAAAAAACGATTCGATAATCCACTAAAGTATAAATTAATTTGGTGGTATCCCTGGTTGATTAAAAGAGTATCATGGGGTAAATACAGGAGGCATACTTAATGACCTGTAAGCGTCACTGTACAAATAATTATGGCAACATGTTTCCGCCTCTAATCAGTCAGTCTAAGGCATTCGTCAGGGCTGTGTCTATGGCCCCTACACTGCAAATAGTAAGTGATGGGTGGGCTTCGATATAAACAGAGTACCTACCTCTCAACTAGTATAATTAGTGATAACCTAGAACTATTTAGCTAGTGCTAACCTGCCCCATCTAACGTCTGTCTGCACCAGACTGCTGTTCGATGGGACAAGTGAGGTGACAAGTGGGTTCTCGACCTTGTGAAAGTGCGACTACAGGAGAGACCCATTCCGAACATACCATGAAGCATCTAGCCAACTAGTTCCAGGTTATCACTAATTAGGATACAGGTTGAGGGGTAGGTCCTCTGCTTATATCTTAGCCCACCCAGCTCTTACTATTTGCAGTGTAGGGGCATAGTCAAGGTCCTGACAAATGCCTTAGCCCCATGGCCGATTAGCAGCAGAAACCTGTTGGCATCAATCTTTGTACAGTGACGCATACAGATCATTGCACTCAAGTATGCGTCCTGTATTTACCCCTTGGTAATCTTTAAATCAACCAGGGATATCACCAAATTAAAGGAGACTTTAGTGGATTATATCTTTTTTTAATCATAAGCTGAACCTAAATCATTGTCCTGATAAGAAATATCCAAGTGCTCCCTCAGAAAAGTCCCATTCTGAAGCAGAGTCCACCCTGGTAGTAACATCTTACCAGGGTGGGAAGAGGTGGCAAATTAGGAAGCATGTCACATTACTTCGGTGAGCCATCCTCATCCAATTCTTAGAATCGCCTTGAATTTAGGTAGCAACTAGCAGCACACAGAACTCATTGGGTCTCTGGAACTAACCTGCTGACTTGTGGATTAAGCAAACTACATATCTGAGAGAATCACGCCAATTTGTGTTCGAGTTAGTAAGGGCAGGCGTGAGCCCAATAATGCCCCCCCCCCCTTTTGATAGTATAGCTCTACAACATTCCCAAAGCCTCCACTTCCCTAACCCTCCTCCCCAAACTTTGAGCTTGGAAGTCTCACCAGACAAAATCCGGCTATCCCTCTTTGGTACAAAGGGTTCCTGGTGGAGGACTGTGCTGGGACGAGCTTTGAAGCATGTGGCTTCCTTCTGCTGTTTCAGCTCCTCCTCGATCTGCAGACACAAGTTCAGTAATAACCTTCCATTCTATCAATTTACAAACGCTTGTGCATCGCCTTTAAAAAAGTTTGCAAACCATCCCACTAGGAAAAATATCCCAGAATGCGCACTACAAATCTGAATCACACAAGGAATAATGACATTAGTCCAGATTAAATTTGCATGATATAAGAGGTGGTACTGGCCTTCTGCTTCCATTGCTGGGTCTTTTTCGCTCCTCTCTCCTCTATTTGGAGGTTAAAAGGCTCTGGCTGTGTTACAGGTTTCACCCTTTTCTCAGGAAGGAAGACTTGGTCAAAGTAAGGCAGCAATGAAGCTTTGAACACTGGAACCTGTAAATACAATTTAAGTCTGGAATGTGAAGGGCTGACTACTCCAGTAAGACATCACGCTAACCGTATAGAAGACCCATCCACCTTTAAACTCAGAAGCGTACCCACACCAGCATTTGTCCTCACCTCCTCTCTCCTTAGATCTTCTAGTTTCTTTGCTGTTCGTGCGATACGCTCTTTATCCCTGGACTCAAAGGAGAATGGTATCAGCTCTGTCTGCTTCTGCTCTGGAGCTTTTGGCTTAAATGGTGCACCAAAATCTGGCATCGGATTGGCTTTAATGACCGGCACTTCCTTAAAAAAAGAGTAGGACAGTATTAATCATTTCCACAAAGTCTAGAACTGAATTGTAGTTCTGAACACCAAATCCTACCTGCTCGTCATGGGGGAATGGACGGACTCTGTACTTCAAAGCGAAACCTGGCGACTTTGGTACTGTAGGAAGAACACATTTTCTCTCTGGAACGCCCTGTAATGCAATTTACTTTAGTTAAGTCTGAGGTGAAGATCACAAGAAAACACTGAAGGACATATCCTCCAACATGCCCTCCTACTGGAACTTACCACCACCCCTTCAAGAATCTTAGTTGGACAAGGCCTTGAATGAAATGTGAACACCTCTGTCTCCACGCCAGTCACCTCCCGCTCTTGGATCCGCTTCTCTAGGTGAAAGTTAAAGCCAACCGGCTTGGTGAGCTCCTTAACAGGCTGCTTCTTTGGGAGAATCTGTGGCCCCTCCAGGATCCTACGATCTAATTCCCGGGCCCGAAATTTGTACCTAAATTGAAATCACAACCCGATTAAATAACCGCATTACATAGTTAAACCAATTTTGTTTTAGCAAACGTGGATACTAGACAAAATACTGCTAAAGTGGCTTAAAAATGAAGATTGTGATTAGGGAATTTGTACACCTTAACCCTCTTGGTTACGGTCTATTTTATCAACATACTGTTGCAGGTACTCCAGCTGCTCGGCCTCCACTTCAGCTGTACTTTTGCAGGTCACCGGGCGATGGCGCCTCTTTGTCTCCAGGTGAGGAGTCTTGGGAGTGGTTACCCTGGGTTTTACCCATTTCACAGGTGATGGTCCTTCAGAGAAAGATAAACACTGTCACAATTCAGATTATAAAATTGTGCTACTCCAACACCCCCCCATCATCCAACTTCTACTAGAACACCACAACCTGAAACCCATCCCAGCATCCGCCACAGCCTAACTACCCCCACTGAACGTTGAGGCCACCTGTAGCTCACTGTACAAACATCACCTGCAGAAACAGATCTGGACATAGGATTGCACTACATGCAGTCTCCAGTGTCCAGCCATTTACCATGGTCAAAACAGGCTCTTATTTGATCAAATAGATCTATTGGCTCAACAAATGTCCTTACCTTTATGGCCCTACATCATGTTAATGGCCTGCTGAACTCACCATTTTAATATGGGGATGTAGACGGTATGAAAAAGGTAAAAAATAGATATTTAAAGGAAAAATGTAGACGCAAATCTCAAAGGAATTCAGATTGAGGGACACAACTTGAATTTAGTGTGAGGAGGATTTAGGAGAAGGAAAAAATATATGAAAATACACTATTGTCCTATCAGAAAGGCCGAATAGCAAAAACAGCATCCTTATTGATGAAAGCTACATCTGGACATCTTCAAGATGTCAGACAATTCTACTCCTGGTCTTAACCACTACCAGATCGTTCTCTAAAGTCACATGCATGAATGTTTTTGATGCAGGTGCGAGTCCTAAGCAAAGAGATAGTAGAACAGACTCCGATACGACCAAGGTGTCACATGTTCATCTCCCTAACAGAAGCAATGAGGGATAAAATGGGCACACTAAAGATGAACAATGCCTACTATGCACACGATGTCATTCTACTCCCAGTTTACACAAAGCCCTATAGATCCTCACCTGCACCATCAACACTTTGTGAGCCAGTGTTGCAATAATACTCAGTTTGCTCAGTCAAGTGCTTATAACATGAAAGCCACAGCCCATTAGTTCATACAGGAGCCACCCCCAGCACATGTCCCTTCAGAAATCTAGCCATTATATCTGATATTGTTTTCTTACAACTAGCCAATTAGTTTTGTGCTGGGGGGGAAATATCCTTTAACCCCATAACCGCGGGGCTAATTCTCCCACGGTGTGGGGTGTGGGGGGGGGGGGTGGAGGGGTGTAGTGGCCGCGCGCGACTCCGTGGCAGCAGTGCTCATGACATGCTGAGCTCATCCTGTCTCCGCCTACTCCTGTAGAACGTCCGCAAAGGCGCGGAATTTGCTGCACAGGGGAGTGGCGCGGCAGTTATGACAAGCCCAGCCTGTCATGAGCACAGCTCCACTGTGCCTCATGACGAGCCCAGCTCGTCATCAGCAGGCAAGGGGTTGAGAGCACAGTCTCTAAAGTCTGTCAAAACAGGAACCCTGGGAACAGTTTGGCAATATAATCTAAGAACTATAAAGAGTTAGGATAATGGACTGCACCATCATTTGGTGCGGAAAGAAGAATCTGGCAGGAAACCCACAAACTGGAAAACTAATCAAGGAGTCTTCTACAATTTGATATCAGAAAAACTGGAAATTCTAACTGTTGCAAAAGGAATTCAGCCATTCCAGACTTTAGCCACGGTATATCATGTAAAGTTGACCTGCTTAGGCAGCCATACAAGAATATATAGGGCATATGGTTAGGACAGAAAAGTCCTCTGCATGGTAATAGACTTGTACCCCTACAGGTAGTGCCCAACTGCAGTTTTCTGCATCCCTAATGCAAATTATTGTTGTCCTATGCAAACATGGGGCATTTGGATGTGCCGGATTGTGGTTTTGGAAGGGTGCTAAAATCCCTACCCTCAGTGCTGGAAGGCATCTGCCTTCAAAGAGGCAAGTAGCATGAGTTAGGTGGTGGCAACAAACTGAGGCGATCAGTAGGAGTAAACCGGTATTTTACCCTGTGTCAGTGAAGTGAGGACTACAGGCTTACCCACCATTTTAAAGTTCTGCTGCGGTGTGCTAAACTCGCCCTTGGCCTACATCAGATGGATGTAAAGCACAGCGCAGGAGTAGTGACTCTGCGCTGGATGTTTGTGCGCCTCATAAGGGTAAAGTACCAGCACAGAGAAAGACTGTGCAGTGCATGTATGTATGTATGGTTAGTGAATGTTTGCTTATGAGAAGCGCAATACATAAATGGTGAAATGTTGGGCATCACACATGGTGTGTGTGCTAGCAGAGTGTGTATTTGCAAATAACCCACCCTGGAACAAGGCAGTTGATACCATACTGAATAGTGCGCGTAGACTGAATGTGTGAGCGGAATGTATGTAGTTGTGGTGGCACAATCCTTTGAGGCTACAGTACGAGTGTATGTGTGCTGTGTAGGTACACAGAGTGCAAGTGTGTCTGCAATGGTACATCACATGGAGGGCGTTCGATTCCATTTTGGGAAGCTCAGGCCTGCCTGATGAAGAGGAGTCAAGGAATCGCCCTCCTCCCCCCCCCCCCCCAAACAGATGTGTATTGCTGCATTTCTGGGAGCTGGGTGGGAAACACTGGAGGGAGTGAGACTCCCCTTCACCTTTTAAAAGTTAGCTATTTGATTCAGTGATAGATCACAAGGAAGGGGCCTGGACACATCAAGAAGCAGATGGAGCGGATAAAGGAATCAAGGAAGGGGCCTGGACAACTCTCAGGAAGGAGATGGAATGGATAAAGGAATCAGAGTGGGACTGGGAGCCCAGGATTAATCTTTTGATGCACATATCACTGTGGCTGACATCCATGTGTGAACTTGTCACTCTCATGCCTGGTGTTGGGACAATATGATTCAGAGTATTTCCAGCCGTGAGCCTTTAAAAAGGCAAGAGAAAGAAAAGTGTACACTTCATAAGAACCAGCAGCCTAAAATATATCTTCAAATGTGATTTAGGGTTTGAGTCTTTGTCTGGAAATGGACAATATGAAGCGGAGGTTGAGACCCCAGACCTGCCAAGAACCAGATTGGCTGCGTGATAAGGGGAAGCTGTACAAGACTTTTGCCCGTGACCAGGACTGGGTGCCAAGGCCTGCTAGTCTGTTGGGTGAGGGGACACTCTGGGAAACCATACCACCTACCTGGGAGCCTGGAGCTCCAGCATGTAAGTGCTTGAAAAGACCAGTGTGCCCTGTGAGAAGTGTAATGTTTCCTACTGGACCTTGCAGAGACGACTCCATGTAGGTGGCATGATATGGATGTGCACGGATTGGGTTGTTGCCCACGTGCAGGATTGATCCTAAGACTACTGTATGCAAGGAGAGCGCTGCCGTGCATCAAGCACTGTGGGGAGCATCAATCCTATACTGCCTCGTTGCAGTTACCCCGGTATGCCACGGACACGCTGAATGCTTCTGTGCTGCAGGAGTAGATAAGACATGAATCATTCTGGTTGGGCCACACGGGATTCATTGCTGAAGGTGACACTATAGACACTTTGGCTAATCTTAGGAGAGTTGTAGACTACATAACTTTCTGTTGAGTGCCCAATTCTAACAAAACAGGCTGAAATTGACCACAAAGCAATATTGAATCACCCTGCGTTCTTTCTTACAATATCCAGTAGTAAAGAGAAAAAAATCCAACTACTATGAGATGCAATTCCATGAAAATGATAGGCTGAACAATGGTGAAGTTTATAACACTCAAAGTCATACAGAAAATGCGTTTGCAACTAGAGGTGGGCAATAAAATATGCTCTGGCAGGGAAGTTGTGCCAACTCTTTGCTCAGTCAGAAACACTGTTCTGGCAAAACTCCACCAACCACTGTGTGGCAAATGGTAAACAAGTACACCTCCTTACAATAGAAGCAGAACAATTCTAACTCCCAATCACAATAGAACCGATAATAGCTAGGATAAGCAGATTGGTTTAGAACCTTAAGTTCAATAAGTTCACTGGAATTGTGGTGCATGTGGAACAACATTTATTAAGACACAAGTAGTGACAAACATTATGACCAAAGCTATAATTTCAGTTTTCAAAGTAGGCCAAGCCCCACCCTTGCAACTTGACAGGTCAAAAATCCGCCCAATGTCATTCCTAAACCTTGACGTGACTAACAAGTATCCTAGCTTACAGATTAAATGCAACCAGTGCTGCATATTATTGCCTGCTATACACAAAACAAACAAGCAAAATGTTTGATAGGTCAACTGGCGATACATGGTAAAAGTGATGAAAATTGTTATAGGACCTAATTTACAATTGGGTGCTGAAAGGCTGTCAAATCCTAAATTTAGGGGCACGCAAACTGTATTCTAGCAGTTCCATTTAAGATTACAAGCAGAAAATGGCAGAGCTAGCACCTATATTGTTCACGTTGATCATGGAACTCTTTGCCACAAACATTAGTAAAACAGATAAGAGACCTACATAAGGAGCGAGACCCTGAAATTGGACTTGTGTGCGGAAGTACTGCTGATACTTGCTCAACCAGAAAGATTGTTCCTTGTACTGCTGGAGGAAATGTCCCAATTGGGAGAAATCTGGATTTACAGTTTACCTAGACAAATCACAAGCTGTGAATCTATCCCCAAGTGTCCATTTGTAAATTGAGAACGTTCTTCCCATTGAATGGGCTGATAAATATTTGGGTAATCAAAATCACTCCCAAAGATGGAACAATTGCCAAAAGCCAACTAAAGCCCCTTAAAGGAATGGATGACTTGTCCTTCTGGCACATGAAAGAACTCATTATTGGGCTGCCTCTCTGGTCAAAATGAACCTTCTGGAAACACCCTCAGGAGACCTATCCCACTGCTCACGCGGGACTAATTCTCTAGAACAGCAGCACATTTCCATCAACATTCAGCAACTGCCCATGGCAATCACATGGTATCTGGCTGTTGTGTGGAGCAGTAAGCCCATTAGAAATAGTACCCCCATTGCTTCAACCTGCATGACCAACCTAAGTGAGCAAAAAAAATAAAAGGATGCAGTAATGATCATCATTCAGCTAACCTAGCACAACAAAGTAGTTCACAGGCATTGAAACTCACCAGCAATCTGCTCCAGTCGGCTCCGGAGGTGATAGCGACAAGGCGTGCGCTTGAAAAAGGCCTCAACCTGCTGAGCAGTGGATACAAAGTCGCATG
Organism: Lissotriton helveticus; assembly: GCF_964261635.1. Lineage (NCBI taxonomy): Eukaryota > Metazoa > Chordata > Amphibia > Caudata > Salamandridae > Lissotriton > Lissotriton helveticus. Next base: position 137,979,609 of record NC_136068.1, on the reverse strand, counting down.
ACTCCCTCTCCTCCTCCAGTTTCCTCTTGTTTCCCTTTGGTAGTTTGAAAGGCTTTGGAACTGTTTTTCGTCCCTTAGGTAGAGGAGCCTGCAGGAAACAGACAGAAAGGTGCTAGCCAGTGGCAATCAGGAATGCTTCTGCACAGACTACATAGAACATCCAGTCTCTCCCCTAATCCCCGCCCAGTTGCCAGTGTGACAGACATGGCAGGAACTTTACCTGTTAAGTCCGTGAACTTCGCCCATCAGGAGTTACAGATGTGTGGAACTACTGCAAAAAACCTACAGGCCTGGTAATACAAGGCACCTCTACAGAGGAAACCTTAAGTGCTGGTTATCAGTCATAACAAGGATAACATGTGTATTGAGACTGAAGGCTGAGCTCCAGACAAGAAACTGGGGGGCTCTTGTGGTCCTCCTGTGGGATCACTAGCTCATTCTCGGAGTTTGTGAGGGAAAGTTGAAGCTTGCCAAAGTTGTATACCCGATGGGAAACAAACTCCTTACTTGACCAGGACCTTAAGTGACTAGTTTCATCTTAATTGGCAGTACTGTGGTCAGACGTCAAGGCAAAGCATGTAGCAGGGGCATAGATAAGGAACAAGATTAATCTGGGATCAAATAAAGAACATTGTGAGACCAGGGTGGCCAGTGTGAGCCAGAAAACCATCTCCCACCGCTCCCGAGTGAAGCACGAGGCATCAAGGACCTACACGGAGTAGTTGCACAGTGAAGCAGTTAGCCTGGTTAGAGGGCATCCCTTGCTGTATTGCTGTGCAGGGATTGGCCTCCTTTATGTGCGCCACACTGTTGCTCATAGGGGTACTGTCCAAGGTACCTGTAGGTCGTGTGCGCCATATCCTCCCTCACCAACACAGTAGTTCAAAGGCCATGCATGTAGCTGCAGCCCCAAAAGAAAACCTTCCACAGCTCACTGGTTAGATAAGTTGAGCAGTGCAAAAGGGTGTTCATCTTGGGTTGCACCAAGTGATTATCTCGTCATAACAATTATTGTTGGGGTGTTAGACTGACTTGGGTGGCGCTTGAGGGCCTTGTGACAGAAGAAACAGTGTTCTTACCCCTGCTGCCTATTCCATTCAGGGGCCTCGAATGAGAGGATAGTTAGACCCTGCAGCTCTTATTTTGCACGCCTGTCCCAGTTTCCTGGCCTCAGCACGTGCAGGACCTCAAATGTACAGTTTTATGCTGGTCATAGTTAGGCCCCTGGCTGGGCACCCAAGCAGCCTGTCCACCTCTCCTCCTTTCAACGCAGGACCTGTAAAAGGTGCCCACCTGAGGCTTTGAGTGAGGAGCTAGAGCACACGGGGGATTCTGAACAATGCAGCATAACCAAAAAGTTGCATTTATCGATTATTGGGAATTTTAAGACCAAGTTGATCAATTTAGACTGAGTGAATGAAAATCATGCTGGGGTCATAATCTGGGAACATGCCTCCATTAGGCCTCCTTTTGAGAGCCCACTTGTTGATCGATCAGGAGGCAGAGGCACAGGGAGAATATGATTTGCCAAAGATCAAACAATTTGGTAAAGAAGGAGAACAGAAATTGTAATCCAGTGGTGCTTGTTCCAAAGCCAATATTTTCTAAAGGAAACATAGGTTAGTAGTTCTAGTAGGACACCCGTCTAAGGCATGGTGCAACTCAAAGAAAGCAATTGAATGAATCAGTGATCCCAGGGGTAATGGACAGAAGGCACCGTCCTCTTACTAGCAGAAGGATCATCCATTTTTATCGTTGAAAGTAAGGTCGCGACAGTGTTGGACTAAAAGAACACATGGACGGCCAATTTGAAAAGGGTACTAACAGGGAGGTAGCACTATGCCCTGCAATGTTACACTGGTGCTGGAAAAGGCGTGTAACTTGGGGTTGCATGTTTTGCTTTTGCACATGCTTTTCAGATATTCTAGGGTCAAAGTGAATTATAGAAAAGTATGAATCTTTTACAAATTCAAATTAACACTTGCTTACGCCATCGATAAACTAGGAGATTGTGGTCATGTTTAGTGTGAAAAATTGCATACTACAGTCAGATGGAAAAACCACTGCAACATTAGTGTCATCTGTGTCCTGGGTGCAAACTTTTTGATTTGACCGGGCCATGATGGGAGAAGTGTGAAAAGGTAGGTAGCAGAAGCTCTTACAATTTGACCAACCCATGTGTAGTACGGAACGGGTATACATCAGGCGGACCTGCCAAGGATCCATACTGTATGCCCCTATGTTGTTTCTAAATGGGCATCAGCGTAAAGGCAGGCTTGGGCAGCAAAGGGCGCTAGCCTTTCTCTGCTGTTGGATCCGATCATGCTTCATGAGCAGTAATTGGATGAGGGATGGTATGGTCAAGAGTGAAGTATCTGATGATCAAGCATGGATAAACATGAACACATGCACTTAATCGAATTGTTCTAGTCAAGCTGAACAACCCAAATGAGCTACTGAAGCCATTTCCAAAGGTATGCATTTCCTACTGGGTGCTGGCAAATGAAGTCAAAGCTTGGTCTGCTGTATGTGGCTTAAGCTTGGCATACTTTTACCTGGACTCTGTACTTCTGGTATTGCAGAGGATAGTGTTCCAATGCAATTGTAAACCTCCAGGAACAATTAGACACTCGTGTAGGACATTGAAAGTTTTAAAAAACAGTTCTAACAGCCCATTTTCTTCTTTAAATACAAAGTATGTACTTTCTTTACAATATTCGGCCTTGACAGTTTCATGGAGAAGGTACTCTGTCAAAAACAGTGGGTGTTCCGTCCGCCACATTACAAGTCAAAGGCACATACAACAGATAGGACATCACCACGTTTAGACTGAGTACCATTTTTTGCCAAATTCGAAATAAGGCTTGGTGTGCGATACAATTACCTCAAAAGGGACTTTTATATGCGGTTAGTTGCTAGTGCTAAAATGAACCAGTGTGTTCAAACAAATCATTGGATGCGCAAACGAGACTTCTTTTGGTAGCTTATGCTGCACACACTTGAAGGTTGCCTGTTATTGGTGCACATCGCCTTAGCTGCAGTGCAGAGGCCCTTAGGTGGTCTGCCTTATACCAGTCACGTGTGCCTGCACAAGGACCCACGCCCTTAAATAAGAGGGACACAACATGTCACCACCAGCCCAATTTCAATCAATGAGTGACAAGAAAATACATGAACAGCTGACCCTAGATTTGGGTGAAGTCTGCAGTAAAGGAGGATCCACACAACTGAACCATTACTCCTCTCCCCCCCCCCCCCCCGTTACCAATGAAGAAGCTCTTCTGATCATGTTTGGCAGTGGACATGTACACTGAAGAGCCAGCGAGCTTTTCCATGACCGACCGCTCTTATAAGCCAGCACACTACTGGGTAGAACACTAAATGGAGTATTCAGCTTTCCATCAGTTACTTCACTCTGGCGCTTGTGTTGGTCTTCAGAGACCCTGCGCTCTGTACAGAGCAGATGCCACCACTTTCTGCTGGCAACAGGCCAACACTGGATTAAACACAAGACTTGAGGCATGCCAGAATAAAAGCATATATACCTTGGAGTAGGCTCCAATACAAGACCCACTCAGTAGCCATGGTAATCACTAAAGCGTCTCTTGCCAAGACCCTTCCTCAAGGCCTTTATGGAACCTTGGTACCATAGGAAACCCCAGAAGTTGCAGGGCAATCAAAGCTCCAGCTTTAAGAAAAACACGTAGGTAAAAGATTAAAGGTGCTTGCAAAGGATAAACCCCTTCGGGAGAAAGCGGGCACATCATGGTGTAACCATTTTGGGGTTCACCCAAATGAGCTTAGTGTTGGCTCCTTGTCAATTGCGCATTTGGAATACTGAAGCATTTTCCCTACTGCAGCACTGTCGATCTCCCACGAACTGCACAGCACAGGCAATACATGGAACTTGGATCAATGGTACAAAGTCCTGGTGACTGATAGTCAAACTAACATCAGTGTATAAATGAGCTGCTGTCTTTCCTCATGTACACGGGTCGCTTTAATTACTAAGCCAGCTGCAACAGTTTTGTAAATGTTAACATAAAAATGGTGTAACACGATAATGTGCCTATTTGCGTCAAAGCCTCCATGTTAAAGAGCAGACATTGCAGCACCCAGCACAATGTGCTGCATAGCTAAATACTTCCAAGTTACCAAAAGCAAGACCTAGTGCATTGCAAATGTTTGTTAATGATCTCCACAAAGACTAGTATAGCCAGACAACTTGAGGTTTTCTAAAAGCAGGCTGTTTGGCCATTAATTGAGTGAGGCACATGTCTGAAAACAATAAAAGCTGAAACCGGAACGATCCTACGGCAGGCTGGATGAAGTGGTTTTCAAACTGAAGATTAAGAAAAAAGGCTCATCCATGGCAGACAGTGCCCAGATTAGAGGCCCTGAGAGGGGTCTGCTTTTATTGACACCCTTTTCTCGCCATACCTCTTTGTATAAGTGATATTTTGGAGCATGCAACACCATTAAAGTCAATTCACTGATGGTCTAAGTCAGTGTCTGCTTTCAATACTGCATATATAATGTAAATGGCGAAAGGATTACAGAAGGCCAACTAGTTGGAGTGACAATAAGTATCCCCCACACGAGCAGACTGGCATTACAGCTTGGCATTTTTCTGAACCGTTTTGCTAACTGTGGTCATCACTTTTTGATATGCCTGGGCTAACAAAAGGGTGCAGTCTTGGACTCTGCTTAGTATGCCAATATGATATGTTCATTACCGAGCACCAGGTGCAAACCCTCCTCGGTAGTATCCCCAGGTGGTACTCACTGGAGAGGAGACGGATCTTCTGGGCACAGCAGTCACGTCTACCTCTTTGGAATCGTTTGCCTTGCTCACCGACTGTCGTCCGAGTCGATCTGTTTGGAAGTGAACATCCCCCACAGGTTTGGATCCTGGGATCAGTTTTTTCGGAGGCTCACCTACCCAAAAAGTTTTTTAAAAAATTAAATCTGGAAACCACTATACTCCCCTTTCTCCAGCTCCACCAAGTGCCCAGCTAACCTGCCCCTGCAATGGCCGCTTTAAAGCTCTCTTCGTTCTTCTTGCGCTGCTCCACCACTTCTTGCTGCATATGATGAATCTTCTCTAGCTCTTGTTCCTCGGTGCTCTTTGCTTTCATCATAGTTCTTCTCCTACAAGAGAGACAATTAGACAGGGTTTGAAAATGGCCTTCCCTTGCATAACAGTAAACGAGATTTGAAGAGCCATTCCTACCAGATAAATTTCCACCCCAGCCTGACAGTCACAGCTTTGTTCACCCATACACTGGAAACTTCAGCGTCATTTTCCGACAGGATTCAAAGCAATGGGTTCGCTGGCACCATCACGGATACAAATGGTCCTAACACATCAGGTCTACCTTTCAGGCACAGCCTGAACTAAAGGCATGCTTCCAGACAACCAAGCTGGGCATTCGTAGTACAGGCCCTTCTAAAAAGGGTCATGGATATTAGTTAGCAGTTGTGTTGCTTTCCAGAGTTTGACACTCCTTTAAAGCCATCCAGGGGTGTTGGACTAACCTCTGGTGCAATTAAACATTCCAGGTGCAACCTCAATACTGATGCACGTCTTCTATGGTTTTTATAAAAAATTCTAACAAACATTTCGACCAAAAAAAATACCAGGTGCTTGAAGTTGCTAAAACCACTCTTGGCTGACCAAAGAGTGGCAGCTCAATTCTACACAGACTGCTAGTACTCCGCATTGGTAAATTGTCAGTTTTCAATACAATAACCCGTGCAAAGGACTTCATCCAATTGAAAAGGAAAGGTAACCGCTTATAGTACCTGTAGTGCGGTTAGCACTCTAGTGGACGCACGCACGCATCCATCCATGCATCCGCAGGCCAGGCGTGGCCTGCGGGGATCAATAAAAGGAAGGCGTGTGCTCGGACACGTCCTTCCGACTGGGACGAGTGTGTGGCTCACTGGCTGGCGCTGCGCGTCCCAACCCCTGCGCAAGCGGCCACCTGTGCCTGGCAAGGCCCACACACCCCCACACAACATTGGCGACGAGGGGAAGGGGCCCAACCCTCGCCCGTACGCCGTGCCCTGAGCGGAGCAGTCTGCTCACCCCCGCGGTGCATACCGCGTGTATCCTGGCGCACTGTCCTGTGTCCCGGGAGCCGGCGTGCTCTTTCCTGCATGCCCTTTGCCTGCTACGGGGCGCCGATCATCCGCCCTCGCTGCCCTGCCCTGGGGGAAGTGCCCTGCGAGTGTGCCTGCAGCCTGCACCGGCGACCGCCGCTGAAGCTGAGCGGAGCGGAGCGGAGCGGTCCGACGAGGCACACGTGGTGCCGACTACCACGCATCTCGCGTGGTACGCGAGGACGCCGCCCTGGGCCTTTTCCCACGCATTTGGGGTGAGAAAACGACGGGAATCGCCAGAAGAAGGGCTATCCACTACCCTGCCTTGCTCCTACTGCACAAGTGGGCCTACTGCTGCCTGGTGCTGCCCCTGCTGTCGGTGCCTGCCTGATGGGAAGTCCCTAGTGCCACAGTAACCACCCCTCACCCACGGACCACGTGGCACACGACTCTGGACGACAAGTGGAGAGAGACCCTGCCAAGGTACTTTCTTGCTGCAAACTGTGGGAGAGCTGGGGTGATTTGGAACTCTACCGTAATAATCCCTGTGCACCGCCACCATGGGGGATGGAGACGCTGTGGTCCCCATCATCAACATCCCATTCCAGCATGCTGCTGCCGGGGTGCTGCCGCCATTCAGTGAGGCGAACGATCCGCCTACTGCCTCGCCCCGCTGGAAAATCTGGCTAGAAAGGCTCGAGAACTACTTTGTAGTCACAAGGGAGACGGATGACGCGGTGAAACGATCGCTGCTTCTCCACTACGCTGGGGACGAGGTCTTCAGGCTCTTCAAACACCTACCTATCCCAACGGGGGCGACCACGTATGCTGACGCTGTCACCGCCCTGAACAACCACTTTGACCCTCAACTAAATGTAGACTTCGAGGTCTTCAAGCTAGGGCAAGCCCGCCAGCGTGAGGGTGAGTCCATGGACCAATTCTACACCCGAGTCCGGGAGCTGGCTAGCTCCACGGACGAAGACCAGCCAAAGGCCATACGACGCCAGCTAATACAAGGGTGCCGAGATAAGACTTTGAGGGGCCACATCTTGAGAAAACCAGGAATATCGCTGGAAAACATCCTCATTCTGGCTAGATCACACGAACTCTCTGATGCCAGGGCAACAGCCATGGAGCAGGCTCTACACAAAACTCCCGTCAAAACAGAAACCGTCAAGGCTGAGCGTGCTGACGCAGTACGCCCACGACCACGTGGCCAAGGGAAAAAGGGATTCCGAAGAGACGCACCGCAAAGCCGCTGCGGATACTGCAGACATGAACCACATGCAGCTAAAGACTGCCCAGCCCAAGGGCAAACCTGCAGGAACTGCGGAATTCCCAACCACTTTGCGTCAGTCTGCCGCCGGAAGAGCCAACCCCGGAATGCCAAGAAGTCATGGACACCTACCAAAGTTGTCCGCCAACTATCACTCACCGATCCACCCCCAGAGAGAACGGACAAGTTCCTGCCAACGACCTATGATGAGTCGGATTCGGAAGACGAAGAGGTGTATGTAATCTCTTTTGCCAGAGAACTCAAACTCAGACGTCGACCACAGCCAACGTGTATTGTACAGGTGGGAGAGACCGAGGTAAAAGCAGTCATTGACACGGGCGCCACCGTCAATGTCATGGGACTGCAAGAATTTAACAAGCTACGCCCTCGTCCGGAGGTCCTGCGCTCCAAGACCAGAATATTCGCCTACGGAGCAGACACTCCCCTCCCTCTGAAGGGAAAAATCGTAACACCCATACAAGCTGACGAGAATGAAGTGACCGCAACGATACACATCATCGACCGGGAGGCCGACACATTGCTGAGCAGCCACACGGCGGAGGACTTGAAGTTGATCGCCTTCGCTAACCGCATCCGGAACCACCAGGTGGAGGAACTACTGGAGCGCTTCCCTGAACTGTTCAAGGGCCTGGGGTGCATCAAATGTGATCCGATAAAGCTCCACATCGACAAGTCCGTCATCCCTACAGCCCTACGCCATCGGCGAATACCATTCCACCTGCGGCCGCTAGTGGAAAAAGAACTCGAAAAACTAGAAAATATGGGGGTCATCGAGAAGGTAACGGGACCCACCCCCTGGGTCTCCCCCATGGTCATAGTCGAAAAACCCAAGCAACCGGGCGAGATCCGACTATGCATCGATATGAGGCTACCGAACACCGCAATCAGAAGGGAGAGGCACTTAACACCCACGATGGATGACATCATAGCTGATGTGAATGGATCGAGATGGTTCTCGAAAATCGACCTCAATGCGGGCTACCACCAACTGCCCCTCGCTGAAGAAAGTCGCTTCATCACAACATTCAGCACCCACCTTGGCCTCCGGCGGTACAAACGTCTCAACTTCGGTATATCTTCGGCAGCGGAGGTGTTCCAGAACACCATCAGGGAGCTACTGTCAGGACTGCCGGGGGTGATCAATGTAAGCGACGATATCCTCATCCATTCCGCCACTGCATCCGAACACTATAAACAGCTGCGAGATGTGTTAAAAAGACTAAGTGCGCATGGAGCAACTCTCCATAAAGAAAAATGTCAATTTTTCCAATCATCGATAGAATTCTTTGGTTACGTGTTCAACCAGGAAGGGGTCCAAATTGATCCAAGGAAGTCAAAATCTATCAAAGACGCCTCAGCACCGAAATCTCCAACGGAGGTGAGGAGCTTCCTCGGGATGGCCACGTACTGTGGTCGCTTCATACCGGGACTGGCAACCCGCAGCGAGCCCCTCCGAGCTCTAACGAAGACGGATGCTACCTGGACGTGGGGCCCAAAGGAGCACGATGCCTTTCAGAGCATAAAAAAACGCACTCCTTGAAAACGCAACACTCTCGTACTTTGACCCGGCCAAGCGGACCGAGGTCATCGTGGACACAAGCCCAGTGGGCCTAGGAGCCGTCCTGACACAAGAACATGAACCAGGGAAATGGACGGCTCTGGCGTTTGCCAGCAAGGCGCTAACCCCAACCGAGACCAGATACGCACAGATAGAGCGAGAGGCCCTAGCCATCAAGTGGGCCTGCAGCCACTTTCACCTTTATCTACAGGGACAATCGTTTGTGATGGTCACAGATCATCAACCCTTAGTGTCGCTCTTCAAGGGCACTGCTCCCCATCCGCCGCCATGCATTGAGAGGTGGGTGATCCAGCTGCAAACATACGACATGGAAGTAGTATACAGACCGGGAGCCAAAAACCCAGCCGACTACCTATCGCGCCACCCAATACCCCAAGAGCCAGCAGCTGCTGATGGAGTGCGAAGAATATGTCCAGTGGGTAGCACTCACCTCCTGCCCCCAATGCATGACCATCGATGAGATCAAGGAGGCGACAGTGGACGATAATCCATACATGAGGTCACTGCAGGCAGTACAAGAAGGATCCTGGACCGACTACTTACACCCCCCCAACACTTGGACAGCATCGGATAAAGAAGCCCTCACGAAGTTTTGGCACATCCGTCACGAGCTCAGCGCCACAGAAGAGGCTGTACTGTTGAGAGGGACACGCCTAGTGATACCAAAACGCCTCAGACACCGAGCTACCCAGCTCGCACATGGGGGCCACGAAAATGAAGGCGCGCATGCGGGAGAAGGTGTGGTTCCCCGAACTGGAAAACACGGTGGAAGAGTATGTCAAGAATTGCATGTCCTGCCAGCTGACCAGCGATCCTGAAAGGCCGGTCCCCATAATCACTGAAGAAGCATGCACGACCCCGTGGTCAAAGGTCAGCGTCGACTTTGGAAGTTTCCCTGGAGAGGGCCACACCCTGGTAGTCATTGACTCGTACTCCAAATACCCCATTGTGGAAAGAGTGCCATCCACGGCATTTACACATGTGGGGCCAGCGTTAGAAAAAATATTCTCCCTGTTTGGACTGCCTGGCGAGATCAAAAGTGACAATGGGCCACCATTCCAGGGAACGGAGTTTGCCACGTTCTTGAAAACCAGAGGCATCGCTCACCGGCGCATCACTCCCCAGTGGCCACAAGCTAATGGAGAGGCAGAAAGATTCATGCGGACTCTCAACAAAATGTTCAGGATTGCAGTGGTAGAGGAAGCCGACCCGGAGCAAAGACTGCATGAGTTCTTGAGAGAATATCGAGGAACGCCCCACTGCACTACTCGGAAAAGCCCATGGTCCTTAATGTTTCAAGGTCAACGCAGAGACCTCCTCCCCACTTCCCCAGTACCGATACTGGTGAGGGACGACATGAGGGAGGTTCAAGAACGCCGGCGCAGGAACAACATGCGAGCGAGCCGCCGGCGCAGAGCGACACCAAAACTACACCGAGGAGATCAAGTTGTCATCAGAAACAGACGCCCAGGAGGGAAATTTCAAACATACTATGAACCAGGCCCGTGGACTGTAACCAACACGAAGGGGACTATGGTGACTGCCAGCAGGGAGGGAGAAGAAGTCTCGAGGAACACCTCATGGTTTAAGACGGTCCCTCTTAGCTCAAGCATGGACACCGAAGACACAGATGGAACCAACGAGCCACCACGGGCAGTGGCACAAGAAGAAGAGGGCAGCTCAGTACGAGTCACCCGAGAGCCGGAGCCAGAGCCGGGGGCGGGAGCATCAATCTTGGGCACCCCCACCCGGAATCCATCACGGGGGGGAGAACGAGGGCAAGGCCGCACCCCTCGATACAGTCTGAGGCCCAATCCCCGCCCAAGTCAAAGACTCAACGACTACGCCTGCCAGCTGAGACCCTGAAGCCGTCATCAAGAGGGACACGCAAGTACAGAGTGCCTGATTTCATTCAGTGTGACATTGTGAACAGTTTGGTTTGAGCATTTTCGAATTTTTGTATAGTTGGATAGAGATGTAGTGCGGTTAGCACTCTAGTGGACGCACGCACGCATCCATGCATCCGCAGGCCAGGCGTGGCCTGCGGGGATCAATAAAAGGAAGGCGTGTGCTCGGACACGTCACTTCCGACTGGGACGAGTGTGTGGCTCACTGGCTGGCGCTGCGCGTCCCAACCCCTGCGCAAGCGGCCACCTGTGCCTGGCAAGGCCCACACACCCCCACACAACAGTACCCTCCCATTAGGAGGCAGAAAATTGAAAATCAATGGGGTCACTTTAAAGAATGACCAGAGCTGTACTGGAAGGACAATTTGTGCTATGGGGGTTTCAGGAGAAAGTAAAACGAGCATGTAAAGGAGATAGGCACTAAAAGCAAATTTATAGTGACAGATTAATGTCCAGCATAGTGTTCTTTGCATAAAACAGGACTTTAACCGCATGCGCGCTAGCGGGTTTTACCGCTGCGCGCTGGATTTTCAAAAAACCCGCGTTACGTGACAAAGCCAGCTCGTCATGCGCGTAGCGCATGTAATGCCCATGACAAGCTGGCTTTGTCATCCGCGCGGAAGGGGTTAACCACACGGCTGCCTTAAATATTATATTTAACAACAAGGGGTGGTGATGGACAGTTTCTGAATTAAGCAGAATACTCTCACCCAGTCAAGAGATCAGGGCTAGATCCAACACAGTTTTTTTAGCTCACTGCACCATCCCAGTTCAGAACCTGGCTATATGCAAATTAGTCTGTTCCTGTCCCAGTGCATGATGGGAACAGGGCAAACCAAACTACCAAGCCAATTCTTACACTGGGAAGGAAACAAGCTACCGGGGACCGGTTTCTGGCATTTCAGCCGTTGTCGGCCCGGCTTGCTTGAATCCTGATGGTGCAATGAGCAAGCTACAAACATCATACACATGCCAGCGACTCTGGGCACTCGCGTAGGAGAGATACCTTCCCTGCTCGGTTATATCCCAGGCCACCTACACTGGTTCAGCCCTGCATCAAAAGCAATAGAGTAGCATGAATCAGGCTCGGTTCAGTGTGGGTTACCCACAGTACAAACATTTGCTTAGTTCTCTTCCTTTCTGTGAAGATGTCATGAACCCTTTCGTCAGAGCCAGGCATTGGCTGCTTTCAGCAGCATGTCCACCCAGCCTATCCTTCAGAGCTGGCAGCACTGGGTCATGCAGGAATGAGGTAGAGGATGCAGTTCTACCACAGAAGATGTAACCTTGGATGTGTGTGTGTATAGGGTGGGGCGATAGGGGACGACGGAGGTGCAATTCCTTCAATTGCACCCCTGTCTGGGCCTTCTGTATTTGGTTGATGTAGCCTGACTGGGCATTGAACAAATGGTAGATGTAGCCTCTACCAGACACAATTACTTTCGGAAGAGAAAGTCCCAATTGGGCCTTCTGGGGCTGTGCAATTGCAGCCCAGACAGCCTCCAGTAATCGTGGTGTCCTGCAACACAAATCAGTGTGCTGAGGGCAGGGGGTATTCCTACATGCACTAGGATCCTTCCAGTGCACTATTGATGCAGACTGCACAATCTCAAAAACCAACATCCACCAGGCATGCTTTGGACCTCAGTTTTCTGGAGTCTCTCCTCCTGCATGGCCAGGCAGGCTCAATACCCCTAGCTACTCATCCTCCAGGGCAGGCACACATTTCATCAAGCAAAAAACCCAGAAGCTGTCAGGCAGACCAGCCCTAGTTCCACAATAGTGAGTATCCTACAGAGGACTCCCTTCCTTGGTCAAAGGACTTCGATGCAGAACAAGAGGGGTGGTCTGGGTCCCACTAATAAACTTCTGGAGAGGGGACGTGGATCCATGTTCTTAAACTGTAGAACAGTCTTGGGGGTTTTCTTTCAAGTGCCCTTTCCATCATGGTCTTCAGACACTGCATTTGTGAACATTGAAGCTTCTTATAGCAGGAGGCAGCCCTGGGGTGATTGTCATCCTGTAGCAGCCCATACACAAAGATGTGAGCTTTCAGCATCAGATGGTCATGAGCCAACTGAAGGATCCAGGAAAGACAATAGCAGATCTCACCTAGAAACCTACTCACCTCTGACAGACTGCTGTCCAACACCTCACACCTACCCAACCATCAAAAAGCAGTGCTTAGAAAGACCAATCAGCAGCTCTTTACTAACAAGATGTCTTCTGGCATTTCTAAAGGTAGCCTGGTTTCCATCCCCCTTGCTTCAGGGTCTGATCTCCTTCAAGCTACAAGAATGTAGAGAATACACTTCCACTGCTTCGGAGCATGGTCTTCACCCTCCATCTTGTGAGGCCAGTGGCACCAAAAATGGATCTCATTAGACTAAGTTATTCAGGTTCTCACACAATGCATGTTAAACATTCACTCAGGATGTGGTCTCAAACGTCTGACCTGGTCCATTGGAGCAAACCTTTGCACATGTGGACCAAAAGACATCAACCTGAGAAAGTCAAACAGTCTGGCCATATTATTAAATACACTATGCGGTCCCCACCTTCTTTATGCACTATATAAATGACAGACACAGTAGTCCTCTGCCCACAATGACGGCATGCTTTGAGCACCACTCCAGATTACTGGAGAGGTACAGGACCTCTTGTAGTGAAGAACAAGCCTAGGCCTATGCACATGCTTGGATTACTGTGTCTCCAGTGCCAAACAAAAATTCAGAATACAAGTGAAGCACATGTAAAATCTTCCTGTGGACACCCACAGATTAGCATAAGGCAGCCCATTTTCTGCACTCAAGCCTCAATTGGTCACCTACTTGAGTCCTTCAATAGCATATACTTGCAAAATAAAAATCAGGCCCGTAAACGTCAACAGGGTGGTGGAGGTGTCACAAGAACGACAGACCTACAAAAACCCATGCCCTCCTGTGGTTAGCATGGCTAGCGGAGGATGCAAGGCACTCGTTAGTACGGTATCGGGGGGGGGCTTCAAGGTTTATTGTCATTGTACACCTGGTTATAACAATGACTTGCATATGTGCATCCGTTTTATATGAACATTTGTTCAGTTTCTAGATGAAACTTACCAGCCTTACAAAAACACAAAAAGACTGTCAGATTTATCCATTCTCTAAGTCACCAAGTAGTTATCCATTACTTCCCAAACATTAGACTGGGTTTATGGTCTTCAAGCAATCCCCCAATGTGGTGTTTAACATTTCCTGAATATTTCGACTGACTCAGTATCAATGTCACACACAAAAAAAGGACTGAATATTGCTCATCCTCAGCCATAACCAACCACCCTTGAAAAAACTTACCTCAGGACCATCGGGGTGATTGGAGTAGGTAGTCTGGGCTTGGGCTTGGTAGAGACATTAGCCTCATGGTCCTCTGAGCCTTTGTTCAAAGGTCCTTCCGCTGAACTCCCTTTGCTAAGTGTACTTTAGAGGAAAGAAGATTCCAAGTTAATGTCTAATGACCAGTGGCTCCACCACGTCCTACCAGCAAGTGCACCTTCAGCGCGTGCCACCAACACACCAGATGGACCATCATTTGCCACCAACCAGCCAGAGGCATGCAGAATGCTGCACCACACATCCCACCAATGAGAGAGCCTTCACCATGTGCCACCTACACGCCAGAGGCGCCACGTGCCACCAACACGCCAGAGATTTCACCATTTGCCATCAGAATGCTAGAGGCTGCTTGAATCTAAACATTGGACCACGTTTATATAAGAGTGTACACAGGTTAAAAGTACCTTACAGTCAAGCACTTACCGTCTCAGCAGCTGTGGCTTAATTGCAAGCATTGGTTCATTCCCCTTAACCCTGTAAGAAGAAACTCTTATTACACCCCAATCCACTCACTGAGCACAACACATCTGCGCCCTAAAGCTACAAGTAAGGGCCATGCATTACTTGTTGGAAACAAATATCCTGGCTTAGTGAAGCATAACATTTAGATGGTAAAGCCACCAGCTTGAACTAAAGCAAATTCTTTGAAGGGTCTAACCAATAATGCACATAGCTGACCTGTAGTGCTAAAGTTTGAAACAAATTGTAGGGATTCCAAAATAGCAGCAAATGTCAAAGCTCCGAAAAGGCCAAGTGTAAGCCACTGAAGACCGATGTAGGAGCAAACCAGTAACCCCCCCCCCCCCCCTCCCAGCACCTTGAGACCCTTACGGGTGAGTAGCGCGCTGTACACATTTATTGATTGTGCCCACCACAGGAACAGGACTGCTCTAAAGATCCTATGGGTGTACAATTGGGGGGGTTTACCCAGACGAAGTCACGGGGACCTGGGTTGGTTAGTAATATGAGGAAGGGGTCCCAATGAGATAGAGAACACAAAGTAAAACTGAATAAAGACAACAATCACGTGGACATGAAATTTAACCGCATTGTTTTAATCACAATGGATAAAACATAATTAATCACAACAATAGTAAAATAATTCGTGAAAAGGTGGAGCAAAGCCCCGAAAGGAAGGAAAAGGGGGGGGGGGGGGAGCGTGATGTTGTGAGGATACAGTGATAGGGAAGGTTTGGTAAGTGACAGAATAATCAGTATTTCCAACTGAATACTTTTGATGGTTACAAACTATGTACAAAGCAAAACTGAAAATAATCCACTTTAAAATCAAGACAAATCGTACTCCAAACAGTACAGTGTATGAACAGTTGGGGCGTGGAGTCGATGATTAGGACGGGTAGTTGTCGACGTTTCGACCCTCTGTTAAGCAGGAATACTTTTATCCTTGCAATGGGGTCTTCTTCAGGACAGGAGAATAGGGGTAGACCACCTAATTAATGTATACAAATACTGGCATTATTTGAAATTATTTGACAGGTGGAAATAAATCACCATCATTAGATGAGAAAAGCACAGGGATCTATTGAATATAGGAAAGGGGAAACATGCAAAATTATACCATTGGTATGGATTAGCTCCACCGTGGTTGGACTATGATTCAAAAAGAGCGCTAGGAGAGTCAGTGATCCGCCACCAGAGGGTGTAAGATTGGCACGGAGTGTCTGACAGGGTATAGCAAGTCCAAAAAATTATCGTGTGGGAGTTTAATCGTAATTCGCCACATTGTGATTGATGGGAATTGGTTCTTGGAAGTTGCGCAAGAGACTAGTGACCCGTCACCCAAAGGTTGTGTGCTGTGCACATGATGTCCGACAGGGAATACGGTTGGATACATGTCATTACCTTTGTGGAGTCGCTCTATACATGCATACCGCAACAACTAGTCTCTTGCGCAACTTCCAAGAACTTCTCCTAGCGCTCTTTTTGAATCATAGTCCAACCACGGTGGAGCTAATCCATACCAATGGTATAATTTTGCATGTTTCCCCTTTCCTATATTCAATAGATCCCTGTGCTTTTCTCATCTAATGATGGTGATTTATTTCCACCTGTCAAATAATTTCAAATAATGCCAGTATTTGTATACATTAATTACGTGGTCTACCCCTATTCTCCTGTCCTGAAGAAGACCCCGTTGCAAGGATAAAAGTATTCCTGCTTAACAGAGGGTCGAAACGTCGACAACTACCCGTCCTAATCATCGACTCCACGCCCCAACTGTTCCTACACTGTACTGTTTGGAGTACGATTTGTCTTGATTTTAAAGTGAATTATTTTCAGTTTTGCTTTGTACATAGTTTGTAACCATCAAAAGTATTCAGTTGGAAATACTGATTATTCTGTCACTTACCAACCCTTCCCTATCACTGTATCCTCACAACATCACGCTCCCCCCCTTTTCCTTCCTTTCGGGGCTTTGCTCCACCTTTTCACGAATTATTTTACTATTGTTGTGATTAATTATGTTTTACCCATTGTGATTAAAACAATGCGGTTAAATTTCATGTCCATGTGATTGTTGTCTTTATTCAGTTTTACTTTGTGTTCTCTATCTCATTGGGACCCCTTCCTCATATTACTAAAGATCCTATGAGCAGAGAAGACATAAGCACACATGTTTTCCAGACACCAAGGCTTGTTAGCACTTCAAACTGATTATGTCTGACCTGGCTTTCAACCAGCGCATGCCTACAAGGTGTTAACTAGCTTTGTGCAAGGATGATCTCCACATATCAAGTCCTCGCACTAAAGTTGATGCCTAGAGGTTAGTCAGCCTGCATCCAACTATCTACACCCAAAAGGAGGTGTATTTAACTTAAGCCCAAGACGTCCAGATCCAACTCAGCTTTTGAGTATACATGCACACACATTTAACCAATACTGGAATATAGATAATTAGCAGATATGCTGAGATATGGCATTTCTGGACCTAAGTAGGAGACAGCACAGTCCTAAATAGAAACAAAAGCGGATTGCATTATGTCCCAACACAAGTCTTGCTATGCATATTTAATATTAGAAACCTGCTTCGCCTAACTCTTGTTTGTCTACTTTAAATTTCTCCACAGTAAACATTCCATTACTAGTAAACTTACAGCTTCGGTTTTTTATTTGGTGGGTGCCCAGCAGCAACTGAAGCTCTGTTAGGCAATGGGGAATCAACTGGTGGCGTTTGTGCTTCGACAGTAGGCAGGAAATGAATAGTGCGTCTACCCTCTCGGATCTTCGCCAACTGCCTACTCTTTTCCTGCATGGAGAGTCTCCGGGGTGCCCTTTAAAAAAAATAAAGCAAGTCTCAATACTGTATCAGAAGACATTGGACAGCCCCATTCAAAAGATACAGGGCTCTGGTCACCTCACCTTCTTGGCAGCACCTCAGCTGGTCCAACATCCAGCACATTTCTCAATCTTGCACGAAGACTTCCAACGGAAGCAGCTAGGACTTCAAACTGCTCTGCATTGCTGTTCTCTACGGAGTTAAAGACAAACCCATTGGACAACAGAAACCAACAGTTAAGATTAGGTTGCATGCTAGATTGATGCAGCTATTAAATTTCCTAGGTAACTACTATGTAGAATGCTAAACAAGTTCAGCCAAATTGAAATGGATACATCTTTTCCACCATGAAAGGTAAGCACAAGACAGTATAGGTAAGATTACAACTCAAGGCTTCTGGCCAACCATATCTACATTTCTCTCCTTACATTTGATGTTGGTTAGAACAGAATTCTTAGAAGTTAAGCTTCTTGTTTACGAAGGCCATCAAGGGAGGTCCATATTGGCAGCATATCCATTACTTAAGGTTCCCGGATAGATGCAAAAAAGATCTCCACAGTTTCTGGATTTCAGGACCACCATGCCGAGACAGTGAATTGCGCATTTTGAAACCCATTGCCCAGTACTCTTGCAGAGGGCTGCAGCGTACTGAAAACCATGCAGTCCAAGCAGCAGGGGCCAATGTGGCTTCTGTGAACATTAGCCTGGTATTCAGTAAGGCCTGAAACTTTACTGAGATTTATAAATTATTGCCTGGGTTCAGCTTTAAGATCAGGATATAAAGATTTGATGACAGTTTCCTTTTCCAACCTGGAACACCAGATGGCAAAAGTTACAGGCAGAAGCGATACAGCTATATTGTAAAATGTAAACATATTAATGGTCTGCTTCAAAGAAAGTATGGAAGTCTGGCTGTTTAGCTCAGCCTCTGCAGTAAGTCTACAGCCCCTGGACGCTGGTTAGGGTTTGAAGATAAAGGATTTGGAATGAGCTGGACTGTAGTGATTACCATACAATGATCAAATTGGGGGTGTGGTAGGAGGGGCAGAAAGACCCACTGCTTGGTTAAATTGCTGGAAAGACACCCACTGGGTGGGGGAAGATTGGTCAATAATACCTTCTGAATTATAAACACCCTCACCCCTCATTTGGCTTCCTTGCGATCCTGCTCTAAAACACCAATCATTGGCCATGCTAATTTGTAATGCACCATCATGTTTCATTATGGGGTAGCAACAAAGACCAAAAGGAACAAACAATCTTACCAAGCTTAAAAGGTGCAACAAAAGCTCGTGGAAGACTAGCTTTTGGGGTCCTCTTTGGCTGCCAGTGTAAGCTATCATGCTGCGGCGGGGTAGCCCTCATGTTCATAGTGTGATCTGCAGTAAAAACAAAAAGATATGAGTGGCCACTTTAAATGAACATTTTGAACTCAACATGTTTATTTAAATGGCATAACAGATTAACTAGTTCGAATATATTGTAAGGGTACATATTTTACTGTGAGGGTTTGGCTGAATGATTGGGGTACCATTTGCTATTACATACATTTTCACCAACCACAAGTAGATTAAGTTCCATTTTCCAGTCCTGAAGAATTGCCCAGATCGATAGCAACACTTGAGGCAAGAAACATGTTGACCTACACACTACTATGAGCTGGATAGGACCATTACTTCCACATTCAGCCACCCATTGCCTTTTAATCACAACAAGAGAACCCACCTATTAAATGTAATTGGGTTTCTTTTGGCTATTTTTAATACCACATTACACCAATCTACACATGGAGCACCTCTAATCAGCATCTCTTGCTCTAAAGACCTCTGGCAAAGGGCCACCTCGACCAGGGAAACAAGGAGCTGACCTATGATGCAGCATAACACCAACACAGGTGTGTGAGGGTTCTTGCTTCTGAGCAATCAGACCCCCAGATCTGTTCTCCCAGTTTCCCTGTTCTAGATCCTCCCGTCCTACCCTCCCCCCAGGAACGGCATACTTTGTTATACATAGTATCCTATGGAGCCTGTATGGTGGACCATAAAGCGCTCCAAGTCCCCCTCTGTGTTTAGTGTTCCACTGCAACTGCCTGCGATATCAGCCCCCAACAAACAGCCTATCAAAGGAGAGTGCCTCCACCGTTCACCACTCCACGACTGGCTACATACATTCACCCACCTGGAAAGAAGGTGAAGGTGTTTACCATGAAGCAGTCAAATTCACTGAAGTGATTGGGACCAGATAGGCTTGCTAGTGTTCAGTAGCATAGATTCCAAAGCAGAACACTCAAAAGCTATTAATATAGTGTAGGAAACTAGGATCTACTTTTATGGTTACCCCCACTCTGTCTGATGCCAAGCGGTGTTATGACTAGACAGACTGGGGTCCTGATTAGTAGGATTCCAGTCAATCTGTTTTTTCCCTAAATTGTTGTGTTGAGTACTTCGGTACACTCCAGATGGGATAATGTGGTACCTTTGTCAGTCCTTAGTATATGGTACTAAGGTACCCATGGCATAGGTACTCCAGATGTCTCCCATGGGCTGAAGCATTCATTATGCCACCCATGAGACCATGCAAAATGGAACTACAGGCCGGCCATTGCAGCCTGTGTAAGTTGGTGCATGCACCACTTACTAAAGATATAGGTCACTGCACTTCAAACCTATAAATCACCCATATAGCAGGCCTTTGCAATCCTGAAGGCAGGGTGCTTGGTTCTAAGTAAGCAAGACACCCCTGAAGCCTACGGAGACCATTCTCGTGGGATATCAGTGAAGCAGCCATATGCTATATAGAGGGGCACCTCATAGTTACAAGATGACCATCTCAAAAACTGCTGCAATGAATCCTATCCTGTTTGGTATAAAACACGTTGGAATCATACCCTCCACACTGTAGACGGTGTGGGGGGTACGATTCCAAGAACTGGATGAGCCCTCCATTAGGCTTTTAGTGTTCTCAGTACCAGTCTTCTAGACCCAGACAGCACAAAATGGTTGCTGCCGACCAGAAACACATTTCTGCCCTTCTGCTGCTGAGCCAAGCTTAAGAGAAAGGTGGAATAGGCATCCTTTCACAGGGAGGTGTGACCACCTCTCAGACAGGATAGTGTATTGGGACCAGGTGGGTGTGCTTGTTAGCGCCAAAATGTCTGAATGAGGGGCACACTTGGTACCCCCGTGCATAGTCTGGTTTAAGCCATTTCTGGGAGCCCTTTGCTCAGTTTCCGGTGCAAAAAAGAACAAGGGGGTAACCTCCCTCTGGGAGGGTCCCTGGAATCTTCCCAGCCCTTTCCTTAGGCTACTTAAGGTCTTACCTGTGTGTATGCCCCTAGATTCGTCGCAGGATAAGTTTCAGATCAGACACCACTGCACTTCTACAGTCTGGGGACTCTGGACTTCGCTGGACTTAGTTTGGGCCTGGCAGTCTCCCTTCCAGTTTGCTGCATTGTCTGTGAATGATACAGGAACCTTCCAAGGCCTGTGAAGCATCAAAGACACCTGAAGTAATTTCCCTTGGAGTGAAGGAGTCACTCCCCTGCATTTGCAGGCACCGCAACTAAGTCGACTGGTCTACAGATCCTGAGCTCCTCTGGACTCAGTGGGCTCTGCAACACAAGTGGTAGTTTTCCACAGCTCCCGAGGCCTGCTCTATCCTCTCACCAAGTTTAAGCTAGTATCCCTCATGGAGGTTGCAATGACCGAACCCCTGTGCATCGCATCCAACTTGCCGCTGCAAAGGCTTGTTGGTTTCTTTGCAAAAAGATCTTCGGGCTCCAAGTAACCCAACCTAGAGCACCTATGACTAGTATCTTCAGCCACACGGCATGGTGTTCGTCATGGCCTGCCTCTGCTTTAAGTCCTCTCGCAACTCCAGTGCCTCCTGCCTGTGGGTCCACTTGAGGGACACTTGTTACTGTTAGGCTCCCCCAATTGCTCGGGCCTGCCCTGATTCCCCTGCCTTAGGTGAGTGCCATGGACCCTTCTGGTCTGGACATTGCTCTTTCTTGGATTCCTGTGGCTTGCCTTTGCCAAGGATTGTTGGTGCTCCCGGCAGACAGACCCCTCAGCACTCTACATCCTTCGTGGAACAGCTCGTACCCTGGTGTTCCTCAGCATTGCCTGGTCCTCACAGCTGCAGAGTCTAAGTCATAGTCATCCTCCTTGAAGCACCCGACAGGCATTTGTCTTCCAAGTCTCCTTGTCACGCCTGAGTGACATGGTCACCTCTGCTTTCAGGTACTCCTCTTCAAGAATCCAGGTTTGAATTCACAGGGACATTCATTCTTCCAGCAGCTGCACTTTCCTGAAGTCCTCCATTGGTTTCGACAGCAGTTTCCAACACCACTTCACATGTATGCACCCGGCTTCCCTGGTGTAGGTATCGTGGTACTAGGATATACACAGGTGGGGTGGCTGTCCAACCTTCTATTTTCCAAAGTGTTTCTTCAGGGTCCTTAATCTAAAAATCCAACCACGATTTGCACTCAGATTTGTAAGGTGCACCCTGTCTTGTTTCCACACTGCACATGCTCTCCGTGGGGTCTCCAGAGTGCTCTCCGTGGGGTCTCCAGAGTACTCACCTTGGGGTCTCAGCACTTCTACGTCCTCTTAACACGAGTCATAGTTCTAATACCACTTTCTTAGTATATGGTTTGGTCCCCCAAGGACCACTGGGTATTGTGTGCTATTTGCTGTGTTTGTGCCAACATATTGTGTGCATTGTGTTCATCTTCGGGTTTTGAGATATTGGAATGTACTAGAGTGTATTATATCATAAATACACAGTTTTATAAGTACTTGGTGTGGTTCTTTCACTTAAGATTTACTATTCGACTGCAGTCTGATAAAATAAGCAGCTTTACACTCCTTCTGGACTAAGCCTGAAGGCTGCTCTCCACAGCTACCACTTAGAGAGCGCTCTCCGAGGTGGTTTAAGACCTCTTAAATCACCATAAGGGCTGTCTGGACTGGGGGAAGGTGCCCACTAACATTAGTGGACATCTTATACCAGGCCAGCTTCTCGCATAGGTTTTAGCCTAATGGGTATTAATAGCTAAATGTGAAAATAGGTTTCAACTAATACCCATATTACTGATCATATAGTTGTGAGCTACAGCAATCCTTTGGAACAGGAAATACTGCTATAACAATACAAGCCTCAGATAATCATCAAGCATTGCAAAAAGAAGGCAGCAATCTGCATGCACAAAAATGCAATGTCACCTCTGAAGGTAGCATATGCATATATGGGTAATCCTATATGGTGGTATGCAGCATAGAAAACCAAAGTTGAAAATAACTTTGAAGACCCTATAGTGGCAATATATCTGGACTTTTCACAGTTGGCGGCAATGCACTCTGATGTCCATTAAAGTTATGTGGAGCAGCGCAGAGCCTGCTTGTGCTGTTCTTCCAGTCCACAACTACAAGAACTAAGCCACAATGCGAACCAAAGTTACATTGCATCGTTTCCAAATGGAATATTCCTTGTTTCATGCCATTTGGGAACACTACCAACCTTCAGGTTGATTTTATGCTGGAACCGATCTCCTTTTCATATTTAATTTCTGAAAACCACCTTGCACTCTGCCACACTCCTTTCCAGTCGGTCATTCTTCACCACCAAAACCTGTAGCTCTGATCTTGTTCTTAAAATATTGCAGACTTCGGGCTGGGGTTGCCAAAGCAAAATACGGATGCTTCCTTTGCATGCATACCTTGCAGCCCTAAAAACAGATTGGAAGTAACTGAATAGCACAATATTGCCAGAATGGAAATCTAGCGGAGTAGGATTTGGTGGCATGAGGTTTTTTTTACCTGTTCAAAACCAGTTTAACAAGAAATCTGTAATTACGGCCCTGGCACCTGAATTGGCTACACACCATAACCATGAATTACAATTAAGCAAAATGGCGCCACAAGTCTCTTATGTCTTACCTAGCACATTGCACACCAAGTCTTAGACTAAAGAATATTCTGTATCAAAAGATTTGCAACCATTTGTAAAAACAGCTGATGAACGGTCTGTGGAGAACAAACCTTAAAAGATGTTAAATTGTTTCTCCTTTAAACATTTGTCAGCATGTGGTGGACCTGGTCCATAAACTTTACTCGATAGAAAGGAAAGACATTATTTTTCCTGAGCAGGTAGGGCATATCTGTAATTTAAAGGTAAACCTCTTTAAAACCCCACCATGTACTCTTTCAATACACACTAACCTATCCCACAGACGGATGACTCACCCTTGATCTCCGCCATGTTGTGCGCTCTTGCTGATATTGTATAGACTTTTACTTCCCTGTTCTCCCTGCCCTGCTTTCGACCTACTTGTCTTGTTGATGCGTATTTGTATTCGATGTGAAGCGGTCGGATACCTTCGGGTCCAGCTAGCGCTATACAAAACTTAAATAAATCTTCCTGATGGATTTCCTTGCTGGCCTATGAAACGTTCTGCATGATCTGGCAAGGTGGAGTCCCATTTCAACCAGGGCCGGCCTAAGGCATGTGCAAGCTGTGCACCTGCACAGGGCCGCCACGCCAATATATATCCTTAGATACATATTTGCGTGGCGGCCCCTGGCAGGGATTTGGCGGCCTCGGGCCCCCTACCTACACTCCCTGCTCAGGGCTCCGTGAGCCTAGAGCCGGCCCTGTTTCAACGTGATGTCAGCTATTGGTGTTGAGGACTGCAGTGATACATCCATGCCAGCCTGTAAAAGCGGTCTTCATTGGTTAAAAAAAAAAAAACTGATGCAACACAACTGGTGTCGCCAATGTATTTCCAATGCCCCTGGTGTATAGGATATCCACAGGCTGCCTCTCGCAAGAGGATACATTTAAAGACCAAATGCACTATAATTTATAAGCTGTGTGGCATGCACTTTGCCCAAACTGGCATCACTGACAAACGTTGTCTTTACACAAGGTCGTGCTCTCCAGGTCTCAGACCGGTTCCTGATCTGAATCAAAGTTCCAGCTACGCTCAGGCGGCTTTTCTCTGGGATCACAAAAAGACCTTAAAGTTGATGCAAAACTCCAAGTTTTGAATTACTCTTAAAATCTGTCATTTTACCAACTGAAGTTAGGGAGCATGATTATTAGCGTGGATAGCAGGACTTTTAGTACTCAAGCATCAAGACACATCAGGATCCTTCAGCACAATAAAATAAAAAAACTTCGTAATACAAAAAAATCTGTTAGTGTAGGACAAGTCGACGAGTAGCTTTAAGCTACCTGTAGCTCTCCGGCTATCTGCAATTTGCTCTCATGTGTGCAACCCAGCCTGCTAGCTTAGCTTTTGCTTGGAATATACATACCCTAAAACTTGAGAAAGTTTATTTGAGACAAAGTTGTGTGCGTTTTCTAAAGTTAGTTGATGTTAGAAGAAAAGAAAATGTTAACATTTCCAAAATATATCAAAAGCTCATACTGAAGTGAAAAATCATGTGGTTTAGGGAGGGCTTATTAAAATTATAATTAAGTTGGTATGAGGGACGTTGCAGCTATGGCTGTTGTGTTGCCATGTAAAGGGACTCAAAACGGACAATCTTTTTACATTACTGCTGACAGCCCTGACTTGCGCACTGAGCGATCAATGATAGTAATCTTACATATGGTGGCGACAAACGTAATCTTGCCTGATGTGGTAACGATTACAACACTAATAATACGAGTAGCTTGCCTTAATTTTCGTTAAATTTGAGTAGCTCTTATTACATAAAAGGTTGGAAACGCCTGTGTTTGAAGTTACCATGAGAACGGATTGTAAGAGTCACTAAAGACAATGCAAGGAGCACATACAATGCAATAGTAACTGCTTATAAGAAGCCTAAGCATTTCAAAAGTATACAATTGTTAATTCAAATATAAAAAGTAAACCCCTTACTCTGGGGAGTGACTAATTCTGTGTATGCAATGCATGTTTGGAATATTTAACACTAATTCACATGCTGGGATCGCGGGAACTGGATAGGAGCTAATGCACCTTGGGAAGCAGGCCAATTTAAAAAAAAATTGAAAAGCCTGAACAAAAACAAAACAGTCACAACCAGTGAGTGCTCCCAAACTGCTAGATTTGTGCACCTGCTTTCTGTGCATTTTGCTGTTTCGTGTCCCCCATGGAAGACCCTAAGTGAAGACTGGTAGAAAGTTCGACTTCCAAATTGATATGAGACCCCAGGTGGTCTGACAAAGCCTTCACAAGCTCACACACAAACAGAAACCAAGTACTTTAGGTATTGAAAGAACATAGAAAACTAAAATAGTTTAGAAATATAGCAGAACACAGTAGGAAACGTAATAGGTTATGCAGTATAACCTGCAGTTCTAAGGGCACTGAATAAGTAAAAATGCGAGAGGGCAGGAATAGGAGAAAAAACACCCAATTTACTGGGTATTCTTGGGTGCATTCATTTCATGTCCATTCGTGTGGGGATAACGGGACAGAAGGGCCACTGAAGTATACAATATAAATCGAATTATGCTACAGATTTGAGTGACATGAAGCAAGAAAATGCAAATTTTGTTACATTTTCTGTGGCTGTATTTGGTCACTTTTTTCCATTTTAAAAAAACAAGGCGGTCTAATCCAATGCTTGACCTCCTTAGTAGCACCAGCTTAACACCTGAACACAGTAATCCTCAATAGAAAGGGGACCACTTAACCTTCGCAAAACCACCCTTCATATTTTGTAACTTTTCATCCATGTGATACAGAAGCAATGTTGATATTGAAACATTTTTGTTGAAGTCTGAAAGTTATGCTGCAGATGTGGCTAGTGCGATAAATCCTTAATCATGCAGAAAGCACTGCAGAATCAGTTTCTCCTGCATTACCCAATACACACTTTCAAATGTTACATTAACCTGAAGCCTACCCAAGCATGGACTCTGCCCCACCATCGCCACGGCTCTCGTGTCTGAGTCTCCTGCGTGAGTTGCTCTTCCACAGTGTTTGCTTTGCTCTTCCACAGCCCAGGTATTTCCTGTAAATCATGGCCATGAATTTATAATGGAAAAAAAAAAAGACAAGCATAAAGAAGCACATCTAAAAACCTGAATGGAGAGAGCAGAGGTAGTCACACAAACACAAGAAATGCAAGTCTTCCGAAGTGTACTTTAACAAACGAGACTTCAGGGTGTGGGGTGTATCGCCCTCAGCCTTTATCTGGAACCTTTAGAAATGTCCCTAGGAGAGGGCAAGGGGTACAATTACCCAAATTCGCCCATCCAGTGAGTGGGGCTTGGAAGGGCTTAAAAAGTGAGGGGAGTTCTAAAAGGGGCATCCCCTAACAAGCATGCCTTAGGAATGCTTTCCAAGAGGATGTGGCCTTAAAGCAATGAAACCCATCCCATCAGCATTTTGGTGCCACTCGGAGGGCCCCCAACTAACAGAGCCTCTGCAGCAGGATACCCGCACTGGGGATTCTCACGGAGATCTCACCACTAGGGCGGAGATCCGGCTATGACTGCGGAAGCTCTTTGTGAATCGGGCTTCTGACTTTTCGGTTACTCTAACCAAACAATTCACAATCCACAGACAAGAACCTGGAACTACTAGACAACCTGTTCCCCACGTTCAAACAGCACCTCGCCAGTCATCGGACCCCCACTCATAGCACCCGCAGGCCTATCACCCCTGAATTCACAGCCCCCAACCACAACCCTTCTAACCTAGCTCAACCACAAATCGACACACACCTTCTCTCCACCCCTTGCACCTTAGACGTTCACCCACCTAATGTAGCTACCTCGCACTCCACATTTACAAACATAGATCCCTCACCCACACATTCCAGCGGCACCCTCTCCCCCCCTACAACCTCACCTTGTCACCCTCCCATACCACACTCATTCCCGTCACCCCTGACACCACAGCCTCAAACCACATTCATTCTAACCCAGCCCAACGCCAAAACATGCACCTCTCCTTTACTCCCGACACCCCAGTCACTCACCCATCTACCCTCTCCCCCCTACAACCTCACCGTGTCACCCTCCCATACCACACCCATTCCCGTCACCCCTGACACCACAGCCTCAATCCACATTCATTCTAACCCAGCCCAACCCCAAAACATGCACCTCTCCTTCACTCCCGACACCCCAGTCACTCACCCATCTACCGTATCTACCTTCCTCCCGTCGAGCACAGACATAGATTACTTACCCTCTTACACCATCCACCTCACCCCTTCCCCCCACACACCAGCCCTCATCCCCTTCACCACCCCTGATACCACAGCCCCCACCCAAAAAGACATGCACCACCCCTTTACTCCCGGCACCTTAGTCATTCTCCCACCTACCGTAGCTACCCCACATCCCTCAAGCACAGACATAGATCTCTCTCCCTCTTACAACAACCACCCCACCCCTACCACCTACACACCAGCCCTCATCCCCGTTCCTCTCATCCCCGTCCCTCTCACCCCTGATGCCACAGCTCCCTCCCGCAACCGGCCTATTCTAGATCAACATCAGACCGACACACACAAAGGCAAACCCCACCCTTTAGCCCCACCCATTCTCAGCCCCCACTTCCTCCCACTAACTAATCACACAGAACACGCCACCTCCATCAACTCGACCCCATCTACAATCCCACTTCCCCCCCAGGCTCACCCCCCCCATTACCCAACCTCCACCCCCGCCACCACCAATAAACGCCCATCCTCCACCCTGCACTCTACGCCCACCACCAATACTCTCATCCGCACCACCAACCTCTCCCCTATGTCATCCACGCCTGACCCTCCCATCCCCACCTCCAACACATGTCCCACTGCGGACCACATTACGGCCTCACTCCTCCAACTCAAAGAAGACATGTACATCATCAAACAACAACTACTCTGTCTATCACACTCCAGTCACCCCCCACCAAACACCCTCCACCAGATCAAACAAGACATTCACATCATCAAACAACTGCTCAGCACACACCCCAGACATCACTCACGCGCTTCCACCATCACCTCTCCTCCCAACTGGTCCCCCACCCGGGCGGCGAACTCTCGCACTCGACCCCCACCGCACTGGACCTCAATCCCTGTTCTCAATCGTGAAAACCGCCCCCATCGCTCCTGCAACCCTCTCTCGGACCTAGACACAATCATCCTCCTCCGCTCCTATGACTCAGCTCCCCTTAGCAACACACCCGACACTCTCACTGCCATACCTACGATTCACTCCAATCCCCTTAGACCCCCCACACTGAACAACAGAGTCGCTATCCATAGTAACCTGAGTAAAGTCCCCCTCGCTCTAGAACACCCTTCCACCCTCGACACACCCCGTCTCAAATGCACTCTCCTAAACTGCAGATCAGCCGCTAGACACTCCGCCGCTATCGCTGATCTCATCCTAAAATTGGATCTTGACTTAATCATCCTGACTGAAACATGGCTAACAGAATCTTCTACACCTATAATGGACATTCTGGTTCCCCCCAACTACCACATCACTAGATTTGACAGGTCTGGCAATAAAAAAGGTGGCGGAATCGCATGTATATACAGGAGCAACCTCTCTGTCCTGAAAGTACCTTCCCCTCCCCTACCCTCCCCAACGTCCTGTGAATACATCAGCCTAGATATTATCAGTGAGGGCAAACCGATCTGCACTCTTCACGGCGTTTACCACCCACCCGGTGACAACCTCACCTTCTCCCAACAAATCATGGACATGATCTCAACCAACTCAGGGCGGCAACTCACAAATATACCTTGGGGACTTCAACCTCCACTGGAACGATCATAATGATGCGGTGGTAAAAGGTCTGAAGAATTTCCTTAACGCCCTTGACCTTACACAAATTTGCAACAGTCCAACACACAAGAAAGGCTCTACCCTCGACCTTATCTCCAAAGAGGCCTCTATCCAACTCTAATCTATCCAACCCTGTGACTGGTCGGACCATCATATTATCACGTTCTTCATCAATGAAAAAGTTAAATTTAACCCTATTCAATCCGCCAGGCCCAAAGTCTGGAAAAGAGACATGAAAAAGCTAAACTCAAACTCTGACCCCCAACAGCTGCAACTTACTACTTCCTCCGGCTGGCGTTAAGGACGTCCAATCCTTGACTGATCACTATCTTAACAATATGACCGCAATAATTAATGAAGTCGCACCCTTGCAGCTAAAAAAAGCCACCACAAAAATCTCCAATCCCTGGTACGACGGGAGTCTCAATGACGATAGACGCGCCATGCGAATGGCAGAGCGTTCCTGGAGATCAGCTCCCTCTGCACTGAACTTAAAAAACCTGAAGAAAAAGAGAAATGCCTACTTCAGGAAAATAAAACTATCAAAATCAATCTTCTTCAGCCGTCAGCTCGACCAAGCCAAAAATCGTCCGAGAAAGCTGTTTGAGCTTATCCGAACACAAACCAAAGAACAACCCCAACCTCTCAACACTATATGCGAAGCTCCCTCCTGCGAAGACTTCGCCTCTTTCTTTAACCAAAAAACTGACAACATAAAGAATGATCTCCTCATGGACGCAAGCAGCTATCCCAAACCCCACCGCATAAGACCCACTAAACCAAAAAACAATGCAACCTGGTCAACCTTTGTCACCTACACGGAAGAAGAAATTGGCAAACTGCTCAGCACTCTGAAACCATCCAATCACCTCACGGACCCCCTTCCTGCTAACGCTGTCAAAGTCCTTACCCCGTCGCTCCTTCCACTCTGGACCAAAATTATCAACAGCTCACTTCAACAAGGGATCATTCCCGACTCCCTCAAAGTTGGACAAGTAACACCTCTGCTAAAGAAACCTACAGCCGACCCCTCTGACCTAAACAACTACCGTCCCATTACCAACATTCCGACTCTGGCCAAACTGCTGGAAAAATGCGCACAAATACAATTGACTAAACACATTACTCAATTTGATCTCCTCAACTCTCATCAATCAGGCTTCCGAGCTAATCACAGTACGGAAACTGCCATGATTCACATAATCGACGACGCCCTCCAAATCCTAGATCATAACGATACCTGCCTCCTCATCCTCCTTGATCTCTCCTCCGCATTTGACACCGTCAAACATGAGAGCTTACTCAAACTATTAAACACAAGAATGGGCCTATCTGGAACTGTGCTCAAATGGTTCACTTCCTTTTTGCAAAACAGGTCGCAGAAATTCGAGAGCAACAACCTGATGTCCGCACCAAGACCCGTATCGCTAGGCGTACCACAAGGATCCTCCCTATCCCCAACTTTGTTCAACCTAGTTATGGAACCTCTCACCACCTTGCTGCAAGAATCCAATGTACACTTCCACATGTATGCTGATGACACCCAACTTTATCTCAAACTACAATCACCCAAAGACATCACGCTCTTGAACTCAACGATCAGAAGCACCCAATCTTGGTTGGCCGCTAATCATCTCAAACTCAATGCCCTAAAAACAGAGTTCCTTCTGATCTCACCTCCAGCGAAGATCACTACCGCACAAATGTGGCTTAAAGACCTAACGGCGCTCAATGTCCAACCCACCATCGTGGATTCAGCGAAATCTTTGGGCATAACACTTGACACCAATCTCAGCATGCAGGAACACATCAACAAAGCAACTAAGGGAGCAAACTACCAAATCAACACCCTTAGGAAACTTAAACCTTTCCTTCCAGCCAAAGACTTCCAGACGGCGGTACAATCACTAGTCATACCTCGAATAGAATACGGCAGCACCGCCCTCTGCGGTCTCCCCCTAGCTACTACGGCACCCATAAGAGCCTCTCTAAACGCCGCAGCGAGACTTATCACTGGATCAAAAAAACACTCACACATTTCCCCTGACTTCAAATCATTGAACTGGCTGCCGTTTGAAGCCAGAATACACCTGAAAATAGCTTGTTTGACCCACAAGGCTGTCCACCTGAGCTCACCTAGATACCTCGCTCAGAAGCTGACGATTTCTGGAGGCTCCAGAAACACTAGAGGCACAAACAACCTTTTGCTAAAGCCTAAAAGATTCCGCAAGGAAAAAACCTTTAAACGCTCTCTCAGGAATGGCTCCCAGGATTTGGAACTCGCTCCCCCCTGAAACAAGGCTTATCACCTCTACCATACTTTTCAAGAGAGAAGTGAAAGCGATCCTCATGGCTAAATACACTTGAACGACTACTGAGGAAAAACTACAAAGACTCGATACTCATCTGTACTACTTGTTCGAACCCTTGTATTTTTATTTTTGACTTTGAAATTGACTTACTTGATTGTTTTATGATATCACTTCAATGTACTGTTAACATGATTGATGTATCTGCGTATACATGCTCCCCTCCTCTGTAAAGCGCTCTGATATCTGCGAAGATCTTGTTCGCGCTATATAAAACTTTCAAAATAAAATAAATAAATAATAAAACATGTCACAATAACACACGCACCTAAAATAAGTCAGACCTATTGGTTTTGCCAATGCTTGTTCACAGAATCAGACAAATGAACAACAATGACTTTGCTGTGAACAATTGGGATTGAAAAGGTTTCAATTCTGAAAGCATCAATTAAAGATGACTAAGGTCTGTTGAAAGGGTAGAGGCCTTAAGAATATTGCAATCACTCCTGTTCTTTCCTCTGTAGCCTCTGAGATGCATTCCTTCTCTCCCCATTTCTTTATGAAATCCTATATCTGCACACACCACCGCTTTACTCTTCTGCATCATTTTCGTTCATTCCTGTATGCACTTCCTTGCATCGCCTCTTCACCCTCCCAATACACACACATTTGGCTGCAAGCAGTACATTTCCATTTACTTTTCCACTGTAAAAAGTTTGACAGCTGTGTACCTGCTTTACCCACTTCTGCTTAGAACCTCAATTAGAATCGGCACTTCATGACCATTGCACTGTGCGAGCAGCAGAGTGGCCTAGGACCGGATGAGCGTGTATTCTGAACACCTTTAGGCCCCACTGACCGGCACTGAGAGAAAGTCGAACTTCGCTTAGCTTCAGGGCTCTGAAACGCTGCATTACACACCCATCAATCAACAACCTGGTTTACAGCCTATACTACTGACACCCAAATCCCACCCAGTTAAATAATATTAGTGTAATTGCTGCGTGAAAAGAAAAATCCAAAAAACGTGAAAAAGCACATTCTTCGGAAAATAAATTAAGTTAAACATAAAATATAAACAGGAGCCCTCACTGATATGGGTGGGCAGTGGACTGTACAGCTATTTTTCAGACACTGATAAATAGTTTCTCTGGAAAGTTGAAGGCCACGTCTCGCGTCAGTTTTTAACTAATGCCGGTCTAGGGTCCGAAGGGACCCGCCCCAAAACTTGAGACCGAGAACTAATTTGTGTGGCTTGCAAAGTCTGTTTTTACTCATGGAAAAAGCTATAGGAAGAATTAATTTGACGGAGCAGTGGGCCTCACTCGAAAGGTGTCCGACAGCAACCTAGTGTACTACAACATCCTTAGCACCCCCCCCCCCAACCTTCCCCCGCGCTGGAAGGAACCCTTTAAACCGTCTGGGGTTCACGATTACAGCAATCCCCCTGGACAGCAGATATTGTAATGCCAGAACCCTGCCCCCCCACCCCCATCACGAGACTGGCTTTCGGTCGTAAAATGGACCCCCTAATCGGCGTCCCTTCAATTCATTCATCTATGTTTCACCCTCAACAGTACACCTGTTAGCCCCGCCCAAAGTGGTTACCCGCTCTCTTACAGCGTTAAGGTCCTTCTCGCTATTGGTCGGTCAAACAGACAGAATACGCCACTCTTAGGGAGTTTCGCGCCGTTCTATTTGTAGTCTTCAGTACGTCTCCATCAGCCAATCGCGGCGCCGTGGACTATTTAGCGCCGTTTCCCATTGGTCAGCCGACCGTGAGAGTGACTTTTTTAATTCATTTTTATTTATTTAATGCGATTTTCTATAGCGCGAGCATTACCCGAAGGTGTCAGAGCGCTTTACAAAAGAACCAGTTGCGATACATAAGGATTTAGGATTACATGAGTTACATAAAAGGTACAAACAGGAAAAAAAAGTGCAAATGTACAAGTTGTAAAGTCACACAGGGAAGAGATACTAATAGAAAAAAATGCAAATGTACAAGTTGTAAAGTCACTTAAGGAAGAGATACAAATGGATAAACTCTAAAATGAAGCATGTCACACACAGTGTGTGTGAGTGAGGGCAGTTTTTCATCACTCATGAGTGTGCCACTGCTTGCACACTTTTGTTGATTTTGTGTTCTTTTTTGTCGGCTCCACCCCTTTTGTGTGTATACTATAGTGACTCAGGGGGTTCGGGGTGGAAGATTTGTATATAGACCCTCTCCCCTTTTGTGTGTGAGAATAAACTCTAAGAATCACATAGGAATGGTAGTGAGCGCAAAGGTCTACTACATACTCTGGAAAATATTGTTTTCGAACATTTTCTTCTAGGTAGAGAAGTGTGCCTGAGGTCCAGCAAAACTAATGATTGATAGAACCTCTTGTGGCCCTCTTGTAAGGTGAAAAAGTTGTTGCCGTGCTTCACGAACGCACAGCATAGGCAGCAGTGGTTTAAGCATCCACAACACAGCACTGCTACCAGAGAGTTGAAGGGGAGACAGTTCAAGGTTCGTTCTCCCAAAATTAATAGGCACAAGTCATGTATGCCTTCATTGGCAAATGTAAGCAGGAGATTAAGAGATAGCAATTGTTAATTTAGTATCCCTGTTGGCTTGCATTGCAGTGGTTCAGTTATTCAATTTGAGAAAAGTAATTTTTGTTTGCTACTGGAGTCACCCACTGCCATCATTAGCACTTCCCATTTGAACCACTGGCCAGTATTTTAAATGAGATAAACAAAAGTGGTGGTGGCTCTGGAAGGGGCGTGGCTTATGTAATTAAGGGCATGGTGTAAACACATAAACTCAGTTTCTATGATTACCATACTATGCCGGACAACCAGTAGTTTGGTGCCTGTCAGAGCTTTCTGTTATTAGTTACTGTCTGTTATGCCTATGGCAAATAGTGCCGCAACAATAGAAGTCTGTCTAGGCAAGTTTCTTTATGGTGCCTCAGCTGTGGTTACGGGTCTTAATTTGCAGGGATGCCTCCTCCACTAATATGTAGGAGCGTTGGTCCCCTATGTGAAAAAAGAAAATGATAATAACACCCACGTTAATAATGTTACGTTATTAGCATTTTCTTCTTCAGGAAGGAGCCTGCCAGGTTGAGACGGGTGGGGCTGGGCTTGTTACAGCCTGGGAGAGGGAGGAGGACTGGTTTCTGCTGCACCTTAACTGCATGACGGTTTGGGCGGCTGTCTTGGGCCGGCCAAACTGTCATGCGCACTTTGCATGTTCTCCACAGGCTGTATTGTTCAACCTGGGTGGAGAACATGCCCAGCCTCTGAGTCCCAAACCACGGCAAGCAGACCAATCATAACGCTCCTGTACCTGTACCTGTAATTGGCTAGGGGATCCTGGGTGCTACCTGTTCCTGCGTCGGAGGAGAGGCGGCGGCTCTCGACCAGCGACGACGATAAGTCTTTTTTTTTCTAAACTCCCTGTCACCGTTCCCAACCAGCCACCACTGTTCATTTCAGTTTCCACAGTTCACCTCCAGGTTTCTATGGCCTACCTCTCTTCTGTTTTCCTTCTGGGGTCCAGTGGAGAGCTGTTCTTGTTCTCTTCGGATGGTGTGTCCTATCCATCTCCATATTCTTCTCATAATGACGGTGTCTATGCTTCCCTGATTGCAGCTGATAAGCAGTTCCTGTTTGGAAATGGTTCATGGCCAGAAAATGTGCAAGATTCTTCTCAGGTTACTGGTGAGGAAGGCTGACAGTCTGGTCATGTCGCTTTTTGTCATTCACCAGCATTCTGATCCATACAAGAGTGTGTTCAGAACACAGTTCTGGTAAAGCCTCAGCCTGGTGTTTGTGCTGTACTAAGATGACACATTTCTTTCTTGTTATTGCACCCATATACAACACAACAACAGACATATACCTAAAATTATCCAGGCTTTGTCAACAGTTGTTAGCTGTTTAAGATAAATGAGTGGCAACAATGATTTTGTTGACAATAATTAATATTGAAATGCTCTAATTCTGAAATGCTGAAACTGTGAATTAGACATCAGTGAGGCCTGTGGAAGAGTTAGTGGTCTTCAGAGTAACTCAATCACTCCTGTTATATTTACTGTTTGTTAAACATGCATTCCTTTTTTCTACATGTCTCCTCCATCAGCATATCTTACACCTCATCTCTTTTCTCTTCAGTACCCTCTTTTCCACTCTCTCCTGAATTCACTTTCTTGCATCTCATTTACTTCACCACCCTCCAAACATAGAATGAACCCTCTTACCTAGAAGCACTGAATTTTCTTTTACTTTTGTCTAGTCAATATTTTTACAACTGTGTAACTTCCTCATACACATTTACTCAGAAAACAAGTGTGACTAGAATACCCAACGTTACTCTGTGCTGTCTTCAGAGAGGCCAATGGATTTATGACCATGTATTCTGAACATTTTTTGACCCAATGACAGGCACTGTGGGAAACTCATACTGCCTTCAGCCTAAATTCCAGAAGTCTCAATTGTGGACCGCTATTAACACCTGAAGGCAACTTAGTTCAAAGTATTTAATTGGGACTAAATCGCTGACATGGTGTGGCATTCTGGCCAGTGAGGTTGGATGGAATCAGGTGGGCTGTACTGCGATCCAGATTCCATACAACGACAGTTGGCCCAGGCTTTCAACGGAGCAGTCGTTTATTTGTTTATGGAACTAAACCTTACCTTAAAACCACTCCTGGCTCATGAGGTGTCTTCATGTTTGGAACAAATACTGGCGACAAGGATGGGATTTGACTCAAGAAAGCCTGGAGCACTGCTGGAACTCGGAGATTTAAATTTCTGAGAGATCATAGGGCAATTATCGCTGTTTGCGGCTGCATAGAGGTTTGATCACATTCTATTGCCCCAGTGGATCGCAGTGTATCATGAAGTGATCTCTGGATGTACTAAAGGAGCTGCAGTGATTTTGGATAGCAAAGAGATTCGGCTGAGGGAACGAATGAGGGGTGCGCGTTCATCGTGAAGCGTTTCAGTGTTCCTTGTGACGTAGCAGCTCGGTTACTGTGGCAGCCATCTTTGGTGAGTGTGGCAATTTGTTTGTGTTTTTCACACCCTAAGACTACCCATCGAACACAGTAAAGCAGGCATGGTGGAACGCATCGTGTCATTGCGGTTCAACCAGGCAAGCAACACCCATTGGGCTCACAAGGCTTCAGCCCCCCCCCGTCGTGTGTGTCAGCCGCACCCGAGTACTTAACAGGTCTTTAAAAGACCATTTACTTGTAAATGAGGCTTTTGTTGTGTGTTCACCCCTTCTTACAGCCACTCTGTCTATGGTTGGAAGAATTAGACCCCCTGAAATATTTTTCAGCCCCCTCCCTGAAATTTGGCTCTAGTTGCCCGCCTGGGTTCAACCGAGATACGTTACTCAGGGTACATTCCCGAAGTCTTAGGTAGGGCGATTTTTGCCAGACAGGAAATTTATGGTGCAGCGGTTTGTACTGTACTGCTGCTTGTATGCTCCCACTGAATAGTGTTTCAAAAAGGGGGTGGTGATGGACAGAGTATCTGAGTTAATCAGAACACTCCTACCCAGTCAACAGATCAGGGCTTGATCCATCACCGTTTTTTAGCTCACTGCACCATCCCAGTTCAGAACCTGGCTATATGCAAATTAGTCTGTCCCTGGCCCAGTGCATCATGGGAACAGGGCAGACCAAACTACCAAGCCAATTCTTCACTGGAAAGGAAACAAGCTTCCGGGGACCGGTTTCTGGCATTACAGCCGTCTTCGGCCCGGCTTGCTTGAATCCTGATGGTGCAGTGAGCAAGGAACTCACGTCTGAGCATACCCTTCCACACTTGTGGTGGCCAAAATATTTCAAAAAGGGGGTGGTGATGGACAGAGTATCTGAGTTCATCAGAACACTCCTACCCAGTCAACAGATCAGGGCTTGATCCATCACCGTTTTTTAGCTCACTGCACCATCCCAGTTCAGAACCTGGCTATATGCAAATTAGTCTGTCCCTGGCCCAGTGCATCATGGGAACAGGGCAGACCAAACTACCAAGCCAATTCTTCACTGGAAAGGAAACAAGCTTCCGGGGACCGGTTTCTGGCATTACAGCCGTCTTCGGCCCGGCTTGCTTGAATCCTGATGGTGCAGTGAGCAAGGGACTCACGTCTGAGCATACCCTTCCACACTTGTGGTGGCCAAAATATATCAAAAAGGGGGTGGTGATGGACAGAGTATCTGAGTTAATCAGAACACTCCTACCCAGTCAACAGATCAGGGCTTGATCCATCACCGTTTTTTAGCTCACTGCACCATCCCAGTTCAGATTGGGGACCGGTTTCTGGCATTACAGCCGTCTTCGGCCCAGCTTGCTTGAATCCTGATGGTGCAGTGAGCAAGGGACTCACGTCTGAGCATACCCTTCCACACTTGTGGTGGCCAAAATATT
This sequence comes from Lissotriton helveticus, assembly GCF_964261635.1. Classification (NCBI taxonomy): domain Eukaryota; kingdom Metazoa; phylum Chordata; class Amphibia; order Caudata; family Salamandridae; genus Lissotriton; species Lissotriton helveticus. The sequence goes on along the minus strand of NC_136068.1, from coordinate 137,941,533 downwards.
GGTGCTCCGTCCATCACCACCCCCTTTTGTACCGCTTTGGCCGCCATAAGTGTGGCAGGGTATGCTCAGACGTGAGTCCCTTGCTCACTTTGCCACTGGATTCAAGCAAGCCGGGCTGAAGACGGCTGGAATGCCAGAAACCGGTCCTCGGAAGCTTGTTTCCGGTCCAGGGAAGGCATGGCTTGGCAGTTCGGGCTGGACTGTTCCCATGAGGCACAGGGTCAGACTGATTTGCATATAGCCATGTCTGAACTGGGGTGGCAGAGTGGGCTAAAGAACGGGGATGGATCAAACCCAGATCTTTTCACTGGGTGTGAGTGTTTGATTGGTTCAGATGCTCCGTCCATCACCACCCCCTTTTGTCCCACTGAATAGTGGACATTGGAAGGAGGGTACAACGCTGACTCACACAGCGTTGCTTGTTAAGGGAAAAAAATTGGAAGTAAGGAAAAGGTTAATTCACTGTGATTCGCACTGGTGTGGATACCACAGCTGCAGTCATTCCATACCAATCACAGTGATTTGCGCACCTGACAACCTTTAAGAAACTTCTTAAAACCTCTTTAAGGTTTAGTTTTGTGTTACAGCGTCCTACCACCTGTTCTTCTCAGCGCCATGACACTCTTGTTTAAATAGCCGCGTGTTATATCAAATCCCTATCATTCATTCATTCACCTGTAATGACATATACCACAAGGCACACCTGTTTGGAAAAAAGCCAGCAAATCACGTATAGTGTTATTTTTGTGATACCCATATGAGTTTACTTTTGGTGGTGAAAATTGTGCGACGGTGATTCGCACACCAAACAAAAGCATACAATTTACAATTAATAAATGGTTTAGTGAAATGTGCACATTTGCATAAATATTTATGTGATTAGTTAACTTCAAATAGAACTCATTTGATGGTAACATATATGCACTTGACAAGCTATTATTGGTGTGGGTTAGAAAAAAAAATGAGAAAAAATTACAATTAAAGGTTAACTCACACAGTAACATGGATGGTATTATGGCACCTTTATCTTTCCTGCCCAGTCCAGGTGAGCCAGTCTTAGAGTGGAAACAATTGAGAGATGGGGTTGAAGCTTATCTCGAAGCTATAGGGGGGGGATGTATATATAGATAAAAGCAAACTAACCATTTTAAAACACTATTTAGGTGCTGTAGGTATACTTGTTTTGAGTCACTTGCCACCCATTGTTACGAATGAGATGATGATGACAATGATGTTGATGTATATGAAATCGCTATGGCACAGTTGGATATTTTGTACATCAAGAAAGTTAACGCAGTGGTTGCCAGACACAAATATTAAAGTAGAGGACAGCTACTCAATGAATTAATTGATTCTTTTGTGAATGATTTAAGAATTTTGGCGGCCAAATGTAAATATCATGATTTTCATTACCAGATTTTAAGAGATCAATTGGTTCACAAGATAGCTGATACCAAGTTACAGGAAAAATTGTTAGCTGCAGAAGACTTAACACTAGAAAAATCTATAGATATATATCATAGATTTGAAGAGATGAAATTGGGCATGAAGGAATTAGCTGCAAAACTTACCACAGTAGTGCAAATTGTAAAAAGATCTGAGGAAAATAAAATATCTGGTGAAAGTAGTAAAGGGAGAATTAAGTTAGCTACACAAAATGTTGAAAAAAAAGAGTATGTCTGTTTTAAATGTGGTTTATCTGGACATTTAGCAAATGATAGATCGTGTCCAGCTGTAGGAAAAATTTAAAGGGGAACTATGCTCGCATGTGCAGGAACAAGAATAAATACAGGAGTAGATTTAAGTCCACTCAGGTTAAAGAGGTCAATCAAGAATATGATTACATTCCTGAGGAGTTTGTGCATAACATCCATAAGATCAATGAAACCAATAGCGATGCTCCATTATGTGTTATTAATATTGATGGCAATGAGGTCAGAGTTATGGCTGATTCGGGAGGTCAGCAAACACAAGGAGGTGATGGACAGAGCGCTGAAACTTTTCAGACACTCACCCCCAGTCACAGATCTGGGTTGAATACATCATCATTCTTTACCACCCCAGTTCAGACACATCTATATGCAAGTCAGTCTTGGCCCTGTGCCTCATCTGAACAGTCCAGCCCGAACTGCCAAGCCATGTCTTCCCTGGACCGGAAACAAGCTTCCTGGGACCGATTTTGGGGTGCACCCCTCTTCGCCCAGGCTAGCTTGAATCCAGTGACAAAGTGAGCAAGGGACCCACGTCCGGGCATACCCTGCCAACTTAGGTCGTACAAAGCAAACACAAGTAGATGATGGACTGAGCGCTGAAACTTTTCAGACACTCACCCCAAGTCACAGACCTGGGTTGAATCCATCATCATTCTTTAGCTCACTTTGCCACCCCAGTTCAGACACAGCTATATGCAAATCAGTCTTGGCCCTCTACCTCATGGGAACTGGAATGGCATATGAGCAAAAAAACAATGGATTTAGGCCCAGATCTGTTCCTGGGGTGAACCTATGACATTGTTCTGCATTCTGTCCATCAATTGTTCTTTTTGCACTTGTCACCCCGAGTGGGACGGGTATGCCCAGATGGGGGTGCCATGATCTCCATGCCACTGGACTCAAGCTATCCTGGCTGATGAGATGGTGAAACCCCGAAACCGGTCCTAGGATGCTTGTTTCAAGTCCAGGGAGGGCCCGGCCTGACAGTTCGAGCTGGACTGTTCCCATTGGGCACAGGGTCAACACTGATTTGCATATGGCTGGGTTCAAACTGGAATGGCATGGTGAGCAAAAAAATAACTGATTTAGGCCCAGATCGCTGGGGTGAATGGATGACGCTGTTCTACATTCTGTCCATCAATTGTTCTTTTTGCATGATTCGGGGGCTCGACATACATTAATTGGTGATCAGTGGTTAAAGCAATTTCCAGACGTACAATTGTTACCATCTAATATTAGACTGGTGGTGTATGGTAATAAACCCATTGAAGCGTTAAGATGTTTTCAGCCTATATTAGTTTCAAAGGCAAGTATATTGTAGCAAAAGTTTATGTTGCTAAGGAAGGGTCCTGCTTGTTGCGGTGGCCACAACAAAGGGATTTGCTGATCACTCTCAATTCCAATCATCCTGAATAGGTTTTAGGTTATAGTGATCTTATATCACAGGTTACTGAAGAGAAGGCTGTTGACTGGGAAAATATATTTCCTAAAGTGTTCTCGTCCAAGTTGGGGTTATTGAAGGACTTTGTGCACAAGATTATACTAAAACGTGCTGCTGTACCAAAGGTGCACAAACTTAGAAACATTCCCTTATCCATGAGAGAGGCTTTAAAAGAAGAACTGGAAAGACTATGTACTCAAGATATAATTGAAGATGTTGAGTCCTCAGAATGGTTGTCCCCTGTGGTAGTGGCACATACACCCAATGGAGAAATGAGACTTTGTGTCGATCTAAGAGACTTTAATGCTTGTGTGCGGGTGGATCGCTACCCTTTACCCAACATTGCTGACATTTTCTCAGTATTAAAGGGGGCTACAGGGTTACACTCAGACTCTGCATCTCTGTTGTAGAAAATAAGAGGAAGAAAAGCAGTTTGCAATTTGAACCAAATGTGGATGATAGAAATTAAGGGTGAAGAGGATCAGGGTTACAAAAAAAAGTTGATCGTAGATGGAGGTTGTATTACGAGGGAGTGGTCAAGGGTGAATGAAATGGTCATATGCAACAGTTCAAGGTTGATGAATGGGTCCAGGTAAGGAAAGGAAGGATGGTTAGATCTGGTGAGTCCAAGTTTTCTGCACCCATGAAGGTTATTAGGGTGGGACATCAGGTAGTAGAACTATCTGATAGAAATGTGTGGAGTATGAGTAAGGTTGTTAGTGTACCAATGTGGTTGTAGTCTAAAGGAACTAACGAGAATAGGAAATATGCTGAATCCCGCTATGATTCTGATGAACACCAGAGAGGGGATATGTTGATTGGGTACTGGGAAAAAAATCTGAAAACTAAACCTGTGTAGAGCAAAGATTATGTCATATTAGCTTTCCCTGTCACATGTGGTCATTCAGCAGCAGCGGCTGTGGGGTTCGCGTTGCTCCTATAAGCTGGGTAAGTTCTTCAGCTCTACCCACGGGTAGTGGGGGTGCAAAGGTAGGCCCTGGCACTGGTTCTCCACCACAGTGCAGGCCATCTAGGGTCACAGAGGTGGTCTCTCTACTCCGATGAGGATCTCAACCAGGTCACACTTCTTGCTTGTTCCCGGTGAACCCCTCTGGCATACAGAGTCTCCATCTCTCGACTATACACGGGTTCGGTCCCAACAGCAGGTCTCTTCATGGGGTCCTCATCTGGGGTTTGGGGTCACAGACTTATCACCGCACATGGACTCCTTCTCACTCGGTACAGGAATACCATTCATTGGAGCCCGACCTGTCATACGGGTTTGCCGGATAACCACTCTACCCAGGGTTTGACCTGCTCAGCATGGCAATACTCTACACATCGGCCCCATCTGCTATACGGGATCACCTACTTCACTCTGCACACAGGGGATGACCTGTTCAGTGCAATGCTGATCACGACTTACTTCACTGCGGCCCTCTTCTGGCATACAAGTTTTGCCAACCTGCCCTGCACATAGGCAACAACACATTCCGTGCATCAGCAATCTCCTCGCATCTTGATAAGGGGATCCAGGTACCAGGATTCCCCACTGGACCTAGCTCCCTACAACGCTCTACTCTTTCTCATTGGGCACACTGGTCTTGGCAAGTAGGCATGCGTTGGTGCTTCATGCTCCAGGGCAGATGGTCTTGGGTTCCCTGGGTGTTATGCTCTGCGTTCTACTTAGTGTCCCGATCAAGCCTTTGGCAAACACATGTCAATTTGAAAATTCCACCTCACTTATTGTCTATAGTCGCCATATTACATGAGGGGATCTTTGCTCAAACACGGAGGGGGGGGGGCGCAGGATGAGCTCATGGAAAAGATTTCAGTCGGCAGAGGTGTATGACAGGGCTGTGTGTTGGCCACCTACCCTATTCTTGTTATACATAAATGACACTGTTTCCCTCCTATCTGAAATTGATGCAGATACCCCCCACTCCATGGCGCAGTTTACAACACCAATACTCTTATTCGCAGACAACACACTGTTGGTCTCCAAGACCACTAATGGCCTCCAGAAGCTTCTGGCTCATTTCAAAGAGTTTTGTGCAGCAAGGGCCTGGAGATCAACACAGACAAAACAAAGTTAATTACTTTTAATCCCCATAAATCCTTCCAAAAGTGAGAACCTCTCGAAACTGTCTCTAGTTTTACCTATTTGGGCATAACATTCAGTGGCAACATGTCCTGGGAGCCCCATCCGGCAAAAGCCACTTCAAAACTTAAGCAACTAAAGGAAACAATCCTTAAGGAGTATAAAGCTTCATACACCAAACCCATGTGGCCTTCACTTCATCTGCACGAAGCTAGGGCATTAGGGTCAGCACTCTACCGGGCTGAGATACGGGGACACTAATATTGATACACAGACAGTTACTGAAAATAACTTCTTTAGTAAACTTTTCCCACTCCTTCAGCACGCCCTTGGTACTGCTTTTCATGGATTTGGGTGTAAGATATCTCCAGGACAAAGCCAGACTTTACCCCCTACTTTACTGGAGGCGGTTTTGGTCCACACACAAACTTGCACATTACTCTTTAGCCCTACAGGATGTCATGCTATCAGGTCAATCAGCAAAATTTCCCTAGCTTATGTGCACCAAAGAAATGCTCGCCCCCCCCCCCCCATGTCATCTAATGACATCAGCGCGCACCGCTCGTCAACGTCATTAGATGTAACCGAGTGCGCTGGAAGCCATTTGCTTTCAGCACGTCCAAGATAAAGGAGGTAAGTTTCTTCTCAGGGGAGGGGGGATTGAAACAAAGAGGCTTCGGAGGAAACTAAAGGGTTTACCTTTCCTTCGATGTCTCTTTGGAGAATTCCTGTTGCAGGATTGCGCATGGGGCGCGATTGTGCAGCAGGAATGTCCAGTAGACACCAGGGATTTTTGGTTTTTTAAAAATTATTTTAATGTTTGCGTGGAGCAGCGCATTGGGAAAAGGTTGCTCCCTTTTGGAAGCAATTATTTTGGCAGTTTCAGGCAGATTGGCACATTATATGCAATATTGTGTGTCCCACTAGGCCACCAGGGTTTAAAAGAAAAAAAACAGTTATATGTTTGCAGGGAGCGCCCCCTTGGGCAAGGGTCGCTCCGCTTTGGGGATCAATTATTTTGGCCATTCTGCCCCCCTGGGGGGCAGATCGACTGATTTGTTATTAGTTTTGTGTGCTCCACCAGGCCACCAGAGATTTCTTTTTTTTTCTTCATGTTGGGGAGCGGCCTGTGAGAAGTTGGCCTGGTATATGATGTTCACTATTCTAGTGAGCACCTTGCACCTGTCCAAACAAACCTTATGGTGATGGTTGTAAAGTCAACCTTATAGACCAGCTATCCTAGTGGTAGCATGGACAAAGCAGTCTTAGGCTAAAACTTCAGAGAGCATGTGAAGCCAGCTGTTTTACCATATGTAATCCCTTGAATAACAAATGAAAGGACACCACACAGGTTATATATAAAATATATATGTATTTATTATAAACACAACCCCTCTGGACTCTTTATGAGGTCAGAGGCACAAGCACATCACAAGATACTTAATTATCATACAATAAGTTGCACAATATACAGTAGGGCCCTAGGGGCACGTAAAACCATATACTAAAATAGTGGTATAAGAACCACGTCACGAACACAGGATAGGCCTAGGGCCTAGGGAATCGCTGGGGCTACGCTGTACTAATGAGAGTTAGGGAGCAGGAGGCCCACGGGATGCGTGTGAAGTGTCTATACACACACACGAGTTACCATAGGGAAACAAAGGGAACGTAAGAGTTAGAAACTAGTTCTTTTAGGACACTTCCGGATGTACTAGGAGAAAGCCACTGAAAACTAGGACACTAGGATAGTCAATACCTACAGGAGCACCAGAGTGCCCGTGTTGGACCCGGCCCCACGGCGTGGTCCTAACCCTCCCCGCATGGCGGGCCCAGGACGACAACGGCCCTCCATCAGACCCGGGGCGCCCCTTGGCCCGACCTTACACGAACTACCAACGAGAGCAACCCCCCTGACACACCATCGCTCTCCTCCCCTGAAACATGGCGGACCCAGCACATCCCCAACCCTACCGGACCGACTCCATCCTGGGCCCATCCCGTTACGAGCACGAGGCCTCGTCCGACTCCATCTTGGACCACCACGTCCCAAGCACGTGGCCTCGGCCCCGGCCAAGGCCCCAGCGAAGCCCCGACATCGAGGCACCAAGATCCCCCCGGGTGGTAGAGTGGCCACTCAACAGATCCTAGAGGAGGGAAGTTTCGATGGCCCTCCAGTCGTCCCCGGACGCCTGGTATCGATCACCCTCCGGCCTCCCTGGGCGCTGGCTCCACCCCCCTGCTGGGTGTCTGGACACCATCATCCCGGCCCCTCTGACCCCCAGGCGAGAGGGTCCGGACATCAAAGGACTCCAGTCCTATATCTGGGCCAGCCCCGGAGTAGGACGGCAGTTGTATCGTGGAGTCGAGAGCCCTGCTGACGCTGTCGCGGCTGACCCCGAGACGAACTCCTTTTCCCTGAAACCTGCAACCATCCTTGGAGCCTGCTGGCGCTGCCGCGGTCCATCTTAGCTGAACCATCTTTGGAGCCTGCTGGCGCTGCCGCGGTCCATCTTAGCTGAACCATCTTTGGAGCCTGCTGGCGCTGCCGCGGTCCATCTTAGCTGAACCATCTTTGGAGCCTCCTGGCGCTGCCGCGGTCCATCTTAGCTGAACCATCTTTGGAGCCTGCTGGCGCTGCCGCGGTCCATCTTAGCTGAACCATCTTTGGAGCCTGCTGGCGCTGCCGCGGTCCATCTTAGCTGAACCATCTTTGGAGCCTGCTGGCGCTGCCGCGGTCCATCTTAGTTGAACCATCTTTGGAGCCTGCTGGCGCTGCCGCGGCCCATCCTCTCGGAACCTCCCGGCTCGAGGATTGAGAGCTGTGCGCAGGGTATCCCTTCCGTCCTCAGGACAAAGACTATCCCGCTACCCTGTCCCCTATTTACGAGACTTTTCAGATCCCTCGATCTGCCTGTACCTATCGCTGAAGACAAACAACCTTTTATTCTTGATAAAAGCCTAAAGAACTTGTCTTCCTGTGTGGTGTCCATTTGTAGTGGTGTGATTACTCTGCTGTACGAACCTAGGAGGGGACCCTCACCCAGGAGGCCTCTCGCTAACGCTCGGCTACTTCTCGATGGAGGGGTGGACCTAGGGGTGGTCAGCCAGACATCTTCTGCCTCCCCCGGGACAGCCTTTCTAACATTGGTGGCAGGCGGTGCGATCCGAGCCAACGCAATTCGTACAGAGAGTGAGTCAACCGCTACCGAGAAAAACACACCGCGAGCATGACTACTCAAGAAACAAGACCGACTGCAGAATTCCGGAAAGAGAAAATGGAAGAGTACAGTCATAAGGAGTTGAAACAATTCTGCAAAGATCTGGGCATCGCTACCACTGGCCTAAGTACCAAGGAAGACTTTAAACTGGCCCTGCAAGCATGGGTGGAAGCCGGAGACTCGCCACCCCAGAGTGAAGATAACCCGGGCCCGAACGGACGGCCGGAGACCAACGCGTCTCCAGCGGGGGAAAGACCCGCAAACCTAGACACGGGCCTCTCCCACGAAGACGCCCGAGAACGAGAGAGGAACAGGCTACACGAACTAGAACTAGCCCGACTCCGGCTAGACGGAGAACTACAGCTGGCCGAGAAAAAAATAGCCCTCGAGCAACTACGACTAGAAGGAGACCTGGAGGAGAAACGAAGACAAAGAGAACTCGAAGAAAAGAAACTCACGTACGAGCATGAGCGTGGCTTAAAGGAGCTAGAAATCAAGGCCAAGACAAATGAGGCCAGCTCCCCCGGGGGCAAGACCTCGCTCCCTCCGGTGGACACGAAGGTGCACATACCCAAGGATGTCGTCAAAGAGTACTATAAGAACGACGACATCCAACAGTGGTTCAAAGCCTATGAAGTCGCCATGACCGTCATCGAGTACCCCTCAATGACTAGGGCGCCGGCTTGTGGGGGAAGTTCGCCAACGAGGGGAGGGACGCTCTGCTAGAGCTTCCCGATGCCGAGATGACCTCGTACGAACACATGAAAACCGACCTCCTCACTCGCTACGGACTCACCCCCGAAATGTACCGGCAGCGATTCCGAGACTGTAAAAAAATCCCCGGTACCACCTGGGTGGAATACGTGAACTTTTTTAGCAGAGCCTTCGAGGGGTGGATCAAAGGCAGTCAGGTCACCACCTTCCAGCAGTTGGCCGACCTCATTATATGGGAACATCTTTCCAACAACTGCTTCATCGAACTCCGGTAGCATCTCCTCGACAGCAAACTGACAGAGCCACGAAAACTTGCTGTCGAGGCTGATAGATGGGTGAGCACCCGAGTCCCCCGGAGCCCGATGGGAGACTACGGTCGGGGATCCCCGGGGAACCACCGACCACGAGGCGGCGGAGGAGGCCAGAGCAGAGGCCGAGACGCCCCCACGGGGTCGTCCCCTACCTCCACGTCGCCCGCCCTAGGCCGAAGGGGGGCCCCCACAGCACGACCAGGGCCCCGTCCGAACGTTACTTGCCACAGATGCCAGTAGCTGGGCCACTATGCTAATGACCCTCTCTGCCCGATGAACCAGCGACCCGGCACCACCGGTCCTCCAAACCGCCAGATCATGGCCGCCGCCCTGGGTGAAGAAGGAGGCGAGGAAGAGGACGAAGTCCCCGAACAGACCGAGTGGGAGCCCGCAGCTATGTCCTTGGTGTGCCTGGGCGAAAGAGACATGATCCCCCGAGCCCCGATCCCAGGCAACACCCAGAAGTACCGCCAGTGGGTCACCATTAATGGACACAGGGCCGAAGCCCTCCGTGACACTGGAGCCAGCGTGACGGCGGTCCGCTGCCATTTGGTGACCCCTGAACAAATCCTGCCCAACATCCTGTGCCCAGTACGGTCGGCGGACAACTCCGAGAGCTTGTGCCAGATGGCACGCATTCCCTTTGAGTGGGGAGGGGTGTCGGGCATGCTGAAAGTGACTGTCCGGGACGATGCCCCCGTGGACTGCCTCCTCGGGAACGACCTGGAAAGTTCCCCCTGGGCCCACGTCGAGCGGAGAGAGCATCTGGGGATGCTCGGCCTGCCCGAGTGGGTCTGCGCGACCACTCGATCCATGACCGCCCGGGCCTCCGCCCCGAACGAAGACTCCCCGCCTGAAGAACCGGAGTGGCCGGCACCTCCGCAGCCCGCCGTCTCCGAGGACGCCAACACTGAAAACGGGCCCCAGGGCTCCAACGCTGAAGACCTCACCGAGCTCGGCCACCTTCCAGAACTAGCTCAATGGCGCCAAGAAGGTGGCCCCACCCGCGAACAGTTCCGACAGGAACAGAAAACCTGTCCCTCCCTCGAGGGAATCCGTCAACAAGCCGCCACTCAAGCCGCCGGAGACCCCTCGGGGTCCCACTGGGTCTATTGGGACCACGACCTCCTCTACAGCGAGCAGAAGATTGCCGAACTGGGAGCCACCCGGGTGCTGGTCGTCCCCCTCCGGTTCCGAGACTTTCTCTTGAACCTGGCACATGACGTGCCCCTCGCCCGGCACCTAGGGCAGGACAAGACCTACAGCCGCCTGGTGACCCATTTTTACTGGCCGGAAATGCGCAACAACGTGAATAACCACTGCCGAACATGTCCGACCTGTCAAGCCAGCGGGAAGAGCGGGGGGAGAATCGAAGCCCCGCTCCAGCCTTTTCCCGTGGTCACTACCCCCTTCGAGCGAGTGGGGATCGACATCGTGGGGCCCCTGGACCCCCGCACCTCTAAGGGGCACCACTTCATCCTCGTCCTGGTGGACCATGCCACCCGCTATCCGGAAGCCATCCCCCTCCGCACCATCACGGCCCCCGTGGTGGGTCGAGCGCTAATGGGGATTTTCTCCAGAGTCGGCTTCCCCCGAGAGGTCGTGAGTGATCGGGGCACCAACTTTATATCTAAATATATGCGGTCCCTGTGGCAACAGTGCGGGGTCGCATATAAGTTCACCACCCCGTATCACCCCCAAGGAAATGGACTTGTAGAGCGGTTTAACCGAACATTGAAGGGGATGATCAAGGGCCTAGAAGAGCCGCTACGACACAAATGGGATGTCCTACTGCCCTGCCTCCTGTTCGCCTATCGAGAGGTGCCCCAGAAGTCCCTGGGGTTCAGCCCTTTCGAACTGTTGTATGGGCATCCTGTCCGAGGCCCTCTCAGCTTGGTCAAAGAAGGCTGGGAGACGGCTGCCCAAGATGCACCCCCGGACGTCTACCGATACCTCCTGACCCTCCGCAACCAGACTCGGAAGTTCCGGGAACTTGCCGAGGCCAACCTTGTGTCCAGTCAGGAGGAAATGAAACGCTGGTATGACCAGAACGCCTCGTCCATCGAGTTCGAGCCGGGCCAGCAGGTCTGGGTCATGTCCCAGGTCGAACCTTGTGCCCTCCAGGACAAATGGACGGGGCCCTTCAAAGTGGTGGAGCGCAAGAGCCCCGCCACTTACTTGGTGGACATGGAGTCCCCCCGCAACCCCCTCCGGGTTCTGCATGCCAACAGGCTCAAGCCTCACTTTGCCCGCACCGAACTGAGCCTACTGCTAGCTACCGATGACGGAGCTGAAGACGACTCCGAGCCTCTACCAGATCTCCTGAGCACCACCGAGAAGGACGGCTCCGTCGAAGGGGTCACGCTCTCCTCTACCCTGACCCCAGAGCAGCACCAAGACTGCCGGAAGCTGCTGGGGCAATTTGCAGACCTCTTCTCCCTCACTCCCGGAGTCACCCGGTGGTGTGTCCACGATGTAGACACTGGGGACAGCCCGCCTGTACGACACCTGGCTTTTCGAGTTCCCGGACCTGCATTCAGTCCGAAGTTGCCAAGATGCTGGCTCTGGGGGTAGTCGAACCCTCAAACAGTCCCTGGGCCAGTCCCATTGTCCTGGTCCCTAAAGCCGCCGCCCCCGGCGCACCCCCGGAGCTCAGGTTCTGTGTCGACTACCGGGGGCTGAATGCCGTCACCAGGACCGACGCCCATCCCATCCCCCGGGCGGATGAACTGATCGATCGCCTGGGGGCCGCCAGGTATCTCAGCACCTTCAACCTCACGGCCGGGTATTGGCAGATCGGCCTCACCCCTGGTGCCCAAGAGCGATCTGCTTTCTCAACCCCTGATGGCCACTACCATTTCACCGTGATGCCCTTTGGCATGAAAAACGCCCCGGCCACCTTCCAGAGACTCGTGAATAGAGTGCTGGCGGGGCTAGAAGAGTTCAGTGCCGCGTATCTGGACGATATTGCAGTATACAGCCTCGACTGGGACAAACACCTAACACACCTCTGGGAGGACCTGACGGCCCTCCGACGGGCCGGACTGACAATAAAAGCCAGCAAGTGCCAGATAGGCCAAGGGTCCGTGACCTATCTAGGGCACCAAGTAGGGAGCGGCCAGGTGGCTCCCCTCCAGCCAAAGATTGACGCCATCCGGGCCTGGGAGCCCCCGGTCACCCAGACCGCAGTCCGAGCCTTCCTGGGTCTCACAGGATATTATCGGCGTTTCATTAAAAACTATGAGAGCATTGTGGGGCCCCTCACAGAACTAACCTCCAAGAGACTACCCCAAAAGGTACACTTGACCCCAGAGTGCCAAACAGCCTTCGAAACACTAAAGACTGCCATGTGCACTGCCCCTGTGCTCCAGGCCCCCGACTACAGCCGAGAGTTTGTGGTCCAAACAGACGCCTCCGAGCACGGCATTGGGGCGGTCCTCTCACAAGTGAACCCTGACGGAATCGACCTTCCCGTGGCCTTCATCAGTCGGCGCCTGCTGGCTAGGGAACAACGATGGAGCACCATTGAGAGGGAAGCCTTCGCCGTCATGTGGGCCCTAAAGAAACTCAGGCCCTACCTCTTCGGCACCCACTTCCGGGTGCAGACCAACCACCGGCCTCTGCGGTGGCTGATGCAGATGCGGGGCGAGAACCCGAAGCTACTGCGATGGTCCATCTCCCTCCAAGGGATGGACTTCACTGTGGAGCATCGCCCTGGCAACGACCACGCCAATGCTGATGGCCTGTCCCGGTTTTTCCGCCTCGGCGAAGAGACCCCCCAAGAAGATGGGTGACTCTCCCCTGCCTTCAGCTGGGGGGGACGCGTGTTGGACCCGGCCCCATGGCGTGGTCCTAACCCTCCCCGCATGGCGGGCCCAGGACGACAACGGCCCTCCATCAGACCCGGGGCGCCCCTTGGCCCGACCTTACACGAACTACCAACGAGAGCAACCCCCCTGACACACCATCGCTCTCCTCCCCTGGAACATGGCGGACCCAGCACATCCCCAACCCTACCGGCCCGACTCCATCCTGGGCCCATCCCGTTACGAGCACGAGGCCTCGTCCGACTCCATCTTGGACCACCACGTCCCGAGCACGGGGCCTCGGCCCCGGCCAAGGCCCCAGCGAAGCCCCGACATCGAGGCACCAAGATCCCCCCGGGTGGTAGAGTGGCCACTCAACAGATCCTAGAGGAGGGAAGTTTCGATGGCCCTCCAGTCGTCCCCGGATGCCTGGTATCGATCGCCCTCCGGCCTCCCTGGGCGCTGGCTCCACCCCCCTGCTGGGTGTCTGGACACCATCATCCCGGCCCCTCTGACCCCCAGGCGAGAGGGTCCGGACATCAAAGGACTCCAGTCCTATATCTGGGCCAGCCCCGGAGTAGGACGGCAGTTGTATCCTGGAGTCGAGAGCCCTGCTGACGCTGTCGCGACTGACCCCGAGACGAACTCCTTTCCCCTGAAACCTGCAACCATCCTTGGAGCCTGCTGGCGCTGCCGCGGTCCATCTTAGCTGAACCATCTTTGGAGCCTGCTGGCGCTGCCGCGGTCCATCTTAGCTGAACCATCTTTGGAGCCTGCTGGCGCTGCCGCGGTCCATCTTAGCTGAACCATCTTTGGAGCCTGCTGGCGCTGCGGCGGTCCATCTTAGCTGAACCATCTTTGGAGCCTGCTGGCGCTGCGGCGGTCCATCTTAGCTGAACCATCTTTGGAGCCTGCTGGTGCTGCCGCGGTCCATCTTAGCTGAACCATCTTTGGAGCCTGCTGGCGCTGCCGCGGCCCATCCTCTCGGAACCTCCCGGCTCGAGGATTGAGAGCTGTGCGCAGGGTATCCCTTCCGTCCTCAGGACAAAGACTATCCCGCTACCCTGTCCCCTATTTACGAGACTTTTCAGATCCCTCGATCTGCCTGTACCTATCGCTGAAGACAAACAACCTTTTATTCTTGATAAAAGCCTAAAAAACTTATCTTCCTGTGTGGTGTCCATTTGTAGTGGTGTGATTACTCTGCTGTACGGACCTAGGAGGGGACCCTCACCCAGGAGGCCTCTCGCTAACGCTCGGCTACTTCTCGACGGAGGGGTGGACCTAGGGGTGGTCAGTCAGACATCTTCTGCCTCCCCCGGGACCACCTTTCTAACAGCCCGCGTTACCTCACCCACAGGAGCCGGGTGCATAGGTGTCGAGTTGTGTCGGGTTTCGTCGCTGATTCCTATGGAGACCTGTAAAAAGATGCTGCAGGTCAATCAATCAATCAATCAAAGCATTTGTAAAGCGCACTACTCACCCGGAGGGTCTCAAGGCGCTAGGGGAGGGGGGGTCCAAGTGACCAGGAGAGAAGTGTTCAATTGGATCCAAGGGCGGATCGAGGTTGAAGAGTCCCTGAAAGCAGAGGGGACAGAGTCTGGGTCACTAGCCAGTGACAAGGAAGGAACCAGGAAGGAACCAGGCGATGTCGCGAAGCAATCAGGTGATGTCGTGAAGCTTGACTCTGCAGCCACGTGGACCAGGAGGCATCGACGACAACCAGGAGCTGGATACGGACTGTCCCACGAAGGATCTCACTGTTGTCGGCATCGGCTTCCAGGATTAGAGTCAACAGGCCTTGGCAAATGCAACCCACGCAGGAATCGAATATTCGCTTCGAGTTACACCAGCAAGGTCTATGGGGCTTCTCTTTTGCAGAGAAGCAGGGGCCCACCTGGAGCAACCAGGCAGGCAGTGTAGATTCAAAAGGAAGTCGTCACAGAGGCCACTAGCCAACGGGCAAGTAACCGGACAGACGCGTTGAGCAGGAAAATGCAGAAGGGCCCCACGCAGAACTCGTGGAGTGTGGAGGGCTGATCTTCAGTGCAGATGATGCTCGGGGCTGGGGCTTCTCAATCCCCAATGCACAACTTCGAGGGTGCTTCAGAAGCTGCACAAGTAGCAAGGAGCAGGTTTTTCAAGATGGCCGGTCCCACGTCTCTCGTCGCCTCCATGGGTCTCAGCTTTGCAGGGACTGTGGATCGGGGTCAAAGAAGTCTGGAAGTCTGGCTCTTGTCGGACTCTGTGCTCGGGCTCCGGCGGGAGCATCAACAAAGTAAATCGCAGATCGCTGGATGGTGCCTGTTTGCACAGGGTATTAACTCCTTGACCACAAGGGAGATTCTTCAGTGTTCTAGTTGCAGTAGAATGTCGAAGGTCCAGAGTTTCGTTACAAGTTTCAGTTCAGGATAAATCTAAAGTCTTTTGACTCAGCTCCTACCTATATACTAATCTGAGGGGCTGGATTACCTGCTAGGTCCCTCCTATGGGTGGGATCAGGGAAGGGGGTGGCTACACCCCTTTCCCTTTGTCCAGTTGCGCGCCAGAGCTGGGGCTGGAGTGCCCCAGAAACTGGTTTGAACCGGGCTATGCATGGGACACCTTGTGTGCCCCAGGCAGTGTCTCATTTCATTCAGCCCTCCCTGCCCCAATACATTATGGCCTGTCTGGGGTGGTGCTAGCACCTCCCAAGACAGGAAACCTATTGTCCAAGCCTCCCTCGCTGGAAGGACTCTCAGCAGCAGGAGGTCAGAATTGTGTCTGTGGCAGCAGCATCCATTTTGTGATGCTGAGGCTCTGGTTAACTTTAACCGGGATTAACAGGAACAACATGTCTTCTTCCTCTAGAAGGGTGGAATGCTACCCCCGTCACAGAACTGGCGAGAGGGTAGTATTCCAAAGCGTATAACACCTTACACGACATGTTTTGATAAAGCCAAACCAGAGTTAGCATTTAACCGCAAGGATTATAATGCACTTAAGAGTATATGGTATGGCTATATCATAGAACAGCTATAAGGACATGGTTCCGAAACCTGCAGACAGGCTCAGCTCATGCTAGAGCCTCATATCACATAAAACCAAGCACTCTGCCTTCAGGATTGTTAAGGCCTGCCATAGGAGTGACTTATAGGTATATATGTGTCTATATGTAATGGTAGGTATAGGAATACTATACCTAAGCAAGGGGTGATTACACAACCTTGCCCCAGCTGAGTGATCAGCCAGTTGTGTCAGTTTGGATGGCCAGCCAGGGGTGGTATAAGATATGCTGCAGCCCCTGGTAGGCCTTGGATGCACCTATGCCCTGGGTACCTATGGTACACTATACAGGGGCTCACAAGGTGACTCAACATCCAATTGGAGATGTACCTAAAGTACATGGAGTACATTTTACAGTGAGAGCAGATAGCCTGGGGCCCTGATTAGCAGGATCCCAGGCCAACTAAGTCGAAAACCAGCTAAACACTAGGCAAAAAGATGGGGGTAACCATAGTCAGATATCCATCCTCCTACACGGCCCTTGGGCAAAGGTCGCTCCCCTTTATGGGGGTGAATATTTTGGCCATTTCTGCCCCCTTTGGGGGCAGATCGGCCTTATGTTTTTAGGCCCATCTGCCCCCAAGGAAGGGCAGAAGCCATCAGGCACCAGACTTTTTTTTATGTTGTTGGGGAACGGCCGCTTGGGTAAGCTTCGCTCCCCTTAATGGGCTGATTGTTGTCATATGTTTTTAGGCCCATCTGTCCCAAGGGGGCAGAAGCCACTAGACACCAGTTTTTTTTCAAAAAATGGTGTTGTTGGGGCGCGGCCCCTTGGGCAAGCTTCGCTCCCCTTTATGGGATGATTGTTGTCATATGTTTTTGGGCCAATCTGTCCCCAAGGGGGGCAGAAGCCACTAGCCACCAGGGCGTTTAAATGTTAGTGTTTTTGGGGAGTGGCCCCATGGGCAAAGGTCACTCCTCTTTTACGGGGTGAATATTTTGGCTGTTTCTGCCCTGGGGCAGTTCGGCCTTATGCTTTTAGGCCCACCTTCCAGCTTGGCTGGTGGATTGTGTGTGGACTGGTGCATTATTTGCATATGTGATTGTAATGTTTTATTTCTACTTTTTATTCTAGTGCAAAGCTTTTGATTCTTGTTTGCGGTTTTGGCAGTGGTTGATCTGCAGCTTGCGTAGTTGCATGTATTTGGTAAGAAAAACTTTTTTGTTGTATTTATTCCAAATGATTATTATTTTCATGCTTGAATGAGTGGTATCATAATAGCAGCATATTTCGTTTGTGTTTTGAGCGTGAAATTCTTTTTGGAGTTGTGCACAATGTGTATTGCATTGTCTTATGTGTAATTAATGTTTCTATTTACTGGTATATAGTTGGTCCTTCCTGTGTCTGTGCAGAGTAGATGGTGGTGGGTCTAACTGTTTCTGGCAAGTGAGTGGTATCATTTTGGAGTATAAAGGTATTTGTTAAAGCCACATTTTATTTATTAATTATTTTAAAAAGAGTTTGTTGTAGTTGACTTGTTTGGCAAGTTACCTTTATTAGTAAGGATTATGGCTAGCCGCAAAATTACTGCTCAGCAGGTGGTTGGTATGCTTTTTGATTCTTCCTCTGACCATGATTATGAGACTGACAGTGAGTCTGAGGGAGAGGAGACAGTGCAAGATTCTGGCAGTGAGTTTTCTGTGCTGGATGAATCATCTGATGATTAAGCTACTCTCAGTGCGGATTAAGCTACTCTCAATGCGGATGAAGTGCCTGTTTTAGAGGAGGACACTGATGTGCTGATGGTGCAGCAAGAGGCATCTGGATTGCAGCCGGGAGCTGCAAGACTTCCTATTGGAAGTGCTGGACTCTGGGTTAAACCAAACATGGTGCAGCCGGAAGTTGCCTGCCTTTAGTGGTGATGCAGGGTGTACAGTGAATTGTGATTTTGTTTTGCCTTTACAGGTTTTTCAGTTGTTTATGGATGATGTATTTGTGACTGAGATTGTTCAGCAGACTAATTTGTATGCTGAACAGTATTTGAGGGACAACAGTGCCAGACTTAGGCCCTGCTCTAGAGCTACTCAGTGGACTCCCAAAAATCTGAATGAGGTGAAGTAGTTTTTGGGTTTAACATTTTGGATGGGCTTGATAAGGAAGCTTTCCCTGGCTTCATATTGGTCTACCAGGCCCTTGATAGCAACAGCCATATTTCATGCAATTATGAGTCGTGATCAGTATTTACTTTTGTTTCGGATGCTGCATTTTGTTGATAATGCTTCGGCGTTGCCACAAGATCACCCTTATTGTGACCGTCTTTTTTAAGATTCGGCCAGTCCTTGATCACTTTGTAGTTTGATTGTCAGAGATCTATACTCCAGAGAAAGAAATAGCTGTTGATGAATCTTTGTGCCTGTTCAAGGGCAGTTTGGTTTTTAGGCAGTACATTCATAGCAAGAGGGCACATTATGGAATTAAGATGTATATGTTGTCTGAGAGTAGGACAGGATATGTCTATAATTTCCGAGAATACACTGGTAGGCATTCCACTACTGACCCCCCTGGATGTCGGTCCACTTTAGGAGTTTCAGAGAAAATTGTGTGGGAATTTGCTAGAGGACTTTTTAACAAAGGTCACCATTTGTACCTTGATAACTTCTACACTGCTGTTCAATTGTTTAGGAAATTGTTCAAAGTTGACACTCTTGCTTGTGGCACAATCCTCTCTAACCACAAAGGTTACCCAAAAGAGCTTGTTTGCAAAAAGCTTCAGAGGGGACAGTGCACTGCCTTGAGTAGTGATGAACTGATAGCTGTGAAATTTGTTGGCAGGAGGAATGTGCACAAGCTGACTACCATACATGATGAAAGTACTTCACCTGTGACTGTTTGTGATCAGGTTGCTGAAGTGCGCTAACCTGTGTGCATTGTAGACTACAATAAGCACTTGGTTGGTGTCAATAGAGTAGATCAGAGGTTGGAACCATACACTGCTTTTCTTAAGGCTCACATTTGGTATAAGAAGTTGGCCGGCCATCTCTTCAATTTAGCAACTTTTAATGCTGTTGTGTGTTAAAGGAATGTTCTCCAGCATCAAGGATGATTTTTGTTCAGTTTCAGGAGTCTGTGAAAGGAAGCCTTGTTGTAGTGTAACAGGCAATTGTTCCTTGAGTTGGAGTGGTGGAGGATATGACTAGATTGAAAGATCGCCACTTTACTGATTTAATTACTCCCACACCCCAAAAAAAAATCCCTGTAAGCGATGTAGAGTCTGTTTGCGAAGAGGTATGGGGAAGGAAAGTCATATGCACTGTGCTGATTGTCCTTGTAATCCTGGGCTGTGTGTGCCCACATGATTCAGATTGTATCACACTCCAAAGAGTTTTTGGGAGCCACTGTGAGTCTATTAGTGTATTATTGGTTAAATATTTATAGTTCAGTTTCATGGTTGGCATTAGAATGATGTCTAGTTACTGCTGTTGTGTTTGTAGTTATAGTTTTGAATTTAGTTCCAATTGGTTTGTGTTTCATTCTCGTTAAAAAAGATGTTTGCGGCGTGCATGGACTGGCGCTTGGCTGGCGGTGTGCATGGACTGGCACTGGGCTGGTGGTGTGTGTGGGCTGGCGCTTGGTTGGCGGAGTAATATTTGTCTTTTCTGTCTTTCTCTGCCATGGTGTAAATTGTCTCTACATTGTCTGTTGATGTGAGTATTGTAATGTGTTGGGCCCACAGTTGGTGATGTGAACATTTGTGTCAAGTATGAAAGGTGTGAGGAGGAGCTACGCTAGCAACCAAGATGGCCGCTTAGGCTCCCGTCTCCGCCGACCTCCGTCCCCCGCTGGATAATCCTGCTACAAATCCTGAATTTACACCCTGCCTCCGGGCGTGTGAACTGCTGTGTTGCACTTTGGAGCGATCCCGGGATTTTTACCAGCTTGGTGGACGGAGCTACATCGAGTTTTAGTTTGGGGGCCTACACCAGCTTGTGAGCCGGGGACTCGAGTACTGGCCCAGCCGGGTTCCAGTTGAATAACATCGGCCGTGGGTGATCGATAGGGTCCGGTCCTTGGATCTGGAGAACTTTCTTAGCCCGATTTTTGATGGCAGTTGTTTCCCTGGCCTACAATCGATGGAGGGTTGATGAGGCACGACTGTGGCTGTGGGCGGAGGTCCCTGACCCGGAGACCCGGTTCCCCGCCGCCGGTGTTTGCCGGATCGGAGTCTTCGCTTGCGGTACTGGAGCCTGGACTGTGGCCTTGGTAAGCCCTCGGTCTTCCTCCGTTACAGTCCGTCCCAAATTTGCCGGCTCCCCCGAGGAAGACCGGTGCCTCTGGGGGACGCGAACATGGTCAACTCGGAACAATATTTGGTGGGATGGACTGAGTCTGAACCGTCGATTCGGACTGTACTGGCAGCTATCGGGGCACTACATTCCCATGTGGAATCCATCGTCCAGAAAATGATTGCGGTCACACCTAGACAGGGGCAGGAAGGACCGGACCCTGATTCGTTTCAATATCCTGTTCGGCCTATACAACCCACGGAGGTCCCTGTAACGGCAGTGTGCCCTGTGCCACAAGCGGTGTCGGAGCTTCATGGCAATGTGATGACCGACGACCGTCTACTCGATGCTCACTATGGTTTGCCAAGCCCACCATCATTGCTTACTGTGTTTGGATCGATTGGTGCTTCCTTTCCGGATACACTTGGTGGGAACTATCTACGGGACGAAACAGTGTTTTTCCCCTCTCCGACACCTTTACTATGATTGCATAGACAACGTCGTCGTGAGCTCTTGTCGATGAGGGTCGTCTTTCATACCAACAGAGTTCCCAGTGACTTTAAAACTTTGCCTCGCCTCGGAAGGAACTTTACTGAACTGTTTCTGCATTTTGACTACCCTGTGGAGGCAACAGCCCGTCCGGAAGGGGCTTGCATGACTGATCGGAAGGTTCAAGGATGAGACTGATTGTTGGGGCTTGGCACCATGGGCTTTCTGAAGAGGGATTCGTTAAAATTGTATTTACGGGAGGTCGGGTGGTGTTTATTGTTTCCCCGGTTTTGTTTTAATATTGCTTCTTGATAGAGTTGTGTGTTTTATTCTGGGGGATCCGTGGTTCTGGCGGGGGGGAGGGGAGACCGGGGGCCCTTACTGAGGTGTCCTCCTCCACATTTACTACCTTTAGTATTTAGTTAGATGGGGCGACAGGCACACTGCTAGTTGGGGATAGACGCAAGCCATATGCAGGGGTGCAGGGAGGGGGGAGGGGTGTTCGTTTTGTTCGTGTTTGTAGTTTTTATGTTTGAAATCCTTTAGAATCCTGATATGGGTGGTCTCATTGCGGCGCGCATTTGTGTTTTGGGGTGGATGGGTTCTGGTGGGGGTATTATTAGCATAAGTTAGTCAGTTGTTGCGTAACTCATTATTGTATTCGGGATGCGGCTGTAGCCTCGTACCATTTTACTGCGACACCCTCCCCCCTCCCTCCTATTCTGGTCTGCTGCTCAATGTTTATCCTGTTTCCCGGGGAGGTGGGGTTAGTGGTGGGCATTTGTCTGATTATCCTGAATGTAGTACTGCCGCATCCCTGACGTGGCTTATGGGTATGCTTTATTGATGGTTCTTCGTCCACTAGGCCCTGTATGTATATTGCTTATCGTTTCATCTCGCAATGTAAATCACCTGTTAATTGTTTTTCTTTTTCTTTGAAAAATAAAAAAATATATATTTTAAAAAAGTATGAAAGGTGTGTGAATGGCCTGTAAAGAGGTTGGTGCCTTGACTTGGCTTTACAACTCACGAGCTGTGAGTCATAGGTTCGGGTTTTTAACCTTTTAACTATTAACATTGGATTTCCTTTTTGTGAAATTTCTTGTTAATAAAATATACGTTTTGAACCTTTCAAACACCCTTGTGCCAAATCCAACCAGTATGTGTGTGCACTTGAGGAATAGATGTATAGGCAGTCATATTGGTCTTGCCTGTCTTTTTGTGCTAAGGTGTAGTTTGTCTCTGGGGAAAATCTACCAACTTTAGATATTTATGAAAACTAAAAACAATGGGGAGTACTGGGTGGTGTGCTTCGCATGGATTCCAACAAAATGTGACACTCGTCACACATTTTCCTTGTATTACTGTGTCATAATCTCCTGGTATCAGAAAAACCACAAATTTCCTACCACCCAATGTTCCCCTATGTTTCCCGATAAAAATGGTACCTCACTCATGTGAGTGGGCCAAGTACCCGCAACAGGCAAGGGCCCAAAACGCATTGTGGAAACATCAAAATTACCTATCACAAAACAACCTGGTTTTGCAAGGGGGATCACCTAGGTTTTTGGCCCCGGGCTCTACACACGGGAGGGTCCAGGGAGGTATGGCTTGCATGGACCCCCAACGTTTTCCTGCCCAGAATCTCCTGCAAACCTAAAATCTAGCTGAAAAAATCAAATTTTTCTCGAATTCCTGTTTGGGAAAGTTGTGGAATCACAGGGCTGACACAAATTTCCTACCAGCTAGTGTTCCCCTAGGTCTTCTGATAAAAATGGTACCTCACTCGTGTGGGTGGGCCAAGAACCCGCAGCAGGCAAGGGCCTAAAACGTATTGTGGAGACATCAAAATTACCTAACACAACACAACCTGGTTTTACAAGGGGAGTTACCTGGGTTTTTGGCCCCGGGCTCGGCGCCCATCTAGGGAAACCTACCAAACCCACACATTTCTGAAAACTAGACACCTGGGGGAGTCTGGGGAGGCATGGCTTACGTGGATCCCCAACGTTTTCCTAACCAGAATACCTTGCAAACCGCAAATTTTGCAAAAAATAATTACATTTTCCACCCATTTCTGTGTGGGATCACCGCGCCTGCACAAATGTCCTACCACCCAGCGTTCCCCTTGGCCTCAGAGTAAAATTATACCTCACTTGTGTGGCTGTACAATGCAGCATCGCCTCAAACCGTATTTTTTAAAAAATGTAGCGCTGAGTTCGCTGTGCTATACCCTTAGGGCCAGATGTATCAAGGATTTATTTTGCAATTCTGAAATAGCGAATTTTACCGAATCACTATTTTGGAATCGCAAAATGCAATGTATGTAGGATTTGTTTAAAAAATAGAGATTCCTACACATTCCCTAATAGCGAATCGCACATTGCGATTTGCTATTAGGGAATCCTATCACATTCATTCCTACGGGCCGAGAGGCCCATAGGAATGAATGGGAAAGCATTCGCAATTTGCGATTACCAATAGGTCAAATCGCGAATGCAATTGCATGGGTGCTAGGTGGCCTAAGGCCCCCCTGATGCAACCACAAAAAAGTTAAGTGTGCAGATGTGGCGCACACACATGCCCTAATGCATTGCATTTAGGGAATCTCAAATTGCGATTCCCTAACTGTACTTGCAAAATAAGTAATCGCAAAAATTTTGATTACCTATTTTGTGAATGCATTTTGGGTATATGCATGAATATATGAAAACACACACACACAGACCCCAGAGGTCTGTGAGAAATTCGGGTAATTTGCTTTTGTGTATTTTTATGAAATGTGTGAAAAATTATGCTGAATTATGTGAATTCCGTCAATTAGTGCTATATTTTAGTCCGAAACGGATCGTTGCTCAATTTTAAATACAAGGATGCATTTCACGCTGAAAAAATAGTGTGAAAAACAGCAATTCCACAAATAAAAGACACCTATATTGTGGATGTTCGTGCTATTCTCGTGCAATAATGTCGCCTTTGCTCGTTTGCGTAATTACAAGAGGTGACGTAATGGCGTATTTTCAGGAATGTATCATCACAAGAAATTCCTTAAATTACACGCACTCCCTTTCTCAAATTAATGTAAGCATAACAGAATGAAAATAGACATAACAGACAACTGCTTAGATGAAGTTCCAGGGCCATCTACAGGAAACAAAAATAAATCGAGTGTATTGTTCACCTCATGTAATAAATACCAAAAGAAACAATTCAATAGAAACATGTATTTTATTAATCGAGTAATAATCCCTTCAGATTGGGGTCATAATAAATACTTTCAGCGAATTGATCACATAGATCCATTGTAGGGATTTACCGAGTTAAGCATTTTACCTACTTAACTATCTTTGGCACAAATACCAACAGTTGTAAAATGAGAGTAGTGCAAAGCATAGAAATATCACCCGTTCAGACCCTTCATTCAATTTACAATGAGTTCCTACCGAACTCTTCGTTCCCCTGGAAAGGTAATTAGCAGCCATTAGCACTCAGAGTAGACTGCTGGGAGCTGGTCAGCCCGTCTAAGTGTTTGCTTGACTGATCATATTTATCAGTACAGGCCCACCAAGGCATCATTCTCTTTGCTGGCCACTAGAAGTAGTAACGACTGGACCCTATCACAGGTTCTACGGATTTGCTTCATCCTTATCACGGATGATACGCCGAGAGGGTGGACGTCGCGTCGGGTATCCGTAAAGGCGACGCAGACCCCCCCCCCCCCCCCCCCCCCACCTCCCGTTTCCAACCGCATGAATAACGCCTAATGCTAAAGAACGGAGTTGTGGAAATACTTTATTGACGCCTGAAACTGGGAGGGGTAATGCCTGATGACTATTGAATCGATTGAACTAATTTTTCTCGAGTTGTAAATCAGGAATTGGATCGCTAACTACAATTTGAGGAATAGCGACACTCCTGCCTAATATTTTTTCTGTGAACCTTGTTTCCCAATTCAAACTAAGCATTAGAAGTGGAAACCTGGTTGTTTTGGATGACCCAACCGGTGTGATGAAACCTAGCGATGACCATTATTCTTCGAAAATATAAACTCACCTCTTAAGTGCTCTCTACGTAAGCCCTGACGAAGTTCCTGGCACTGGGGGAACGAAACGCATTGGCTGTGCCGTTTCTCACGAAAATAATTAATAAAGAAAAGAATGTTCACATAAATTACCAGCGTAACTGACTTTATGGAGTGCACCTCCCTCTTCCAATGATCATTCTGTGGCTGCCTGCTGTCAACATCAGCAATATTGGCCAATGGGAGCTCTGAGGGAGTATTATCAGCATTTGTCCTGAACGTTTGGGTGATGGAAACCGTTCCTCTCTCCTGCACGCTCCCTATACCCAGTGGCGGCTCCTACTGAATAGTATGGGTGGGCAGAGGGTAGAAAAAAAAATTCACTTACTTGCCACCGCCTCTCCCACATCCTTCTTTTGTCAATGACGCACGGAAGCAGGAAGCACACAGGCTCTCAGAGTTCCCTAGCCAATCAAGATGCTCCTATCACCAGCAGTGCCGTGATTGGTCTGAGCGGCCTTGTTCGTTGCTCAGACAGGGACTGGGAGCCAGGGACTGTTTTCCGCTCAACTGTACAACACAGCCGGGTGGAGAAATGCTAAAGTGTGCATGGTGGTTTGGTCGGCCCAAGCCAGCCGGCCAAACCGTCTTGCGCACTTATGGTGCATCAACCACTCCTCCCTGTGACACAGCCCCGCCCCACCCAGTACTAAAAACCAAAGTGGTGGGGCGTGGCCAAGATGGCGTCGGGGCGTGGCCAAGATGGCGTCGGAGTAGGACGTTTTTTCCTACCTCTCCGGCGCCGATCCAGCAAAGCTGCTGATAGCGCGGCACCTGGCGTCCAGCTCGGCCTCTAATCGGTGGCGGAGATCGCCAGGACACGGCGGAGGAGCACGGTGCCGTCGGCGAGGAGTGGGGGCATCCGGAGTGGCTGTAGGACCGGCGGAGCTCTGCGGCCTGTGGATCCCCGGTCTAAATTAGCGGAGGCCGGCCCGGCGTGTCGCGGGGCCCATCGCGACGGGGGAGACTCCTTCTGCGCCCCGCCCCGCCTGAGTCATCTTGCGGCAGCCGCCGGGGCTGCGGGCTGTTGCCGGAGGCGGTGAGGGGCAGCCACGATCTCCGGAGTGCCTTGGGGGTACCGGCGAGTAGCGGCCCGGAAAGCGGAGGGGTCCCGGAGCCCTCGGTGAGGGGCGGCGCCACTGTGCCCAACCGGGGTTCGGAGGAGCACCTGTGGTGCGGCGGGGACCGGGCTCCGTGGGGCCCCCGGGAGGCATAGTCCGGATGAGTGACCCCCCGCTCTGGACAGGAGAGGTGCGGAGGGAGCCCGGCCTGTTGACGGGGCCCGACGAGAGACGTGTTGGGGGAGCTGCCGGCCCCTGTTGCAGCGGCGACCTGGCGACTGCTGCTGTGGTGGTGCATGGCCCGGGCCCCTTCTGTGGACTGCGCGGCGCCGCTGGTGCTGTGGGGGTGTAGCCACGCGGCGGAGGGACCTGACCTGCGAGGAGAGCGGAGGCCCCGGAGCACCGACCCGGAGGGGTGGTGGAGGCCCCGGGCGCTTCCCAGAGGCCGCATTCAACCGGACAAGAGCTGTTGGACTTGGCGCGTGGAGACGAGCGCCGGCCCGGAGGGGGTGCTAACAGTGGACCGGCGATCCAAGCGGGGTGAGGGCAATCGAGGCGGGCGCGGCCTCCTACGCTGCTGAGGGGCCCTAAAGGCTGCGTCTGGTGCCAGACTGGATGGTGTGTGGGCCGAGGGGACTGCTGCTGCTCGTTGCCTGTGCCCGGATTTCCAGAAGGGCTCCGGTCCTACGCTGTGAGCTGGTGCGAACTGGAGGTGCTGTTGGGGGTGCGTGCCTGGAGGTCCGGTGGTGATCTGAATAAGGAGCGTGACGCCGCCCTTTTGCCTGGCTCGTCCGACTGTCTGGTGTCTGGGCGCCGGAGATTCGCTGGGAGCCTCTGGCCGGGACCGGAGTGGTGGACGCAGAGTTGGGCTGCCCGCCGGGACCAACTACTGCGCCTGCAGGCCCGGATCCGGGCACTGCTTGGTTCTGGTGGTGACTGGTGGAACGTTCGCCCTGTTGCAGGGCGCCCGGCATTATGGCTAACCAGCCCCGCAAGGGACGTGTGGTGAAGGACGGCGCAGCTAAATCATCACAGCAGCCGGCGTCCCCCGGTGCCAGTGGGTCGCCAAGAATGTCCGATGACGAGGCCCCGGCCACTAAGGCTTTTATGACCGAACTTTTTGCTTCCATCAAGGAGGACATCTCCGAGCTGCGGGCGCAGCTGGCCTCTGACCTCCGGGACGTACGGAGAGACGTTGATGGGATTGGTGAAAGAGTGGCGACTCTTGAGGACCATGATTTGGGCACGGCCAACGATGTCCACTTACTCCAACAAGACGTCCTTCGCCTCACGGAGCAAAACTTGGACCTGCAGGCACACATGGAAGACCTTGAGAACCGCTCCCGGCGGAATAACATTCGCATTAAAGCGGTGCCATGGGATGGCGAGTCGGGAGACCTGCGAGGCTATGTGAAGGAATTGTTTCTGCAGATCTTGGATGAAGACGATGTGACGGATATCCAGATGGATAGAGTCCATCGCGTTGGTTTGCCCAGGAGAGGGGGGGGGCCGCCCCCAGACATCCTTGTCTGTGTTCATGACTTTCAATTGAAGGAGCGCATCCTCCGGAAGGCTAGGGCCATAAATTCGCTGCAATTTCGGGAACATCATCCTCAACTTTTTCAGGACCTAGCGGCATCTACACTTCAAAAGAGGAGGGATTTTAGACCGGTGACTTCCCTTCTGCGGGAACGCAACATCGCATATTCTTGGGGGCACCCCTTCAGGATCATCTTCAGGTGGCAGAATCGACTGATGCAGATACGCTCCCTGCAGGAAGCGAAGGAGCTCTTGGGTTTGGATGAGGCTGCCCCGTCCCAGGGGTCGAATGCATCCCCGTCTCGGAGGCGACGTCGGACCTCTTCATGGCATAGAGTGGGGTCCTCTCCGGCGCGGGGGCGCCCGGACCGCGATGCCAGCCAGCAGGAGAGGGGGAGTGCAGTGGCTTCAGTAGCTTCAGCGACGGTACCGGCGTCACAGGCCAGCTCCGGAGCGGTGTGACGGTGACTTGATAATGCGGATCGGCGCTGGAGGGGGCATGGACCCCCCCGGTCTGGGTGAATGGAAGTACTTTTGGAGAAGACTCCCCAGACCGTGACCTTGGGAGGAACCGAGATGGTCTCCCTGCCCTGTCCCCGGAGTGGTCGGTGCTTCGTGACCTGTGGACCACTGGGACTGATGAGTATATTTTTTACTGTTTCTGTTCTGTTTACACTTTCACTGTTCCCCTTTTCTTCAGGGGACAGTTGGTTTGAGGGGGGGAGGGGGGGGGAAATGTTGGTGGCGACTGGAGTGATTCATGGCATGTACGGTGGGTCTGGTGTGGTGTGGGAGTGGCGTGTGGGGGGTTGACTATGGCGCTGGGGGATCTACGGGAGGCGGGGGGTCGGGACGGGGAGGCGCGGGAGAGATCTAGGGGTCGCATGTCACTGTTCCCCTTGAGCGGAAGATGGCTGACTGTAGGGTGGGGGGGCCCGATGCTGTTTATAGAGAGTGTTGGGTTGTGGGACCATCATGCCGCTTAGTATAGGGACGTGGAATGTTAAAGGCCTGAACTCGCCGCAGAAGAGGCAGAAGGTGTGGAAGTATGTAACTGATCATCAGTTGGATGTTGTGGGGCTCCAGGAGACCCACCTGACGCGTAAGGACGAGCTGCGCCTTCGTCATAAGGCGTTTCCCATCATTTATAGGTCTTCGGCGTCCACAAAGCATAGAGGGGTGGCTCTCCTGTTTCGTTCTACGCTGCACTTCCAGCCCCACGATGTCTGTAGTGATAGGGATGGACGCTGGCTGATGGTGAAGGGGCTTGTTCAGGGGAGGCTTTGTACGTTTGTGGTGGTGTACATCCCTAACGCTGGTCAGAATCAGTTTTTGCAGGGACTGTTGCAGCGTGTGGGGGACTTTGCGGAAGGGCACTTGTTCCTTTTAGGGGACTTTAACCTGGTATGGGATGCGAATGTGGATAGCTCTGGGACCCGTAGGGTACATACAGGGGTGGTTTCCCCCTCCTCGCAGCAGGTGGTTGGGGATCTGGGTCTGGTCGACAGTTGGCGCTTCTTCCACCCTGCCTCCCGGGATTACACCTTTTTTTCGCATGTCCATCAATCATACTCCCGACTGGACCACATTTTTATTAGCCAGGCGCTTAGGGGGGATGTCCTTGACTCCGTCATTCTTCCACTCTCGGTATCTGACCATAGTCTCCTGGTGCTTAGCCTCCGGTGGTCCTCACCTGGTGATGGGCAAAGGAAATGGTATTTCCCGGCATCGGTAGTGCGGGACGATGTCTCTAGTAAGGCACTGCGTAAGGCCATCAAGGACTTTCTCGAGCTGAACCCAGTGTCGGACACGTCGGTCTCCAACACTTGGGACGCTTTGAAGGCTTCCATCAGGGGCACTTGCTTGGGACTCAATGCAAATCTTAATAAAGCACGGCGCAAGGATAGGGAAGCTCTGGAGGCTGAATTGGCGGTCCTTGAGCAGGCTCACAAGCTTAACCCCTCTAGAGTTACCCTCCGGCCTTTGACCGCAGTTCGTGGGAAACTGAGGGCCCACTACAATAACAGGGCCGAATTGACGCTGTTGCGGTTAGGCAGGCAGTCTTATTCTTGCGGTAACAAAGTGGGCAGACATTTGGCAAGGCAGCTGCGAGATAGGCGGGAGCGTGAGTATATCGGGGGGATTAGGGACGCTGCGGGTGAGCTGCATCACCGGGACGAGCAAAAGGCGGCCATTTTTGGCCGTTTTTATGGAGACCTTTATACTGGGGACGAGCTGGACGCGGAGTCCCAGATGCAGTATCTGCAGCGCTTACCCCTTCCCCAGGTGTCCAAAGAGTGGAATGAGGTCCTGGAGGCTCCAATTACCAGGGCAGAGGTACTCGGGGCTATTAAGAACCTGAAACTGCACAAGGCCCCTGGGCCGGACGGATACACTGCCGTCTTCTATAAGACGTTCGCCTCTGACCTTTGCGACTTCCTGGTGACCCTCTTTAACGACATGGCTGAGACCGGCTCTTCGACGGGCTCCCTGGCCGAGGCGGTTATAACGGTCCTGCCGAAGCCGGGGAAAGATCCCACCCAGTGTGCCTCGTTTCGCCCCATAGCGCTCCTTAACTTGGATGCGAAGTTATACTCGACAATCTTGGCGCGTAGAATGCAGGATCTGTTACCAGCGATCATACACCCTGACCAGTCCGGGTTTATCAAGGGGCGCCAGACTCACGACAATACCCGCAGAGTTGTGCATCTCATTGAAAAGGCGGACAGGTTTCGCATCCCGGCGGTCCTGGTGGGGTTGGATGCCGAGAAGGCATTCGACCGTGTGGACTGGCGCTTCCTGTTTCATACGATGACGGCTTTTGGCTTTTCGGAAAAGTTCATTACCATGGTGAGGGCTAATTTTTGCAGTCCTAGATCTCGGGTGGGAATCAATGGCCACTTGTCTGCATTCTTCCCGCATTCCAGGGGTACTAGGCAGGGTTGCCCCCTTTCCCCTCTCCTGTTCGCGTTGAGCATTGAGCCCCTGGCGGTGGCGATTAGGGAACATGAGGGTATACGGGGCATTCCGTTCGCGGGAGAGCAGCACACGATCACGCTCTTCGCGGATGACGTACTTCTTTCCATTGCTGATCCTGAACGCTCGTTGCCTTGTGTTAGGGAGACCCTGCTGGAATATGAAGTGGTCGCAGGCTTCAAGGTTAATTACGGCAAGTCGCATGTCCTGAATCTCACTCTATCGCCTGCGGATGCGGAACGTTTGCGCACTTTGACGCCCTTGGCCTGGGCTGCTGACTCGCTTGTCTACTTGGGGGTCCGCTTGACCCCCACTGTGGGCGGGCTATTCGCGGCTAATTTCCCCTCTTTGCTGGCAAAGACTAGAGCCGATTTGGACAAATGGAAACCTAAATTTTTATCATGGCTGGGTAGAATCCATGCTATAAAGATGGTCCTCCTTCCCAAATATTTGTACTTATTTCAGGCCCTCCCCATCCCTCTGGACGGCGACTTTTTTCGGCGCCTTAGAACGCAGATCTTGCGATTTGTGTGGCAAGGGGGCCGAGCGCGTTTGTCCTTTGCGTTACTACGTAGACCGAGATCCGAGGGCGGGGTGGGGCTTCCTGACCTCCAGCTTTATTACAAGGCGGCGCAACTGCGAATTTTAGTAGAATGGTCACAGCAGACGTCGGAGAAGCATTGGCTCCATATGGACCGGAGTGTGGCGGGGAGGTCGGTTTGGGACCTGGCTTGGAAGCCTAGGAGGGACCGCCCCTTAAATGCGTACATAAGTACGCCTACGGGTACTGTCTTGAAGGTGTGGGATGCGCTGGTTGGGGACGACCGTTGGACTACGTTCCCCTCACCCTTCACGCCCTTGCATTTCAACCCGGCATTTCCGCCGGCTCAGCGAGAGGGGGCCTTCGATGCGTGGAGGGAGGGGGGATGTAGGGCTTTGACTCACCTGTTCCATGGTCAGGCCCCCCTCACTTTTGCGAACTGCGTGAGGGACTATGGGGTTCCCCAGAATGACCAATACCGTCATGCGCAACTGCTCCACTGGGCCACATCGCCGGGGGTACGGGAGGCAGCCACGCGGCCACCCTCCACTTTTGAGGCCTTCCTGCTACGGACGTCGGTGATGAAAGGGGCTATCTCCTTCATATATCAGCTCTTGCTTCGGTCGGCAGTCTCGCCTAGACCTAGGTATATGGACCAGTGGGAAGAGATGCTGGGGAGAACTGTCTTGGATGCTGAGTGGACAGCGTTATGGCGGGATATCTCGAAGTTTAATCATTCACTTCACCTCAGGGAAGCCCACCTTAAGACTCTTATGCAATGGTATTTATGTCCGACCAGGCTACATCGCTTTTATCCGGCCGCCTCCGATAAATGTTGGAGGGGTTGCGGGTTTCTGGGGGACTTTCGCCACATCTGGTGGGACTGTCCGGTGATTCGGCCATATTGGGACGAGATTCTCTCGCACATTAAGGAACTGCTGCAGTATCCCATTGAGGACTCAATGGCCTCTGTTCTCCTGGGTCTCCGAGACCCCGGCCTAGAGCATCAGACCAAAGCGGACAAGAAGATTTTGTGGCTGTGCCTGGGTGCTGCCAAGCTTACACTGGCAGCTGCCTGGAAACAGAAGGAGGCGCCGGCAATCTCGCTGTGGCACGCGCGCCTGTGGAAACTTCTGAGTTTGGAAAGAATGGCGGACGTCTTCCTTGGTAATTATAAGAACTTCCAATTCCAGTGGGGTCCGTTGGTGAATTTTCTGTCCAAGGGCTTACCATCCGCGGTCTGTCCCGCGTCCCTGAGGTCACTTCATTTATTTCAGGTCTAATTTTGTTGTCTGGAGGAGGTTTGGTTTGAGTGAGTCACCACCGTGGGGGGAGGGAGTGGGTGGGGGGGGGAGTTCTGTTTACTGGTATGTAGTTCACCGAGGAGCATGGCAAGGATGTCTGGCCTAGCTCTTTGGCCCTGCCGGACTATGGACATGTTGGCCCGGCTATATGTTGCGCTTGTTGAGAGACTACCGCCATGGGCACATGCCGAGCACTGACTTTGCTTCTGTTATCACGAATTTGATGCTCTGTTGCTTTTGTTTTGCTCCCGGAAGGGTCTATCTCGAGAGGTACTGATTGCTTCCTGGTGAACTTCATATGTGTACTGTTATTTTGAAAATGAAAAATAAAAATTTTACAAAAAAAAAAAAACCAAAGTGGTGCAATACGTAAAAATAAAATGATAATAACATTGCGTTATCATTTTTTCTTTCTTTTTCCAAGTAGGGTGATGCTCCTCCGCCTTCGGGAGGAGCTGCCACTGCCTATACCACATGTGATTGAGCTGAACCCATTCCCTTCGTTTTTGTGAACTAAATGCCCATTTAGTCATTGAAAAGGAGATCAGGACGCAGTCTGTACGGAGGCAGTGCCACGAGAGGGTGGATGGAGCCATTAAGGCAGGAGGCTGCTCATGCTTCTGCAACACTCCCTACTACTTTGGATGGGCGGGGAGTGACAGTGGCCTTATTGTCCTCACCTGCAGGATATTAATAGCTGTTAGCTACCTCTTCTCATGATTCAGGCCATAACTACTTGGAAGGTAATTAACAGCCCTTATTGCCTACTGGTATTTGTAATAATGCTTAATTATTATTCTTTGGTTCCCATCATTGGCAATGGAAACATACCTTGTGAAGAACTCTAAGTACTTTATGCATAGTCATATATATCTATCATCTGTAACATCATACTGATATTACATGTCACAAGATCAAACCCCAAGGTTAAATGCAATAATTTTCAAAAGTCTCCTATAGTGTTCAAAGGTAGATGTTAAAAATACTTCAACGTTTGTTTTCTCAACACAGCTTGATTTTCAGAATACTTCACAGTATTCACAAATGACCTCTAACAAAATCTCTAGCGAGCAAATGTTATTTGTAGAAATACATCCTGAGTCCAAGTAGCTGGGTCCTGGCTGCAATAACACTGTTGCAAACTGCCTAGCAAAGATAGAGGTTATACTAGACGCTTCAAGATGGCCAACGCCAGCTCCAAACTACTTGAGAGTTCCAAGGCTGCTCAGAAATGTGGTTCGTCATCAGGGTGCTGCCACATAGCGCTCTCTCCACATGTGTGAAACCTCACACAAGACAGTGTCCACACTCTGAGGAGGTCACCAACCTTTCCTCCTCTGAGACGGCGCGGCACAATAGAGTTTGGAGGACTGCGCCACTGATGAGCCTTTAGAAGCAAATACTGCATCCTGATATGCATTCTGGCAGCCATTCTCCTCACTCCTCAATCATCCCCTCCTTCTTCACTCGTTCTCTTCAGTTATTGTCAAGAGACATCGTCCTCTCTTGTCATTCTCTTTGCTTAGTTCTCATCCTCACTCCTTTTTCAGTCAGCCTCCTGACTCCTCTCATCGTCTTCGAGCCTCCTTGTCCTTGATGCTCATCAGCTCCACCCATGCTCAAGTGTGATCCTCTTCTCATTCAACATCTTCTCCCAGTTATCCTCCACTAGCCTCGGTTCCTCAGTTTCCCCCCATTCCTCAGGTCTTCTCTTAATTTACTCTTCCTCTCACTTCATTGCTATCCTTCCTGCTTCTGGCTTCTCTGTCATTCTCACTTCTCTGTTGCCCCTTCGTCATGTCATCTTCTAAACTCATTACCCTTTTCTGTGTGCTCCTGCAACTCTTGCGTCCTCTTCGCGCCTTAGCTGCCTTCCTCACGCCTGGTGGTCACCTTCTCATCCTCCGCTCTTATAGTCATTTTCATTTTTCCTCAGGAATCCCTTCAAATTCATCTTCTTTATTCGTTCATTTTTGATCTCGAAACTCCTCAGTTATTCTGTACTCACTCCCTTTACTCAGTGGCTGCTCTCTCTCCCTAGCCATCCTTCTTCCACACTATCCCTCCTCTTTTGTCTTACTCGCTTATCAGTCCTCCTTCTCACTTTCCACCCCCAGTGCTTCGTCCTGGTGTCTGTCTTCCTTACCTATCACTTGCATTGCTTAATGTAGGCGCCTCCCTCTCTGCTCTTCACTCTGGTGCTTAGCATTGGCCACTGTCCTTCTCTCATCCGGTGGACATCATTAGCTGCTGTCCTCATTCATAACTCACAGGGCTTGGTATTGGTCACTGTCCTTCTTACTTGACACACCCAGTGCTTACCACCACTGTCCTTCTCACTCATCACTCGCAGTGCTTATTATTGTCCTTACTCATCACTCGCAGTGCTTATTATTGTACTTACTCATCACTCGCAGTGCTTATTATTGTCCTTACTCATCACTCGCAGTGCTTATTATTGTACTTACTCATCACTCGCAGTGCTTGTTATTGTCCTCTGTCCTTCTCACTCATCACTCGCAGTGCTTATTATTGCCCTCTGTTCTTCTCACTCATCACTCGAAGTGCTTATTGTTGTCCTTACTCATCACTCGCAGTGCTTGTTATTGTCCTCTGTCCTTCTCACTCATCCTTGCAGTGGTTATTATTGTCCTCTGTCCTTCTCACTCATCACTCGCAGTGCTTATTATTGTCCTCTGTCCTTCTCACTCATCACTCGCAGTGCTTTTTATTGTCCTTCTCACTCATCACTCGCAGTGCTTATTATTGTCCTTACTCATCACTCGCAGTGCTTATTATTGTCCTTACTCATCACTCGCAGTGCTTGTTATTGTCCTCTGTCCTTCTCACTCATTATTCGCAGTGCTTATTATTGTCCTTACTCATCACTCGCAGTGCTTGTTATTGTCCTCTGTCCTCACTCATCACTCGCAGTGCTAATTATTGTCCTTGCTCATCGCTCGCAGTGCTTGTTATTGTCCTCTGTCCTTCTCACTCATCACTCGCAGTGCTTATTATTGTCCTCTGTCCTTCTCACTAATCACTCGCAGTGCTTATTAATGTCCTCTATCCTTAATTATTGTCTTCTGTCCTTCTCACTCATCACTCGCAGTGCTTATTATTGTCCTCTATTCTTTTCACTCATCACTCGCAGTGCTTATTATTGTCCTCTATCCTTTTCACTCATCACTCGCAGTGCTTGTTATTGTCCTTCTGACTCATCACTCGCAGTGCTTATTATTGTCCTTACTCATCACTCGCAGTGCTTATTATTGTCCTTACTCATCACTCGCAGTGCTTGTTATTGTCCTCTGTCCTCACTCATCACTCGCAGTGCTAATTATTGTCCTTGCTCATCACTCGCAGTGCTTGTTATTGTCCTCTGTCCTTCTCACTAATCACTCGCAGTGCTTATTATTGTCCTCTATCCTTTATTATTGTCTTCTGTCCTTCTCACTCATCACTCGCAGTGCTTATTATTGTCCTCTATTCTTTTCACTCATCACTCGCAGTGCTTATTATTGTCCTCTATCCTTCTCACTCATCAATGGCAGTGCTTATTATTGTCCTCTGTCCTTCTCACTGATCACTCGTAGGGCTTATTATTGTTCTCTGTCCTTCTCACTCATCACTCGCAGTGCTTATTATTGTCCTCTATCCTTTTCACTCATCACTCGCAGTACTTATTATTGTCCTCTATCCTTCTCACTCATCAATGGCAGTGCTTATTATTGTCCTCTGTCCTTCTCACTGATCACTCGTAGGGCTTATTATTGTCCTCTGTCCTTCTCACTCATCACTCGCAGTGCTTATTATTGTCCTTACCCATCACTCCCAGTGCTTATTATTGTCCTTACTCATCACTCGCAGTGCTTGTTATCGTCCTCTGTCCTTCTCACTCATTACTCGCAGTGATTATTATTGTCCTTACTCATCACTCGCAGTGCTTGTTATTGTCCTCTGTCCTTCTCACTCATCACTCGCAGTGCTAATTATTGTCCTTGCTTATCACTCGCAGTGCTTGTTATTGTCCTCTGTCCTTTTCACTCATCACTCGCAGTGCTTATTATTGTCCTCTGTCCTTCTCACTAATCACTCGCAGTGCTTATTATTGTCCTCTATCCTTTATTATTGTCTTCTGTCCTTCTCACTCATCACTCGCAGTGCTTATTATTGTCCTCTATCCTTTTCACTCATCACTCGCAGTGCTTATTATTGTCCTCTATCCTTCTCACTCATCAATGGCAGTTCTTATTATTGTCCTCTGTCCTTCTCACTGATCACTCGTAGGGCTTATTATTGTCCTCTGTCCTTCTCACTCATCACTCGCAGTGCTTATTATTGTCCTTACCCATCACTCGCAGTGCTTATTATTGTCCTTCTCACTCATCACTTGCAGTGCTTATTATTGTCCTTACTCATCACTCGCAGTTCTTATTGTCCTCTGTCCTTCTCACTCATCACTTGCAGTGCTTATTATTGTCCTCTGTCCTTCTCACTCATCACTGTCCTTACTTATCACTCGCAGTGCTTATTATTGTCCTTACTCATCACTCGCAGTGCTTGTTACTGTCCTTACTCATCACTGGCAGTGCTTGTTGTTGTCCTTACTCATCACTCGCAGTGCTTGTTGTTGTCCTTACTCATCACTCGCAGTGCTTGTTATTGTCCTCTGTCCTTCTCACTCATCACTCGCAGTGGTTATTTTTTTCCAGTCAAAAGTACTTTATTCGGTTCATAACAGAAACCATAAAAGTATACTACACATCAAAGTCAAAACTACAATAAAAAAGAATGAAAAAGTGGTACAAATATATAGTTCATACAATACATTATTCTGTTTAAAAGCATACACTAACGAGATAGATAAGGGATTTTATTACATCTGCAAATATCATATAAAAAGACTGGTTAAAAGGCGAGAAATAGTTAGTTTAAAAAACAGACAAAGGGGGGCGTGGCTTACGCGCCGGCGATTGATGGCGCTGCCTCCTTGAGCTCCGAGGCGACGCGGGACTCTTCAACGTTTTCCTGATATATTCCCCGGATACGGAGACCAGCTACACGCATCCCCGCACGTATGAACATGGTCCCCGTGTGTTGCGTGATGCGGCGGCTATTGTAACTGCCGCTTTGGTTCATTTTTGCCAATTATTCTCCAAAGCTGTTACGGGACGCGGGCGGCCGCCATTTTGTGCCGCCGAGCTCGCGTCCTGTTTTTCTCTCGTCGTTGTCACCTCAGCAGCCCTTGCTCCTCCTGCTTCATCGTGTGGGCACATTCTCACAAGGTATGTTGTAGAGTAAACACAGCATGCTACTCTGCTATACCGTCATGACTTTTTGCACCACCACTCTCTTTCTAGCCTGTGACTACATCGTTACTTTATAACGGCGGCCATTTTGTGGTGTTTTCCTGCGCAATGCTCAACATCTTTCTCTCACATGCCTACAACCCTCTGTGAATTATCACTTGACCCCCCTGGGTCTCATATATTATGGACGCTTTGCTGTTTCTCTACTGCTCTATTACTGGATGTTTTTTTTGGGGTTTTTTGCCTGTGTATTGAACTCATTCTCACTTAATTTTGACGCCTGCCCTGTGGGTTTGAGGTATTGCTTCTCCATTGCTCCTTTTTACCTCATATGTAACCTCTTCCTGCTATTGCCTTTCTTGGCTCTACATATAGCTCTACATATAGGGTCTCAGCGTTTTGGTTTTTGTGGTGTGGCTTCCATCACTGCGCCCCATCTAGTGTGCCCCTCTGTTGGCAAAATGTCTCTGGACGTGGGTCACGTGAAATCCTCCGTCACTGGTACCAAACCAAAACGCCTCAAGAATGACCCTCCGTCTCCAATTCGCTCATCCTCGAACCCTGTGTTGGATTCCATCCTAGAAGAGGTTCGTGGTTTACAACCATTTATGTCTGCAACCAATGAGAAGCTCAAGCAGATAGAAGATAGGTGGGTTGTCATGGAAGGCAAGGTCTTGGACTTAGAGCAACGCGTCAGTGACATCCAGGATTTGTCCACCAAAATTCCCCTTCTTGAAAAAGAAATTCAGCAGTTGAAACTACACACAGAGGACCTTGAAAATCGCAACAGGAGGAATAACCTACGTATTTATGGCATTCCGGAGTCCCTTGAGGGGGCTGACATGGTGTCCTTCATTCGCAAATTCCTTTATGATCTTTTGGAACACCAACCAGACTCCAATCCTCTAAACATCCAACGTGCTCACCATCTGGGTCGTCTCACCTCCAACCCGACCAAACCTAGGGGCATTATCCTGCTATTCCTTGAGTTCACTGAATTGATGACTGTTCTGAAAGCTGCACATCTAAAACGTTGCCTCACATGGTCGGGTCATAACATCTTTATTGCCCAAGACTTATAACATCTTTATTGCCCAAGACTTATCAAATGCTACGAATGCACGTCGCCACCTTGCCTGGGCACCCCTCCGGCCCCAAAGGACAGCATCAAGAGCCTTGGGGTGTGGCTAGACAGATCTCTGTCCTTCGGCACCCAATCTACCAAACTGGCAGCCACCTGCTTCGGCCTCCTCAGAGTGCTAAGGAAGGTACTCCATCTTCTACCGATGGAGGCAAAACAAGTAGCCATTCAGGGCCTTATCCAGTCACGACTGGATTATAACAACGCCCTTTACCTCGCCGCCCCTGAGTACACGATACGGAGATTACAGACGGTGCAGAACTGTGCCGCGCGCACTTTGCTACAGATCCCTCGACGTCAATCAGTCAAAAATGGACTGAAAAAACTGCATTGGCTACCCACTCCCCAAAGAATACAATTCAAAGCCTTATGCATTGCGCACCAGGCGTTCTGGAAAACGGGCCCTCTCATCACTCGCAACCTAGTGTCACACTACCTTCCCACTAGGAGTTTGCGCTCCAACCAGACCTTCACGGCCACAATTCCCAAAATAAAAAAGTCCAGAACTGGCGGTAGGACTTTCACCTACAACGCTTCCAGGCTATGGAACACCCTACCCCTCCACTTAAGGAAAAACTCCAATCTCACCTCATTCAGAAAACAGCTAAAAACATTCCTCTTCATTGCTGCCCAATAACACCGGGCTACCTCCTCTTGTTCTGTTGGTTTCTTAGCGCTTGGATGCCCCCGGGCAGCAATCGCGCTCTACAAATCGACATACAAATACAAATACAAATACAAGGAGTTTCTGAATCTTCGCCCTCATATGAGGGACTTGAACATTCAATATGGAATTCTGCACCCATGTCTCTGCAAAATAACTCACAACGGTCGTTCCCGTACATTCGATGATCCTCTGAAACTTCGAGCATATCTTCAAAGTGTCTCTGCTTCCACTATGGACACCAATGACTGAAAATGATTCTTCTTTATCCCCGCATTTACTTACCTTATGTCTTGACGACTGTTGTGGCCTTGTACTGGTCTCTCTTATGTAATTCTTTCCTAAGACTTTTCTTTTCTTTTTTTTTCTCCTATTTCTGCTTTTCCCGCGTTTCCCTCGCTCTGTGCGGTTGGCGCCTTCGCCGGCGTTTCCATGCTCCTAATGTCTTGGTATTCTCTTTTCTCTCAGATCTGGCTTCTGTGCCATGATCTGTTTGTTTCTTCTCTTCTTCTCTATTTTTCTTTTTCTGTCCTTCCTTTCACAGGCCATGCGTGTGCTTTCCCTATTCCTCTGTTTTTCTTCCTCTTTTCTGTTTGCCCCTCATCCTTGCTTATTATTGCTCATCGTATTTTTCCTTGCTCCCCTTTTCTTCTGTGTATGCTCGGTATGTTCACCCGTTCACTGTTTCTTTCTATTTACCTGACTTTCCCTGCTTTTGTCTGTCTATTATACTCGATTTTCATTTGTAATGTATTTGTTTGCATTTCTTCCCTCGTAGTTGTTGCACTGCAGTGTGTTGGACCCAGATGTTACCCCCTTCTCCTGCCTTCCGTCATGTGTAATTTTGTAACCTGGAATGTTCGTGGTCTCGGCAACCCTATTAAGCGTCAAAAGGTACTGTCCCATTTATCCTAGTTGAATTCTCAGATTGTTTTTCTTCAAGAGACTCATTGTACAGATGTTGAATCGTTGAAACTTAAGAGGGCCTGGGTAGGTCAAGTTGTATTTTCTCCTGCTGTTGATAAAAAGGGTGGTGTTGCTATATTGTTTCGTAAAGGTTTGAATGTTCAAATTCTCTCTTCTCAAGCTGATGATGTGGGTCGATGGGTTATGTCTAAAGTTATCATACAAAACAAAACTATGGTGCTCCTGAATATATATGTCCTGTTCGTCCTGACCCCAAATTTTGGTCTGACATCAAAATCCTCATCTCCTCCATTGTTTGCCCCAATATTGTCATAGCTGGCGACCTGAACCAATGGTTAGATCCCTTTTCAGATAGGTTATCATCCAGCAAATTCCAACCTGATAAGACGCACAAATGTTTTCAGTCAGCCATTGCTTCCCGTCCCCTTTTAGATGTTTGGAAAACCTGCAATCCGGAATCCCTAGAATATACCTTTTACTCGAATGTTCACTACACCCGGTCCAGAATTGACTATATTCTAGTCAGCAAGTCCCTTCTTCCTGCGATTCAGAAATCAGAAATTGGTTCTATTTTTCTTTCGGATCATGCCCCTGTCTACGCCACTTTTGACCTTACCCAAACTTCCTCATGCTTTAGCCGCTGGAAATTTAACACTTTCCTCCTCTCAGACTCTGTTTTTATGTCTGAAGTCAAAGATTTTATCTCTGAATACTTCTCCCTTAACCTACCTCATGACACATCGATTTCGAACAATTGGGATGCCTTTAAAGCTGCTCTACGCGGCTTCACAATTTCCTATGTATCTAAAAAGAAGAAACTCGATCGCTCTAAATACACCGCCCAACTCGCCAATATCAAGACACTGGAACACTCTTACTTCTCCCTCCAAAAATCCTGATGCTCTCCTCCAACTTATTAAAGCCAAATCTGAACTCAATCAAATTGCCACAGTTGAAGCCTGTAACACCCTGTTGAAGATTAAATCTAAATTTCAC
This sequence comes from Lissotriton helveticus, assembly GCF_964261635.1. Taxonomy (NCBI): domain Eukaryota; kingdom Metazoa; phylum Chordata; class Amphibia; order Caudata; family Salamandridae; genus Lissotriton; species Lissotriton helveticus. The sequence continues at coordinate 137,899,927 of NC_136068.1, read as the reverse complement.
GGGGGTCAGAATAAAGCTGGCAAAATGTTGGCAAATTACCTCAAAATTAAGTCTGAACGAAAATCAATTGGGCCCATTCTTAATGACGCATCCAACACACTCGTTAATTCAGATGAGGACATTGCAGAAGTTTTTCATAACTACTACAAACTCCTCTATACTGATGACACTCATCCTACTGACGATGACCTCTCCCATTTTTTCAGAGATCTCCCTCCGCCCCCATCTCTCCCTACAGAGTTCCTTCAATTAGAAACTGATATTACACCTCAGGAAATCCTTAAGGCAATTACTTCTCTAAAAAAATCGAAAGCCCCTGGCCCAGATGGTCTCCCTATTGAATTTTACTCCGCCTTTCATTCTATTTTTATTCCCCATCTTTTACAACTTTTCAACTCCTTTATTGTTAACGCTAAGGCTTCTGGCTCCTTTTTGGACGCCCTGATAATCATAATCCCCAAGCCTGACAAAGATCATTCTCTATGTAAAAATTTTCGCCCCATTTCCCTGATTAACTACGATTGCAAGATCTTTGCCAAAATTCTAGCTGCCCGTCTCGAATCCCTTATCCCTCATTTAATTAGCACGGATCAAGTCGGTTTTGTGAAGGGTAGACTTGCTGCTGATAATGCCCGTGTTTTTGCCAATGTTATTTCACACAGTAAACACTTTAAGGCCCCCCTAGCAGCCCTATCTTTGGATGCTGAGAAAGCTTTCGATCGTATTAATTGGAATTTTATGTTTCAATCATTACAATGATTTGGTTTTGGCCCCTCTTTTATTTCTTTAGTTAAACTCCTGTACTCAGCCCCGCGTGCCAGCGTTTTTGTCAATAATCAATCTTCAAAATTTTTCCCCTTATCTAGAGGAACAAGACAAGGATGCCCTCTTTCCCCTTTATTATTTATTCTTTGCCTTGAACCCTTCCTGATTAGAATCCGCTCAAACCCCCTAATTAATGGGTTCCAATTGTCATCGATTGAAACGAAAATTTCGGCCTATGCTGATGACATCCTGGTTTATATGGCCAATCCTGTCTCTTCCCTCCCTCCCTTTTTGGAAGAAGTCCGCTTGTACTCCTCTGTCTCTGGCTAAAAACGTAATCTCTCCAAAACGGAGGTTTTACCCTTAAATTCAACTTGTTACCAATATATGTTTGCATCAACTGATTTTGCCTGGTGTCCTTCCAAGATCAAATACTTGGGTATTTGGTTTTCCTCCTCGTTGGGTGAAACCCTTAAATTGACCTTTGCCTACCTTACTCAAAAAATTCAATCCCTCCTTCAATCCTGGTCCCCCCTTTTCCTCTCCTGGTGGGGTCGACTGGATACCATTAAAATGATGATTTCCCCTCATATTTTGTACACTGTTTCAATGCTCCCCATGAAGATCCCTAATTTATATTTTAACAGGCTGAACTCCATTTGCTCCAAATTTTTGTGGAATAATAAAAGACCCCGTATTGCTTTACATAAGCTTATACGCCCTAAATCTGAAGGTGGAGTTCGCTTTCCTGATTTTAAATCATATCACTCTGCCTTTCTAATAAAGCAATCTTTCTCTTTGGCTTTTAATTTCAATGATACCCCTCTGCCCAAATGGATCGCCATTGAACGGTCCTTATTAAAAGATTTTACTTTCCAACAATCTCTTTTTATGTCAAATTGTTCATTCCTGACTAACCACCCTGTACTGAAATATTCACATAGTCTGCTGCACACTGTAGTCTCGAAAGATTTATCCCCCTTACAATGTTTTCTCTCATCAAGTGTGTGGTACAACAAATATCTTAAGTATAAGGGTAAATCTTTTTATTTTAAGTATTGGAAAGAAAAGGACATTGTATTTGTATACCAATTTTTTTCTAATTCATCCATTATTTCATTTCCTGTAATGCAAGCCATGTTTGACCTACCTGTTCATTTTAGCAAAGAATATGACATTATCACTTCCGCTATTATATCTCATTTGTCTACCCTTCCTACTTTTGATTCCCTCCCTTCCCTCACTCCTTCCACTCCTCTATACCCTTTGTTTTCCCAACAAATCCCTAAAGCTGCTTTAGTTTATAAGCTTTTGTTAGCTAATGTTGCGCTTAGACCTAAAACTGTTCCTGAAATTGCCTGGGAAACTGATCTTTCTATCTCGCTATCTGTTGATGATTGGGATCACTTATGGTGCAAATTGTTTAAGACATCGATTTCAGCTCGCCTTACTCAGTCACTTTTTTTTATATATCATAGAGCTCTTATCACCCCTGTTAGCATAACAAAATTCTCTTCCTCGTCCTCCCCCCTCTGTTGGTCCTGCTCCTCCCACCCCGGCACACTCAAACATCTACTGTTTGATTGCGCCTCTGTTCTTGCTTTTTGGAACTCAGTATGGGATTTTTGCATGCGTATTTTTCATTTCTCTGTTCCATTTTCATTGTTACACGTTTTTTTAGGCTCCCAATCTGATACTTTAGACTTACATTCATATAATGCTAAACTATTTGATCTTTTCATTGCAACTGCTTTTAAAGTAATTTTGTCTTGTTGGAAGGATAATACTAAATTGTCTGTTCATACATGGTGGAATTTCATATGTGATGAGCATAGAATTGCAATTGCTTCTTCTTCTTCTGTTTCTTTAAAAATTAAATCCGATCTTACCTGGCTTCCTTTCTCTAACTTCCTATCTTTCCCCTCCTCTTCCTAACCTTTCCTTCTTTTTCTTTTTTTTTTCTCTCTCTTTCTTTTCCTTTTCTTTTCTCCTCCTACTTTCTTCTTCCCCTCTCTTCCTTTTCTCATGTTCTCCGAACCAACTCTTCTTTTCATCGCCTTCTCCTTGTCTTTTCACATTGGTTCTGATTTTTTTTGTATACTGTTATATTATGCTGTAATCTTTCTTAAACAAAAAAAAACTTTCTTAAACTGAAAAAAAAAAACAGACAAAGAGCTAGATCACAATTCATAAGTTCACCGCTATGTACAATGGGTCCACTTGATTTTCCTCTTAAGTCTCATGGCTATTGTCAGGAAGTTTGCTATGTTAAAAATCTCCCAAACATTAGACAGCAGCTGTAGGTACAAAAGGGCGGGTTTAACTTGTCTAAAGCCCTTGTCTTTAATAAGAGGCCTGATGAACCTTTTGCGAATAGGGTGAAGGTGTTCACAAAAGAAGATAAAGTGCATAGTGTCCATGATGGAGAATCCGTCACAAGAACAGATCCCCAAATCTATCTACTTAGTCCAACCCGGGCGTTCTGTGAGAAGTAGATGGAATTTGCTCAGTCTAAATGCAGTGGTTATTATTGTCCTTACTTATCACTCGCAGTGCTTGTTATTGTCCTTACTCATGACTCGCAGTGCTTTTTATTGTCCTTACTCATCACTTGCAGTGCTTGTTGTTGTCCTTACTCATCACCCGCAGTGCTTGTTGTTGTCCTTACTCATCACTCGCAGTGCTTGTTATTGTCCATACTCATCACTCGCAGTGCTTGTTGCCCTTACTCATCTCTCGCAGTGCTTGTTATTGTCCTTACTCATCACTCGCAGTGCTTGTTATTGTCCATACTCATCACTCGCAGTGCTTGTTGTTGTCCTTACTCATCACTCGCAGTGCTTGTTGTTGCCCGTACTCATCACTCGCAGTGCTTGTTGTTGTCCTTACTCATCACTCGCAGTGCTTGTTATTGTCCTCTGTCCTTCTCACTCATCACTCACAGTGCTTATTATTGTCCTTTCATATCATTCGCAGTTCATGTTATTGTCCTTACTCATCACTCGCAGTGCTTGTTATTGTCCTTACTCATCACTCGCAGTGCTTGTTGTTGTCCTTACTCATCACTCGCAGTGCTTGTTGTTGCCCGTACTCATCACTCGCAGTGCTTGTTGTTGTCCTTACTCATCACTCGCAGTGCTTGTTGTTGCCCGTACTCATCACTCGCAGTGCTTGTTGTTGTCCTTACTCATCACTCGCAGTGCTTGTTATTGTCCTCTGTCCTTCTCACTCATCACTCACAGTGCTTATTATTGTCCTTTCATATCATTCGCAGTTCATGTTATTGTCCTTACTCATCACTTGCAGTGCTTGTTATTGTCCTTACTCATCACTCGCAGTGCTTGTTGTTGTCCTTACTCATCACTCGCAGTGCTTGTTGTTGTCCTTACTCATCACTCGCAGTGCTTGGTGTTTTTCTTACTCATCATTCGCAGTGCTTGTTGTTGTCCTTACTCATCACTCGCAGTCCTTGTTATTGTCCTTACTCATCACTTGCAGTGCTTGTTATTGTCCTCTGTCCTTCTCACTCATCACTCGCAGTGGTTATTTTTGTCCTTACTTATCACTCGCAGTGCTTGTTATTTTCCTTACTCATCACTCGCAGTGCTTGTTATTGTCCTTACTCATCACTCGCAGTGCTTGTTGTCTTTACTCATCACTCACAGTGCTTGTTATTGTCCTCTGTCCGTCTCACTCATCACTCACAGTGCTTATTATTGTCCTTACTCATCACTCGCAGTGCTTATTATTGTCCTTTCATATCATTCGCAGTTCATGTTATTGTCCTTACTCATCACTCGCAGTGCTTATTGTTGTCCTTCCTCATCACTCGCAGTGCTTGTTGTTGTCCTTACTCCTCACTCGCAGTGCTTGTTGTTGTTCTTTCTCATCACTCGCAGTGCTTGTTGTTGTCCTTACTCATCACTCGCAGTGCTTGGTGTTTTTCTTACTCATCATTCGCAGTGCTTGTTGTTGTCCTTACTCATCACTCGCAGTGCTTGTTATTGTCCTTACTCTTCACTTGCAGTGCTTGTTATTGTCCTCTGTCTTTCTCATTCATCACTCGCAGTGGTTATTATTTTCCTTACTTACCACTCGCAGTGCTTGTTATTTTCCTTTCTCATCAATCGCAGTGCTTGTTATTGTCCTTACTCATCACTCGCAGTGCTTGTTGTATTTACTCATCACTCGCAGTGCTTGTTATTGTCCTCTGTCCGTCTCACTCATCACTCACAGTGCTTATTATTGTCCTGACTTATCACTCACAGTGCTTATTATTGTCCTTTCATATCATTCGCAGTTCATGTTATTGTCCTTACTCATCACTCGCAGTGCTTATTATTGTCCTTCCTCATCACTCGCAGTGCTTGTTGTTGTCCTTACTCCTCACTCGCAGTGCTTGTTGTTGTCCTTACTCCTCACTCGCAGTGCTTGTTGTTGTTCTTACTCATCCCTCGCAGTGCTTGTTGTTGTTCTTACTCATCACTCGCAGTGCTTGTTGTTGTCCTTACTCCTCACTCGCAGTGCTTGTTGTTGTCCTTACTCATCACTCGCAGTGCTTGTTGTTGTTCTTACTCATCACTCGCAGTGCTTGTTGTTGTCCTTTCTCCTCACTCGCAGTGCTTGTTGTTGTCGTACTCATGACTCGCAGTGCTTGTTGTTGTCCTTACTCCTCACTCGTAGTGCTTGTTGTTGTTCTTACTCCTCACTCGCAGTGCTTGTTGTTGTTCTTACTCCTCACTCGCAGTGCTTGTTGTTGTCCTTACTCATCACTCGCAGTGCTTGTTGTTGTTCTTACTCATCACTCGCAGTGCTTTTTGTTGTCCTTACTCCTCACTCGCAGTGCTTGTTGTTGTCCTTACTCATCACTCGCAGTGCTTGTTGTTGTCCTTACTCATCACTCTCAGTGCTTGTTGTTGTCCTTACTCCGCAGTGCTTGTTGTTGTCCTTACTCATCACTCGCAGTGCTTATTATTGTCCTCTGTCCTTCTCACTAATCACTCGCTGTGCTTATTATTGTCCTCTATCCTTTATTATTGTCTTCTGTCCTTCTCACTCATCACTCGCAGTGCTTATTATTGTCCTCTATTCTTTTCACTCATCACTCGCAGCGCTTATTATTGTCCTCTATCCTTCTCACTCATCAATGGCAGTGCTTATTATTGTCCTCTGTCCTTCTCACTGATCACTCGTAGGGCTTATTATTGTTCTCTATCCTTCTCACTCATCACTCGCAGTGCTTATTATTGTCCTCTATCCTTTTCACTCATCACTCGCAGTACTTATTATTGTCCTCTATCCTTCTCACTCATCAATGGCAGTGCTTATTATTGTCCTCTGTCCTTCTCACTGATCACTCGTAGGGCTTATTATTGTCCTCTGTCCTTCTCACTCATCACTCGCAGTGCTTATTATTGTCCTTACTCATCACTAGCAGTGCTTGTTATCGTCCTCTGTCCTTTTCACTCATTACTCGCAGTGATTATTATTGTCCTTACTCATCACTCGCAGTGCTTGTTATTGCCCTCTGTCCTTCTCACTCATCACTCGCAGTGCTAATTATTGTCCTAGCTCATCACTCGCAGTGCTTGTTATTGTCCTCTGTCCTTCTCACTCATCACTCGCAGTGATTATTATTGTCCTCTGTCCTTCTCACTAATCACTCGCAGTGCTTATTATTGTCCTCTATCCTTTGTTATTGTCTTCTGTCCTTCTCACTCATCACTCGCAGTGCTTATTATTGTCCTCTATTCTTTTCACTCATCACTCGCAGTGCTTATTATTGTCCTCTATCCTTCTCACTCATCAATGGCAGTTCTTATTATTGTCCTCTGTCCTTCTCACTGATCACTCGTAGGGCTCATTATTGTCCTCTGTCCTTCTCACTCATCACTCGCAGTGCTTATTATTGTCCTTACCCATCACTCGCAGTGCTTATTATTGTCCTTCTCACTCATCACTTGCAGTGCTTATTATTGTCCTTACTCATCACTCGCAGTTCTTATTGTCCTCTGTCCTTCTCACTCATCACTTGCAGTGCTTATTATTGTCCTCTGTCCTTCTCACTCATCACTGTCCTTACTTATCACTCGCCGTGCTTATTATTGTCCTTACTCATCACTCGCAGTGCTTGTTATTGTCCTTACTCATCACTGGCAGTGCTTGTTGTTGTCCTTACTCATCACTCGCAGTGCTTGATGTTGTCCTTACTCATCACTCGCAGTGCTTGTTATTGTCCTCTGTCCATCTCACTCATCACTCGCAGTGGTTATTTTTTTTCAGTCAAAAGTACTTTATTCGGTTCATAACAGAAACCATAAAAGTATACTACACATCAAAGTCAAGACCACAATAAAAAAGAATGAAAAAGTGGTACAAATATATAGTCCATACAATACATTATTCTGTTTAAAAGCATACACTAACGAGATAGATAAGGGATTTTATTACATCTGCAAATATCATATAAAAAGACTGGTTAAAAGGCGAGAAACAGTTACTTTAAAAAACAGACAAAGAGCTAGATCACAATTCATAAGTTCACTGCTATGTACAATAGGTCCACTTAATTTTCCTCTTAAGTCTCATGGCTATTGTCAGGAAGTTTGCTATGTTAAAAATCTCCCAAACATTAGACAGCAGCTGTAGGTACAAAAGGGCGGGTTTAACTTGTCTAAAGCCCTTGTCTTTAATAAGAGGCCTGATGAACCTTTTGCGAATAGGGTGAAGGTGTTCACAAAAGAAGATAAAGTGCATAGTGTCCATGATGGAGAATCCGTCACAAGAACAGATCCCCAAATCTATCTACTTAGTCCAACCCGGGCGTTCTGTGAGAAGTAGATGGAATTTGTTCAGTCTAAACGCAGTGGTTATTATTGTCCTTACTTATCACTCGCAGTGCTTGTTATTGTTCTTACTCATCACTCGCAGTGCTTTTTATTGTCCTTACTCATCACTCGCAGTGCTTGTTGTTGTCCTTACTCATCACCCGCAGTGCTTGTTGTTGTCCTTACTCATCACTCGCAGTGCTTGTTATTGTCCATACTCATCACTCGCAGTGCTTGTTGTCCTTACTCATCACTCGCAGTGCTTGTTATTGTCCTTACTCATCACTCCCAGTGCTTGTTATTGTCCATACTCATCACTCGCAGTGCTTATTGTTGTCCTTCCTCATCACTCGCAGTGCTTGTTGTTGTCCTTACTCCTCACTCGCAGTGCTTGTTGTTGTCCTTACTCCTCACTCGCAGTGCTTGTTGTTGTCCTTACTCACCACTCGCAGTGCTTGTTGTTGCCCGTACTCATCACTCGCAGTGCTTGTTGTTGTCCTTACTCATCACTCGCAGTGCTTGTTGTTGCCCGTACTCATCACTCGCAGTGCTTGTTGTTGTCCTTACTCATCACTTGCAGTGCTTGTTATTGTCCTCTGTCCTTCTCACTCATCACTCGCAGTGGTTATTTTTGTCCTTACTTATCACTCGCAGTGCTTGTTATTTTCCTTACTCATCACTCGCAGTGCTTGTTATTGTCCTTACTCATCACTCGCAGTGCTTGTTGTCTTTACTTATCACTCACAGTGCTTGTTATTGTCCTCTGTCCGTCTCACTCATCACTCACAGTGCTTATTATTGTCCTTACTTATCACTCGCAGTGCTTATTATTGTCCTTTCATATCATTCGCAGTTCATGTTATTGTCCTTACTCATCACTCGCAGTGCTTATTGTTGTCCTTCCTCATCACTCGCAGTGCTTGTTGTTATCCTTACTCCTCACTCGCTGTGCTTGTTGTTGTTCTTTCTCATCACTCGCAGTGCTTGTTGTTGTCCTTACTCATCACTCGCAGTGCTTGGTGTTTTTCTTACTCATCATTCGCAGTGCTTGTTGTTGTCCTTACTTATCACTCGCAGTGCTTGTTATTGTCCTTACTCTTCACTTGCAGTGCTTGTTATTGTCCTCTGTCCTTCTCATTGATCACTCGCAGTGGTTATTATTGTCCTTACTTATCACTCGCAGTGCTTGTTATTTTCCTTTCTCATCAATCGCAGTGCTTGTTATTGTCCTTACTCATCACTCGCAGTGCTTGTTGTCTTTACTCATCACTCGCAGTGCTTGTTATTGTCCTCTGTCCGTCTCACTCATCACTCACAGTGCTTATTATTGTCCTTACTTATCACTCACAGTGCTTATTATTGTCCTTTCATATCATTCGCAGTTCATGTTATTGTCCTTACTCATCACTCGCAGTGCTTATTGTTGTCCTTCCTCATCACTCGCAGTGCTTGTTGTTGTCCTTACTCCTCACTCGCAGTGCTTGTTGTTGTCCTTACTCCTCACTCGCAGTGCTTGTTGTTGTTCTTACTCATCACTCGCAGTGCTTGTTGTTGTTCTTACTCATAACTCGCAGTGCTTGTTGTTGTCCTTACTCCTCACTCGCAGTGCTTGTTGTTGTCCTTACTCATCACTCGCAGTGCTTCTTGTTGTTCTTACTCATCACTCGCAGTGCTTGTTGTTAAGCTTTCTCCTCACTCGCAGTGCTTGTTGTTGTCTTACTCATCACTCGCAGTGCTTGTTGTTGTCCTTACTCCTCACTCGCAGTGCTTGTTGTTGTTCTTACTCCTCACTCGCAGTGCTTGTTGTTGTTCTTACTCCTCACTCGCAGTGCTTGTTGTTGTCCTTACTCATCACTCGCAGTGCTTGTTGTTGTTCTTACTCATCACTCGCAGTGCTTTTTGTTGTCCTTACTCCTCACTCGCAGTGCTTGTTGTTGTCCTTACTCATCACTCGCAGTGCTTGTTGTTGTCCTTACTCATCACTCTCAGTGCTTGTTGTTGTCCTTACTCCGCAGTGCTTGTTGTTGTCCTTACTCATCACTCGCAGTGCTTATTATTGTCCTCTGTCCTTCTCACTAATCAATCGCAGTGCTTATTATTGTCCTCTATCCTTTATTATTGTCTTCTGTCCTTCTCACTCATCACTCGCAGTGCTTATTATTGTCCTCTATTCTTTTCACTCATCACTCGCAGTGCTTATTATTGTCCTCTATCCTTCTCACTCATCAATGGCAGTGCTTATTATTGTCCTCTGTCCTTCTCACTGATCACTCGTAGGGCTTATTATTGTTCTCTGTCCTTCTCACTCATCACTCGCAGTGCTTATTATTGTCCTCTATCCTTTTCACTCATCACTCGCAGTACTTATTATTGTCCTCTATCCTTCTCACTCATCAATGTCAGTGCTTATTATTGTCCTCTGTCCTTCTCACTGATCACTCGTAGGGCTTATTATTGTCCTCTGTCCTTCTCACTCATCACTCGCAGTGCTTATTATTGTCCTTACTCATCACTCGCAGTGCTTGTTATCGTCCTCTGTCCTTCTCACTCATTACTCGCAGTGATTATTATTGTCCTTACTCATCACTCGCATTGCTTGTTATTGCCCTCTGTCCTTCTCACTCATCACTCGCAGTGCTAATTATTGTCCTTGCTCATCACTCGCAGTGCTTGTTATTGTCCTCTGTCCTTCTCACTCATCACTCGCAGTGCTTATTATTGTCCTTCCTCTGTCCTTCTCACTAATCACTCGCAGTGCTTATTATTGTCCTCTATCCTTTGTTATTGTCTTCTGTCCTTCTCACTCATCACTCGCAGTACTTATTATTGTCCTCTATCCTTCTCACTCATCAATGGCAGTGCTCATTATTGTCCTCTGTCCTTCTCACTGATCACTCGTAGGGCTTATTATTGTCCTCTGTCCTTCTCACTCATCACTCGCAGTGCTTATTATTGTCCTTACTCATCACTAGCAGTGCTTGTTATCGTCCTCTGTCCTTTTCACTCATTACTCGCAGTGATTATTATTGTCCTTACTCATCACTCGCAGTGCTTGTTATTGCCCTCTGTCCTTCTCACTCATCACTCGCAGTGCTAATTATTGTCCTAGCTCATCACTCGCAGTGCTTGTTATTGTCCTCTGTCCTTCTCACTCATCACTCGCAGTGATTATTATTGTCCTCTGTCCTTCTCACTAATCACTCGCAGTGCTTATTATTGTCCTCTATCCTTTGTTATTGTCTTCTGTCCTTCTCACTCATCACTCGCAGTGCTTATTATTGTCCTCTATTCTTTTCACTCATCACTCGCAGTGCTTATTATTGTCCTCTATCCTTCTCACTCATCAATGGCAGTTCTTATTATTGTCCTCTGTCCTTCTCACTGATCACTCGTAGGGCTCATTATTGTCCTCTGTCCTTCTCACTCATCACTCGCAGTGCTTATTATTGTCCTTACCCATCACTCGCAGTGCTTATTATTGTCCTTCTCACTCATCACTTGCAGTGCTTATTATTGTCCTTACTCATCACTCGCAGTTCTTATTGTCCTCTGTCCTTCTCACTCATCACTTGCAGTGCTTATTATTGTCCTCTGTCCTTCTCACTCATCACTGTCCTTACTTATCACTCGCCGTGCTTATTATTGTCCTTACTCATCACTCGCAGTGCTTGTTATTGTCCTTACTCATCACTGGCAGTGCTTGTTGTTGTCCTTACTCATCACTCGCAGTGCTTGATGTTGTCCTTACTCATCACTCGCAGTGCTTGTTATTGTCCTCTGTCCATCTCACTCATCACTCGCAGTGGTTATTTTTTTTCAGTCAAAAGTACTTTATTCGGTTCATAACAGAAACCATAAAAGTATACTACACATCAAAGTCAAGACCACAATAAAAAAGAATGAAAAAGTGGTACAAATATATAGTCCATACAATACATTATTCTGTTTAAAAGCATACACTAACGAGATAGATAAGGGATTTTATTACATCTGCAAATATCATATAAAAAGACTGGTTAAAAGGCGAGAAACAGTTACTTTAAAAAACAGACAAAGAGCTAGATCACAATTCATAAGTTCACTGCTATGTACAATAGGTCCACTTAATTTTCCTCTTAAGTCTCATGGCTATTGTCAGGAAGTTTGCTATGTTAAAAATCTCCCAAACATTAGACAGCAGCTGTAGGTACAAAAGGGCGGGTTTAACTTGTCTAAAGCCCTTGTCTTTAATAAGAGGCCTGATGAACCTTTTGCGAATAGGGTGAAGGTGTTCACAAAAGAAGATAAAGTGCATAGTGTCCATGATGGAGAATCCGTCACAAGAACAGATCCCCAAATCTATCTACTTAGTCCAACCCGGGCGTTCTGTGAGAAGTAGATGGAATTTGTTCAGTCTAAACGCAGTGGTTATTATTGTCCTTACTTATCACTCGCAGTGCTTGTTATTGTTCTTACTCATCACTCGCAGTGCTTTTTATTGTCCTTACTCATCACTCGCAGTGCTTGTTGTTGTCCTTACTCATCACCCGCAGTGCTTGTTGTTGTCCTTACTCATCACTCGCAGTGCTTGTTATTGTCCATACTCATCACTCGCAGTGCTTGTTGTCCTTACTCATCACTCGCAGTGCTTGTTATTGTCCTTACTCATCACTCCCAGTGCTTGTTATTGTCCATACTCATCACTCGCAGTGCTTATTGTTGTCCTTCCTCATCACTCGCAGTGCTTGTTGTTGTCCTTACTCCTCACTCGCAGTGCTTGTTGTTGTCCTTACTCCTCACTCGCAGTGCTTGTTGTTGTCCTTACTCACCACTCGCAGTGCTTGTTGTTGCCTGTACTCATCACTCGCAGTGCTTGTTGTTGTCCTTACTCATCACTCGCAGTGCTTGTTGTTGCCCGTACTCATCACTCGCAGTGCTTGTTGTTGTCCTTACTCATCACTTGCAGTGCTTGTTATTGTCCTCTGTCCTTCTCACTCATCACTCGCAGTGGTTATTTTTGTCCTTACTTATCACTCGCAGTGCTTGTTATTTTCCTTACTCATCACTCGCAGTGCTTGTTATTGTCCTTACTCATCACTCGCAGTGCTTGTTGTCTTTACTTATCACTCACAGTGCTTGTTATTGTCCTCTGTCCGTCTCACTCATCACTCACAGTGCTTATTATTGTCCTTACTTATCACTCGCAGTGCTTATTATTGTCCTTTCATATCATTCGCAGTTCATGTTATTGTCCTTACTCATCACTCGCAGTGCTTATTGTTGTCCTTCCTCATCACTCGCAGTGCTTGTTGTTATCCTTACTCCTCACTCGCTGTGCTTGTTGTTGTTCTTTCTCATCACTCGCAGTGCTTGTTGTTGTCCTTACTCATCACTCGCAGTGCTTGGTGTTTTTCTTACTCATCATTCGCAGTGCTTGTTGTTGTCCTTACTTATCACTCGCAGTGCTTGTTATTGTCCTTACTCTTCACTTGCAGTGCTTGTTATTGTCCTCTGTCCTTCTCATTGATCACTCGCAGTGGTTATTATTGTCCTTACTTATCACTCGCAGTGCTTGTTATTTTCCTTTCTCATCAATCGCAGTGCTTGTTATTGTCCTTACTCATCACTCGCAGTGCTTGTTGTCTTTACTCATCACTCGCAGTGCTTGTTATTGTCCTCTGTCCGTCTCACTCATCACTCACAGTGCTTATTATTGTCCTTACTTATCACTCACAGTGCTTATTATTGTCCTTTCATATCATTCGCAGTTCATGTTATTGTCCTTACTCATCACTCGCAGTGCTTATTGTTGTCCTTCCTCATCACTCGCAGTGCTTGTTGTTGTCCTTACTCCTCACTCGCAGTGCTTGTTGTTGTCCTTACTCCTCACTCGCAGTGCTTGTTGTTGTTCTTACTCATCACTCGCAGTGCTTGTTGTTGTTCTTACTCATAACTCGCAGTGCTTGTTGTTGTCCTTACTCCTCACTCGCAGTGCTTGTTGTTGTCCTTACTCATCACTCGCAGTGCTTCTTGTTGTTCTTACTCATCACTCGCAGTGCTTGTTGTTAAGCTTTCTCCTCACTCGCAGTGCTTGTTGTTGTCTTACTCATCACTCGCAGTGCTTGTTGTTGTCCTTACTCCTCACTCGCAGTGCTTGTTGTTGTTCTTACTCCTCACTCGCAGTGCTTGTTGTTGTTCTTACTCCTCACTCGCAGTGCTTGTTGTTGTCCTTACTCATCACTCGCAGTGCTTGTTGTTGTTCTTACTCATCACTCGCAGTGCTTTTTGTTGTCCTTACTCCTCACTCGCAGTGCTTGTTGTTGTCCTTACTCATCACTCGCAGTGCTTGTTGTTGTCCTTACTCATCACTCTCAGTGCTTGTTGTTGTCCTTACTCCGCAGTGCTTGTTGTTGTCCTTACTCATCACTCGCAGTGCTTATTATTGTCCTCTGTCCTTCTCACTAATCAATCGCAGTGCTTATTATTGTCCTCTATCCTTTATTATTGTCTTCTGTCCTTCTCACTCATCACTCGCAGTGCTTATTATTGTCCTCTATTCTTTTCACTCATCACTCGCAGTGCTTATTATTGTCCTCTATCCTTCTCACTCATCAATGGCAGTGCTTATTATTGTCCTCTGTCCTTCTCACTGATCACTCGTAGGGCTTATTATTGTTCTCTGTCCTTCTCACTCATCACTCGCAGTGCTTATTATTGTCCTCTATCCTTTTCACTCATCACTCGCAGTACTTATTATTGTCCTCTATCCTTCTCACTCATCAATGTCAGTGCTTATTATTGTCCTCTGTCCTTCTCACTGATCACTCGTAGGGCTTATTATTGTCCTCTGTCCTTCTCACTCATCACTCGCAGTGCTTATTATTGTCCTTACTCATCACTCGCAGTGCTTGTTATCGTCCTCTGTCCTTCTCACTCATTACTCGCAGTGATTATTATTGTCCTTACTCATCACTCGCATTGCTTGTTATTGCCCTCTGTCCTTCTCACTCATCACTCGCAGTGCTAATTATTGTCCTTGCTCATCACTCGCAGTGCTTGTTATTGTCCTCTGTCCTTCTCACTCATCACTCGCAGTGCTTATTATTGTCCTTCCTCTGTCCTTCTCACTAATCACTCGCAGTGCTTATTATTGTCCTCTATCCTTTGTTATTGTCTTCTGTCCTTCTCACTCATCACTCGCAGTGCTTATTATTGTCCTCTATCCTTTTCACTCATCACTCGCAGTGCTTATTATTGTCCTCTATCCTTCTCACTCATCAATGGCAGTTCTTATTATTGTCCTCTGTCCTTCTCACTGATCACTCGTAGGGCTTATTATTGTCCTCTGTCCTTCTCACTCATCACTCGCAGTGCTTATTATTGTCCTTACCCATCACTCGCAGTGCTTATTATTGTCCTTCTCACTCATCACTTGCAGTGCTTATTATTGTCCTTACTCATCACTCGCAGTTCTTATTGTCCTCTGTCCTTCTCACTCATCACTCGCAGTGCTTGTTATTGCCCTCTGTCCTTCTCACTCATCACTCGCAGTGCTAATTATTGTCCTAGCTCATCACTCGCAGTGCTTGTTATTGTCCTCTGTCCTTCTCACTCATCACTCGCAGTGATTATTATTGTCCTCTGTCCTTCTCACTAATCACTCGCAGTGCTTATTATTGTCCTCTATCCTTTGTTATTGTCTTCTGTCCTTCTCACTCATCACTCGCAGTGCTTATTATTGTCCTCTATTCTTTTCACTCATCACTCGCAGTGCTTATTATTGTCCTCTATCCTTCTCACTCATCAATGGCAGTTCTTATTATTGTCCTCTGTCCTTCTCACTGATCACTCGTAGGGCTCATTATTGTCCTCTGTCCTTCTCACTCATCACTCGCAGTGCTTATTATTGTCCTTACCCATCACTCGCAGTGCTTATTATTGTCCTTCTCACTCATCACTTGCAGTGCTTATTATTGTCCTTACTCATCACTCGCAGTTCTTATTGTCCTCTGTCCTTCTCACTCATCACTTGCAGTGCTTATTATTGTCCTCTGTCCTTCTCACTCATCACTGTCCTTACTTATCACTCGCCGTGCTTATTATTGTCCTTACTCATCACTCGCAGTGCTTGTTATTGTCCTTACTCATCACTGGCAGTGCTTGTTGTTGTCCTTACTCATCACTCGCAGTGCTTGATGTTGTCCTTACTCATCACTCGCAGTGCTTGTTATTGTCCTCTGTCCATCTCACTCATCACTCGCAGTGGTTATTTTTTTTCAGTCAAAAGTACTTTATTCGGTTCATAACAGAAACCATAAAAGTATACTACACATCAAAGTCAAGACCACAATAAAAAAGAATGAAAAAGTGGTACAAATATATAGTCCATACAATACATTATTCTGTTTAAAAGCATACACTAACGAGATAGATAAGGGATTTTATTACATCTGCAAATATCATATAAAAAGACTGGTTAAAAGGCGAGAAACAGTTACTTTAAAAAACAGACAAAGAGCTAGATCACAATTCATAAGTTCACTGCTATGTACAATAGGTCCACTTAATTTTCCTCTTAAGTCTCATGGCTATTGTCAGGAAGTTTGCTATGTTAAAAATCTCCCAAACATTAGACAGCAGCTGTAGGTACAAAAGGGCGGGTTTAACTTGTCTAAAGCCCTTGTCTTTAATAAGAGGCCTGATGAACCTTTTGCGAATAGGGTGAAGGTGTTCACAAAAGAAGATAAAGTGCATAGTGTCCATGATGGAGAATCCGTCACAAGAACAGATCCCCAAATCTATCTACTTAGTCCAACCCGGGCGTTCTGTGAGAAGTAGATGGAATTTGTTCAGTCTAAACGCAGTGGTTATTATTGTCCTTACTTATCACTCGCAGTGCTTGTTATTGTTCTTACTCATCACTCGCAGTGCTTTTTATTGTCCTTACTCATCACTCGCAGTGCTTGTTGTTGTCCTTACTCATCACCCGCAGTGCTTGTTGTTGTCCTTACTCATCACTCGCAGTGCTTGTTATTGTCCATACTCATCACTCGCAGTGCTTGTTGTCCTTACTCATCACTCGCAGTGCTTGTTATTGTCCTTACTCATCACTCCCAGTGCTTGTTATTGTCCATACTCATCACTCGCAGTGCTTATTGTTGTCCTTCCTCATCACTCGCAGTGCTTGTTGTTGTCCTTACTCCTCACTCGCAGTGCTTGTTGTTGTCCTTACTCCTCACTCGCAGTGCTTGTTGTTGTCCTTACTCACCACTCGCAGTGCTTGTTGTTGCCTGTACTCATCACTCGCAGTGCTTGTTGTTGTCCTTACTCATCACTCGCAGTGCTTGTTGTTGCCCGTACTCATCACTCGCAGTGCTTGTTGTTGTCCTTACTCATCACTTGCAGTGCTTGTTATTGTCCTCTGTCCTTCTCACTCATCACTCGCAGTGGTTATTTTTGTCCTTACTTATCACTCGCAGTGCTTGTTATTTTCCTTACTCATCACTCGCAGTGCTTGTTATTGTCCTTACTCATCACTCGCAGTGCTTGTTGTCTTTACTTATCACTCACAGTGCTTGTTATTGTCCTCTGTCCGTCTCACTCATCACTCACAGTGCTTATTATTGTCCTTACTTATCACTCGCAGTGCTTATTATTGTCCTTTCATATCATTCGCAGTTCATGTTATTGTCCTTACTCATCACTCGCAGTGCTTATTGTTGTCCTTCCTCATCACTCGCAGTGCTTGTTGTTATCCTTACTCCTCACTCGCTGTGCTTGTTGTTGTTCTTTCTCATCACTCGCAGTGCTTGTTGTTGTCCTTACTCATCACTCGCAGTGCTTGGTGTTTTTCTTACTCATCATTCGCAGTGCTTGTTGTTGTCCTTACTTATCACTCGCAGTGCTTGTTATTGTCCTTACTCTTCACTTGCAGTGCTTGTTATTGTCCTCTGTCCTTCTCATTGATCACTCGCAGTGGTTATTATTGTCCTTACTTATCACTCGCAGTGCTTGTTATTTTCCTTTCTCATCAATCGCAGTGCTTGTTATTGTCCTTACTCATCACTCGCAGTGCTTGTTGTCTTTACTCATCACTCGCAGTGCTTGTTATTGTCCTCTGTCCGTCTCACTCATCACTCACAGTGCTTATTATTGTCCTTACTTATCACTCACAGTGCTTATTATTGTCCTTTCATATCATTCGCAGTTCATGTTATTGTCCTTACTCATCACTCGCAGTGCTTATTGTTGTCCTTCCTCATCACTCGCAGTGCTTGTTGTTGTCCTTACTCCTCACTCGCAGTGCTTGTTGTTGTCCTTACTCCTCACTCGCAGTGCTTGTTGTTGTTCTTACTCATCACTCGCAGTGCTTGTTGTTGTTCTTACTCATAACTCGCAGTGCTTGTTGTTGTCCTTACTCCTCACTCGCAGTGCTTGTTGTTGTCCTTACTCATCACTCGCAGTGCTTCTTGTTGTTCTTACTCATCACTCGCAGTGCTTGTTGTTAAGCTTTCTCCTCACTCGCAGTGCTTGTTGTTGTCTTACTCATCACTCGCAGTGCTTGTTGTTGTCCTTACTCCTCACTCGCAGTGCTTGTTGTTGTTCTTACTCCTCACTCGCAGTGCTTGTTGTTGTTCTTACTCCTCACTCGCAGTGCTTGTTGTTGTCCTTACTCATCACTCGCAGTGCTTGTTGTTGTTCTTACTCATCACTCGCAGTGCTTTTTGTTGTCCTTACTCCTCACTCGCAGTGCTTGTTGTTGTCCTTACTCATCACTCGCAGTGCTTGTTGTTGTCCTTACTCATCACTCTCAGTGCTTGTTGTTGTCCTTACTCCGCAGTGCTTGTTGTTGTCCTTACTCATCACTCGCAGTGCTTATTATTGTCCTCTGTCCTTCTCACTAATCAATCGCAGTGCTTATTATTGTCCTCTATCCTTTATTATTGTCTTCTGTCCTTCTCACTCATCACTCGCAGTGCTTATTATTGTCCTCTATTCTTTTCACTCATCACTCGCAGTGCTTATTATTGTCCTCTATCCTTCTCACTCATCAATGGCAGTGCTTATTATTGTCCTCTGTCCTTCTCACTGATCACTCGTAGGGCTTATTATTGTTCTCTGTCCTTCTCACTCATCACTCGCAGTGCTTATTATTGTCCTCTATCCTTTTCACTCATCACTCGCAGTACTTATTATTGTCCTCTATCCTTCTCACTCATCAATGTCAGTGCTTATTATTGTCCTCTGTCCTTCTCACTGATCACTCGTAGGGCTTATTATTGTCCTCTGTCCTTCTCACTCATCACTCGCAGTGCTTATTATTGTCCTTACTCATCACTCGCAGTGCTTGTTATCGTCCTCTGTCCTTCTCACTCATTACTCGCAGTGATTATTATTGTCCTTACTCATCACTCGCATTGCTTGTTATTGCCCTCTGTCCTTCTCACTCATCACTCGCAGTGCTAATTATTGTCCTTGCTCATCACTCGCAGTGCTTGTTATTGTCCTCTGTCCTTCTCACTCATCACTCGCAGTGCTTATTATTGTCCTTCCTCTGTCCTTCTCACTAATCACTCGCAGTGCTTATTATTGTCCTCTATCCTTTGTTATTGTCTTCTGTCCTTCTCACTCATCACTCGCAGTGCTTATTATTGTCCTCTATCCTTTTCACTCATCACTCGCAGTGCTTATTATTGTCCTCTATCCTTCTCACTCATCAATGGCAGTTCTTATTATTGTCCTCTGTCCTTCTCACTGATCACTCGTAGGGCTTATTATTGTCCTCTGTCCTTCTCACTCATCACTCGCAGTGCTTATTATTGTCCTTACCCATCACTCGCAGTGCTTATTATTGTCCTTCTCACTCATCACTTGCAGTGCTTATTATTGTCCTTACTCATCACTCGCAGTTCTTATTGTCCTCTGTCCTTCTCACTCATCACTTGCAGTGCTTATTATTGTCCTCTGTCCTTCTCACTCATCACTGTCCTTACTTATCACTCGCAGTGCTTATTATTGTCCTTACTCATCACTCGCAGTGCTTGTTATTGTCCTTACTCATCACTGGCAGTGCTTGTTGTTGTCCTTACTCATCACTCGCAGTGCTTGTTGTTGTCCTTACTCATCACTCGCAGTGCTTGTTATTGTCCTCTGTCCTTCTCACTCATCACTCGCAGTGGTTATTTTTTTTCAGTCAAAAGTACTTTATTCGGTTCATAACAGAAACCATAAAAGTATACTACACATCAAAGTCAAGACCACAATAAAAAAGAATGAAAAAGTGGTACAAATATATAGTCCATACAATACATTATTCTGTTTAAAAGCATACACTAACGAGGTAGATAAGGGATTTTATTACATCTGCAAATATCATATAAAAAGACTGGTTAAAAGGCGAGAAACAGTTACTTTAAAAAACAGACAAAGAGCTAGATCACAATTCATAAGTTCACTGCTATGTACAATGGGTCCACTTAATTTTCCTCTTAAGTCTCATGGCTATTGTCAGGAAGTTTGCTATGTTAAAAATCTCCCAAACATTAGACAGCAGCTGTAGGTACAAAAGGGCGGGTTTAACTTGTCTAAAGCCCTTGTCTTTAATAAGAGGCCTGATGAACCTTTTGCGAATAGGGTGAAGGTGTTCACAAAAGAAGATAAAGTGCATAGTGTCCATGATGGAGAATCCGTCACAAGAACAGATCCCCAAATCTATCTACTTAGTCCAACCCGGGCGTTCTGTGAGAAGTAGATGGAATTTGTTCAGTCTAAACACAGTGGTTATTATTGTCCTTACTTATCACTCGCAGTGCTTGTTATTGTCCTTACTCATCACTCGCAGTGCTTTTTATTGTCCTTACTCATCACTCGCAGTGCTTGTTGTTGTCCTTACTCATCACCCGCAGTGCTTGTTGTTGTCCTTACTCATCACTCGCAGTGCTTGTTATTGTCCATACTCATCACTCGCAGTGCTTGTTGTCCTTACTCATCACTCGCAGTGCTTGTTATTGTCCTTACTCATCACTCGCAGTGCTTGTTATTGTCCATACTCATCACTCGCAGTGCTTGTTGTCCTTACTCATCACTCGCAGTGCTTGTTATTGTCCTTACTCATCACTCGCAGTGCTTGTTGTTGTCCTTACTCATCACTCGCAGTGCTTGTTGTTGCCCGTACTCGTCACTCGCAGTGCTTGTTGTTGTCCTTACTCATCACTCGCAGTGCTTGTTGTTGCCCGTACTCATCACTCGCAGTGCTTGTTGTTGTCCTTACTCAGCACTCGCAGTGCTTGTTATTGTCCTCTGTCCTTCTCACTCATCACTCACAGTGCTTATTATTGTCCTTACTTATCACTCGCAGTGCTTATTATTGTCCTTTCATATCATTCGCAGTTCATGTTATTGTCCTTACTCATCACTCGCAGTGCTTGTTGTTGTCCTTACTCATCACTCGCAGTGCTTGTTGTTGCCCGTACTCGTCACTCGCAGTGCTTGTTGTTGTCCTTACTCATCACTCGCAGTGCTTGTTGTTGCCCATACTCATCACTCGCAGTGCTTGTTGTTGTCCTTACTCAGCACTCGCAGTGCTTGTTATTGTCCTCTGTCCTTCTCACTCATCACTCACAGTGCTTATTATTGTCCTTACTTATCACTCGCAGTGCTTATTATTGTCCTTTCATATCATTTGCAGTTCATGTTATTGTCCTTACTCATTACTTGCAGTGCTTGTTATTGTCCTTACTCATCACTCGCAGTGCTTGTTGTTGTCCTTACTCATCACTCGCAGTGCTTGTTGTTGTCCTTACTCATCACTCGCAGTGCTTGGTGTTTTTCTTACTCATCATTCGCAGTGCTTGTTGTTGTCCTTACTCATCACTCGCAGTGCTTGTTATTGTCCTTACTCATCACTTGCAGTGCTTGTTATTGTCCTCTGTCCTTCTCACTTATCACTCGCAGTGGTTATTATTGTCCTTACTTATCACTCGCAGTGCTTGTTATTTTCCTTACTTATCACTCGCAGTGCTTGTTATTGTCCTTACTCATCACTCGCAGTGCTTGTTGTCTTTACTCATCACTCACAGTGCTAGTTATTGTCCTCTGTCCGTCTCACTCATCACTCGCAGTGCTTATTATTGTCCTCTATCCTTTTCACTCATCACTCGCAGTACTTATTATTGTCCTCTATCCTTTTCACTCATCACTCGCAGTACTTATTATTGTCCTCTGTCCGTCTCACTCATCACTCACAGTGCTTATTATTGTCCTTACTTATCACTCGCAGTGCTTATTATTGTCCTTTCATATCATTCGCAGTTCATGTTATTGTCCTTACTCATCACTCGCAGTGCTTATTGTTGTCCTTCCTCATCACTCGCAGTGCTTGTTGTTGTCCTTACTCCTCACTCGCAGTGCTTGTTGTTGTTCTTTCTCATCACTCGCAGTGCTTGTTGTTGTCCTTACTCATCACTCGCAGTGCTTGGTGTTTTTCTTACTCATCTTTCGCAGTGCTTGTTGTTGTCCTTACTCATCACTCGCAGTGCTTGTTATTGTCCTTACTCATCACTTGCAGTGCTTGTTATTGTCCTCTGTCCTTCTCACTCATCACTCGCAGTGGTTATTATTGTCCTTACTTATCACTCGCAGTGCTTGTTATTTTCCTTTCTCATCAATCGCAGTGCTTGTTATTGTCCTTACTCATCACTCGCAGTGCTTGTTGTCTTTACTCATCACTCGCAGTGCTTGTTATTGTCCTCTGTCCGTCTCACTCATCACTCACAGTGCTTATTATTGTCCTTACTTATCACTCACAGTGCTTATTATTGTCCTTTCATATCATTCGCAGCTCATGTTATTGTCCTTACTCATCACTCGCAGTGCTTATCGTTGTCCTTCCTCATCACTCGCAGTGCTTGTTGTTGTCCTTACTCCTCACTCGCAGTGCTTGTTGTTGTCCTTACTCCTCACTCGCAGTGCTTGTTGTTGTTCTTACTCATCACTCGCAGTGCTTGTTGTTGTTCTTACTCATCACTCGCAGTGCTTGTTGTTGTCCTTACTCCTCACTCGCAGTGCTTGTTGTTGTCCTTACTCATCACTCGCAGTGCTTGTTGTTGTTCTTACTCATCACTCGCAGTGCTTGTTGTTGTCCTTTCTCCTCACCCGCAGTGCTTGTTGTTGTCCTTACTCATCACTCGCAGTGCTTGTTGTTGTCCTTACTCCTCACTCGCAGTGCTTGTTGTTGTTCTTACTCCTCACTCGCAGTGCTTGTTGTTGTTCTTACTCCTCACTCGCAGTGCTTGTTGTTGTCCTTACTCATCACTCGCAGTGCTTGTTGTTGTTCTTACTCATCACTCGCAGTGCTTTTTGTTGTCCTTACTCCTTACTCGCAGTGCTTATTGTTGTCCTTACTCATCACTCGCAGTGCTTGTTGTTGTCCTTACTCATCACTCGCAGTGCTTGTTGTTGTCCTTACTCCTCACTCGCAGTGCTTCTTGTTGTCCTTACTCATCACTCGCAGTGCTTGTTGTTGTCCTTACTCCTCACTCGCAGTGCTTGTTGTTGTCCTTACTCCTCACTCGCAGTGCTTGTTGTTGTCTTTACTCATCACTCGCAGTGCTTATTATTGTCCTCTGTCCTTCTCACTCATCACTGTCCTTACTTATCACTCGCAGTGCTTATTATTGTCCTTACTCATCACTCGCAGTGCTTGTTGTTGTCCTTACTCCTCACTCGCAGTGCTTGTTGTTGTCCTTACTCATCACTTGCAGTGCTTGTTTGTGTCCTCTGTCCGTCTCACTCATCACTTGCAGGGCTTAGTATGGGCCACTGACCTTCTCTTATGTTAAATACCTTTGGTTGTTGAGGGAGCTGGGAAACTGCAAGCATTCCCTGAACCCACAGCTTTGCCAGTAAGGAGAGTATGAAATTGGTATATAAGCTTATAGAACAAACATTTTCAGGAGATACATTTTGCTGCGAAGGTCATTGGACCTTCCCGTCCCAGGACAAGCAAAACAAACACTTCAGAACAGCAAACCTTGGCTACATGATGTTCTGATAAACAAGTGATTAATGCAATTACTACTGCTCCGTAGCCAATCAAAATGAGCATGTCATAATTGTTCAATGCTGAAGGCTTCATCCAGAGTGTTGTATTCAATTCTGAAGGCTACAACTGTATTCCGTAACCAGCTCGCAAGCCACCATCGGTTATCATTGTAGGCAGTTTGGAAGATCTCATCTGGAGTGATGAGCTCTTTCCATGAAGTCCCACCTGGAGTACTGTGTGTACTTCTGCAACTTCACCGCTGTCAAATTCTCTATCGTTCTTGAGCTGCAATTCGGAGGGTTATTTTCAGTTCTGGAGCCCTTCATCTGAAGCGTTAAGTCAAGTTCTGCAGGCCTTACCTGGCGTACAGTATCCAGTTCAGGAGACCTCACCTTGAGTATGGTGCACAGTTCTGGAGGCATCACTTCAAGGATTTTGTCCAGTTCTGGAGATCATATCTAAGGCATCATATCTGAGGTGCCAGGTATTACACAGAAGACTTCCTTTGGAGCACTGTATCCAGAAGCGGAGGCCATCTCTGTTGTATTGTGTCTTGTTCTAGAGGCTATGATTTTCTTACTATGTCTAGCTCTTGGAAACCACCTCTGCCATTTTTACACATGTTCCATGGGCTATCTTTGGCTATGGTGTCCAATTCTGAAAGTTGCAGTTGAAATGTTGTGGGAAATATTTGTTTATTGTTAGGTGAGTTTATTTAATAGTGCAGATGTATAAGTGTATGCATAGATGGTTGAGTGTATCTATTTGTAAGATTCCATACATGAGTAACTAGCAAATGAGTATGTGAAATGATGGGAAAATGGATGTCTGAATGAATGGATGGCTGGACCAATAAGTGGGTTGCCCATGGATAGATGGACGGATGAATTCTTGTTTTGTTGATGGTTCCAGTCTACCATGTAAATGTTTGTGCATGGATGGGTTGGTAAATTGGCTGAATGGGTGAGCTGGGTGGATGGATAAGACCATCAGTAGTTAGGTGGATCGGTAGATTGGCGTCTAAGTTGGTGGCTAAGTGGTTTATTAGATGTATAAGTCAATACGTCAGTGAATGGATGGACAAGTAGATAAATGGGCGATTTATTAGGGGACTAATCTTTACAGGATGCTGATTGTCTTCTGCTGTAATTGTGAGTTTATCCATATTGGAAAAATGGGGACCCCTACTAACGATATATTCACTACCGGTAGGGACTAACAACAATTGTTTGGAAAGGACAGTAGTGAAAACTAATGAATCGAGTGCCAAAAAACCTAGGTAATACAATTAAATATAAATACAGAGTGACATAAAACCGTGATTAACTGAGACCAAACATTTATATATCAAACAAGCTTTTATCAATTTATTTGTCTTTTTTTCTTTTTTGTTTTGTGTGGATAATGTTAAATAGTTAAAAATGCAGTTCAAAAAATTACATACATAAAGAACGTAATTACATAAAAAACATATAAATTCACAATACAAAATTGTACACAAGAACAGAAAAGGAACCCAAATGACTTAGATTGTAATTCGTGGGTTGATGAAGTTAGCAAAGCGGTAGATGTAAACTCAACTCGCTTTTCGGCTATTGCCTTCTTCAGGAGTCCGTCATTTGCAACAGGACAGAAATAATAAATACTCACTAAAAAACAAAGAGAATCAATGTCACACTCTATACTATAGTGTTATCGTACAATAATCTAATTCTCAAACCCTAGGTCTAGGTCACCATAGTGGAATTCCGTTCTGTACATAGGCATAGTAAAAGGCTGGATTTATTCTGTCTAAGTTTATACCATACATTATATTCTTTTTTTATTTATGAGGGCACATTTCACTTATTGTAAAAAAAATTACCTATTTCATCGATATATAACATCTGATAATTTTTGATTCTGTGCTTGCCACCAGATAGAGGGAGGGGAAACAAAAAGGGAACAGAAGGGATGAGACTTTCCTTAATCTTGTCATATCTATTGGGATAATTAATACTCTAGAGTATCGTTCTCTATGTGAACCAAACGTACGTATAGTTAACCATGACATCATATGAAGATGAGTAACCCGCAAGGAAAAGTGAATATCTGGAAAAGAGGATAGTTTCGAAAAAAAGAGAAAGAAAGAAAAGGAGATAAGAGCAAATATTAATTATCATTAACAAACAGAACAAGAATAGTTGGTGAGCTGATGAAGAGTTATAATGTTTTTTACAACCGAGATCTATATGGATGGAAAGGAGTGGATATTACATGAGACAATTAGTATACAAACTGGATAATGTAGATGGGGAACTACTTACATAGTGGATGGTCGCTATATTTCTAATATTTCTTGAGCGAGATAACAATTCCTCGTGATAGTCTGAAACACATGGCGGATCTCGTTAGTATGCTGAAGGCCTGTGAGTTCTGTTATCTAGCTGTGTATTATATCCTGGCACCAGTGTTTAAAAATAGTTAAATTACCAATTTATTTGTGGTCACTCAAGATGGAACTGATGAGCAATTCGGACCGCAAGGGTAAAAGGCAGATGTATTTTGCTGAACTGGTTGAAAAGGGTCGACCTCTATTTCAGCTGTAAAAAGATGTGTATTTATTTATGTCAGAAGAGATACCAGTATAGGCCTAGCAAGTAAGGTCACTGATGTTTTGTAGTTAAGTAATAATTATAAGTATGCCAGTACCTGTGAAGCCGATACAAGGTTGTCAAAATGTCATCCTTCTAGGAATTCTTTGCGAAGGGTATTCGGTCATACGATTTGCAGCAAAGAAGTTTTAGTTTGACCTAAAAAAAAAATTATCTGGCAAAAAAAGAGAAGAAAAAGAGAAAGATGTGCTGGTCCTTAATAATCCACGTGTGTGCAAGGTATCAGAGAATAAGCATGGCAGGTGTTTCAATAAAATAACGAGAAACCAATACACATATAACAGCGTACCTTCCATTGTCTGACGGGTAACTTGTTTTTAGGACTGTCTAAGCTCTGGGTGCTGCCTGTGTCCCAGGTGGGCCTGCCCGTTCCACAGATGAAAAATAATGCCATGAGTATCGAGGGTTTCGAATATTCATAAGAACGGTCTGAGGGGTGGGTGAGTGACTAAAGGCAGAAACTAGTCGAAGTATTTCTTACCTTAAAGAAGTTTTTACGAGGTCCGTACTAGGGAGTCTGATGACCCGGAGTACGCTGGTCGTAAATACGGTAACTTGTTTTTTAAAACTGTCTAAGCTCTGGGTGCTGCCTGTATCCCAGGTGGACCAGCTCATTCTACAAATGGAAGACATTGCTATGAGTGTCGAGGGTTTCAAATGTTCGTAAGAACGGTCGGAGGGGGGTGAGCGACTGGAGGCAGAAACTAGTCGACGTAATTCTTACCTTAGAGAAGTTTTTACAGGGTCCGAGATAGGGAGTCTGATAAACCGAAGTACGCTAGTCGTAGATGCGATGATGTTCGAAGAAGAGGGGCGTACTTTTCGACCCGTTTATATAGGGCGTTGCTACATTGAATTGGTACAGGTGTAGTGAGTGGTAATCATATGTGGCGCATAGCGGTGACGTGTTGCTCTAAACTCGTCGATATGGACCCACGAGCCAATTGATCGGCGCATAACGATGACAATTCGTAGTTTCTCCATGGCTCTAAGCCTCAAGACCAATCAGGTCAAAATGCATTGTGCATAGCACTTCCTCATAGGGTAGCTCATCATGGATATGTAGAGGGGATTATAACTCGTATTATTGCGCATTGCTAGTTACTATGCGATACGATCTTGTTTTATTGGTCAGGGTATCATCGTCATTTGTTATTGTAACCGCGTTTTGTGAAAAGTATACTGTTAAAACTGAGGCTCTACCGGGGCAACCATGCTTTATAATAATAGAAGAGGGACAATATGTATTTAGGTTAGCCGCCATATTGGGTGTGGGTGTTTAGTAGAAACCACAATTCACTCATATCTTTTCCAAATGAAGTATCTTAATAACGATATTTCTACAACCTATAAATATTTTGTTGGTGCTATTTAATCACAATAACTCATGAACTTAGAATGGAATGGCTACAGATAAATTTAAGAAATTGGAAACAGTCCCCAAACAAATGGGTGGGAGGGGGAGGAAAGAAATCAAATAAGAATTACTGATTTATTGGTTTCCTCAAAGTATTGCTTGTTCCCATGGAATCTCTAGGTTTAATCCATTGCTGACTGTATTAAGCAAAAAAATCCAATAGACTTCTCTTTTTTTACGAATCTTTTCTGGACATAATCCTGGCCTAGTCAGTATGTTCTCTAGGACAAACCAACGTAGGTCTTCTGGGGAATGTTCATGCTCAACAAAGTGAGATACCAAAGGTGCGTTCATCTTTTTGTGTTCTGTGATTCTCTTGTTAACCGTTCTAGATGTTTCACCCAGATATCCCTTATTGCAGGGACATATCAGGAGATATACCACATTGTGGGTTTTACAGTTCGTCATGGTTTTTGGGGTGATTTTGACATTATTGAATGTCAGTTCACTCCCTTCTATAGCCTGTGGACATATCTTACAGATTCCACATTTGAAGTTCCCTATGACAGGGTTGTGGCCAGTGATGCTTCGCTGAATGAATTTCTCTTTTTCTGGCATTCTAGATCTAACAACCAGATCTTTAAGGTTTTTGTTTCTTTTATAAGCAAAAAGAGGTTTAGGAATGGAATCTTGTTTAGATTTGTTAACATTAAGTAAATGCCAGTTGGAATAAATAATCTGGCGTACTTTGTTGTTCATGAGAGAATGTCTAGTAACAAATAATACTATATGGTCACTCTCTTTTGTTTGACTGCCTTGGAGAATGGATTGACGGTCAAAAAATCTAGCTCTTTTGAAAGCTTCCCAAACTATTCTGTGAGGGTACCCACGATCCTCAAATTTCTTTTTCATGATTTCGGATCGTTCGTCATAATCTTGAAGTTTGGTGCAATTGCGCCGCAATCTTAAAAATTGACTGAAAGGTATGCTATTCTTTTGAGATGTGGGGTGAAAACTTTGATAGTGAAGTAATGTATTGCGGGCAGTAGGTTTGATGTACAGATCTGTGTATAGTTGGCCTTGATGATGTTTGATTGTTATGTCGAGAAATTCCATTTCTTTATTGCTTATGTGGGATGTGAACTTAAGGTTGCTGTCGCACATATTCAGCCAAGATAGAAAATCATTCAGCGTGTCCTCGTTGTCATCCCATATGAATATAACATCGTCAATATATCTTGACCAATGGAAAATTGTTTCAAAGAAAGGGGCTATCTCATTGAAAATATGAATGTGCTAAAAACATGCAACATAAATATTTGCAATTGTAAGGGCGCAAGATGCGCCCATACTAACTCCTTTTATTTGTTTGTATAGGTTCCCTCGAAATTCAAAGATGTTTTCTTCTAGAACTATCCTCAGACAATCAATGATAAATCTGGCATTACAATCTACTTCATAGGTGTTAATGAACCATTCGGTGGCAGTAATGGCACCATCGGTGGGGATATTAGAGTATAAACTCTCCACATCTAATGTTACTAGCAGTTGTCTCTTGTCATTAAATGCAGTCCCTTCAAGTAGATTGATAATGTGACCAGTGTCTTTTACATATCCTAGTATACTGGAAATGTATGGACGTAGGATAGTATCCAAATATTTGGATAGGGGTTCAGTAATCCTCCCTATGGTGGTGACGATTGGGTGAAAAGGAGGGTCTATTTCGTTTTTGTGGACCTTCGGGATGCCATAAAGGCTCGCCATTCTAGGTGTGTCCACATTAAGGTAGTCATATTCTTTGTTACAAATATCGCCATTGGTCAAGGCTTTGGATGTTAATTTCTGTATTTTTTGTTTGATTTTAGCGGTTGGGTCTTTAGTAATTTTGTTATAGAAGGTAGTGTCCCTCAGCATTTCCTCAATTTTTTCTATATAGTTAGAAGTATCAAGAATGGCAATACCACCTCCTTTGTCACATCCCTTAATTGTGGTGGTGGTGGAGTTTTTCAATGATTTCAAGGCTCCATATTCCTCAGTTGTAAGGTTAAATGGAGTGTGGGGTATGTATTTTGTGGCCGCTATGAGTTTTTTCGTGACCACTTGCTCAAAAATGTGAATCTCAGGTGTTAGTTGTTCTAAAGTCAGAGTAAAAACTGACTTGGGGGCTAGACCTGATTTGTTAATTTCCCTCAGATCGATACTAGTTTTGGAGAAAAATTCTTTCAAATGAATTTTTCTGAAGAATGTCATTAAATCATTGAACAACTCAAATTTATTTAAGCCAGAATGTGGCACATAGCTTAGACCTTTTGATAGTAGAGTATAGACAGCTTGATTGGGTACTTGACTACTCAAATTGAAAATGGGGATGGTTTTCATTCCCTCCAATATCGGGCATTGCGTGTTTCTAAGTATCTGTTCGAATTGGACGACTGATGTTCCTGATACTGGGGCTGATGTTCCTGGTACTGAGGTTGATATTGTGGCTGATATTGAGGTTGGTATTGCCCTCGCGGTTGATGGAATTGGCGCGGTTGATATTGGGTTCTGTATTGTGATCGGTAACGAGGGCGCCAATTGCCCCTGCCCTGGGGGCGTTGTCCTAAAAAAGTCGATCTAGATCTCTGATTGAATTGATGTCCCTGGTTACCATACGAAGGGGAGCTACCAATGCTATCTGAGTCAGATGAGTTTGAAAACGTGGTTACTTTCCGGACCCTATTTTCATTTTGTGCGGTAGGGGGATCTTGTACGTTTGGGTCCGAAGAAGAATAAAACCCATCTACCAGATAAAGATAGACATTTTCCTTATTATAATATCTGAGATCTTTCTGAAATCTGTCTAATTTACGTTTCAGAAGATAATCTGTGTAAGAGTTTAATTCAGTTTCTAGATCGTCTAGTTTCTTTTTTATATCGGGTATGGTATCTAGGGGTTTGATCTTATTTTCTAGATCTAGTATTTCCTGTAAGAGTTCTAGTAGGACTGTTTTGGCTGTTTCAACTATCAGCATCATCATGTCTCTTGAACATCTGTTTGCAATTAGGGACCATTTTTCCAGAAATTGTTTGATGTGTACAAACAATCCTGGAATATTTTTGATTTGGAGTCCTTGAGGAATGACTCCAGATTTGAGATAGTCAAGGATGTATTTACCATGGAGTTCAATCCGTCTTGATTTTTTCTTTAAGTCTAACAGTTTTTTGAGGTCATCATTATGGTTCAGATTAGATGTGTCTATGTCGTCAAAATTAATGGCTGTACCCACCATAGATAAAAAGTCATCATCTGAAAACCCGAAGGATTTTAGAGTCGCCATGATGGTTCACTATTAGATGGGTAAGCCACTATAGGAATCTTATTAGAGAATGATTTCTGGAATGGCAAGCAAACAGGGAAAAATAAAGGCAGAAAAAAGGAACAGAAAAAAGGGAAGATGACCCACAGTAATATCCAACATTCTAGAGTTTATGACAGTGCATCTGTTGGAGAATACGGATGATGTGAGGACGTGCCTGTGTATGATTGTGTGTGCATAAAGTTGTGATGCTGTGCTTGTTGTTGCAATTGTGTGTTGTGATGCAATTTGATGTGGTAGCACATACTTTGCTGTGAATACCATGGTGTGTCTGATGGTGTAAGAGTATGATTTTGAGTGCTAGTGTAGGGATGCCTGTTAGCAAGACTGTGTGTGTGGGTGATTGATGGTTTATGTGAGGTTGAGTTGGTGTGTGTTATTCTGTTTTGGGGGTATTGGTGTGCTTGTGTGATAGTAGGATGGTGTGCGATTGCGACAGTGTAATGGAGTGGTTTGTATGTCATAATATGAAGGTCAGTAGTATAAATATGCAAATATACTGACTCCACAATATTGACTTGCCCAGCTTCCTAGGAACTTACCATGGCTGTTGGTAAATGCTGCTTGTTGATAGGGAGGTTGTTTATCAACTTACTTTAAGATAATAACACTTCAACCTCCCAGAAGTCTACTTTTACTGAGGTTGCCTGCCTCCATGGAGCCAATTGCCAGTCAGGCCAATAGGAAATGGACAACGTCTCAGGTAAGCTATTGTACATGTTTAGAAGAGGTGTAGCTCTAAAAAGTACACTCCATTCTGAAGACAGTTGAACAATCTTCCTAACAGTTTTAGCACCCTGACGATGAGTGTAGTCAATTTGTTTACTATCCCACAACTGCTTCACTATCCATTAAAGTGTCAACCCTTGGCTGACTTGGTGTCTTTCCCAAATGTATACTGCCAGCATCACCGGAAAGAATTCCAGGAATGATGGTCTGTGATTCCTTGCCGTGAGTCAGGCCATTCCTCTTCACACCAGCATCCGTCCAAGAACAATCCAGCAACTACTACCCTTTTGGAAATATCTCCTCCAGCAGCCTTGTTGAGACATTGTTGTAAGGCTCAAAAAATGACTGCCATCTCATCAGCCATTCTCGGTCCATCTCAACACTCTCATCTTGTGATGAGGCTTTCATGTTCTTTTGATGGACATTCAAAAATACTGCACTACTGCTTCCACCTAGCAAGGAAAGTTTGGTGCCATAGCAGCACTAGTCTGGAAAACCTATTGGACCACCCACAGATTCTCAATCCATCTCTCTCCCTCTCCTGCCTCCAGAGTAAGGTATCTTGAAATCAACATTTCTCTCCCCTTTCAGACCGGGTATAGCACGCCAACCAAGGGATCAATTCTCAATTTGGAGGGAGTTCCTCACCATACTGAGGCCTTGAAAAACACCCAAAGCTGACTTGGGCAGTCCTTTCTAAATACATATCCATATTATTTAAAAAAGGTATGGCCCCCCCCAGGGAACTACTTACAGCACAAACTTGCAAAATCAAAGGTTAGCATCCAATTTCAAAGTTTTTGGGCACACTAGGTCTTGGTACTAAACCTTTCTTTGAAACCTCCTTGCATCTCTCTTCCCTGTATAACAAATTAAAATGTATATAAACTCTGTGGTTCCCAATTTCACTTTGGTAAATGTCAGGCTTCGGTAGCTCTCTGGCAAGTACGCAATCCTTGTAACTAGTGGCCAGGAGCATCGCAGGAGTGCTGCGCCTGTCCTGAAGCGGTGCTGCAACGGTTATTGGCAGAAGGTATCTGGTGGAATCGAGTTGTGTTTGGCGGAGAGGCGAGGATGACAGTGCGGCACCTGGCGTAACAGACTGAGGCATCCCCATGTGCTATACAGGAAAGGTGTGCTGCAGGCTGAACAGGCCTCAGAGCCGGTGAGAGACGCGACGCGGTTGGCTACCTGACAGATACGGCGATCATCCAGGAGGGGGTTCCCCTTTGCTGACGGCGCTGCCACGGGACAGCCGCGATAGACCTTCTCGACACGGAAGATAAGGAAGCGCCTGGGCTCTGGCGGCTTGCAGCTGAGCAAGCTTGCCCAATTCAACGACCGCCTGCGGATGCCAACGGCGCAGCAACTAGTCATGGGCATGCTGCGGGACAAAGCAGAAAATGGGCAGCCGAGGGCTGACAGTTTGGGACCTTCCCTGGGGCACCAGAGTGGAAGCATGGAGCCCCAAGTGGCGACTCTTGCAGCCAAAATGGACACAGTGCTGGCAGCGGTGGAACGGATTGGCACCACCCTGGAACAAACAAAGGAATCCTTCGAGTCAAGGATCGACAAAGTCACATCGGACTTCACCCTCCTCCATGCTGACCACGGTAAGTTAGCGGAGTCGTTCGCCCTGCAAAACCAGACACTCCAGGAGATTCAACCTGTTGTGCAAAACCACACCATAGCGCTCCAAGATAGGATCGACCGAGTCCATGCGCTGGAAAACCGCATAGAGGATGCGGAAGAGCGCTCTCGATGGAACAATGTCCGCATGGTGGGCCTCCCGAAGGGAGAGGAGGGCAGAAATCCGGAGCAATACGCCGAGACCTGGTTGCGTGACCTCTTTCCCCGTGGGGTGCTATTGCCGCAGTTTGTGGTGGAGAGGGCACACAGAGTGCCAGCGCAGAAGCCCAAGCCAGGAGCTCGACCCCGATCGTTCCTTTTCAAGCTCCTTAACTATCGAGAAAGGGACGTGGTACTCCGCGAAACCAGGAAGCTGGGCGACCTCACTGTGGGAAATGGTCAGGTGATGTTCTTCCCGGACTACACAGCAGCAGTTCAGAAATGGAGGAGCATCTACATGGCAGTGAAGCGTCAACTGAGGGAGCTGGAGTTGCCTTACTCCCTGTTGTTCCCGTCCCGCCTCAGGGTGGTCTCGAAGGAGGGGGACCCGCTTCTTTGATGCACCATCGGACGTCTGGGACTGGCTAGAAGAGACGGGCAGTGGAAAGGGCAGAGGCCCTCAGGCTCGGAGGATGGTGGCTGGCAGAAGAGAAGATCGAGAAGGCGCAGGCGGAGAGGGGCCCGTCGGGATGCAGGGCCTGGGCCAGTTGCACCCAGCCCGGAGAAGATAAGACTGGAGCGTCAGGAAGCTCTGGAGGCGGTGGCGACCCTTGGGACAGCGGGCAGCCATGGCCGCATGAGACTCACGTACGTAGCGACCCGGGAACCAGTGGATCATCATCCCCATCCACTGTGTTCTCTGAAGACCTGAGTATGCCAGTGGTGACGCCTCAGACGGCTGACCAGATCATGTGACTGAACGATGCTGAGTTGTACCTCTCCATGACTCACAAGCATGAGTATATCGCACACTGTTTTCCCTTCCTCTCACCAACCCCCCCCTCCTTATATGTTGGCATACATGCTATTGAAATGTGCTATGTGCTAGCGGCGCTTTTGTCGTCTAATGAAATTTATGTGCGCGTATGTGAGATGCCTTGCTAGTCAGGGGATGGGACGGGCTGCGCGGGGTTGCGGTCGCCGGTCTAAATCGCGGTGTCTCACACCGCTCCTGCGAGATTGACCAACCTATGACTCATCACACACCTCTTACGAGTACGGGAGGCTCGAGACAGGGGCATAGAGCAGACTACATGCTGACATACCACACACCCCACTAGCCACTCCACTGGACTAGTTCATTATCATAAATGTTCTGCTTGAAGTTTTGAACATCTGCCCTTTTGGGGATTCGCCCTCTTAGCTGCATTATTTGAGGTTGTTTCTATGTTTAAGTTGCAGCACACTGACACGATCCCCCTGAACCACGACTCTGGCCCACCTGAAGCGACCCCATTGTTTTGCGCTGCGATGACTTACCTAGCCACATGACGCACACTAATGTCATGACTTGGAACATACGTGGCATGCACACACCATCAAAACGCGACTCCATCTTCTCCTACCTGCAAAGGCACACTGTGGGGATCACCCTTCTGCAAGAGACCCACATGACCCAGACAGAGCTTGACAAACTCCGCAGGCGCTGGAGGGGGCGCATTTATGGCACAGTCTTCTCAGCACATGCGCGAGGAACCTGGTCTGGGTGAGGGCGGGCATCCCTTTCATATGTTGTAGGAGAGTAGGGTCTGCAATCCTATGGTCACCCATTTGCTTTTTGCTTCACTGGTTTACGACTTTCCCTGGCTGTGGGCCTGCTAATCAGACCCACAGCCTAGCTGTTCTCTCTCTAAATTGACACACATGTACTTTAGGTGCATTTACCAATTGGTATTGGGTCACTCTTATAAGTCCTTGTACAGTGTACCATAGATACCCAGGGCATAAGTGCACCCAAGGCCTACCAGGGGCTGAAGCATGTATTATGCCACCCCTGGCTGGCCATCTAAACAGACACAACTGGCTGATAACACAGCTGGGGCAAGGTGGTGTAATCACCCTTTGCTGTAGATATAGTATACCTATATCTAACCCCAAAATGGACACATATATTCCTATAAGTCACTCCTATGGCAGGCCTTATCAATCCTGAAGGCAGAGTGCTTGGAATTATGTGAGATGGTGCTCTAGCATGAGCTGAGCCTGTCTACAGCTTTCGGAACCAAGTCCTTTAGCTGTTTCCATGATAACGCTATACCATATACTCTTAAGTGCATTATAATCCTCGCGGTTATTGCTAACTTTGGTATAGCATTATCAAAACATGTCGAGTAAGGTGTCATACGAATTGGAATACTACCCCCTCGCCAGTTCTGGCGACGGGGGTAGCCTTCCACCCTTTTAGAGGGACA
Source organism: Lissotriton helveticus (assembly GCF_964261635.1). Lineage (NCBI taxonomy): Eukaryota > Metazoa > Chordata > Amphibia > Caudata > Salamandridae > Lissotriton > Lissotriton helveticus. The sequence continues at coordinate 137,864,175 of NC_136068.1, read as the reverse complement.
CAACATGTATATAACTGTGAACCCCGGTTAAAGTTAACCCGAGCCTTAGGATCACAAAATGGATGCTGCCACCACAGACAAAAGTCTAACCTCCTGCTGCTAGGAGTCCTTCCAGCGAGGGAGGCCTGGACAAAGGGTTTCCTGCCTTGGGAGGTGCTAGCACCACCCCAAACAGGATTTTGTGTATTGAGGTAGGGAGGGCTGAAAGGAATGAGACATGCCTGGGGCACACAAGGTGTCCCTGTGCATACCCCGGTTCAAACCAGTTGCTGGGGCACTCCAGACCCAGCTCTGGCGCGAAACGAGCTAGTCACTAGTACAGCCCCCTTTAGCAGGATAAAGGTAGGAGCTGGTCCCATTCCAAATTAGATTATCCTGAACAACTCTACAAAGAAGAAACTCTGGACTTCGACTTTCTGCTCCACAGAAGACTGAAGAATCTCCCTTGTGGGCAACTGCAGGCACCACCAAGCGTCTTAGCGGTTCACTTTGTCGTCCTTCCTGCCGGAACCAGACCTCAGAGCCCGACGAGACCCAGATTCCCAGACCTCTCTGACCTCTACCCACATCTGCAGCACAGCTGAGACCCGTGGGTGCGACGAGACACGTGGGACCGGCCATCTTGAAGAAACTGCACTTCGCTCCCAGCACGACTTCAGAGGCATCCTCAAGTAAGTGCTTTGGGGATTGAGAAGCCCCAGCCCCGAGCAGCTCCTGCACCGAAGACCAGCCCTCCAGCATCCACGAGATCTTTGTGGGGCCCTTTTGCTTGGTTGCTGTTCGACACGTTGTCTGGTCACTTGCCGGCTGGCTAGTGACCTCCTAGACAACGATCCTTGAAATCTACACTGCTGGTCTGGTTGCTCCAGACTGGCCCTTGTTCCTTTCCAAAAGAGGAGCACCCTGGACCCTCCTGGTCCGCACCAGATGCCTTTTCCACTCACCGCGTGGGTTGCCTTTGCCAAGGCCTGTTGACGCCAAATCCGGAACAGACACCGCCGACAGCGAGAACCTGCGTGGGACAGCTCGTGCCTCCATCCTAGTCGTCGAAGACACCACCTGGTCCACGTGGCTGCAGAGTCAAGCGTCCACTCTTCACCTGATCGCGACGACAACATCTGGTTCCTTCCTGGTTCCACACCGGTCACTGGCTAGTGACTTTGAACATTGTCCCCTCTGCGTTCAGGTCTTCATCTTCCTTGATCCACCCGTGGATCGCTCCGGACATCTTCCTCCTGGTCGCCTGCAGCATCTTTCTTCAAGGCTCCATTGACTTCGACGCGGAAACCCGACACACTTTCACACCTATGCACCCGCAGCCCGTGGGTGAGGTAACAAGAGCATTTCGGTGCTCAAGGGTAGATTGACTCTCCTAGTGTCCAGGTATCCTGTCGTTTTAGTCGTAACTAGTAGGAACTGTCTTTTGTTTACCTTTTCGTAATTTGTTCTGCCCATTGACTTTGTTCCGCATCTCGCGTGTGAGTTCACACTCTGCACACGCGTCCCGTGGGCCTCCTGCTACTTACCTAAGGTTAGAGTAGTGTAGTCCCAGCGATCCTACAGCCTCTGGGCAGCTCCATTTCCTCTATTGTTCTACTTAACCCATTTACTTAGTATATGGTTTGTTGTGCCCCTAGGGCACCATTGTAATTTGTGCGACTATTGTATTTTTCTGAAGAGTATTGTTATGTGCTTAGCCCTCCGATCTCATAAAGAGTTCAGAGGTATTTGTTATTAATAAATATATTGTTTATTTTCATAACAACCTGTGTGGTGTCCTTTCATCTGGTATTCAAGGGGTTATATGTGGTAAAACAGCTGGCTTCACATGCCAAAAGAGTTTAGCCTAAGACTGCTTTGTCCATGCTACCATTAGGATAGCTGGTCTATAAGGTTGACTTACAATCAATCACCATAAGGGTTGTTTGGACTGATACAAGGTGATCACTAGAACTAGTGAGCATCATATATCAGGCCAACTTCTCACATTGGTGTGCAGCGGTTGAGATTTGAGCTTGCTGTTGTTTTTATCAAATATAATCTTGAGATATCATTTGAAAGATCACATAAGGTACCATAGGTACATATAACAAGCTTAGAAATACTCTGAGGGGGCGTGGCTAGCAGCCGATGATGGCGGCAGCATAAAGGACAGGCTCCGTGGTTGAGGCGGCCTCTCCTAAAATCCGACCACTAATCCGCAAAATCTAGATCTCTGCAGGAGAGACCCGATGCCCAGGACCGGGCGGAACAGACGGCGGCAATCCAGAAGAAAATTCGACACCGGGGAGGAAAGTTCTGGCAGAGCTCCGTTGTGGCCTGAGCAGTGGCGAGAGGCCGGGGAGTGTCCTCCCGGCACAGCCCAGCAGGAAGTGGCGCTGACCCGGGTGAAACACACCGGAAACTTCCCGGCCAGTACCTGGGACCGCGGAGAGAAAATCAACCTCCGGAGAAAACACCTGCCGGTGCAAGCGGAGATAAGAGCCGACTGAGGGAGAGCAGCGACAAAGCATCAGGGCTCTAAGAAATCGAGTTGAGCACGTATAAAGGGCTGCGAAGGCGACTGGAGATGAGGAAGAGGGCCGCCATCTTGTCCCGACCGGCCGGAGCGGGACCCGGACAGCGCCGTTTACGAGCAGGAGTGGCGGTGACTGAACCCTAAAAGAAGCACAAAGCACTCGAGACAACACAGCATACCCGCGGAGTGCCAGGGGGGAAACCAAAAAAAAAACCCTGGTCTGGGAAGAGGCGGCGGCTGCAGGTGGCGGACACCGGTGCGCAAAGCCCGAACTTGGAGCGTGAAGTAAGCCCCCGCGATACCCACTCTGCCGCCGACGGTGGAACCGAGCAGAAGACTTAAGACACATCTTTTCCCTACTGATTAATGATCTCTGTTGTTTTAAGATTTCACTGCTCTGGCTGGTTTTGAGGGTTTTGTGAGGTGGTTCTATAGCGCGGGGACACACTGTTAGTGTAACCAGGCGCTTAATAAATGGTTTTATTATTATTATTTATTAAGACGGGCTCGGGAAAACGCCGAAATACTGGGGGGGCCACCTGCTGCAAACCGGAGCCCGCGGACCGAGGAAGCATCAGTGAGGAAACCAGCACTGAGGAGGATTAATGAGCCAGCACCCAGCCGCCAAACCTCTGAGGCTCGAACCTGATCTACAGTGCCACTGTTATCCCGCATGAGCGGCGGCACCACTGAATCCAACCTCGCCTAATATTCAGAGGGCACCATTGGCATCGCGGAGTTGCTGGTTGACCCGCAATAGTCTTACAAGACTTAAACCACTGTTAACCCATTTTCCAATAGCTGGGGGCAATTATAAGGCGCGAAGAGAGGCACTGCGCACAGGAGAGACGAACACAGTCTCCCAGCTAGACAGTCGGGGGGACCTGGCATTGTAAGTTCAACCCCGCACTTCCCGCTCATACTACCAAGGAGGGAAAGCGCAAAGAAGACTCCTAATACTCATAGAGCGCTCCTGAAACCACGCAGTCACTGGTAGCCCCGCAACTGCCCTACAAACCGGCAACCACTGCAGACCCCAAGTCCACGAACCGGGGGCGACCATAAGGCAAGCGGAACGACACAACGAACAGGTGTGGCGAACGCAGTCTCCCAACCAGTCACTGTGATCTGACAGAAGCACGCAGGCCGCGTATCACCATTATCTCAGGCCCAGAATAATATAGAGGAAGGCCCTTGTCAAGTAAACCGGCACGAGCGCAGTAGTCAGCATTACACCTATAGGGGGAGGACGCAACTTTAAAAACTCGGGAGTGTGTGAAGGGCACAGCTGAGACCGCGAAAAGAAGAAGGGAAAAGGAAAACAGCATAAAGGTGTGGAGGACCATATACTGAATAAGTGTGACTTTTATTGTGCCCAACCTTACGCTAACACGCAAAAGGGCGGTTCTTAACAGCGAAAGGTACAAGCCGAGGCGACCACCAGAATGGCTGGCAGGGGCCCTAAGAGTGGCACCACACAGACTCGCATCGAGAAATATGCGTGCGACAAGACCACCTCCTCCCCGAGGGATGGAAGAGCGCCGGCCGGCAAATCCGTAGATGGGGCGGGAAGCAACGAGGCAACACTGGATGATGTAATGCGAGCATTGGCACAAGTACAGGCAACTGTGGGCTCGATCTCTACTGAAATCACGTTGATTAGAGCGGACCTCCATAAAATGTCAGAGAAGGTTAACGCAATGGAGATTGTGACGAAATCATTGGTGGAAGATGTGTCGGAGCTGCAGTCGGCTGTGGAACGGATGTCGACAGAGAATAAGGTACTACGAGAGAGGCTGGACGATCAAGAAGGGCGCTCCAGGCGGAACAACGTCCGCATAATTGGAGTACCGGAGTCTGAAGGTACAAGGGCAATGGACCTATATGTGGAAGAGCTGATTAAAAATGAGCTGAAGCCGAAGGGACTATCCACATTCTTTTCCGTAGAAAGGGCACACCGTGTCCCAGGAGAACGACCGAAACCGGGCGCTGCCCCACGGCCCATTATTGCCCGGCTGTTCAACTTCCGAGATAGGGACGCTGTCCTGCAGGCAGCGCGAGTTTCCCCTCCCATCAAAATCCAGAATTCTACTCTGGCCTTCTTCCCGGACTATACGGCGGAGGTCGCACGTAGAAGGAGGACATTCTTTGAGGTGAAGAAAGAACTTAGAGCAAGGGAGATTCCATACTCGATGCTCTTTCCAGCCAGGCTACGGATAGTGGCGGATGACAGGACATGGTTCTTCGACACCCCGGAGCTCGCGCAGGACTGGATGGAGGGATGGAGACCGGCCAATCAACCTCGCCGATCCAACAGGACACAAAAGAATCGTGACAATGGATATCGCCCGAGTTCCCAAGCGTCAGGAGGAGAGATGGGGGAACAATCACCACTGCGAGAAAATGTGGGGGACGAAGATAACGAGGAACAATAACTTCCCGGCACAGGTATCGTGAGATTAGTGCATTGCCTGCCTGACGGACTGCCAATGGACACTGGGCGGAGGGCCTCCAAGGAGGAGAAGAGAGGCCGCTGACTCCGGAGAGTCCTTTACCCCAGCGTGCAAGTACATTGTATTGGGGATGGGTCAAGCACTATGCTAAGTTGGGGGGGCGGGCAGTTCTGAGTCCGTATAGCAGGGGGGCAGGGAGGGGGGGAGTTAAGGGAAGGGGTGTTTTTAACTTTTCAGACTGTTTGACGAGCAAGGATAATTGCTTGACTCAAGATAACACGACACAACACGATACTATCACTGCGGGGAATCACAAGCAGGGAGAGACGACACGCGAAAGCGTGACTATACCGCATACATTTACTTCACTTCAGGTTAGACGTAATGCCTCACATGAGGGTGGGTGGGTTCAGCCCCCGGGAAGATCCATCCATAGAGCGATAGATGCCCTAATTCCAATTGCAGAATGGTGGCCTCACGACAAGATAACGCCTTAAACGATGGACGCCGGATTGCCTCGGTAATGCCACTGCAGATCATGTCCTGGAATGTCAGGGGGTTGGGAGATAAGATAAAATGGGGACTGGTGCTTCAAGGTATTAAGAGACTGGGCCCGGCCCTGGTTCTTCTTCAAGAAACGCATCTAGCGGGCACTGCTCGACAGGCATTAGATAGACGGGGTTACCAAATGATAGCACACGCTGAGTTTACCTCGGGATCGCGTGGGACAGGCATATTGTTACGGAAGTCCTCACAATTCATACCTCAGTCCACCAAGGTAGATGATCAGGGCCGCTTTGCGGCAGTACACGGAGAGTGGGAAGGCAGGCCGCTGAACGTAGTCTCGGTCTACGTCCCACCGGCACTACACGCCGTAGCATTACCGGACCTCGGCAGGTTCCTACTAGAGCCTCCGGAAGGCGATTTAATTGTGGGGGGAGATTTTAATGCAGTACTACACAACACGCATGATAGGTTCCCCGCACAATCACAAGTAGCTGGCCCAAACAGATTCGGCGGCTTCTTGGAGGCACAGGGTTTGGTCGATATCTGTCATCAGATGCACCTACTATTCCGCAACACATAACAGCCTGTCCAGAATTGATTATTTCCTCGCACTGGGCAATGGTCTCCTTACCGTAGATGACGTGCAGATAAAACCGAGGGGTATCTCGGACCATTCACCACTAACTTTGACCCTGTCCAGTCAAGAGAGGACTCGTAGGAGAATATACCCGATTTATCCAGGGTATCTTAAAATACCATCAATTGGTAAGGACTTAAAGAAGGCGACCCGACATTACTTTGAGGAGAATCTGACCTCGGTTGAATCCCCCTCGGTTCTGTGGGCGGCCTACAAGACAGTCTTTAGGGGGCAAGCCATTGCAACGATAACAGAATATCAGCGAGCTCAAAGGAGGGAGTTGGTAGAGCTTGAGTTGGAGCTCAACAGAGCAAACGCAGCCCATATGGCAGACCCATCAAATGACACATTGCACTCCCTACAGCTGCGCCAACGCCTTCACTATGACCACCTGAGACGCCAGACAGTGGCGGACATTGCAGCCACCACACATAGGGTATATGACATAGGGGACAAGGCGAGTAAACTCCTGGCATGGCTAGACAAGAAGAAGGGGGGCAGTAGGACTATATTACAAATAACTGATGTACACGGGGAAATGCACACGCGGCCTGAAGAAATAGTAGACATACTGGCCGATCACTTCAGGGAGGTGTACACCCCGACAGTAGTGGTGACAGAGGATAAAGCGATGGAAGCCCTCCGTGATGTGCAAACACCAACACTAACGACGGATGCAGCAGACGACCTCTACTCCGACTTGACGACTGAAGAGATTCAGTTGGCTATTAACCCGACTCGATCGGGTAAGGCTCTTGGCCCTAACGGGATACCCATTGAATGGTTTAAAACGATGTCTGAATCCCTGAGTGCACCCCTTTTAAAGATGTTTGAGGGAAGTAGGAAGAAGGGAACGTTGCCCCTCGACCAGCGGATGGCGACCATTGTGGCTATTCCGAAGCCGGGCAAACCACCTAGCGAATGCACGTCCTACCGGCCTATATCGCTCCTTAATGCAGAAGCTAAAATACTAGCGAAATTGTTAGCGAACAGACTGTTGCCCAACTTGGAGCAATTGATACATCCAGATCAGTCGGGCTTTATGCCACATAGAAGTACGGCACTGAACCTTCGTAGAGTGCATGGGGCGCTGGCAAGAGCACCTTTACTGACGGAGCCGGCAGCAATACTGTCACTGGATGCCAAAATGGCATTCGATATGGTGGAGTGGCGCTACCTGTTTGCGGTACTAACCCACATGGGGTTCGGACCCAAATTTATTTCCTGGGTGCGGCTTCTATACACTGACCCCGTGGCACGAGTGGTGGCGAACGGACACATATCCCGTGAGATACAACTGGCAAGGGGGACCAGGCAGGGATGCCTGCTCTCGCCCATCCTATTTGCATTAGCCCTAGAGCCGCTGGCAGTCACCATTAGAAAGACGCCATTGCTGAAGGGAATTTGCTGGAATGACAACTGGGAAGATAGGGTGTCCCTGTATGCAGACGACATGCTGATTTACCTAACGGACCTGGAGAGAAGTATCCCGAATCTCCTGGCATTATGTGACACGCACGGGCAAGCGTCTGGCTACACCATTAATTGGGCGAAGTCGATAATCTATGAGCTGAAGGGCTCACTCCCGGCTCTTCCTGAAACTTGCCCTCTGGCAGTGGCTACCACCTCCTTTAAATACCTAGGAATATACGTCACCCAGGACGTTGCAGAATTTTTTGAGTGTAACTTGCAGCCTCCCCTCATTCGATTGCATAATGACGTAAAGCACTGGAAGGGTCTTCCACTAACACTACTGGGCAGAGCAGCCTTGTTCAAAATGATGGCACTGCCACGTTTCCTATACGTACTCGAAAACACTCCGATTCTAATACCGCTGAGTTATTTTCAAAAAGTGACGGCTGTGATGTCGGGTTTATTATGGGGTGATCGCCCAGCCCGTATAGCGCATATAAAACTCAACAGGAGTTGGTATGATGGCGGGATTGCCCTGCCAAATATGCAATTGTACTACTGGGCGGCACAGCTTAAAATTCTTAACCAATGGCTACACGCCCCGCAGAACGACCCGGCATTCATGGCTGACAGGGCCCAACTCGGCACACATAGCTTACTGGCACCATTGTACCACAAGGGTACTGCAGCGAAACTCACAGGACCCACCAAACATACAGTAACGCTATGGTACAGAGCACAGACGAGACTTAAATGGGGGGGAGTCATAACAAAGCTGACGCCACTGTGGGACACGAAGGCGCTAGTTCACTTAAGACGCAGTAAAGGATTCACCCAATGGGATAACATAGGGATTTCGACGGTTGGAGACATGTGGTCAAGAGAGGGGGTGGTCCCATTCTCATACCTCCAGCAACACTATGAACTGGGTCCCACAGAAATGTTCAGGTACGTCCAAATTAGACACGCTCTACAAGCAGCTATCCCGCCAGATACGCCAATCCCGGAATCCTCACCGCTTGAGGACCGCTTACTTACGGACTTCATGCAGGAAGGCGCGACCTCCCTGACGTACCGGAAATTGCTGAATAACCTGCCCGACCCACTGGGGAAGTTGAGGGAGAAGTGGGTGGAGGACGTAGGAGTTATGGATGAGTAAAATTGGAATGCAGCTACGGCATCGCTGCGTGAGGCTGGCGTGTCAGCTAGGTTCTGTCTGGTACAACTGAAAATCCTACATAGGATATACTATACGAGAACTACACTACACAAACTACAGAGAGCAGACCATCCACACTGTCTTAGGGGGTGCGGAGAGGAAGGCACGTTCATACATACAATTTGGGGCTGTCCAGCCCTTGTGGGCTACTGGCAACAGGTGCTGCGCACCATCTCACAGACATTAGAGGTCTCACTAACACCTGACCCCCGTGTGTGCCTGTTGAATGTGTGGGGGCCTAATGATTTATCGTACTATGGCCGGCTATGGACTACAATAGGCCTCATGACAGCCAAACGTGACATTGCGCAGAAATGGTGGGCGGCGGAGCTCCCTACCTTGACACTGTGGTGCAGAAATATGGATGCGCTTATGGTGACAGAACGGGCGGTGTACAAAATAAGAGCTAACCCGCGCAAGTGGAATAATGTCTGGCAGCCTTGGACGACGTACAGGGGGGACATTTGCGAACCTTTATTAGAAGAAGATATTGATAGCTCTGAGGATGAGATTGAGGGTAACTAACTGTTTAAGGTCGATAACTGGTGATGTTGTTGTGAATATGGAACGACCAGGCTACAGATCAGATTGTTATTCTGGGCCTCACCGGGAGGGGGGTTGGATGCAAATACCGCTTAAAAGTGAGATACTTCGCAGGATAGACTGGGAGATCGGCGAGACAAAGGAATGTCGTATGTTTTACTATTTATTCACAATTTGAGTTTTGTTAATATAAAATAGAAAAGCAAGATGATACCATATTTATGTAAAGAAATGATTCAAAGCCCAACAAGTATGATATATCCGCAGAATCCGTGATACAGAGGGTGGGTCGGACACCTGTTTCTCCCAAGTGTGCATGTGAAAGTAACAGCCGGCCTCAGGGTTGTAGGCGCACGTATGTATATTGTTGAAAAAATCAATAAAGTCTTGCATCAAAAAAAAAAAGAAAGAAATACTCTGAGTTCTACTGAACCAGCTGTTGTAGTAGAAAGGGCCTAGCACACCCTGACTACAACTCTTAGCAAGGGATCAGTAGGAAAACCCATAGTGTAGGTAAGTGCACCACTTACATCTCACTAGAAAGCATGTCTACCACAGGAGAGACCTCAAGTGTCTCCCCTTGTGGTTAGTGACCCTCCACAGGTCCTTTCCAGATATGCAGCCCTCAGCTTCCAGGAGATGAGACAATGTTGTACCTCCAGGAAACTGAAACAGGGTTCTAACCCTACCACTCCTTTTCTGTTAGGTCTCTTAGAGACATATGATGCTAGAAGGGCTTCTAACACAGGCCCCTCTGATCCAGCAGATGGGAGAATGCCCCCCTTAGAAGGTGATCCAGACTCTAACCTCCCTGAAACAGAGAATGTAGATGGTAGGGAAGAGGGAGACTTATCTGAGGATGAGGCAGACAATGGCCAACCTTTAGTCAGCAGACTTACAAGGGCCAACTTAGACCTACATAGGGATGGAGCTGGGGGAGCCCCAGTACCATCCACAAGCAGGCGTAACCTTGGGATTAGAAGAGATGGGTCTCACTCTAGGGACTCCAACAGATCTGTTCACTCTCATGCCTCTCATGCATCTGCTCAGAGGAGGATGACTTCCCCTCAGAGGAGAGAGAATGAGGCAAAGATGAAGGAAGTAAATCTGAGGATCCTAAGGGAAGAACTTTCCCTTGCCAAAGAGAAACTTGCTTTTCCAGAGAGCAAAAATTGAGTGGGGTAGAGCTCACTATGTGGCAGCAGTATCCCTAGGGATAAAGACAGGAGTTTTGATAATAGACACCTGAGTAAAATAGTGCCCTCCTATAAAGCAGGAGATGATATCCACAAATGGATAACTGCTCTGGAGAGGGCCTGCAAAGTACAGCAGGTACCCCAGAGTCAGTGGGCAGCTATATTGTGGCTCTCCTTTGAAGGTAAAGGTAGAGATAAGCTCCTCACTGTTAGAGATGAGGATGTTAATAATTACCAAGTCCTGAAAACTGCACTGATTGATGGGTTTGGCTTAACAACTGAACAGTACAGGTTGATGTTCAGAGACACCGAGAAAACTCAGGCTCAGGATTGGACTGACTTTGTTGATTGTGCCACTAAGGCTTTGGAAGGCTGGTTACTGGGTAGTAAAGTTACTGATTACACAGGATTGTACACTCTTATTATGCAAGAACAAATCTTAAATAATTGTCAGAACCAGTTGTTGCATCAGCACCTGATTGACTCAGATCTGACCTCTCCCCAAGAATTGGGAAAGAAGGCAGACAGATGGGTCAGAACCAGGGTTAAGCAGCAGAACCAGAACCAGGGTGGTGGCCAAAAGAAAGCAGACCAAAAGGGTAGTAATCAGAATCAACAAAATGACCAGAAGTCTTCAACAGGGCCCCAACAATCCAAGGAGGGTGGGTCCCAGAATTCCCAAAAGAAGAAGACTAAGGTTCCAAAGAAACCATGGTGTCAATACTGTAAAAGTAAGACTCACTGGTTTAGTGAGTGCACCAAGAAAGGCACAGCTCCTACCACTACTGTCCCTAAGACACCTGCGCCCCCTAGTACAGTTAGTAGTGGTAGTGTACCCCCCAAGGCTATAGTTGGGTTAACCCTGGGAACTGAGGTGGGTTCTGACTTAGTCAGAATACCTACTCAGGCTGTTCTTGTTTGTACTGGGGACATGGATATGACCCCTACTGTAAGTCCCAGTACTATGGGCAAATACAGGCAAACGCCTTTAATTAATGGAAAAATGGCTCAGGCCTACAGGGACACATGTGCCAGTGTCACTATGGTGACACCAGCCTTTGTGGACCCTGATCAGATCATGCTAGGTTCAGACTACCTAGTGACCAATGCTAGCAACGTCACTACCAATCACAGTATGGCAGTAGTTAACTTCTCCTGGGGAGGGGTAACTGGCCTCAAAAGGGTTGTAGTTAGTTCAGACCTCCCCGTAGATTGTCTCTTGGGCAATGATTTGGAATCCTCCATGTGGTCAGATGTGGAGTACAGGACTCATGTAGAAATGTTAGGTCTCTCCTCACATGTCCTTGCTGTGACCAGGTCACAGGCCAAGAAATGCCCAGCTGAACAAGTGCTGGATCCTGGAACAATGGACCAGACACTATCCAAGAGGAAGAGCAGTAGGGTTAAGGCAGTGCCTTCCCCCTGCCTCAGGTTGAGGATCAGCCCTCTCAGGAGGCTGACCCAAAGACCCCAGAAGGAACTGTCCTAGAAGAGCTTGAACCTGAACAGGTTGAGTTTCTTGGGACAGGGGGACCTTCCAGTTAGACTGTTCCTCCCTTGAATCCCTCAGACAGCAAGAAACTGAATGGTCAGGAGGTATTACTAGGATCCCTATATGCCCCGAATATAGATCAGCAATCCTTCCCAGCGCAGATGACCCAGGTCCTTCACCCTTATGCTGGGCTCCCTTGGCTGCTTGGCGGGGATTTCAACATGGTATTAGACGTGCACCTGGACAGGTCATCCCCTCCCCCCGCGCTGCAGTGGTAGCGTCCAATGCGCAGAAGTTCAGGAACTGGCTTTCACACTGGGCGTTGCAATACCTGTACTTGGGGAGAACACACTCCGATCATAATCCCCTGTGGATCCAAATCAGTTGGGAGGTGCAACGCCCACCTATCCCTACGTGGATGTTACAGCCTACCGCGCTAGAGGATTCAGAGTTTCCACTGTCTCTGGGCACGGCCATCCTTGCGTATTTTGATGTCAATGAAGGGACAGTGAGCAATGCCATGGTAGAATGGGATGCACACAAAGTGGCGGTCCGGGGCACTGCATGGGAGCCACATGGAGCATATGCAAGATGCTTTCTGCCTCCCTGACGCGCCTGGAGGCTGAACTTCTGCGATACGAGCAGGAAGGGGGGTAGGCACGCACTCAAGCTAGGAGATCTCCGCACTCGACACGTGGAGCTTCTGGAGAAGCTGAGGTGCCACAACTATGCTGCGCACACGGCCAGAATGCACGCCAAGGACTGAGGTGCCGGGTTTTTAGGAACCCGGTGGTGCCAGGGGATAACACCCGAAGACCTCTGAGTTCTCCCTGTTCCGGACCACAGAAACACAGAGTCTTCCAGTTGAAGTCAGAGATCGAGTTTTATTGGGTGCACCCAAGTAACATGTGTCCTAGAAATACGACAACACGGGTCGTGTATTCTCAGGAGACTGTTCGTTTTTACAGAACCAGCCTTCTCCTTATATACAGAAATAATAGCTGCAGGCAAGAATTCTTGAGTTTATGATATGGCGATACACATATTTCTGCAATAATACAAAGAGCGAAGTCATGTAGGCCAACCCATATTTTAGACATCCAGTTCGTGATAGATTACCCGGCCAGGCCCGGAACTCCCATCAGATATCGATGAAACCCCAATAAAGCAGGGCACCTCCTAGTCATAAAACTGGCCATAAACAAGGAACATGGACAGGTGTGTGTGTGTAGAAAACATGGTCGGTACGTAGTGAATCATTTGTGGCATGTTATGCATTGATGCTATCTTACTCGGACACTGGGCGAGGAGCTGCCCAAACAGGTTCGGTTGGAGGCAATGGAGTCAGTTGGGACAGGTCAGGGGGAAGTCAGGGAAGGTGGACGTGTCCTTTTAGATCAAGCTCGACCTTACTCAATTGACTTATATGAGGGCAAGACACAAGATAGATGCTGTTCATAAAATGGAGTCTAAGGGTTCGGAACGGAAACTACGATTTAAGGGTGTTGGCATCCCTCAATCATGACGCAAATGCATAGGGATGATGTCCTAAACATTACCGGTCTGTCGACACCAAATTCGTCATGGTACGTTGATATTTTGTGGCACGGGTATTTGGACCTCGATACCGGGATAACAGCAGGGTCCAGAATTTCAGAACCACAAAGGCAGACAGAGCGGGCCGATTGTTGGCCTGGTTAATAAAGCAAGAAGGGCGGGCGCCCCGATAGGAGCTCTCCACGCAGCAGGGGAGCAGATGGTGTAAACCCAGCATGAAATCCATCGTGCCCTCACAGACCACTACACGCAGCTATACAGGGCCCAGGGTATCACCCCAGGCACATCTTGGAGGGGTTCTTGGACTCTGTCCAACTGCCCAGGGCCTCTGAGGAGCAGAAGGAGACTCTCAATGCGCCTCTCTCGCTGGAGGAAGTTGGGGAAGCAATCCAGTCCATGGCATCTGGGAAGACCCTGGGGCCGGACGGCCTGCCGGCCGAATATTAAAAAGAGTACCGGGAAACTCTGACGCCACTGCTGCATAAGTTATACACCACAGCGGTGGAGGAAGGGTCACTGCCGCCCTCTATGCTAGAGGCGTTCCTGGTTTACCTGCCTAAGCCGGACAGGGACCCCACGCCCTGGGTTCATATAGGCCTCTGGCGATGCTCAACATGGACTATAAGGTCCTTGCTAAAGTGCTAGCGGAAAGACTGGCGCAGGTGGTCCCACACTTAATTCACACAGATCAGAACGGGTTTGTCACAGCGAGATCCACGTCATTGAACCTCCGGAGATACTTTAGAGTGGCAGCTGAGGCTGCGCGGGATTGGCCTAGGGCAGGTTGCCTTATACTAGACCTGGAGAAGGCGTTTGATTGCCTAGAATGGGGCTACTTATCGGCGGTGTAAGCGAGATACGGGCTGGATGTGGGATTCCTGCACATGGTTGGCTTAGTATACACGAACCCTGTGGTTCGGGTGCGATTGGGTCCCTACATTTCAGAACCGGTGGCGGTGGGCCGAGGCACCTGATAGGGGTGCCCTCTGTCCCCGCTACTGTTCGCGCTAGCGATCGAGCCCCTGGCTATAGCTATACGAGAGGCCCTAGGCTAAGGTATCCTGATGGGAGACGCAATCCATCAGGTATCGCTCTATGCTGAAGACCTGTTGGTGTTTGTGAGGGATGTGAGGCGCTTACCCACGCAGCTGGCACAGCTACTAAACACATATCCTGCCGTCTCGGGGCTCCGGGTAAACGCGGGTAAATCCTGCCTTTATGCTTTCAGGGAAGGAACTGGAGACCCGGAATACCACCTTGAGGGTACAAGAGACCAATGGAAAGAGGACACCTTCCGTTATCTGGAGATACAGATATACCGCAGCCTGGCCGACTTGTTCGACAGGAACCTTGGGAGGGCGGTTGTGGCCATTAGATCGCAGATACGCTTCTGGAGCACACTTCCGCTGACCACCACGGGCAGAGTGGCACTTAATAAAATGATCATGCTTCCCCGCCTCCTGTACTACTTTGTCAACTTACCAGTATTTATTCCGGATTCCTTCTTTGCCATGCTCAATAAGTTATTGCGGGACTTCATCTGGGGCACCTCTAGGCACAGACTGGCGCTGGCGAAGTCTTGCCGACGGATCGGGGGGGTTAGGCTGCCCCTTGTTTTGAGCACTACCATCTAGCCACGCAGCTGCAATGGGTTGCTCGTTGGCTGGCAGATAGAGGTAGAGATGACACAGCCATGGCAATGCTTCCATACACCCTAGAGCGTATCACCAAACTCTTCCACCCCATGGCAAATGTCGAACGCCAGGGCCCGCTCCTCTTGGAGGTGGCATACAAGTGCTATCGTAGAGCCTTATAACTTACCCGCGGCACAGTCCCTTATGCGCCTGCCATGCCCTTGGAGGGTTCGCCTAGCGGTGAGGGGGTGCTCACGTCCTCCATGCTCACGGAGTGATGGGAAGCCGACATTCACACGCTCGGTGACTTATACAGGGAAGGGGAGCTCACGGCATTTGAGATGTTGGTGACCGAGGAAGGGCTTCCCCCTGGGGGGTTCGTGATGCACAGATCTCTGATAGTGCAGATGACGGCCAGATGGGGTGATGTAGCTACGGAGCCCCGGCAACATATAACAATGCAGTACCTCTACATCATGGGGAGGGGCAGACATTTGGTCCGCTGGTTTGCGGCGTCACTACAGGAGCACGCGGCAATTAGTTTGGACACCCTTAGGGACAATTGGGAGCTGGACCTGGGGCGGTCACTAACAGATAAGGAATGGGAAAAGGTGCTTTAAAGCCCGGTCCGAATCCCCAGAAACATGCGATTTCGCCAAATTTAGCTCTTCATTGTCCATAGGGCCTACCTCACGCCCGAGTTGATCAACAAGTACTTCTGTCGTGCAGACACACTCTACCCCAGGTGTAATGAGCAGGGAGCGGGTTTCCTACACATGTTTTGGAGCTGTCCGGGGCTGGGTACCGATTGGCGAACAGTTAGCGAGCTGTTCCGAAACTGCACGGGTCGAACCATACCCTTTGACTGGACCGAGTACATCCTACACCACTTCAAAAGATCCCCCAAAGATAAGGTGACATCCCGCTTTCTAGATCTGGGGCTGGTGGTGGCAAAGCGCCTCCTCACAAGGAGGTGGAAAGCGCATGACCTGCCATGTGCACGGGCATGGACTTCCTCATTTCAGGCCTGGGCCAGGGCAGAGTGGACCGCCATACGCAGAGAGGAAACGATGGGGCTCAGGAAGGAACCCATAGCGGCACATCGGGAGCAAATGCTTGGTGCATTGCAACAAACAGACAGGGATGGGAACACGAGAGATGTGGGAAGGATGGAAAACACACGTGAGGGTGGGTGCATGCCACAAGCCGTTCTCCTAACGGGATAATCCGATATGTTCAACTCCTGCTCCTCTGAGACATGAAGATAGACACACCACGGTAGCCATAGTTGGGGAGCGTTCGCAAAAATGGGTGGGGGCAGAGGGTCGGGGCTGGGGAAGTGGGAAAGGGGGGGAAAGAAAGGGAGTTAGAGTCCTTATGAGGTTTCTGCTGCAAAAGTGAATGTTTACAGTTTCATATATATAACATCTGTTTCCAAGCTCAAGATGAAAGGCCAGCCCTAAACTGTACGGACCATTGAGCGGCCAACATTACGGTCCTTGGATGGCCTAGGAGTCTGCACACAGGCAGGCGAGCTATAGTTCAGACTACTTTGGACGAACATCTGCTGTATCACTCAGTACAAAGCTGGTATACTTGTTCCATAATATGTCATGTGCTAATGTACCTACGAAAGTTGTATATCTGCCATCAACTTTCTATGAGTGAAGTCTGCAAAGTAATGAGTGACTCTTAAATAACAATAAAAACAGATTTGACAAAAAAAAGTATTTGTCAGATGTCCTTGAAAGTAAGCAACCAGCTACGACTGTGACTACAGTGAAAATTCATAGTATAATTAATGTAGGTTTACTATTTACGCAATTATTAACAGAGGTTGAGTCTAGATTCGCAAGGATTGTAGAGGGAACAATTTACACACATACACACAAGCGAAAGTAAACTGTAGAGGGTTTAGGTTGTACTTCATTCTGCCGGTTTATGGTCTGCACACACACTCAAGGCGTTCTGCTGGTTTTCAAGTTTTTTCACTCTTACTGTTAGGTCTCACTTAGACAGCTTATGCAATGTCTCTTCGAGGGCTTTTGATTTCTAACAGTGGGCTAAAAGGCCACCAATTGCTTTCCATTGCTTTGTATTCCTTGTCACTCTCATTTGCTTGCTTTTTATAGATCAGCTGCCTTAGGTTCCTCGCTCTTTGCTTGCGACGCAACTCCAGCAATGCGCCACCTTTTCGATGGGGGATGCGACACTCATCAGCCCATCCGTGCGCCACGGTGCGCCGCATTGTAAATGCGGCGCATCAGTGGTGAAGCATGGGTGGGCAAATGCGGTGAACAACCTTTACAACGAAACTTTTACAACGCACTACCATTACAACGCGGTCATTACAATGCAAACCCTTACAATGCATTGCGCTGGGGGGCCCTCTAGGAAAGGGAATAAGTTTAATTTACTATCCAACACCTTCCCTAGTGTCCACGGGGACTGGAGTTGGAATAGTAAATTAAACTATTCACTATCCAGCACCCAAAAGCGCTATGCGTTGTAATGGATTGCGATGTAAAAACCACGTTGTAAAGGCAGGCGTTGTAATAGCCTGCGTTGTAACGTCATACATCCGGCAGATGCATCGCAACTCTTCTGGTGCATCCCTGCTGATTAGCAGAGATGCGCCAGAAGTAGTAAATCTGCCCCTCAGTGATTTGCCCAGAATCACAGGATGTGGACGCGACCCCGAGGCACGAACCTTGGTTTCCAGCACCAAAGTTGGCAGTCTAGACGACGGACCACATCCTCTCCCAATCAGGTTTTTCAAGCAGCTTTGATGTAACGTTCATCTGGTCAAATGCATTCAGTGGTGATTTAAATGCAGGCCTCACCAGCTCTGCAATCTTCAGGAATGTCTAGAGATCAATCCTCGATTGTTCACTAAAGCGCAGCTGCATTCACAGAATTTCTGATTTGGTCTGGTCAAGAGGTAGGGAGGGAGGGGATGAGCTCTGAAGGTGATTGGTCTGTCCACCTTCAGCCTGAATAGGCCCGAGGACCAATGAGTTTGACCCAGAGCTTAGTGTGACCAACTGGCATAGGTGCAAATTCAGGACGGTGAATGTAAAAATTCAGGATAAAGGGACAAAATTCAGGACAAAACTTCAGGACAAAAGGTTAAAATTCAGGACAAAACTTCGGGACAAAAGGTAAGTTTTACAGATATGTCAGAGCAGGTCGTGCAATAGTACATAAGTAAGTAAATAGACAGCCACCTAAGTACCAGTCAAAAAAAGTTTATATTAGGTTGAGACAATCGTGCACTTCACAGTTTTTCAGTATGGCCGCAGCTTGCTACCTTAGACGATTCAAAATGTGCATCTCGTTCCAGCAGGTACATTAGTCACCTATATGGTGAACCACACCTGAATATAAGTAAGGCCGCTTTTATTGTTGTTTTTTTTTTTTTAAATATTTTTATTGCAGATGATCTTTACACATTTACGCCGGCCGAGATTTATACAATCACCATTTGGATTCAACGATCTAGAGAAATTTGGTATACACAGCC
The DNA here is from genome assembly GCF_964261635.1 of Lissotriton helveticus. Classification (NCBI taxonomy): domain Eukaryota; kingdom Metazoa; phylum Chordata; class Amphibia; order Caudata; family Salamandridae; genus Lissotriton; species Lissotriton helveticus. Next base: position 137,845,483 of record NC_136068.1, on the reverse strand, counting down.
ATTTAGCCCACAACCCGGAGGACGGGCGGCATTAATCAGAATCGCAATTTGTCTATACACTTCATATTATCATTACGTCGTCCGGCCAACAAGGATTCTACATCTGCTTTTCTTTTCCTCCCAGTACCCCAACAAACAAACTAAACTATCCCTAGGAGCTAACAATAAGGTATCTACTTAGTCGTGTCTACTATCTCCGCCCTCCCCCTCAGACCTCACTTAAAGCTAAGTATTGGCTTCTGAGGCGATCCTGGTCAACAGGGTACAGTCCCGTGGAGGGCTTCCTTGTCTAGCCCACTGTGTCCCTAGTATATAGAGGAATAGAATTTGAAATGTAACCCCCCCTCCCCCCTCCCTCCTGGTCCCCGCCATCGGTGCATCATTGTCAGGACAGTCGTTGTGGGTCTGGAGCATTGCGGCCGCCAGATTGGAAAGAAAATGCATTGAACCTGTCGTGTTACAGGGAAGCAGTCCGGTCATAACATCAGTCTTCTGAGTCGCTTCGTGTGTCATAATCACGTAATGCCTGCACCAAGGCCTCCCACGCCTGCGCAGTCTTTAACGCTCTATCGTTCTGCTGTCTCTGCGCTAATTGAAATCTCAAAGTGCTCTCGCCACCAGCCCATTTAAGGAATTCATTGCGCCACTTAGCATCTACTGGACCCGTTCGTGCTTTCCAGTGCCGTGTGATTTCACGTTTTGCTAGGATAAGTCCCATATCTATAAATTTGCTAGTAACTTTGTTTTTGGGGGTATGCGGGAACCAATGGAGAACCCCAACCGCCATGTCAAACTGTAATGCCCGCTCTGTCACTCCATTAAGAGTATCCCCCACCGAATTCCAGTAGAGGGTCAAGCTAGGGCAGGTCCATAACATGTGGCCAAGCTCCACTCCAATTGCCCGACATCTAGGGCATGCCGCGGTATCTATAGCAAAGTATTTTCGTATCTTACCCGGGGTCAAGTACGCCAGGTGCAGAATATAAAAGTGGACTAATTGGAACCGCGCGTTGCGCGTACTCTTCCATGCCCGGCGCATCAGCTGAGCCCATGTTGTCTCAGGGATTTCCTTCCCTATGTCCGCTTCCCATTTACCTCTAAGCGCCTCCAGCGAAGGAAGTCCCTCATTAAGTATTCTGGTGTACAGGCATGTGACTGCTTTAACCGTCCCAGCTGCCATCATGGTATATTGGCATGCCATTGTTGTCTTTGGTTCTTCAGTCCCCCTCTTCCAGTGTGCCTGTATTGCTCGCGTGATCGCCGCATGCAGCAGGAAGTCGCCTCTAGGTATGTCAAAGCGATCTAAGAGCGCTGGAAACGATAGTAACATCTCGTCCTCATAGAGGTCACCCAGAACTTGGATCCCCGCCTCCTCCCAGTTCTGCAGTTGTGACCAGTCTCCACCATGCGGTAATGCTGTGAGCATCCCCAGCGGAATTTCAGGTGCGTAGGGGTGGTTCACCCCCGCTCTACGCTGCGTTTGGTTCCAGCATAGCCTAAGTGTACGTTCCTCTTGTGTTAGGTCCTTAAAAGCCAACCTCTGCTGCATTGCTATGTAGGAGAGCACGTGTCTAGGTATACCCAGGCCCCGTGATTCCTCTGGACCTCGGAACTCTCGCGCTATTTCCTGAGTGTATGTCTGTAATTGAGCTGCTAAGTAATACGCTTCGAAATCGGGTACAGCCAGCCCCCCTCTGACTTAGGTCTCATCAGGGCTGCAAGTGCCACTCTGCGTCGGCCCGTTCCCCAGAGGAAGGGCACTATCAATGATTTCAGGTGCCGAAATACAGCAGGAGGAATCCAAATCGGGAGCGTCCTAAAATAGTATAGCAGGCGAGGTAGCGCCACCATCTTGAGCAGCGCTATACGACCCGCTACCGACACTGGGAGGGTGGTCCAAAAGGTCATACTACCCTTAAGCGCTCTAATGCTGCGAGAGATGTTACCCTCTAAAACATCAGCTGGGGTGTGAGAGATATAGACCCCCAAATATTTCAGACAGTTGGGTTCCCATCTAATTGCCCTGGTCATGGTGGGCTGGATTTCTCCCCTGCACATTGGGAATAAGCACGTCTTGGACCAGTTCACCGTAAGGCCAGATATTTCACCAAAGGTGGTCAGTGCGGTGTCAGCTCCCCTCAGAGCCCCGTCTGCGTCTTCTAGGAAGAGCAAAAGGTCATCCGCGTATAGGGAGATGAACTGTTGCCCCGACAAGGATCGTAGCCCTTTATAAGGCCGCTTTTATTGTTGATTGAAAATACTGGATATACTAGGAACTTTGCAGTGCCAGCCCCCAGTAACAAAACTGCCCCCCACCCTCTTTCCAGCCTCCCAGGGAAACACCCGGTCCGACCAGTCCGGCCTTGCTACCATCATCCAATGGTGCCCCTCATTTTCACATAAACTGTCTATCATGTGTATTTAATTTATTTTATAGTGTTACTTATCCCAAGTATGTAGTGGCGGGTGGCGGAGTGCGTTACATCACACACACATTATATAGAAACAATGACGCGTATTAACGTGAAAGTCAATGTATAGGAAATGTTACATAAGATAATGGGTGCTGCAAAGTGTAATCATTCTTTTATCTATCATTCAGTCTTTCACCCTTCATTCTGTGCTTCCATCTATGTGCCCATCTATATCCAATCATATTCGACCATTTGTAAACCTATTCACCATGTATCCTTCCATCCATCATTTCACTCATCCATACCTCCATCCACCCTTTCACTCATCCATCCATTATTCATCTACCCACCCTTTCACCCCATCCATCCGTACAGTCATCCATCCACTCTTCCACTCACCCATCTATTCACTCATCCATCCAGCCATTTACCCTTTCACCCATCCAGCCATCCTTTTACTTGCTCACCCATCCACCCAGTCGCTTAACCTTCCACCCATTCACACTTTCAGTCATTCATCCTCCCTTTCTCTCTCCATCTCCCTTTCACTTATCCATCCATCCACCCACCCATCCATCTACTCATCCATTCATGAATCCATCCATTGATCCTATTACTCATCCATCTTTCACTCGTCCTTCCATCCGTCCTCTCATCCTTCCACCCTTTCACTTCTATACTCATCTATCCATCCTTTTGTCCATCTACCACCTTTCACTCACTCATCAATCCTTACATCCACCCTTTCACTCATCCATCCATCCACCCTTTCACTTATAAATTCATCAAAGCATCCACCCTTTCACTCATCCATTCACCCATTCACTCGCTCATCATCTACCCTTTCACTCATCCATCCATCCATCCTTTCACACACCCATCCACTCATATACCCATCCATCTACCCTTCCATCCATACATCCATCTCTTTACCTTTTCTCTCATCCATACTTCCGCTCATTCACTCATCCATCCATCCTTTCTTTCATTATCTATCCATTCACCCTTTCGTTCTGTAGTGTAGTTCCTATTATCCCAATAGGCTCTGCGCGTTGGAATAATATCTTCAATAGTATAGACGTAGGACTGAGGTTAACTAGGTCTTCTACTGACGATATTAGACTTAAAGTTATGTGTGCCAGCTAGCTCAGAGTTCACTAGAAACTTTCTCGAATAGGCAAGGAGGAGTTTAACCTCCCTGGATAGACAAGAAGGGATTTAGTTTCTGACAACCATAGAACATGACAACTTTGCTCCCCCTAATCAAGAGTATATCTCGAGAGTCGTGTGAAAACAAAAGACAGCTATTTTACTCAGTCAATACGTGCATTCTTAGTTTCACCAGATTGTAGAGAAAAGAAGAGACGGGCGTGTTCAATAAAAAGGTGTTATTTATTGATCAGTCTCTTTTCTCATACAAGAGAAATTAATCGCTATGATTGCAATACTTAAGGTTAAGTAAAGTGCATACAGTAAAAGCAGGATTATAAAATAATACTGTAAAAGCATTGATATGGTTTCTTAGCCATATGATACTTAAAATGGATAAAATATATACATACATATATACATTGACTAATCGTACTCAACTGGTGCTTCTAACTACGCCTACCCCAGTGTACCTGACCTAAGCCTAATACGTGGGCGGGAGTAAGTAAGTAGCAGTTTAAGTTAAGTTTGTTTTGCCAAGGATCTGACTCAAGAATTCTCTGTAAGGGGTTAGTCAGTTCAGTACCTGGGATCTAGAAGGCTGGAGGGCTGGTATCTCTGTCTCAGAACTCGATATCCCAGATACCCGTGAGGGCGGCTGGAAACGCCGGAGGCTGGATTTCTCGGCAGGAGAAAAGGCAGCGTCTCTCTCAGCGCGTCAAACGGGAGGGGCAGCGTCCGTGGGCTTTCTGCATCAGCTGGGCTCCTCGGCAAGTAGCGCTGCTCCAAGCTCGTCACCACCGTGTGTTTGCTTAGGGCAATGTCGGTATTATTTATACCTGAAAGGTGCCGAGGTTGACGTAAGAATGGACATAAATACATCAATAAGGATGTCATAAGAACTTGTCGTTCTTACATTCTTTACTGGAGTTCTTGGCTGAATCAAAACAATAGCTGCGGGGGATTTCCCAGGTCTGCTGGAGGTTTGATTTGTTTTGAGAACTCGGTATGCTTTCTAGGGGGGCTGGAGGAATAGTGCTTGCCTAATGTGATAGCATGCGCTATGACCTAATCAGAAAACGGGTTTCTGTGCCGTTGTATGGCTATTAGTGATTTATTAACCGGACAAGGGTCAGAAATAGGAGTATCGATACAGTTCCCATAGTAAACACATTACACCCACTCCACGGAATCTATGTCCATTTTTACTAACCTAAGCATAGTAAACATAACTAACAGTGTATGTGTATATTAAACCACCCCAAAATACATTAATTTGCATTAAAAAATAGTTTTGCGTAATACACGAAAAATGAATATAGCTACTGTATGCATTAAAGCAGTGTAATAATTCAAAAGAGGATGCATATTTCATATTAGCATGAATGACTTTTGCGAAAAATAACACATGAAATGGCTCTTAATACAGAAGAAAAAAGTGAGAGACCACTTCATCACATAAAAATACAATTTTACTTGTAAATAACCTAGAGGTAATGTCTCTAGATTTTCCTAAAATAGAAGTTCTGTTCTCTAAGAATAGTTTTACTTTAAGCAGAAGATAAGTGCCAAAAAAAATATGTAAATATTTTGGTTTTGGAGAAAAAGTTCTTGTTTTCTTGAGCAAAACTGGAAAAAAATTCTTAGTGGCTTTGTTTTCAAAGTTGAAGGACAAATTCAGAGTTCAGGGAACGCTGTGTGCAAGTTGCTTAAAGTCATTCTCTCTGTTCTGGTGAAAACATCATATCATTTAGATTTTCGAAAAAACAGTCTACAGCTTCTGGTGAAAGTTCAACTAGGATGGAAAATGTCGCCACCATGCAGTCATGCGCATGATTGCTTTCAGTGATGGTTTGATCAGCATAGCTGACAGAAGGTCGTACCTGATCAATGCTGCTTTCATCTAGTACTTCACTACCCTTCAATCGTAGTGGTGAAGTCTCCACAAATGCCGTCATCAGGATAGGTAGCCGCTGGGGACAGCACAATGCATGAGCCTTTACTGGACTCAACAAAGTCTCTGCATCCAATGGCACTTCTGATTGTAGTGTGAGACAGGTGTCCAACACGCATTCTTCGCCGCAAAGCATGCACCTTAGTACAGGCATAACACAATTCTGCCACAAGGGTCTGAACGAAAGAAACCAAGTCATATTCAGATCTTTTAGCCGTGCTAGTCCAAGGACTTTAGTTATGTGGTCCCGGTAGCGGATAGCTAGGATCGTTTCTTCCATTGTTGCTGGAGTCTTGTCTGTGACATGGCTTGCCATAGCGAAGCAACAGTAGCAAAAATAGGATGCCTGCTACTAGTCCCAACAGGAGAGGAAGTCCGCCAAAGATGGAATGGACGAAGTTGGGAAAAATACCCAGGATCGCTTTGAATGGGGTTAAAGCTCCTGAAAAAACTGTCTTAAATACACTTGCGATACCACTTGTATCAGAAATATTTAGAATTTCGTTTAGCATTTCTGCGAAGTGTAGGGGGCAATTTGTTGATAACAGTGAATGAATCTCTGCCGTTGTCCTTGCAACTTGGAGATCATACGTTTCTTTTGATGACGTCAACTGGGTTGGCGTCTGTAGGAGCACAGTCTTCATTCTGCTTAAAGTATCAATTTGAATAGAAGAGATTTTTAAACTGGGCCATAACCTTCCCTCCCTGTCTGGAGCATCATTCGGGAACAATACTCTTTCACAGCACATGACCCTGGTAGTCACGCTTATGAGATAAGGTTTTCCTGGCAGCAAGCCACAACATCTGTGATCTACAATTAGAATGTAACTCCCGTTCGAGAGTCTTCTAAAGAATGGTTCTATTTGTGTTGCAGGTGTGCCTAGCTGGTGACATGAAAGGCTATTTGAAGTCCCTTCACAGGCCCCATGCAAACTTATACCCTGACACAGAAGTATACCACTTAGCGACTTTTCACAATTATTACCACTAAGAAATACACTCTGTCCTTTATTACTGACACATGTGTGTGTATAGGGCAAGTTCCATGTTGACTTAATGTATCCTTTACCCAACCTCTCATACTGGCCTGCCTGTATATATTTTTGGCAGTATTGAAACTGGAAAGTCGTTATCGGAATATTTATTATCCCATGTATTATCCATTCAATGACAGGTCGTTCTGACATTGTCAATGGTAATCTCTCAAGTTTTTCAATGCTCAGAATTGTATAATCAATAAACGAAAGAATTGCCAATACTGTGCAATATTTTAATATTTCACCAGGGTGATGAGCTTCCACTCGCTCATAGCCACATACCACTCTTTCAGTCAAGATTTTCAAAAGATTAAATCAATTTATTTTGGTTTTTGTTTTCTTATGTAAGAAAGGAGGATTTAGATTTTTATGTTTGATTGGATACAACAGAATGCAAAATTTAGCTTCAGTCTAATACATTCAATATATACATTGTTGACACCAAGGGGGAAATATTGGGCTGTGAAATACGCAAAAAAAGAGAGGGCAAGTATGCCAAAGGATAAGAAAGAGGACGTTTAACCATTTAACACATAACACTCTTGGACATCATTTGACGACAGACAACACAAATGATAATAGAAAATGCAGAAGGGGGAGGATTTCCTCTATCGGAATTTTTTTTTCGTTATAGGCCCTGCAAGGCTTCTATTTCTGTTTAGCAGGTACAACCTAATCCACTCAATGGGAAAATACACAAATACAGTTTTATTCTTATAATAGACCATCAGTCACTGATGTATTTACAATGCCTATTTAGAGCGATTGGTCTATATACAAAGAATGTAGAAGAGAGGGGGGGTCGACGCGTTTCGAATCCCAGAAAAATCGGGGGATTCTCTTCAGGACCACACAACACAATCTGCAAAACATAAATTAAATAAAATTCTGTCAGTCATCTACATGAGCGGCTCTCGACTTTCATCCAGCTCTGCATACACTCAACACATACCTGAATTTTCTTGTGATGTCTTCACTTGCCATATAACTAAAGGAATGAAAAAGGAGGCAAATTTGTCTAATGATTTTTCTCATGAGGCTTCCATTAGAGGAATAAATTAGTCATTGCACTTACTTAAAAAATCAGTCGAATATTTCTTATTTAGTCCGCTTGATTTAAGATTCTACATCCATCATGGTTCTCTTGGTTGTCACTTTATTTGCCGTTCTGAAAAAAGAATAGTTCCATGTAAGTGCACGTGTGTGCGTTAGCTTTCGCGCACTGTAATCTCTTTTATCCGCTAATGTTCGCTCGCATTAGCGGTGTCTATTCAGTTTGTGCATTCGGTGATAGCAATGTTTTGTTTTTTGGGGGAAAAGGCTTAAGACTCCCTGAGTGTAGTTGCAAGGGCGTTTAAGGGAATGCCTAAAGCGGTGCCTATGTTGATTATTTTCGTGTGGGCATTTTTTTAAAGGACGAGTACGTTTAAGGGAATGACTAAAGCGGTACCGATATTTCAAAAAAGGACGAGCTTAAAATGCTCCATAGTTTGTAATCGCGAGGGCGTTGGAGGAATGGCTGATGTGGTGCCGATATTAGTCCTTGCATGTGGGCTTACCTTCGATGTTTTCGGTATCCTCCTTATTGGAACGCCGCCATCAGTGCAGACGCCATTAATGTATTTGTTCCGGGTTTCCTTATTTTAAGGGATCCGACTTCCGGGTCAACTTGTCAGGATTTCTGGGGATTGTGGTTTCTCTTTGTATATTGTGGATGGGTCATGAAGGTCGATTGCCCTATAATCGCGCTCGAATTTGCAAGGATGTTTTACTCTCTCGTTGCGATCACTGATTCATGATTCTAAGATGTTTTGAGGTGTGCAAAAACTACACGTTATACTCGTGCTCCAATGATAATTTTATAACGAAACGGCTGCTGACGCCGATTGTTGATTTTAGGATGTTCAATGTAGATATTTAATTCGGACGAAAATAGTAAAGTGAGAACCTGGGGTTGTTATTCATGATAGGATTTTTTAGGGGGGGGGGGGGTTTTGTAAGCAGACTTCCATTGGAATTTTCTAAAAAAATTCTTAAAGATTGTAAAGTTCAGACATCTCATTTAAGCCTCGAATGGTTGTATTGAATTTGAGAATAAGCATTGCTTCTCGCTGTCTCAATTTGGCCTCTACATCTCCACCTCTTGGGTCTGGTTCGATTTTTGATATTACAGTCCATTTCAAGTCATTTTCCCCATGGGATTCTTCTATCCAATGTTGGACCAAAGGGGCTGTAAGTACTTTCCTTTTTATCCTGGATTTGTGCTGTGACATCCTTTGCCTAGCTTCCTGATTTGTTTTCCCAATGTACAGCTTGTTACATGGGCAAATGATTCCATATACGAGGTTTCGCGTTTTACAGTTCGTAAAATGGTCGTGCTTCCATGAGATCCCTTCATGTTGGAACAGATTCCCTTCAATGGTAGAGCTGCAGCTTACACATGTACCACATTTCCGATGTCCAGTGATTGGGGGAAGGTTGACATAGTCCCGTAGCGTGGAAGTTCTTACTTTCGGCACCGCTGCTCGCACAATTTGGTTGGCAATACTTTTATCCTTTTTGAAGGCAAAAAGGGGAGTGTCTTTGAATTGGTCATCAAGTTCTTTTATTAAATGCCAGTTTTGATAGATAGTTTTCTTCAGGAAATTGGATGAAGGACAGAACGTTGAAACGCAAACTGTGCGTTTTAGTTTTTTCTTTTCTTTCTTTTTGAGCAGTTCTTCTCGTGGGGTCCACCACGCTCGTTTGATGGCTTGTTTCAATAGTTTTGATGGGTATCCACGACCTATAAGTCGTTCTTTCAAGGCATTGGCATGATTCATGTATTCATCCTTGAAGGAGCAGTTCCTCGATCGTGGATACCCATCAAAACTATTGAAACAAGCCATCAAACGAGCGTGGTGGACCCCTATCTATCAAAACTGGCATTTAATAAAAGAACTTGATGACCAATTCAAAGAAACTCCCCTTTTTGCCTTCAAAAAGGATAAAAGTATTGCCAACCAAATTGTGCGAGCAGCGGTGCCGAAAGTAAGAACTTCCACGCTACGGGACTATGTCAACCTTCCCCCAATCACTGGACATCGGAAATGTGGTACCTGTGTAAGTTGCAGCTCTACCATTGAAGGGAATCTGTTCCAACATGAAGGGATCTCATGGAAGCACGACCATTTTACGAACTGTAAAACGCGAAACCTCGTATATGGAATCATTTGCCCATGTAACAAGCTGTACATTGGGAAAACAAATCAGGAAGCTAGGCAAAGGATGTCACAGCACAAATCCAGGATAAAAAGGAAAGTACTTACAGCCCCTTTGGTCCAACATTGGATAGAAGAATCCCATGGGGAAAATGACTTGAAATGGACTGTAATATCAAAAATCGAACCAGACCCAAGAGGTGGAGATGTAGAGGCCAAATTGAGACAGCGAGAAGCAATGCTTATTCTCAAATTCAATACAACCATTCGAGGCTTAAATGAGATGTCTGAACTTTACAATCTTCAAGAATTCTTTTAGAAAATTCCAATGGAAGTCTGCTTACAGACCCCCCCCCCCCCAAAAAAAATCCTATCATGAATAACAACCCCAGGTTCTCACTTTACTATTTTCGTCCGAATTAAATATCTACATTGAACATCCTAAAATCAACAATCGGCGTCAGCAGCCGTTTCGTCATAAAATTATCATTGGAGCACGAGTATAACGTGTAGTTTTTGCGCACCTCAAAACATCTTAGAATCATGAATCAGTGATCGCAACGAGAGAGTAAAACATCCTTGCAAATTCGAGCGCAATTATAGGGCAATCGACCTTTATGACCCATCCACAATATACAAAGAGAAACCACAATCCCCAGAAATCCTGACAAGTTGACCCGGAAGTCGGATCCCTTAAAATAAGGAAACCCGGAACAAATACATTAATGGCGTCTGCACTGATGGCGGCGTTCCAATAAGGAGGATACCGAAAACATCGAAGGTAAGCCCACATGCAAGGACTAATATCGGCACCACATCAGCCATTCCTCCAACGCCCTCGTGATTACAAACTATGGAGCATTTTAAGCTCGTCCTTTTTTGAAATATCGGTACCGCTTTAGTCATTCCCTTAAACGTACTCGTCCTTTGAAAAAATGCCCACACGAAAATAATCAACATAGGCACCGCTTTAGGCATTCCCTTAAACGCCCTTGCGACTACACTCAGGGAGTCTTAAGCCTTTTCCCCCAAAAAACAAAACATTGATATCACCGAATGCACAAACTGAATAGACACCGCTAATGCGAGCGAACATTAGCGGATAAAAGAGATTACAGTGCGCGAAAGCTAACGCACACACGTGCACTTACATGGAACTATTCTTTTTTCAGGACGGCAAATAAAGTGACAACCAAGAGAACCATGATGGATGTAGAATCTTAAATCAAGCGGACTAAATAAGAAATATTCGACTGATTTTTTAAGTAAGTGCAATGACTAATTTATTCCTCTAATGGAAGCCTCATGAGAAAAACCATTAGACAAATTTGCCTCCTTTTTCATTCCTTTAGTTATATGGCAAGTGAAGACATCACAAGAAAATTCAGGTATGTGTTGAGTGTATGCAGAGCTGGATGAAAGTCGAGAGCCGCTCATGTAGATGACTGACAGAATTGTATTTAATTTATGTCTTACAGATTGTGTTGTGTGGTCCTGAAGAGAATCCCCCGATTTTTCTGGGATTCGAAACGCGTCGACCCCCCCTCTCTTCTACATTCTTTGTATATAGACCAATCGCTCTAAATAGGCATTGTAAATACATCAGTGACTGATGGTCTATTATAAGAATAAAACTGTATTTGTGTATTTTCCCATTGAGTGGATTAGGTTGTACCTGCTAAACAGAAATAGAAGCCTTGCAGGGCCTATAACGAAAATCAATTTTCCGATAGAGGAAATCCTCCCCCTTCTTCTTTTTCTATTATCATTTGTGTTGTCTGTCGTCAAATGATGTCCAAGAGTGTTATGTGTTAAATGGTTAAACGTCCTCTTTCTTATCCTTTGGCATACTTGCCCTCTCTTTTTTTGCGTATTTCACAGCCCAATATTTCCCCCTTGGTGTCAACAATGTATATATTGAATGTATTAGACTGAAGCTAAATTTTACATTCTGTTGTATCCAATCAAACATAAAAATCTAAATCCTCCTTTCTTACATAAGAAAACAAAAACCAAAATAAATTGATTTAATCTTTTGAAAATTTTGACTGAAAGAGTGGTCTGTGGCTATGAGCGAGTGGAAGCTCATCACCCTGGTGAAATATTAAAATATTGCACAGTATTGGCAATTCTTTCGTTTATTGATCAAGTGGCGCAGCCTTACTGTGCTTTTGCCAGAACCCTAGTTGTTTCTCAGAATTGTATAATCAGCACCCTTTTGTGCCAAACTGATTTGTTTATCAGTAAGGTTAAAGATATTGAATAGTGACGTTGTGTTGATTAAACGCCAAGGCACATAGCCTGAACGCAGATTTTGTAACGTCCAGCCAAGCTGTACAATAGAACGTAATTGAGACTGACCGTGTTGCAACATCAGTAAGTCTTGCTCTATTATATCGATTGCCGAAGATACAATACTGTCCAGAGAATATATTCTGGAAGACAGAGTCATTAACCCATTGTCCACAACAGAAAGTGATTTTTCCAAATTAACACGGTCAATTTCCCGTATTTTTTCTGCTGTCTCAATTTGAGTTTCTTTCCAAGCTTCGTTATAAGCTGCATATATAGAGGCTGCTATGAAACGTTTTTGACGCTGTTTGCGTGGTCCCATAATGAAATCACGCAAGTCAGCACCTTCTTTAAGTAAAGTTAAGTGTTGCTTGATTTCTACCAGTGTGGATGTATGTAGCCATTCAAGGCAGAGTTTTCCCACACTGTAAGTAGTTAACATCCATGGATGTTGTCTCTGGGAGTATCTAGGGTCTGGCCTGGTCAATGTGAACCCCTGTATTTTGTTCAGGAATCTGTCTTGAGAGTTATTTGTGTCTGTGGGCCAGATCAACCATTGTTTCCATTCAGGATGTGTTCTGTTTTGGTTTAAAATATGGGTTACGTCTATCTCAACATCCGTAGTGCTATTACTGTCCGGTGTTGGCTTTGGAATAGACGGTTTGTTTAAGTCTTTGATTTTGGCTAGGCCAAGACAGGTAGTCTGTTGAATTGTGTCATTCAAAAATATAATTTGTTCTGGGATCATGCAGGCTCTAAATAATGATTCTATACCTTGCACTTGCCATTCTTTTGTGCCCCAGATAGTTTTCGTTTCAATGTTATTGTTACAGAAATCAAAACCGAATGTATTCATTTTTGCAAAAAATGAGTCCGAATATATCAATTTTGTGTTTGTAAGCATGGTTTTCACTCCTGTCTTATTTAACAATTTGAAATAGAATGTTTCTGCATTACTTGTGTTAAACCCTGAACAGTATGAATATTTATCATAAAATGTTTTTGAACTGCCTTTAGGTGGAGTTGCACAATGTTCCCATTGGTTATAATTTAAAACATTTCTAGGTTGAGAGGATTTATGCAGATAATGGTTACCATAGTGGTTGTAACAAAACATCTGATCATAATTAGATGAACCTTGCAAATAATCATGTTCTGTAAACTTAGCTGACATCACTAGATCTGACATCATATCATTAATACTTTCAAAGTCCCAATCATCAGCAAATGTGCTTGGTTTTACAAAGTCACTCAATGAAATCTTAAATTGGTGTAGATACTTCAGGAGCTCAACCGGACCATATATTTCGTAATCAGTTTTGTCCCATGCTACCCCACCGGGTATAGGATTGGCTGTGAAGTTTACTGAAGAAAGTTCTCTTTTCTCGATGTGTGATGACTTGTGTGGTTTCAGGACTAAGTTGATTTTCTGACTTGCTGTGTCCATTGTAACATATTTTCCCTCAATGAAGTGTCCCAAGCATAGTACCATGATGAGCCAAAGTATGAGGACAAACACACCTAGTGCCACCCAAATTTCAATCCATGGAGAAATAAGATAGGTTTCTTTTAGTTGGTGATAGAGTTCCTTCGCTTTATCTTTAAAAGTTTTTGTTGTTGGCTGTACTTCTGGTTCACTTGGATCCTCAGAAAAATCATCGAAGTTGATGAAGTAGCCGGATGCTGTTCTGTCAATTGTATCAATTGCTTCTGGATTCCTTTTTGCTTTAGGAATTTGCTTTGTTTCATTAGCATAGTCACTTGTTACATCATTGTAGATTGGTGTTTCTTGATGTAAAATTTTGTTTTGGGTTTCAAGAGGTTTAAGTTCCATTGCTTTGTTGCATAGTCCTTGTTGATTCACTGTAGGTTTATCAAATGTGATTAGTCTCTCGGTTTGAACCTCTGTATTTGTAGCAAACTTTGGTGTTCTGCTACTTCTTGGGAGTCCACTTGGCCTACTACTTGTTATCGGCCACATGATTGTGGTTTAACCAGGTCGATGGATACAACTCGGTTCTCCTTTTTACCAGCAAGGGGCGGTAGTACTACTGATCTTGTCCCGTTGACAGACAAGACAGGAACTGCTTTTCTGTAAGAAGGCCCAAATTCCTTCTTTACCGCAATCTTCTCTCTGACCAGATCCCCGATTTTTGGAATCCAGACAGGCCTTGCTGGGACATGTGGTTTCTCTTCAGTGGTTATTGGCTGCTGTTTCAACTTTATGTTGCTCAGGTCCTTTCTTGTTTCATTTAAGTCCTGTAAAATAGCCAAACGATCTTTGATATCAAAGCATTTTTCTTTCACCACTGAAGTTTGACTATCCAAGTCCTGGATTAACATTCTAGTCCCAAACAATAATTCGTACGGACTGAGACCTTTCAGAGAATTTCTTGGCAGGTTATTAAGACTACGTTGGACACTTATTAAATGTTTGACCCACCCAGCTCCCGAACCTAATACCTTTGCTATTATAGATTGCTCTATGCCTTGGTTTTTTCTTTACACCATCCCGTTTCCCTCAGGAAGGAAGTGAGAAGAGTCCCGCAATGCAATGCTCATTTTGGCCATGCACCTCCTATAAACTCGAGAGCTAAAGGAAAGATATTGGTCAGAACGTAGCATGCTTCTAGCGTATATGCCATTATAGACTCGCAAATCTTTTATAACAGTTCAGACATCAGCCAAGAGTTGGGGTCTACATAATAAGTAAAAAAATATTTTTTACATGTTAATATGACGCATCAGTTATAATGGGTGTTTTTATGTCTATTGCATAATCCTAAATGAAATGCATGGTAATAAACCGGCCGGTTCGCCACTGCGATCTCTATTGCAGTCTGGGCAGTTTTTTGCAAAACTGTGATGATGCAGGCTCATTCCGGGCCACCAGTATATTGATTGTAATTCTTCTAGAGAATCCTTAATCTTAAGGTGTCTAAGACCCTCACCCATATGTGCGTCGGATATTAACAAGATTCTCCTGTCCATGTTTGGAATTACTCTATCCCCCACTCCAGGGATTCGAGCAAAAGGAACGGAGTTTGCATCGATTATGTATGTATAATTGAGTGGATAGTTGATGGGTAGCGCTGAGCAGTCGCCTTTTGATGACGTTTTTACTGCCAGCATTGTTTCCCCGTCAATGTATTTTACTGAACGCTTTTCTCTAGCTACGGAAGCCGACTTTGTGGCTTCCGCTGTGGCTGTCTCAGCCAATGAATTCCCTGCAACGTGAACGCCATCATGTTGATGACTCAGTGTATGTATCACGTGAGTCTTTGGTAGTTCTCTCTTTAAAAGAACTACTTGTTCCCAAAGCGCTTTTTGCTTTATTGTGGCACCTGTGTCATCTTTGTAACCGTTTTGAATCCATTTCTGTAAATCGTTATTGTATGATTTGACGCAGTAATACGAATTGCACACTATTAGTGTCGGGAATTCGCGATCGGCATTATCTAGCGCCATTTTTAACGCTATTTTTTCAGTTTGTTGTTCTGAATTATTTTCCACTGAGTGTGTTTTCGTAAATAGAGGTCTCAATTTACCTCCGCGCCACGCGTCCTTTACAATCTCGCATGTGGCGTTGTATGCTTGCTCTCCCCAAACTGAGGGTTGAGCATGTCCGTCTGTATATATTACACAGGCGTACTGTCGTATAGGCAGAATGTCGATTGGCAGAGGATATTCCATTTCATATTCTAGATTTTTTAATTTTTTCAGTTCTGGATCAAAATAGTATTTTACTTTGTCCGTAGCAAGAGAATTCTCCCATTGTATCCATTCTGGATTCAGTGCCGTAGTCGGTAAATTACATGGGCTTGTTAATGCCTCGAAAGCTGATTCTGCTGTTCTGACTGTAATACGTCTACCGTCAGCCTGGTCTTTTTCTCTTGCTACAGCTGTTTGAACCGCATGAACAATATTTTCCTTAATGCTGAACATTTTTTCAGCTTCTGTGTACAAGTGTGATTTGTATGCTATTGGTACCGTTTCTCCCTCATTAGAGGTTAGGTATGTGAATCCGCATCTTCCTGGGATGACTCGAATCACAAGGTTGCGTGTATTATCACGTGTTTGCAATTTTGTTTTAGCTAACATGTCTGTTTGCAAAGATCTCAAAATTTCTGTGTGTTTTTGAGTCCAGTTGATTCTTTTAAAATCTGGTTTTATTAGATCATAGAGGGGTTTAACCCTCTCTGCATAATTTATAATGTAAGTTCTTCCGAAATTTAGGAAATCTAGAATTGATTGTAAGTTTTTTAGCGTTCTAGGTGCTTGGATTACAGCATCTGCACTGATGGCGGCGTTCCAATAAGGAGGATACCGAAAACATCAAAGGTAAGCCCACATGCAAGGACTAATATCGGCACCACATCAGCCATTCCTCCAACGCCCTCGTGATTACAAACTATGGAGCATTTTAAGCTCGTCCTTTTTTGAAATATCGGTACCGCTTTAGTCATTCCCTTAAACGTACTCGTCCTTTGAAAAAATGCCCACACGAAAATAATCAACATAGGCACCGCTTTAGGCATTCCCTTAAACGCCCTTGCGACTACACTCAGGGAGTCTTAAGCCTTTTCCCCCAAAAAACAAAACATTGATATCACCGAATGCACAAACTGAATAGACACCGCTAATGCGAGCGAACATTAGCGGATAAAAGAGATTACAGTGCGCGAAAGCTAACGCACACACGTGCACTTACATGGAACTATTCTTTTTTCAGGACGGCAAATAAAGTGACAACCAAGAGAACCATGATGGATGTAGAATCTTAAATCAAGCGGACTAAATAAGAAATATTCGACTGATTTTTTAAGTAAGTGCAATGACTAATTTATTCCTCTAATGGAAGCCTCATGAGAAAAATCATTAGACAAATTTGCCTCCTTTTTCATTCCTTTAGTTATATGGCAAGTGAAGACATCACAAGAAAATTCAGGTATGTGTTGAGTGTATGCAGAGCTGGATGAAAGTCGAGAGCCGCTCATGTAGATGACTGACAGAATTGTATTTAATTTATGTCTTGCAGATTGTGTTGTGTGGTCCTGAAGAGAATCCCCCGATGTTTCTGGGATTCGAAACACGTCGACCCCCCCTCTCTTCTACATTCTTTGTATATAGACCAATCGCTCTAAATAGGCATTGTAAATACATCAGTGACTGATGGTCTATTATAAGAATAAAACTGTATTTGTGTATTTTCCCATTGAGTGGATTAGGTTGTACCTGCTAAACAGAAATAGAAGCCTTGCAGGGCCTATAACGAAAATCAATTTTCCGATAGAGGAAATCCTCCCCCTTCTTCTTTTTCTATTATCATTTGTGTTGTCTGTCGTCAAATGATGTCCAAGAGTGTTATGTGTTAAATGGTTAAACGTCCTCTTTCTTATCCTTTGGCATACTTGCCCTCTCTTTTTTTGCGTATTTCACAGCCCAATATTTCCCCCTTGGTGTCAACAATGTATATATTGAATGTATTAGACTGAAGCTAAATTTTACATTCTGTTGTATCCAATCAAACATAAAAATCTAAATCCTCCTTTCTTACATAAGAAAACAAAAACCAAAATAAATTGATTTAATCTTTTGAAAATTTTGACTGAAAGAGTGGTCTGTGGCTATGAGCGAGTGGAAGCTCATCACCCTGGTGAAATATTAAAATATTGCACAGTATTGGCAATTCTTTCGTTTATTGATCAAGTGGCGCAGCCTTACTGTGCTTTTGCCAGAACCCTAGTTGTTTCTCAGAATTGTATAATCAGCACCCTTTTGTGCCAAACTGATTTGTTTATCAGTAAGGTTAAAGATATTGAATAGTGACGTTGTGTTGATTAAACGCCAAGGCACATAGCCTGAACGCAGATTTTGTAACGTCCAGCCAAGCTGTACAATAGAACGTAATTGAGACTGACCGTGTTGCAACATCAGTAAGTCTTGCTCTATTATATCGATTGCCGAAGATACAATACTGTCCAGAGAATATATTCTGGAAGACAGAGTCATTAACCCATTGTCCACAACAGAAAGTGATTTTTCCAAATTAACACGGTCAATTTCCCGTATTTTTTCTGCTGTCTCAATTTGAGTTTCTTTCCAAGCTTCGTTATAAGCTGCATATATAGAGGCTGCTATGAAACGTTTTTGACGCTGTTTGCGTGGTCCAATAATGAAATCACGCAAGTCAGCACCTTCTTTAAGTAAAGTTAAGTGTTGCTTGATTTCTACCAGTGTGGATGTATGTAGCCATTCAAGGCAGAGTTTTCCCACACTGTAAGTAGTTACAATCCATGGATGTTGTCTCTGGGAGTATCTAGGGTCTGGCCTGGTCAATGTGAACCCCTGTATTTTGTTCAGGAATCTGTCTTGACAGTTATTTGTATCTGTGGGCCAGATCAACCATTGTTTCCATTCAGGATGTGTTCTGTTTTGGTTTAAAATATGGGTTACGTCTATCTCAACATCCGTAGTGCTATTACTGTCCGGTGTTGGCTTTGGAATAGACGGTTTGTTTAAGTCTTTGATTTTGGCTAGGCCAAGACAGGTAGTCTGTTGAATTGTGTCATTCAAAAATATAATTTGTTCTGGGATCATGCAGGCTCTAAATAATGATTCTATACCTTGCACTTGCCATTCTTTTGTGCCCCAGATAGTTTTCGTTTCAATGTTATTGTTACAGAAATCAAAACCGAATGTATTCATTTTTGCAAAAAATGAGTCCGAATATATCAATTTTGTGTTTGTAAGCATGGTTTTCACTCCTGTCTTATTTAACAATTTGAAATAGAATGTTTCTGCATTACTTGTGTTAAACCCTGAACAGTATGAATATTTATCATAAAATGTTTTTGAACTGCCTTTAGGTGGAGTTGCACAATGTTCCCATTGGTTATAATTTAAAACATTTCTAGGTTGAGAAGATTTATGCAGATAATGGTTACCATAGTGGTTGTAACAAAACATCTGATCATAATTAGATGAACCTTGCAAATAATCATGTTCTGTAAACTTAGCTGACATCACTAGATCTGACATCATATCATTAATACTTTCAAAGTCCCAATCATCAGCAAATGTGCTTGGTTTTACAAAGTCACTCAATGAAATCTTAAATTGGTGTAGATACTTCAGGAGCTCAACCGGACCATATATTTCGTAATCAGTTTTGTCCCATGCTACCCCACCGGGTATAGGATTGGCTGTGAAGTTTACTGAAGAAAGTTCTCTTTTCTCGATGTGTGATGACTTGTGTGGTTTCAGGACTAAGTTGATTTTCTGACTTGCTGTGTCCATTGTAACATATTTTCCCTCAATGAAGTGTCCCAAGCATAGTACCATGATGAGCCAAAGTATGAGGACAAACACACCTAGTGCCACCCAAATTTCAATCCATGGAGAAATAAGATAGGTTTCTTTTAGTTGGTGATAGAGTTCCTTCGCTTTATCTTTAAAAGTTTTTGTTGTTGGCTGTACTTCTGGTTCACTTGGATCCTCAGAAAAATCATCGAAGTTGATGAAGTAGCCGGATGCTGTTCTGTCAATTGTATCAATTGCTTCTGGATTCCTTTTTGCTTTAGGAATTTGCTTTGTTTCATTAGCATAGTCACTTGTTACATCATTGTAGATTGGTGTTTCTTGATGTAAAATTTTGTTTAGGTTTCAAGAGGTTTAAGTTCCATTGCTTTGTTGCATAGTCCTTGTTGATTCACTGTAGGTTTATCAAATGTGATTAGTCTCTCGGTTTGAACCTCTGTATTTGTAGCAAACTTTGGTGTTCTGCTACTTCTTGGGAGTCCACTTGGCCTACTACTTGTTATCGGCCACATGATTGTGGTTTAACCAGGTCGATGGATACAACTCGGTTCTCCTTTTTACCAGCAAGGGGCGGTAGTACTACTGATCTTGTCCCGTTGACAGACAAGACAGGAACTGCTTTTCTGTAAGAAGGCCCAAATTCCTTCTTTACCGCAATCTTCTCTCTGACCAGATCCCCGATTTTTGGAATCCAGACAGGCCTTGCTGGGACATGTGGTTTCTCTTCAGTGGTTATTGGCTGCTGTTTCAACTTTATGTTGCTCAGGTCCTTTCTTGTTTCATTTAAGTCCTGTAAAATAGCCAAACGATCTTTGATATCAAAGCATTTTTCTTTCACCACTGAAGTTTGACTATCCAAGTCCTGGATTAACATTCTAGTCCCAAACAATAATTCGTACGGACTGAGACCTTTCAGAGAATTTCTTGGCAGGTTATTAAGACTACGTTGGACACTTATTAAATGTTTGACCCACCCAGCTCCCGAACCTAATACCTTTGCTATTATAGATTGCTCTATGCCTTGGTTTTTTCTTTACACCATCCCGTTTCCCTCAGGAAGGAAGTGAGAAGAGTCCCGCAATGCAATGCTCATTTTGGCCATGCACCTCCTATAAACTCGAGAGCTAAAGGAAAGATATTGGTCAGAACGTAGCATGCTTCTAGCGTATATGCCATTATAGACTCGCAAATCTTTTATAACAGTTCAGACGTCAGCCAAGAGTTGGGGTCTACATTATAAGTGAAAAAAAATGTTTTACATGTTAATATGACGCATCAGTTATAATGGGTGTTTTTATGTCTATTGCATAATCCTAAATGAAATGCATGGTAATAAACCGGCCGGTTCGCCACTGCGATCTCTATTGCAGTCTGGGCAGTTTTTTGCAAAACTGTGATGATGCAGGCTCATTCCGGGCCACCAGTATATTGATTGTAATTCTTCTAGAGAATCCTTAATCTTAAGGTGTCTAAGACCCTCACCCATATGTGCGTCGGCTATTAACAAGATTCTCCCGTCCATGTTTGGAATTACTCTATCCCCCACTCCAGGGATTCGAGCAAAAGGAACGGAGTTTGCATCGATTATGTATGTATAATTGAGTGGATAGTTGATGGGTAGCGCTGAGCAGTCGCCTTTTGATGACGTTTTTACTGCCAGCATTGTTTCCCCGTCAATGTATTTTACTGAACGCTTTTCTCTAGCTACGGAAGCCGGCTTTGTGGCTTCCGCTGTGGCTGTCTCAGCCAATGAATTCCCTGCAACGTGAACGCCATCATGTTGATGACTCAGTGTATGTATCACGTGAGTCTTTGGTAGTTCTCTCTTTAAAAGAACTACTTGTTCCCAAAGCGCTTTTTGCTTTATTGTGGCACCTGTGTCATCTTTGTAACCGTTTTGAATCCATTTCTGTAAATCGTTATTGTATGATTTGACGCAGTAATACGAATCGCACACTATTAGTGTCGGGAATTCACGATCGGCATTATCTAGCGCCATTTTTAACGCTATTATTTCAGTTTGTTGTTCTGAATTATTTTCCACTGAGTGTGTTTTCGTAAATAGAGGTCTCAATTTACCTCCGCGCCACACGTCCTTTACAATCTCGCATGTGGCGTTGTATGCTTGCTCTCCCCAAACTGAGGGTTGAGCATGTCCGTCTGTATATATTACACAGGCGTACTGTCGTATAGGCAGAATGTCGATTGGCAGAGGATATTCCATTTCATATTCTAGATTTTTTAATTTTTTCAGTTCTGGATCAAAATAGTATTTTACTTTGTCCGTAGCAAGAGAATTCTCCCATTGTATCCATTCTGGATTCAGTGCCGTAGTCGGTAAATTACATGGGCTTGTTAATGCCTCGAAAGCTGATTCTGCTGTTCTGACTGTAATACGTCTACCGTCAGCCTGGTCTTTTTCTCTTGCTACAGCTGTTTGAACCGCATGAACAATATTTTCCTTAATGCTGAACATTTTTTCAGCTTCTGTGTACAAGTGTGATTTGTATGCTATTGGTACCGTTTCTCCCTCATTAGAGGTTAGGTATGTGAATCCGCATCTTCCTGGGATGACTCTAATCACAAGGTTGCGTGTATTATCACGTGTTTGCAATTTTGTTTTAGCTAACATGTCTGTTTGCAAAGATCTCAAAATTTCTGTGTGTTTTTGAGTCCAGTTGATTCTTTTAAAATCTGGTTTTATTAGATCATAGAGGGGTTTAACCCTCTCTGCATAATTTATAATGTAAGTTCTTCCGAAATTTAGGAAACCTAGAATTGATTGTAAGTTTTATAGCGTTCTAGGTGCTTGGATTACAGCACATTTCTCTAGGAAATTGTCAGCCAGGCTTTTGCCTTCACTTGATAATTCATATCCTAAAAATAGGACAGTTAGATGGGCAATTCTTGACTTTTTAAAGTTGAATTTGTAACCCTCTGCTGCGAACCCAAGTATTATGGTGTTCACCCTTTTCAAGTGAGTATCCAAGTCATCATCTGTTAGATAGATGTCATCGACATAAGATAATGCCTCATCATCATACATTTGTAGTAACTCTGTTACTCTCGCTGAGAATAATCCTGGGCTGTTCTTGAACCCCTGTGGTAAACGACAGAATTTTTTTTGCGAGCCGTTTATTGAGAACGCGGTCAAATATCTGCTTTCTGGTGCTATATTTTGACAAAAGAATCCATTAGAGATGTCTAATGTTGTTTTGTACTTTTTGCGCACTATGCTATTCATTAGTGCTGCACTGCGTGAGTTTTGTACTGCAAAAGTTTTACAACATGAGTTCAAGTGTCTGTAGTCCAGAACAGGACGATATGAATCATCTGGTTTGGAGACAGGAAACAAAGGATTGTTCATTTGTTAGGTGCAAGTTTCAATCACCCCCTGGTATTCAAGTTGATCTAGGATCTCTTTTACCTGTTTTTTAGCTTCTTGCTTAATTGGGTACTGCCTCTGCACAGTAGGTTGAGATTTTAACTGGATTTTGTGAGGAGGAGAGTCCTCATCCCATCCCACATGGTTTTTATATAATGCAGGAGCTTGGGCTACTGCCCCCTTTCTTGCAAGTGTATATTTTTTATGAATTGGAATATGATTTGAGAAGGCAGGCATAATTATTTCTTCGCCATGAGGGCACTCCCTGACAAACTCTGGTGGCCAGTCTTTTTCAGCTAGAAGGATGTCATAGCCCTTGGAGAGATTATCCCAAAATAGACCCCTTATTTTCCTAGTCTTATCCCCCTCTATACGCAATGTTATTTCATATATTTTATGAGGTTTGCTAACTCTGGTATCTGCAGTTTCCACCTGAATGTATTAATTCGTGTCCACTGTCTCCAGATGATTCATCAGGATCTTGCGAGCTATGCTCACTTCTGCCTCGCTGTCTAGCATTGTCTGAGCCCATTCTCCGTTTTTCAGTTGTGTCCTCAATATCTTCGGCATGGTTGATTACTTTAATACTGGCTACCTTCTTCTTTGGAAATTGTATTTTTTTATTTTGATGAGCAGGTTCCTTGTCTTTGGACTTGACGTGCTCTTCCCTGTGTTCTGACCGTCCTCTTCTTTCCGATTTCTGCGAGGAAGTCTGAAAAGATCGAGAGGGACGTGTATCAATATCTTGATATCTATCAGGTTTCTTCACATTATCCCTATTTCTAAGGTTGTATCTTTTCCCAGAGGGCTCCCTTTGGGGAGACTTGTGTCCTTGGTCCGGAGATCTTTCTCTCCGCCGAGGAGACCTTCCTCTGGACTGGAATCTCTTTTCTTTGGGAGTGGATTGTTTATTTCCATCCCAGCTCTTTTTTTGAGTGTTAAGATTATTTTTAATAAATACCTTTTCAGGATTTTCAATTAGTTGGGGTTTCACCGGTATTCCACCCAAACTATCTCTTCCTAGTTCTTCATAGGATTTTTCTATGATTCTGGCAATTTCAAATGGTTGGTCTGCTATATCTGTCTCTTTCAACCTCTGGCGGATCGCCACATTTGCTGCTTCCCCCTTTATGTTGGCTAGTAATATTGCCGAGACCTGCTTGAAGTCTTTCAGTAATTTCATACCCAGAGTTAGGGCAGGTTCTGGACCGTATTCATTTTGAATCTGTTTTAGCACTTCTGGTATTACCGACATGGATGGAACACCATGTGTTTTTGTGTAAATGGAAGCAAAGACTGTACCCCAAGTGTCACAGTCCTCCACATGTGGTGCGATTCCCATTGGAAGACAGATAGTCAGAATTCTGTGTTTCTCAACAGGGGTGGTATCTGGAAATACCGCCTCTATTTGAGTGATTTTTTGTGCTAACCAGAATGGAATTTGTTCCCGTTTAGCGGGTACTTTACCTAGACAGGACTGTATGTTCTGTGGTGTAATTTTATTTGTGTTCCCCTGATGAGGGGCCAGCTGTGAAATTTTAATGGCTGGTTGGACTGTTGAAGTCCGCATTACATATTGGACTAATTGTCTGTGTATTTTAATTAGTTGTTTTAGCTGTGCTAAAAGATCTGGTGCAGACATTTCTTCAATGTCTGGATGTGGTGTGTATCCGGCTAGGACCGGCCACGTTGCTCCTGGTCTACCTAGTGGACCGAGCCTAGTGATGTGATTATTATTTTGTAGGGCGCCTTTAAACCAGAGCAGGTGCTCTTGGTATTTTAGTGGT
This sequence comes from Lissotriton helveticus, assembly GCF_964261635.1. Classification (NCBI taxonomy): domain Eukaryota; kingdom Metazoa; phylum Chordata; class Amphibia; order Caudata; family Salamandridae; genus Lissotriton; species Lissotriton helveticus. Next base: position 137,820,945 of record NC_136068.1, on the reverse strand, counting down.
ATTTCCACCTCCTCGAAAGGAGTGTACTCATCCGGAGGTTCCTCTATTTTGTAATAGTGGAATTCCTTTGTTACAGCATTTGCTGCTGGAAAGTTTATCCATGAATAAAATACCTCTGTCTGCCGATACTCATGTGCCTCAATTACGAATATGACTGTACCACCTCTCGGTGTTAGTCCATTTCCTATAAGTTTTAAGGTTATAGGTTTTCTTATGCTGACCGGGATGAGTATTGCACCCGGGTCAGTTTGCAGGACACTATTGTCATCTGCTAGGAGTTGAGCTGCTACTCTAGCTGTCTCCCTTTCTACTTCACTGTCTGACATTTTACTGACAGGAAGGTTTTTTGTTTATTTGCAGATCAGGTTTCTATGGAAACAAAGATTAGATGCACAATATTTTGGAACAGTGTATCCTTCAACGTTGAATAAACCAAGAACCATACATAGGAGTCTCCTCCTACTAAGTTTGGCGGATTTAACCTTTCACCCACTCCAGACGTCTTTGGAGTTTTATGGGAAAAAAGGGTCTGTGTGAAAAAGCACGACTGAGTTACTCTAATGCCTTGCGTTAGATTTATCGCCTTTCCAAACCATTGGGCGCCATGTAGTGTAGTTCCTATTATCCCAATAGGCTCTGCGCATTGGAATAATATCTTCAATAGTATAGACGTAGGACTGAGGTTAACTAGGTCTTCTACTGACGATATTAGACTTAAAGTTATGTGTGCCAGATAGCTCAGAGTTCACTAGAAACTTTCTCGAATAGGCAAGGAGGAGTTTAACTTCCCTGGATAGACAAGAAGGGATTTAGTTTCTGACAACCATAGAACATGACAACTTTGCTCCCCCTAATCAAGAGTATATCTCGAGAGTCGTGTGAAAACAAAAGACAGCTATTTTACTCAGTCAATACGTGCATTCTTAGTTTCACCAGATTGTAGAGAAAAGAAGAGACGGGCGTGTTCAATAAAAAGGTGTTATTTATTGATCAGTCTCTTTTCTCATACAAGAGAAATTAATCGCTATGATTGCAATACTTAAGGTTAAGTAAAGTGCATACAGTAAAAGCAGGATTATAAAATAATACTGTAAAAGCATTGATATGGTTTCTTAGCCATATGATACTTAAAATGGATAAAATATATACATACATATATACATTGACTAATCGTACTCAACTGGTGCTTCTAACTACGCCTACCCCAGTGTACCTGACCTAAGCCTAATACGTGGGCGGGAGTAAGTAAGTAGCAGTTTAAGTTAAGTTTGTTTTGCCAAGGATCTGACTCAAGAATTCTCTGTAAGGGGTTAGTCAGTTCAGTACCTGGGATTTAGAAGGCTGGAGGGCTGGTATCTCTGTCTCAGAACTCGATATCCCAGTTACCCGCGAGGGCGGCTGGAAACGCCGGAGGCTGGATTTCTCGGCAGGAGAAAAGGCAGCGTCTCTCTCAGCGCGTCAAAAGGGAGGGGCAGCGTCCGTGGGCTTTCTGCATCAGCTGGGCTCCTCGGCAAGTAGCGCTGCTCCAAGCTCGTCACCACCGTGTGTTTGCTTAGGGCAATGTCGGTATTATTTATACCTGAAAGGTGCCGAGGTTGACGTAAGGATGGACATAAATACGTCAATAAGGATGTCATAAGAACTTGTCGTTCTTACATTCTTTACTGGAGTTCTTGGCTGAATCAAAACAATAGCTGCGGGGGATTTCCCAGGTCTGCTGGAGGTTTGATTTGTTTTGAGAACTCGGTATGCTTTCTAGGGGGGCTGGAGGAATAGTGCTTGCCTAATGTGATAGCATGCGCTATGACCTAATCAGAAAACGGGTTTCTGTGCCGTTGTATGGCTATTAGTGATTTATTAACCGGACAAGGGTCAGAAATAGGAGTATCGATACAGTTCCCATAGTAAACACATTACAGTTCATCCATTCATCCTTTCAGTAATCCATCCAGCTATTGACACATTCCTTCACTTATTTACTCACCTACATTTTCACATTATGAGCTGAGCCTTTGTCTGCAGAGTTGCAGACAGAAGAGGCCCATCAAGAACTCCACCTTGCTGTAGTTCCTAAAGCAAGGGGTGGGGGAGAGTTCACTATGCCCCTGCACTTAGGCAGTCGGAAAACAAACGTAAAAGTCATGAGTCATGCATGATACACACTGCCAGGATGTGAGGTGACTGTGACATGGTGCTGTTTCCAGGGCTTTAAGTGGTGTAAAAAAATGTGGGGGTCTCTTCAAAGAGGGTGTGGTTTAAAGCACCTAGGTTAAAAATCTGTGCTTAGCATAGTGTTCCGCCCGACTGGTATTATGTTGTTTCTGTCATTGCATCCAGGTATATTCAATTCAATTCAATTCAATTCAATAGATTTATATAGCGCGCTACATACCCAGAGGGTCTCAAGGCGCTTGAAGAGGGGTGGGGAATTACTTGTCAAATATCTACGTTTTGAGTTGCTTTCTGAATGCTAGGTGGTTCTGAGTAAGGCGAAGGTGAGTGGGAAGTGAGTTCCAAGTTTTAGCTGCTAGGTAGGAGAAGGATCTACCTCCCATGGTGGTTTTGTTGATGCGAGGTACAGTGGCAAGGGCCGCTTGTCTATAATACAGCAAGTATCATTACACCAACAACAAGCCAGGACTATTGCTTTGTCAATGGCTGTTAGTTGCTTAAAATAAAAAAGCAGCATCCATGGCTTTGTTGAATATCATATTGAAAACACTTCAGTTCTAAAATGATGAGACAGTGAAAAAATTATTTTTAACTTGTTTACAAGCTTCTTTATATAAACTGTTCTCGAACGTTGCAGCATTGGCGTTTTACCTTTTATCTAACAGAATGCCCTGCTGTACACTGAGGCAGGAGGAGGCCACCACATGCTTTAACACCCCAGACTGCCCCATTGACATTCTGTATGTGGCAATTACCCGGCATACAGAAGGACAAAGGGCAGGTTGGGCTGCTCTTGTGCTCCAGGAGGAGTGTGAGGTAGCCCCATCAGGGGGGCTGAGGCCTCTCACAGGGGAGCAGTGCTGCTCCCTGTAATGGCCAAAATTATGGACAAAAGACGGCCGTAAAAGGGATCCTCCTCACGGACAACTGACGTGAGGTCCAAATTACGGACGGTCCATGATATTTACGGACGGTTGGTCACCCTACCAGAGATGCCACGTCAAACCAGCAGCTCTCAGGTTTTTCGGAACAGCCACCCAAAGAGGGCAGGGGGATGGAAATCATGGGCAAATATATGTTCTGTGACGTCGCACAGAGGTGTAGGGTGACGTGGCTGAAAATATCAGGGCAAGCCGTCTGCCATCGAGCTACCATTCTCAAAAAGCTGACTTGTCCCTGCTCAAGGAGACCATATCCCTGTGCCCCATGCGAAACGATCTGCATCTCATGCAAGAATTTGCTGACGTTGAGCATATAAGTCATGGAGCCAGTGCCCTCTGTTCTCTTTGCTGTAGATGAGATGCACAAGAGTCTTGAGGGCTAACTGTACTGGCCAGAGTTTAAACATGAACTACAAGCTGTATTCTTGGGTCAGACAGTGACCACTCTGTTGAGAGGTTCCTATATGTGACTGCCACACCCTTGCAAGAAGGAATCCTCCGGTAGAACAGAGACACTTGAACATGGAATGATAGGTCACTCTTGCAGGGAGGTATCCTTACGGCAGGAGCAGTTGAAGGCGGAATGGTAGGTCACCCTTGCACTCTTGCAGGGCGGTATCCTTAGTGCGGTAGGGCGGGAGCGCTTGAAGGTGGAATGGTAGGTCACCCTTGCACTCTTGCAGGGAGGTATCCTTAGAGCTGTAGGGCGGGAGCAGTTGTAGGTGGAATGGTGGGTCACTCTTGCGGGAGGTATCCTTAGTGCGGTAGGGCGGGAGCACTTGAAGGTGGAATGGTAGGTCACTCTTGCAGGGAGGTATTCTCAGTGGGGTAGGGAGGGAGCACTTGAAGGTGGAATGGTAGGTCACCCTTACACTCTTGCAGGGAGGTATCCTTAGTGCGGTAGGGCGGGAGCACTTGAAGGTGGAATGGTGGGTCACTCTTGCGGGAGGTATCCTTAGTGCGGGAGGTATCCTTAGTGCGGTAGGGCGGGAGCACTTGAAGGTGGAATGGTAGGTCACCCTTGCACTCGTGCTGGGAGGTATCCTTAGTGCGGTAGGGCGGGAACAGTTGTAGGCGGAATGGTGGGTCACCCTTGCACTCTTGCAGGGAGGTATCCTTAGTGCGGTAGGGCGGGAGCACTTGAAGGTGGAATGGTAGGTCACTCTTACCGAATCGGTAATAGTGAATGGCTTCCCATTCATTCCTATGGGCCTTCAGGCCCATAGGAATGAAGGAGTAGTTTCTTACCTGTAACTCCAGTTCTGTAGTAGGGGTATCTCTGTTATAGTCATAATCTTGTGAATAGTCCCGCCCATGTGCGGGGACCCTGGAGCAATCGAAATAGTCTCTTAAGTTGTCTTCCTTTGCAGTCCTGCATAGACACTTAAGAGAAAATCAAAGACAAATAATGCAGCCTAAAACTACACGGCTACATTGGCCAGCACTTCGTCTGGAAGTGAAAAAGGATAGCCAAATAATGTCAAAATGTACACATTTTGTTAAGTTTCACACATAGAGAAACTCCCCTTCACAAAAATCCTTTGAAATGATAGAGAGGAAGGGTTGGACAGACAAGCCCCCTTAGGCTGCCATTATGCGTCTGGAAAAGGGATACCGTGCCTTTAAGGAACTCTCTAGAGACCCTCGGTATCCCAGGATGCACAGCCAAAGGCCTTTTACTTTCAATTCTGTTTGAAGGTGTATAAAGCCGGGCCCGTAGCATACAGTACAATTATCATTTTCGCCACCGGGTAGGAGGGAGGGCGCTTAAGACTATAACAGAGATACCCCTACTACAGAAGTGAAGTTACAGGTAAGAAACTACTCCTTCTGTAGTAGGAGATCTCTGTGTATAGTCATAATCTTGTGAATAGAACGGAAAGCCCATCCCAACAACCAAACCAGCGGTGGAGGAAACAGACAACACCCCTACTGTGCAAACAGATTTTTCAACGAAGCATGCCCAACCTGAGCATCTGCCCTGGCATCAGAGTCCAGACAGTAGTGTTTAGCAAAGGTATGGACCGACTTCCAAGTGGCAGCCCTACAGATATCTGCAATGGGAACATTACGTAGCAAAGCCGTTGTAGCCACTTTGCCCCTGGCGGAATGAGCCTTAGACCTACCCCCTAAGGTTTTGTTAGCCTTTTGGTAACATAACTGGATACAGGACACAATCCACCTAGAGATGGACTGTTTGGAAGTGGCAAGACCAGTCCTGACCGATCCGTAATTGACAAACAATTGGTCTGACCTACGAATGTCTTTGGTCTTATCCAAATAGAATTTCAACACTCTACTGACATCCAGGGAATGAAGAGACCTTTCCGCTGGAATGGAAGGATGTTGAAAAAACGTAGGTACGGTTATTGTCTGATTGACATGGAAATCAGAAATCACTTTAGGAAGGAACTTCGGGTGAGTTCGCAACACTACCTTAGAAGCATGAAATACAGTGTAAGATTCTTGGCAACACAAGGCCTGGATTTCACTCACCCTGCGGGCCAATGTAATAGCCACCAGGAAGGCCGCCTTCCAGGACAGATGCTGTAGAGAAGCCTTATGAATAGGTTCAAAAGGTGCCTTCATCAAGCGAGACAGCACCACATTCCGCTCCTATGAAGGCGAAGGACGCCGAACAGGGGGAAACACTTTCTTCAATCCCTCCAAAAAATCTTTAGTCACAGGAATCTGGAAGAAGGATGTTTGTGAAGGGATATTCCTATACGCAATTAGTGCTGCAAGGTGAACCATAAAAGAATGAAAATGAAGGCCAGTTTGAGCCAAATGCAAGAGGTATGGAAGAATGACATCTTCCTTGCGGTGGTAGGATCATAGTACTTGGACTTGCACCAGATGCAGAACCTTTTCCATTTATAGGCATAGGAAGTCCTTGTGGAAGGTCGCTTTGCCTCCTTGAGTATCTCCATGCAATTATCAGGTAAATTCAGGTGTCCATATTGCACTATCTCAGGAGCCATGCCGCCAAACTCAACGATGAGAGGTTGGGGTGCACCATCTGCCCCCCGAACTTCGTGAGAAGGTCCGGCTGACACGGCAGCCGCAGGTGGGGTTGAAGAGACCGGTGGAGCAGGTCTGTGAACCACCACTGTCGAGGCCACTCCTGAGCAATGAGGATCATTCGTGCTCTGGAATGAGACAGCTTGATGAGTACTGCCGGAATCAGGGGAATAGGTGGAAAAGCATACAGAAAGCTGTTCAACCAGCTGATCCATAGCGCATTCCCCAGAGTCCCCGGTTGATAGAACCTGGAGGCAAAGTCTCGGCATTTTCTGTTTTCGGCGGTGGCGAACAGATCTATTTCTGGAGTGCCCCATCTGTCGAAGATGTTTCCTAGCACCTCGTCGTTTAGAACCCACTCATGATTTTCTTGGACCAGCCTGCTGAGTGCGCCTGAGCATTCTGCACACCTGGCAGATGGGTAGCCATTATCATCAGTCCTCTGGCTAGCAGCCAGTGTCAGATCGCCTGCGCTTCTAGTGACAGTGTGTGTGATCTCGAGCCCCCCTGCTTGTTGAGGTAATACAGTGTGGTCGTATTGTCGGTCTGTACAAGCAAGGAGTTGGTCTGGAAGGACGGATGAAAGGCCTTCAGTGCCAAGTGAACAGCTCTGAGTTCCAGAAAATTGATGTGATACGAGGATTCCGCCGGGGACCACGTTCCTTGGATCTGTAAATTGTCCGAATGCACTCCCCAGCCATGGAGAGAAGCATCCGCCATGATAGTCTGAATGGGAATGTCCTTGTGGAATAGAACCCCCTTGAGGAGATTCTCTTCTGAGCACCACCACCTCAGGGACTGTTGAGCGTGTAGAGACAGGCGGATCCCGTCGTCCCAGCTCCCTCGTTTCTGGTCCCACTGATCCTCCAGACATTCCTGCAGCGGCCTCATATGCAGGCGTGCATGCGGCGTGAGTAAGATGCAAGAGGCCATCGACTTCAGAAGAGAAGACACCACCCTCACTGTCGTAGATGGAACGGACATGAGAGCGTGAGCCTTCCGAAGGATCGATAAGCGTCGCTCCGCCGAAGGAGACGCGCTTGCTGAGAGAGTATCGATGGAGCCTACCAAGTACTGTAGGCACTGAACAGGAGTCGGAACAGACTTGGACATGTTTACGTGCAACCCCAGCTGGTTCAACAGAACGGCCGTCCTGTTGAAGTGCAATTGCGCTTCCTGGAAGGTGGAGGCTTTGATAAACCAGTCGTCCAGGTACGGGTAGACAAACACCTTGTTCTTTCTCAGGTGCGCTGCCACCACTGCCATGCATTTTGAAAAAGTCCTGGGTGCAGACTTCAGCCCAAACGGTAGTATGGTGTACTGATAGTGATTGGTGCCGACAAGAAAGTGCAGGAACTTCCGGTGTTTCCGTGCAATGGGCACATGGAAATACGCATCCTGCAGATCTACTGCGCAAAGCCAATCTCCTCTTTGCAGCTGAGGATAAATCTGGTGCAAAGACAGCATGCAAAACTTCTCCCTGCGAATCCATTTGTTTGCTTGTCGCAAATCCAGAATGGGCCTCAACTCGTTTTTGTTCTTCTTGCGTACCAGAAAGATTCTTGAGTATAGACCCTTTCCCCTTTGAGACAGAGGGACGTCTTCTATCACCCTTTTTCTTAACAGGGTATCGCCCTCTGCTTGAAGCTCGCGCAGCTGGTACTGCAAGTGAACCGGTGGACCTGCTGGAGGAGGGCTGACAAAACGAAGACTGTATCCATTGCAAACAATATTCAGCACCCACCTGTCCTGAGCAATTTTTCTCCACTCTGCCAAGTAATTTTGTATGCTTCCCCCACCGGAGCGGGTAACATACGAGGGGGAAGTAACTCCTCAGGGCTTAGACCCAGCTGGGCCCTTGTTCGCCGAGGAGGACTGCTGGCCGCCTCTGCCCCTCTGATGCTTCTGGAAGGGCTGCCGCTGGTATTGCTGCTGCTGTTGTTGCTGCTGGCCAGCTTGACGACCTTGTCCTCGCCTCTGGGAACCATACCCCCTCTGGAAAGGACGGAAAGACTTCCGTTGTTCCTTTGGTTTCTCCAAACCAACAGCCTTCAGCGTCTCTAATTCCGCCTTCATTGCGGCCATTTCCTCATCCACATGCGTCCCGAAGAGGGTCGATCCCGATAATGGCAAATTCGCGACCCTCTTTTGCGCCTCTGGCTTAAGAGAGGTAAGGCGCAACCAGAAATGACGTCTCAAGTTGATGCCATGGCAGTACCCATGAGCAGCCAGGAGAGAGGCATCTGCCGCCGAGCTGATGACTTGATTTGAGATCATCATGCCCTCTTTCAATATCTCCTGGAAGTCTTCTCGCCTATCCCTCGAGAGGAGCTCAATAAACTGTTGCAGGGACTCCCACAAGGAGCGGTCATAGCGACCCAAGAGCGCCGAGGCACTCGCCGCCTTCATCGAGATGGCAGCCGTACTGCAGACTTTCCGTCCAGCTGAGTCCATCTGACGACTCTCCTTGTCCAGAGGGACCGTAGACAATGGGGCAGTCAAGCGCTGCTTCTTGGCCGCTGTCACGATTACAGAAACTGGGACAGGATCTGACCTCAAGAACGCCGGATCAGAATCCGGGGGCCTGTACTGCTTTTGAAGTCGAGATGGCGCCGACTTCACCGAGGCTGGCGTCAGAAACAGCTCCATGGCAGGATCCTCCAGTCCTGGCACCAAAGGCAACAAAGGCGAGAGAGATGTCTTTTGTGCAAAGTCTCAAAGACCACAGAGGTAGAAGGAGTGGGTACCATCAATGTGATCCCTAACTTCGCTGCCCCCCTCAGCAGCACATCCTGGAATGTCACAATGTCGTCCACAGGCGACCCTTTCGTAGGTGGAGAGTCCAATAACATGGGAGAATACCTCCGGTCACTGGAAGAGTCTGTGTGACGGGACCATGACCTTTCCCTCCGATGGCGATGATGGGACCTTGTCGAGGAGTGACGCTCACTGCTAGAGCGATACCTCCCTCTGGAACTTGACCTAGGCCTCCTGGGTCTCGCAGGAACCCCCGGCCTTGGATGAGGCAGAAGCGGAGGAGTCGGAGCCGGAACCCCAGGCTGTGGTTGTGGAGGCCGGGGAGGCGGTGGAGGAGGAGGCGGAGGTGGTGGAGGCAGAGGAGGAGGAGGAGGAGGCTTCCTAGGAGGCAGTGGTGGAAGAGTAGGAGGCGTAGGAGTCCTGGGCCTAGAGGGCGAATAGATCCATGAATAATCAGATTCCGGTGACCTAAGCACTCTCCTCTTCTTACGAGCAGGCCTCGAGGAGGATGCTCTGGAGGTAGACCTCTTTGCGGATGAGCGCTGGCGCCGCTGTGACCGGGAACTCGCCGATGAAGATGATAGACTAACTACCGAGGCACTGGACACCGTCCTGGGCCTTGACTGTCTCCTTGACGTCGATTTTTCTCTCCTTGACGTCGACCTCTTCGACTTCCCTGTTCTCGACGTCGAACTTCCAGACGTCGACGAACTCCTCGACGTCGAATGTCTTCTCCTTGACGTCGACTTGTCTCTCCTTGATGTCGACCTTCGCGTCGCCGTTGACGGCAAACGGTGGTGTCGCCTCGACGGCGAGCGCCTTCGCCTTCAGGACACATCACGACGTCGATGGTGTGTCGACGCCGGTGAAGTCCTCGACGTCGACCTCGTCCGAGGTCTCGACGTCCTACCCCTCGACATCGAACGGCGACACTGCTTCGACCCAGAGCCCTGGGTCGACGGGGAGCATATGGTGGTCATACCTCTCGACGCCGACGTCGAAGCCATCAACGTCGACCGGGACCTTTTCTGGGCCTTTTCTTGACTGGGGAGCCCCCCAGAGGCCGATGCACGGGCAGAGGACGATGACAGAGTCCCTCCATGCCCAGAAGTCCCACCTGGTTCTTGGTATCTCCTCTGCTCCAGGCCTTGGAGACGAATCTTCTCCCTGTCACGCAGGGCCCTCCTGGAGAAAGAGTGACAGATTTTACAGGAGTCAGGGACATGGGTGGGGGGGAGGCAGAGTATACATACTCAGTGGGGTCAGATTTGGCCTTCTTCCTACCACACTCAGGGCACTTGTCGAACAAAGCTGGCATTTTCGACAAACAGAGGTGGCAAAACTGGCTAAAAAGCACAGCAACTGGAAGAGGAAGACCTCAGACGTCGAGTGAAACACTCAAAACACTGGAAAAGTGCCAACAATTGAAGTAATACCCAAAAAGGTAGCGCTCAATGGTCCAGGGTCCTGCTAGCAGGAGCCGGAAAAAAGAACTGAAATAAAAGGCCTTTGGCTGTGCATCCTGGGATACCGAGGGTATCTGGAGAGTTCCTTAAAGGCACGGTATCCCTTTTCCAGACACATAATGGCAGCCTATGGGGGCTTGTCTGTCCAACCCTTCCTCTCTATCATTTCAAAGGATTTTTGTGAAGGGGAGTTTCTCTATGTGTGAAACTTAACAAAATGTGTACATTTTGACATTATTTGGCTATCCTTTTTCACTTCCAGACAAAGTGCTGGCCAATGTAGCCTTGTAGTTTTAGGCTGCATTATTTGTCTTTGATTTTCTCTTAAGTGTCTATGCAGGACTGCAGAGGAAGACAACTTAAGAGTCTATTTTGATTGCTCCGGGGTCCACGCACATAGGCGGTACTATTCACAAGATTATGACTATACACAGAGATCCCCCCACTACAGAACTGGAGTTTCAGGTAAGAAACTATTCCATCTGTGTGTATATATACCGATTGCAATCAAAATAGTCCCTTAAGTTGTCTTCTTCTGCAGTCCTGCATAGACACTTAAGAGAAAATCAAAGACAAATAATGCAGCCTAAAACTACAAGGCTACATTGGCCAGCACTTCATCTCGAAGTAAAAAAGATAGCCAAATAATATTAAATTTTACACATTTTGTAAAGTTTCAAACCTACGGAAACTTCCCTTCACAAAAATCCTTTGTCATGATAGAGAGGAAGGGTTGGACAGACAAGCCCCCATAGGCTGCCATTATGTGTCTGGAAAAGGGATACCGAGCCTTTAAGGAACTCTCCAGAGACCCTCGGTATCCCAGGATGCACAGCCAAAGGCCTTTTACTTTCAGTTCTTTTTGAAGGTGTATAAAGCCAGGCCTGTAGCATTCAGTACATTATCGTTTCATCCACCGGGGAGGAGGGCGGGCGCTTATGACTATAACAGAGATACCCCTACTACAGAACTGGAGCTACAGGTAAGAAACTACTCCTTCTGTAGTAGGGGATCTCTGTGTATAGTCATAATCTAGTGAATAGAATGGCAAGCCCATCCCAAAACACCAACTCGGCGGTGGAGAAAAACAGACAACACCACTACTGTGCAAACAGATTTCGCAATGAAGCCTGCCCAACCTGAGCATCTGCTCTGGCATCAGAGTCCAGACAGTAATGCTTAGCAAAGGTGTGGACCGACTTCCAAGTGGCAGCCCTGCAGATCTCTGCAATGGGAACATTACGAAGCAAAGTTGTTGTAGCTGCTTTGCCCCTTGTAGAATGAGCCTTAGGCTTACCTCCTAAGATCTTGTTAGCCTTCTGGTAACATAACTGGATACAGGACACAATCCACCTAGAGATGGACTGTTTTGAAGTGGCAAGACCAGTCCTGACCGACCCATAATTGACAAACAATTGGTCTGACCTACGAATGTCTTTGGTCTTATCCAAATAGAATTTCAACACCCTTCTGACATCCAGAGAATGGAGAGACCTTTCCGCTGGAGTGGAAGGATTCTGAAAAAACATAGGTAAAGTTATGGTCTGATTGACATGGAAATCAGAAATTACCTTAGGAAGGAACTTAGAGTGAGTACGTATCACAACCTTAGCAGCATGAAATACAGTATAAGGTTCTTGACAACACAAAGCCTGAATTTCACTCACCCTGCGGGCCGACGTAATGGCCACAATAAAGGCCGCCTTCCAAGACAAGTGCTGCAGAGAAGCCTTATGGATGGGTTCAAAAGGCTCTTTCATCAACCTGGACAGCATCACATTCAGCACCTATGCTGGCGAAGGACGCCGAACAGGAGGAAACACTTTCTTCAATCCTTCCAAAAAATCTTTAATCACAGGGATCTGGAAGAAGGATGTCTGTGAAGGGCATTTCCTATACGCAGTCAACGCTGCGAGATGAACCTTAATAGAGTGAAAATTAAGACCAGACTGAGCCAAATGCAAAAGATATGGAAGAATGACATCTTCCTTGCAGGTCGTAGGGTCATAGTTCTTGGAAGTACACCAGATGCAGAACCTCTTCCACTTGTAAGCATATGAAGTCCTAGTGGAGGGTCTCTTAGCTTCCTTAAGTATAGTCATGCAATCTTCAGGAAGATTCAAATGTCCATATTGCACTATCTCAGGAGCCATGCTGCCAAACTCAACGATGAGAGGTTGGGGTGCACCATCTGCCCCCCGAACTTTGTGAGAAGGTCCGGCCGACACGGCAGCCGCATGTGGGGTAGGAGAGACCGGTGAAGCAGGTCCGTGAACCACCACTGCCGGGGCCACTCCGGAGCAATGAGGATCATCCATGCTCTGGATTGAGACAGCTTGATGAGCACCGCCGGAATTAGGGGAATGGGTGGAAAAGCGTACAGAAAGCTGTTCGACCAGCTGATCCATAGTGCGTTCCCCAGAGTCCCCGGTTGGTAATATCTGGAGGCGAGGTCTCTGCATTTTCTGTTTTCGGCGGTGGCGAACAGATCTATGTCCGGAGTGCCCTGTAGGAAAGTGGATATCTGACTATGGTTACCCCCAACTTTTTGCCTAGTGTTTTGCTGGTTTTTGACTTAGTTGGCCTGGGATCCTGCTAATCAGGACCCCAGGCTTCCTGCTCTCTCTGTTAAAATGGACTCCATGTACCCTAGGTACATATCTAATTGGATACTGAGTCACCTTATCAGTCCCTGTACAGTGTACCTTAGGTACCCAGGGCATAGGTGTACCCAGGGCCTACCAGGGGCTGCAGCATTTATTGTGCCACCCCTGGCTGGCCATCCAAAACTGACACAACTGGCTGCACAACAGCTGGGGCAAGGTGGTGTAATCACCCTTTGCTATAGATATAGTATACCTATATCTAACCCTAAAATGGACACATATATTCCTATCAGTCACTCCTATGGCAGACCTTATCAATCCTGAAGGCAGAGTGCTTGGAATTGTGTGAGATGGTGCTCTGGCATGAGCTGAGCCTGTTTGCAGCTTGCGGAACCAAGTCCTAATAGCTGTTCCATGATAACGCTATACCATATACTCTTAAATGCATTATAATCCTCGCGGTTAAATGCTAACTCTGGTATAACATTATCAAAACATGTCGAGTAAGGTGTCATAGGAATTGGAATACTACCCCCTCGCCAATTCTGGCGACGGGGGTAGCATTCCACCCTTCTAGAGGGACACGACAAGTATGTAACTGAGAACCCCGGTTAAAGTTAACTCGAGCCTTGGCATCACAAAATGGATGCTGCCACCACAGACACAAGTCTGACCTCCTGCTGCTGGGAGTCCTTCCAGCGAGGGAGGCTTGGACAAAGGGTTTCCTGCCTTGGGAGGTGCTAGCACCACCCCAGACAGGATTTTGTGTATTGGGTAGGATAGGCCTGAAAGGAATGAGACATGCCCGGGGCACACAAGGTGTCCTGTGCATACACCGGTTCAAACCAGTTGCTGTGGCATCCCTGCCCCAGCTATGGCGGGAAACCGGACAAAGGATAGGGGGTGTAGCCACCCCCCTTCCTGGTCCCACCCAGGGGAGGGACCTAGTCAGTGGTGCAGCCCCCTTTAGCAGGATAAAGGTAGGAGCTGGTCCCATTCCAAATTAGATTAATCCTGAACTACTCTACAAGAAGAAACTCTGGACTTCGACGTTCTGCTCCACAGAAGACTGAAGAAATCTCCCTTGTGGGCAAGGAGTGTCCACCCTGCACAAGCAGGCACCATCAAGCGTCCAGCGGCTTCACTTTGTCGTCTTCCCTCGAGGATCCAGGCTTCAGAGCCCGACGAGACCCAGATTCCCAGACCTCTCCGACCTCAACTCACCTCTACAGCAAAGCTGAGACCAGTGGGTGCGACGAGACACGTGGGACCGGCCATCTTGGAAGAAACTGCACTTTGCTTCCAGCACGACTCCCGAGGTAAACTCGACCAAGTGCCTTGGGGACTGAGAAGCCCCATCCCCGAGCAGCCCCTGCACCGAAGATCAGCCCTCCAGCATCCACGAGATCTGCGTGGGGCCCTTCTGCTTGTTTGCTGCTCGACGCATTGTCTGGTCACTTGCCGGCTGGCTGGTGGCCTCCTAGACGAACAAGTTACTTACCTTCGGTAACGATATATCTGTAAGAAACAGTAGTTAGTATTAGATTCCTTACCTTAGAATATCCCCAGGCGTCAGTCTGGATCCGGAAACTTTTGCGTAGCAGTACCCCTGCGCGTCGGTAGGCGTCGTCTGCAGGCGTCCCCTGCGGCTCCGCGTCGTCGGCGTCGTGCGCCGTGATGACGTCGCTGGAGTATATAGACGCCGCCTCCGTGCGCTGACGTCAGTTCTTTGCACACAGCTTTTCCGCGCCAGAACACGCAGAGCCATGTGAGAACTAACACTGGTGCCATTTGAAACTAGGGCCCTGAAAGGGATGTCCTTAACCCTAGGTATCAGTTCGCAGAACGGGGAGGACGGGTGGGGCGGTAAGGAATCTAATACTAACTACTGTTTCTTACAGATATATCGTTACCGAAGGTAAGTAACTTGTTCATCTGAAAGAAACAGGTTAGTATTAGATTCCTTACCTTAGAATAGATACCCCAGCAATACCAACCCCGGTGGTGGGTCTGCGAACCAATACAATCCTACACCAGAAAATCCTGGAGGACCGAACGGCCAAAGAAGCCGTCCCTCCGGACTTGACTGTCCAGGCAGTAATGCCTCGCAAAGGTGTGCAGCGAGGCCCACGTAGCCGCCTGGCAAATGTCCTGCAAAGGGACTCCCCGGCCCAGGGCAGTAGTAGCCGCCGTGGCCCGAGTGGAATGGGCCCTCAGCCCAACAGGAGGCTCCTTCCGAGCCAAAGAGTAGCATGCTTTGATGCACAGGACGACCCACCGAGAGATGGTTCGTTTCTGTACCGCCCTTCCCTTCTTCTCACCCACGTAGCCAACAAACAGTTGGTCATCCACCCGGAACTGGCGTGTGCGATCCATATAAAATGAAAGCGCACGTTTTGGGTCCAGATGATGGAGCCGCTCTTCATCTTTTGAAGGATGCGGAGGCGGGAAGAAGGAGGGTAAGGTGATGGACTGCCCGATGTGAAAAGCAGAAACTACTTTGGGCAGGAAAGAAGGTCTAGTTCTAAGAACCACCTTGTCTGGATGAATGGACAAGAAAGGAGGTTTCACAGAAAGAGCCTGGAGCTCACTCACTCTCCTGGCAGAGGTGATGGCAACCAGGAAGGCCGTCTTTAAAGTCAGAAGACGGAGAGGACAGGAATGAAGCGGCTCAAAGGGAGCGCACATCAAGAAAGTCAGAACCAGGTTCAAGTCCCACTGAGGCATCACGAACGGAACAGGTGGATACATGTGCGTGATGCCCTTCAAGAATCTCGTTACAATAGGGGACTTGAACAAAGATGGCTGATCAGGTAGCCTTAAGAAGGCGGAAAGGGCAGAAAGGTAGCCCTTGATAGTGCCCAGAGCAGAGCCCTGCTGGGCAAGAGAGAGAAGAAAGAGGAGAACCTCGGAGAGAGGGGCAGAAAGGGGATCCACACCATGTGCACCATGCCACAAATCTGTTCCACCGGCAGGCGTATACCGACTTCGTGGAGGGACGCCTGGCTGCCAGAATCACATCACAGACTTCAGGAGGCAAGTCAAATGGCCTCAACTGTCGCCGCTCAATCTCCAAGCATGGAGGTGGAGACTGGACAGGTTCGGGTGGAGGACCGTCCCCTGCTGCTGCGACAGAAGGTCCTCCTGAAGGGGCAGGCGGATCGAGGGACCGACTGACATGCTGAGTAGCTCGGGATACCAGTACCTTCGAGCCCAGTCCGGAGCCACAAGGATAACTTGGGCCCGGTCGCGCCTGATCTTCTTCAGCACTCTGGGCAGAAGTGGTATAGGCGGAAAGGCGTACAACAGACCGCAACTCCACTCGCGCCGAAAGGCGTCGCCGAGCGAGTGCCGTCTTGGAAACTCCAACGCGCAGAACTGATGACATTGCGCGTTCTCTTCTGTGGCGAATAGATCTAACCAAGGCTCTCCCCATTGCAGAAAGAGGCCTTTCGCCACGTCCGAGTTCAGACGCCATTCGTGATCCACCGAGCACCGACGGCTGAGTTCGTCCGCCCTGGCGTTCAGAGAACCTGCCAGGTGTTGAACCGTCAGAGTCACGCCCTGACGCTCCAGCCATTGCCAGAGGCGCAGAGCCTCCTGGCAAAGGGTCCACGACCCCACTCCGCCCTGTTTGTTGCAGTACCACATGGCGGTGGTGTTGTCCGTGAACACCTGCACTACACTCCCGTTGACAAAGGGGAGGAATGCCTTCAGTGCTAGGCGAATCGCCCGCAGCTCCAACATGTTGATATGGAGCCGGGACTCCGCCGGAGACCAGATGCCTCTGATCTCCGCCTCTCCCAAGTGGCCTCCCCAGCCCTGGAGGGACGCGTCCGTCACAACTACGCGCTCCGGTTGGGGAAGGGAGAGGGATCTGCCTCTGACCCAATCGCGGTCCGTAAGCCACCACTGCAACTGTCTCGCAGTGCCCTCCGAGATCAGGACATGGTCGGATAGGTTGTCCTGATGCTGGGCCCACTGAAACTTCAGGTCCCACTGCAGAGCCCGCATCCGCCACCGGGCGTGATGCACCAGAAGGATGCAGGAAGCCATCAGCCCCAGCAGCCGCAGCATCAACCTGACCGAAACCCGGGATAACGGCTGAAAGATGGGAATCAAAGCCTGTATATCCCGGACCCGCCGTTCCGGAGGATAAACCCGAAACTGCGCCGAGTCGAGGACCGCTCCGATGAAAAGGAGCTTTTGAGAGGGACACAGGTGTGATTTCGGCACATTGATGGAAAACCCCAGCTCGTGCAGGAGGTCTACCGTCATCTGAAGGTGGTGGACGACTGTCTGGGGCGAGCCCGCCTTCAACAACCAGTCGTCGAGGTATGGGAAGACTGAAACCCCTAACCGGCGCAGATGAGCTGCAACCACCGCCATCACTTTCGTGAACACCCGTGGGGCGCTGGTAAGGCCGAATGGGAGCACGATAAACTGAAAGTGCTCGTGGCCTACCGTGAACCGCAGGTAACGCCGGTGGGCCGGCAGGACGGGGATGTGAAAATACACATCCTGCAAGTCCAACGCTACCATCCAGTCTTGCGGGTCTAGAGCAGCCAAGACCTGAGCCAAAGTCAACATCTTGAACTTCTCCTTCCGGAGGAAGCCGTTGACGTTCCGTAGATCCAAGATAGGACGCAGGCCCCCCTTGTCCTTCTTGGGTACCAGAAAGTAGTGGGAGTAGCAACCACACCCTACTTCTGGCCCAGGAACGCGCTCGATGGCCCCCTTGGCCAAGAGGGCCGTAACTTCCTCCTGCAGAAGCGTCAAGTGGTCCCCCGACACACGGTGGTTCTGCGGTGGCATGGCTGGAGGAGTGCTCTCGAAGGGGAGGGAGTAGCCCCTTCGGACGAGCTGCAGCACCCACCTGTCCAATGTGATAGTGCGCCAGCGGGAGTGGTGATGGCGAACCCTGCCACCCACCGGCGTCACATGGGCCTGAAAGCTCGGACTAGGAGGATTTGGAGGCTGCTGCGGGTGGAGGTGTGGCCTGACCTCGCCGCTGTCCCCGACCGCCACCACGGCGGAATCCACGGCCGCCACCGCGTTGAGAAGTGTTCTGCGGTGCGTGGCTGGCAGCACGTGTGGGACCGCCCCTCCCGTGGCCACGAAAGGAGCGAAACGAACCCGTTTGCTGGCGCTGGGTCGAGAGACCCAAGGACTTGGCCGTGACCCTGGAGTCCTTGAAGCGCTCAAGCGCGTTGTCCGCTTTGTCGCCAAACAGGCGACTGCCATCGAACGGCATGTCCATCAAGGCAGTTTGGACATCCGGCGAAAAATTGGCGGATCTCAGCCAGGCGTGGCGACGAATCGCCACCGTCGTGGACATCGCTCTGCCCAGCGAGTCGGTCGTATCAAGACCACACCTGATGGAAAACCTCGCCGCGTCTCGGCCTTCAACCATAGCCTGGCCGAGCTTGTCCCGTACCTCCTGCGGGCATTGCGGCAGACACTCCGCGACCGTATCCCACAGAGAGTGGGTGTAGCGGCCCAAGAGGCATGCGGTATTGCAAGACCGCAGTCCCGCACTCAGGGACGAGAAGACCTTCTTGCCATACTGGTCGTACCTCTTAGATTCCCGGTCGGGCGGGGCCGACGGAAATGCGGATTGGGATGTTGAGGCCTGGATCACCAGACTCTCAGGGGTGGGATGGGTGGACAGGAACTTAGGGTCGTCCAGACACGGACGGTGGCGCCTGGCAACGTTCCTATCAACAGGCGAACCTGAAGCGGGCCTGGACCACGTGCCCAACAGAACGTCCGTCAAGGCTTCATTAAACGGCAGCAGAGGCTCCTGTGGGCATGACTGCGGTTTGAAGACCTTGGTGAGGATGTTAGGCTTCACCTTTGCGACGGGGAGCTCAAGGCGCAAGGCCTTGGCAGCCCTCATCAGCACCACAGAATAAGCAGCCCCAGCCTCCGACGTCATAGTGGGAGGCGAGACAAAACTAGGGTTAGGAGATTCGTCCAGACCACTGGCATCACCCAAGTCACCTGTCCAGTCCACGTCGTACTGACACTCGCGTGACAGAGGGTCCTCAGACCCCTCCCAACCCTCTCCATAATCTTCATCATCACCATACCCGGATTCAACGATGTAGACCGGCTCCTCGGGGTCAATGGGCCCCATCGGCGCCGGACTCGGCGTCGGACGACGCCGGTCCGACTCCGCGTCCGGAGTAGGAGAGGGAATGGGGGTGGCGCCGCCCGGAGCCGGCGCCGGAGCCCCGACGCCGGCCGGAGCCGGCGACGGAGTCGCGGCGCCGCGCGGACGCGGCACCATGGGTTGCCCCGATGGAGTCGGCGCCGGAGAGGCCGGAGGACCAGCCGGCGTCGACCCTGAAGGACCCAGTGGCGCCGGGGCCGGAGCCGCCGGCGGCGTCGAGGCCGGAGCACCCGATGGCGTCGGGGCAGGAGCACCCGAACCGCTCGGGCCCCCAGACGGGGCCACGGGGCCCGCAGGCGCCGTAGGCCCCGCCGGAGGAGACAGCGCCCTCATGGCCATGAGGAACTCCTCTACCTCCTCGCGCGACGCGCCTTGCCCAGGGACCGACGGGTATGGAGCAGGCGGCGTCGGCGACCCACGTGGGGCCGCGGGGGTGGGGCCACCCGAACCCCCGGCCGCGTCGGGGGGAGTCGCGGGTGCGATGACGACGCCCCGACTTCTTGTGTTTCTTACCTGAGGAACCGGAGGAATGGTGGCGACTTCCGGAGCGCTCGTGGCGGCTCCGCGACCGTTCTCTCGACCGCTCCCTCGACCTCCGACCGGACCGGGACCGCTCTCGACGCGGGGCCGACACCCGGAGCTCGAGTAGCTTGCGGGACCGCTCCCGTCTAGCCTTACTCGTTAAGGCCCGGCAGTCGACGCAGGCCTCCACGTCGTGGTCCGGGCCCAGACACCGGAGGCAGAGTCGATGGTGGTCGGTGACCGACATCGTGCGGTCACACCCGTCACAATTCTTGAACCCGGGCATCCTACCGGCACCTAAGAAGTAGATATTATCAAAAAACTTTGGTCAAAAGACCGGAGTACTGCTCTTCGGATCTGCGCTAACTGGCGCGGAAAAAAGAAGAACTGACGTCAGCGCGCGGAGGCGGCGTCTATATACTCCAGCGACGTCATCACGGCGCACGACGCCGACGACGCGGAGCCGCAGGGGACGCCTGCAGACGACGCCTACCGACGCGCAGGGGTACTGCTACGCAAAAGTTTCCGGATCCAGACCGACGCCTGGGGATATTCTAAGGTAAGGAATCTAATACTAACCTGTTTCTTTCAGATGATGAAATTTGAAATCTTTGCTACTGGTCTGGTTGCTCCAGACTGGCCCTTGCTCCCTTCCAAAAGAGGGGCACCTCAGACTCTCCTAGTCCGCACCAGACGCTTTTCCTCCTCACCGCGTGGGTTGCCTTTGCCAAGGCCTTTTGACGCCGATTCCGGATCCAACACCGCCGACAGCGAGAGCCTGCGTGGGACAGCTCGTGCGTCCATCCTGGTCGTCGAAGACACCTCCTGGTCCACGTGGCTGCAGAGTTAAGCGTCCACTCT
Source organism: Lissotriton helveticus (assembly GCF_964261635.1). NCBI lineage: Eukaryota > Metazoa > Chordata > Amphibia > Caudata > Salamandridae > Lissotriton > Lissotriton helveticus. Next base: position 137,800,424 of record NC_136068.1, on the reverse strand, counting down.
TCACCTGATCGCGACGACGACATCTGGTTCCTTCCTGGTTCCACTCCAGTCACTGGCTAGTGACTGTGAACATTGTCCCCTCTGCTTTCAGGTCCTCTTCTTCACCAATCCACCCTTGGATTGCACCGGACATCTTCCTCCTGGTCGCCTGCAGCATCTTTTCTTTCAGGCTCCATTGACTTCAACGCGAGAACCCGACACACTTTGGCACCTATGCACCCGCGGCCCGTGGGTGAGGTAACGAGAGCATTTTGGTGCTCACGGGTAGTTTAACTGTCCTAGTGTCCAGTTCCACAGTCGTTTTAGTCCTACCTAGTCAGGATTGTCCGTACTCACCTTTAACTTGAACTGTACTGTCCATAGACGTTGTTACGCATCTCGCGTGTGAGTTCACACTCTGCACACGCGTTCCGTGGGCCTCCTATTACTTACCTAGAGTTAGTGTAGCGTGGTCCCATCGATCCTACAGCCCCTGGACAGCTCCATTCCTTCTATCGACTTTCACATTCCACTTACTTAGTATATGGTTTGTCGTGCCCCTAGGGCACCATTGTAATTTTGTGCAACTTATCGTATTTTTCTTAAGAGATTGTCATGTGCTTAGCCCTCTGACCTCATAAAGAGTTCAGAGGTGTTGTTATTAATAAATATACTGTTTATTTTCATAACAACCTGTGTGGTGTCCTTTCATCTGGTATTCAAGGGGTTATATTATGGTAAAACAGCTGGCTTCACATGCCAAAAGAGTTTAGCCTAAGACTGCTTTGTCCATGCTACCATTAGGATAGCTGGTCTATAAGGTTGACTTACAACCAATCACCATAAGGGTTGTTTGGACTGATACAAGGTGATCACTAGAACTAGTGAGCATCATATATCAGGCCAACTTCTCACATGCCCCACCTGTCGAAGATGTCTCCTAGCACTTCGTCGTTTAGAACCCACTCGTGGTTTTCTTGCACCAGCCTGCTGAGTGCATCCGCCTGAGCATTCTGCACACCTGGCAGATGGGTAGCCGTTATTGTCAGTCCTCTGGCTAGCAGCCAGTGCCAGAATACCTGCGCTTCCTGTGACAGAGTGCGCGATCTCGAGCCCCCCTGCTTGTTGAGGTAATACACCGTGGTCGTATTGTCCGTCTGCCAAGCAAGGAGTTGGTCTATTTTTAATCGCCTGTGACCTATTTTTAATACATATGATTTTTAACTTTGATTTTACTAAAGTACTCACCCCTCGCCGCCTCCCAAGCTCTCCTCTCCGTTCCAACACAGGTCCGCCCGTTGCGTGGATAGAGGCAGGGCTGACGGTACGATCAGGGGCAGTTCCGGGTCTCCAGGGCACTTCCGGGTTCGACCGGAAAGGAGGCTGGCGCTCTAGCTGTTCGAGCAGCCATACCTACATAATCTCCTGTCTGGCAGATGCGCAGTGGACGCGCTGAACATCAGGTATTGACAAAGACCCCTCTATGCCTATTTTAATCGCCTGTGACCTATTTTAAATACATCTCATTTTTAACTTTGATTTTACTAAAGTACTCACCCCGCGCCGCCTCCCAAGCTCTCCTCTCCGTTCCAACGCGGGTCTGCCCGTTGAGCGGAGACAGGCAGGGCTGACAGGAGCGATCAGGGGCAGTTCCGGGTCTCCAGGGCAATTCCAGTTTCGACCGGAAAGGAGGCTAGCGCTCTAGCTGTTCGAGCAGCAATACCTACATAATCTCCTGCCTGGCAGATGCGCCGTGGACGCGCTGAACGTCAGGTATTGACTAAGACTCCTCTATGCCTATTTTTAATCGACTGTGACCTATTTTAAATACATCTCATTTTTAACTTTGATTTTACTAAAGTACTCACCCCGTGCTACCTCCCAAGCTCTCCTCTACGTTCCAACGTGGGTCCGCCCGTTGCGTGGAGAGAGGCAGGGCTGACGGGAGCGATCAGTGGCAGTTCCAGGTCTCCAGGGCACTTCCGGTTTCGACCGGAAAGGAGGCTGGCGCTCTAGCTGTTCGAGCAGCCATGCCTACATAATCTCATGCCTGGGACGACGTGCGCAGTGGGCGAGCCGATGGTGCGCCCCGAAGGCGCACCAAGGGCAAGCCCGTCTGCACCCGTCCGCACCTGCCCGTCGCCAGGACCCCTGGCAGTTTGAACCCTGAAACCTCTTCCCTGCCTAAACCTAAGCATACCTACACTAGAGGAACTTTGCTTAAGTTCAGACAGACCTCCTGTAGTCTACGGACCATCCCTGGAAGCCTGCCAGAAGGGCCTTTTTCTTGTAATACTCATAAGTTCCAGTCCATCTCTTCCCTGGATATTAACTTCACACTTAACCCTACTACTGTTGGATTACCCTCCATCTATGATTTAGGGACCCACACTAATCCCCCCGCTGACCTACCTAATCATAAAACATGGCATGGCCTTCTAGCCAATGTCAGATCCCTCCCTAGACATGCCACCGCTATCTGGGATCTTTTTAAGGACAATAATCCTAATATCGGATTCCTCACGGAAAAATTGATTAAACCCTCAGCGGTTCCGGTGATCGCTCTAGCTCTCCCACCCGGCTTTCGCATCCAAAGACTTGATAGGCTGGAGAGAGCGGGTGGAGGTGTAGCCATAATCCATAAGGATCTGATATCGGTCACCATACTTGACCAGCTCTGCACAGACTTATTTGAATGTCTTATTTTTAAACTTGATCTACACCCCCAACATAGCTGGAAAGGGGCCCTGGTTTACAGACCTCCTGGCCCGATGCATGATTTTAACAGTCGTCTTTTAGAATTCATCTCCCCCCATATTGTTGCTACCCGCAATCTCCTACTTTTAGGGGATTTTAACATACACAGCGAGGACACAAATAATCATGAAGCAGTGACCTGTCTGGAGGACCTGGCTTCCCACGGTCTCCTCAAAATCAATAATGACCACACTCACTTAGCGGGGCACACCCTTGATCTTATCCTTTCTAACTCCCAAAACATCAAATGTGTGGACACTCTCCCTCTGACTTGGTCGGACCACTCTTTAATAAACTTCTATCTGACGACTCCTTCCACCACCCCCTCTCGCTTACCCGTTACGGACAGGTGGTACAGACCATGGCATAAAATCAAGGCCCACCATTTCACTTCCCCTTTTCTCACTTGGGACATTGACACTCGTAACCTCAATGTTGAACAACAACTTCTGCATTTTAATAACATCATCTCCAGTATCCTGGATGAAGCAGCACCGCTAAAGCCAGTCACTCATGCCCACAAATCCTCTGCCTCTGAATGGTATTCCCCTGCCGTACGCACCGAAAAGAGGGAGCGCAAGAAACTGGAACGCACTTGGCGACTGCTCCATCAAGAACAAGATAAAGCCAGATACAAAACCGTCAGCCTATCATATCAACATCAAAAACGCACGTAAAATCCACATTGCTCATCAATTGGAGCAGGCAGGCTCTAACTCCAGGACACTATTTAAAATAGTTAAGGCATATTCTAAACCCTCTGCATGTGTTACCAGCTGAATCTCCCTCGCAGTCGTTATGTAATAATGTTGCGTCATATCTCTCTCATAAAATTGACTCCATTTATCAGAATATCATTGTTGCCAACACTATTTCATGCCCCTCCACGGCTACCCCCCCCGATACTGACGCCACCTTCGCTCAACTTCACACCTTCCCTCAACTCCGTCGGGTGGAAGTCACAACCCTCCTTGAGACTATTAAATCTGGCTCACCTATGGATATCATCCCCGCCAGGATTTCTGCCAAATTCGACGAACAATTGCCCCCCCCCCCCCATTTGCTCGATCCTTAACAGCTCCCTAAGCGATTGTCACCTTCCCCCGGCATGGAAAGATGCCCAAATCAAACCTATACGTAAGGACCCCATGATCCCCACCACCGAAATCAGCAACTATCGACCCATATCTCTTCTACCCCTTCAAACCAAGCTTATTGAGAAACACATTAATAGACACTTGTCAGATTATCTGGAGACCTACCAACTTCTTGATGTTTCTCAATCTGGGTTTCGGGCTAAACATAGCACCGAATCTGCCCTTATTGAGGTCACTGATAACATTCGCATGGCCACTGACAATGGTCAAGCAGCACTTTTGGTGCTGATTGACTTGTCAGCAGCGTTTGATACTGTTTCCCATCAGATTCTTCTGGACAGACTCCGCGACGGCGTTCGAGGTATGGCACTGAAGTGGGTTACCAACTTTCTAACAGACAGAACGCAGACCATCACTATGGGAACCTTCAAATCCACTACTACCAAGGTCAGCAAGGGGGTCCCGCAAGGCTCCTGCCTGAGCCCGACCCTCTTTAACATTTATGTCACCCCTCTGGCCAGAGTGTGTGAGAAGAATAAGGGGTATCCCCGACTAGAGTTCCTAATTTCGGGATATATAAACTATTTGTAAGAACAAAAATTAGGAACAAGGGTATCAAACGGACAAACACTGACATCAAACAGGAAATACTGAATTATAAACAAGATGCATGGTACGAAAAAAATTTGTGTATTTTATTAGGCAATAATTTAAAAGAGGAGAAAAACAATGTTTTATACATTTATCATGTGCAAGTTTCCTCTGTTTTTATAATATGAGATCTACAGATGCATGAAAGTGTGCAATATTCTTTCATGTAGATTATAGTACATTACATTACAATTTTATCATGTGGAGACTTTTAGTACTATATGACTAATTATTTAGTCTAAAAACATGGCTAAAGAATACAATTACTACGCGCGTTTCGGCTGTTTAGCCTTCATCAGGAAGCCATGATGAATTTTCAAATGTACCTAAGCAAATACAAAGGAAATAGAAAAAACACATATATAAGAAAAAATTCCTGTCAGTGTCAGTAAAGTGTCCTAGTTATATTTACAATACAAAATTGAGATTAATTACATGAACATAATAAAAAATGGAAAAAGAGAAGACCAGTACTAAAGGAGTTACATACAATAGTTCTATTATATACATCTATTTACATGCTATTATATACACGTATTAACATCATCAGATACATTTTATCTTTACAACTCGGTACAAATCATTAAACTTCTAGAACCAACAGAGACTATTCCAAATATTGAGGATAAAACAGAACATGTCTATTCTCTATAGCAGTAAATATAGTCATATGTAGTAGCTATATCGACTTATGTTATCTTGTGAGGTGTCCGATGGTATGAGAACTGCAATGGAAAAGGATAAACTGAAATGTCAACTACTCTAGAGAAGATAGCAGTTAGGAGAATAGGAGACAATGGTTCAAAAACTATGTGGGTGATGTAAGGGATAAGGACAGCTAGACAAAAAAGTTGTGAATAAATAAAAATGTGTGCTCACCAGAGGCTGTCTATGCAATATCATATGGTTTTACCGCTGAAATGGATGATGTGGCACCTCCTGGGCTCGATGGGGAGAGTGTACCCTCAAATAAAGTAATTAATACAAACAAACAATTACTGTTTGTTAAGCATGAGAGTAAGGAACAATAAGTGAATGATTACAAAAAATGGATACCTATCTCCAGGCTAGGTAGATGACAACCGCTAGTGGGATGGTTGCAAGCGAAGTGCCATCAGTAAACTTAATGCAGAGCTGTGGAAGGCATGGAACATAGAGATAAACGTTTGGTTGGAGAGCATGCAGAATTTCACGGCTCCTTAGGGTGACTAATGTTAAGCGAGACATTGCAAAGTTTAGAGGATTGGTATTTCACAATAGAACTAGAAAAGGTTTGTTTTTTTCAAGATACCGGAGAAAGCAAACACTAATTACGTTTTACGAGTATTCTTGTACCCCAACAGGCAACCAATTGTGTTGTAAATCTAGGGAAGTGTACAGGTTTAAATGAATGAATAGTAACGATTAATGAGGGGATTAGTTACCTTGTGTCGACTTGAGAAAAGTATCGACGACTAGGGAAAAAAAGAGAGTACAGGGAGGGGGTTGAAAATATCAAAGGCTAAGGGTTAAAAATATCCATGGATTAGGGCAAAAATTACACCTAAATTTGGAGTCTGGAGACGTTACTCGGGTCTCAGCTAATTCTACTGTAGAAAGCACATTGCATGTCCAAATGGAAAAAGTTCTGTACCTATTTAGAGGATTCAATGTGTCCTCTGGTGACAGGGTCTCTTCGTCTCGGATTATAGTCACGGTCAGGGTGTAGTCAGAACTCCTTCGGCGAATTGTCTGGGAATAGGTTAGAGTTACGGGTAAATTTAAGATGGAAGTAAGAGAAGAAACCAAATGTTGTGCCTGTGAGGGGGAGGTCTGCTAAGGTGGAGAAAAGAGAGGTCTGTACCTGTATGGGGGGTCCGATGCATACTCCGATGGTGGAGTCTAATTGTCTGGGATGTCAATCAAAGTGGGGATGCAGTCCGGAGCCCTTCTAAAAGTTATCTGTGAGCAGGATAGAATTGTAAATATAAGTAAAGATGAGTTGTATGGAAAGACAGAATAATTCTGTGTGATGAGTAGAGGTCTGAAAGGGTAGAGGTGGGTCTGTACCTGGTAGGAAGATCCGGCGTGTCTCCCAATGGTGGATTCTGCCCGACTGGCGTCACGGCCGTCATTCGAGGGAAGGAAATGACGGACGGTGGATGTTCAATTTAAAGCTGAATTGCGCGCGCATATGGATATGTAGAACCAGTGCTATCGGAGTTTCGACCCGGAAGTGAAAGATCTAGGTGTAGGAGGGGGATTTCAAATAGAATGGCGGTCATCTTAGAGGGGTTTCGTGCGCATGATTCCATTATTAGTCTAGTCGATTATGTGTTCATATATATGTATATATGAAGTATATTTTGGATAACGGAAAAAGAAATGACGGGAGATGATTATTAAATTATAAAACAAATGATACACACAAGTAGATAAACGTAACCGGGGCCATCGATATATCGACCCAGAATTGTGACAAGGGGTCACGTTAACCAGTGGCAATATGCCACTAAAGTAGCGGCCATCTTGGGTTGGTGTTGTGGTACCAGATATCATTAGTGGTCTTAAGAGTATTCATTACCTTTCTCCCCCTTAAGATGTTTAATGCTGTAGTATGTGCATTTCTAAGAAGGATCGAAATGCTAATAATACTATCTATGTGGACAGAAGATTGGATGCAGTATGTAAACAGAGTCTGAACCACATAGTAATGCAGTATCATGAGTTTAAGATATATTAGGGATCTGGATAGGTAGGTTAACCATAATTGTATTTAAGTACCTGTTCCCAGGGTATTTCGTTATTTAACCCTCTCGTGTAGGTATCCACGGTGAAAATCCAGTACACTTCTCTGCATTTTCGTATCTGGGTGCTCAGAGTACCTGAAGATTTACGTATTTTCTCCAAGATATACCACCGTATATCATTGGGATTGTGTTGGGCCTCTTTGAAATGTTTAACTAGAGGGGCTTGGACTTTCCCCGTACGGATGGCCGATCTGTGTTCAGACAGACGTGTGGACATCATACGAGCCGTTTCCCCCACATAGCCCAGGTTGCACGGGCAAAGCAGTAGGTAAACCACATTTGTGGTTTTGCAGTTTGTCAGGGTTTGGGATATGAGGGATCTAGCGTTGAAGGTCCACTCTATAGTTTCTATGGCAGAATTACAGGCAATGCATGTGGAACATTTGAAATTGCCTACAACCGGTTTCATGCCACTGAGAGATCTTTGTATGGGCTCAATATTTTTTTGCTCCATTCTAGATCGTACAATCAGGTCTTTAAGATTCTTATTCTTTCTATAGGCAAAGACTGGTTTGGGTAGCTGACTTTCCTTTGGTTTTGTGGCATTCAGAATATGCCAATTGGTAAGGACTATGTGCTGGAGTTTCGCATTCATAGTTGAATGCCTGGTGACAAGGACCATTTTAGAGTTAGGTTCTTTGATTTGTGGTGTTAAAAGATGTTGTCTATCGAAGAACCTGGCTCTTTTGTAAGATTCACGAATTAGACGTTTAGGGTAGCCTCGAGATATGAATTTGTTTTTCATCTCTACAGCCCTCTTATCAAAATCTGTCAATGAGGTACAATTCCTTCGGACCCGGAGGAATTGTCCAAATGGGATACTTGATTTTTGGGCATGCGGGTGGTAACTGGTGTAGTGTAGCAATGTATTGCGAGCTGTAGGCTTCACATACAAGTCTACATTTAATTGGTTATCTTTACTAATGATGTTAATGTCCAGGAATTCCACACGTGTTTGGCTGGCTAATGCAGTGAAGTAGATGTTCTGATCACATAAATTCAGCCAGGACACAAAGGTAGAAAGAGTTTCTGTTTCTGAGGTCCAAATGAGGAAAACATCATCTATAAAGCGAGACCAGGACGTAACCTTCGGGTGTGAGCATGGGGGCTTCATGTGCGCCCACTGTAGCCAATATATACATGGCTGAATATGAATCAAAGTTCATCTATAATGATGTTGCCCCTTTTAGCGAGTCTGTTACATCCTGGTCTCGCTTTATAGATGATGTTTTCCTCATTTGGACCTCAGAAACAGAAACTCTTTCTACCTTTGTGTCCTGGCTGAATTTATGTGATCAGAACATCTACTTCACTGCATTAGCCAGCCAAACACGTGTGGAATTCCTGGACATTAACATCATTAGTAAAGATAACCAATTAAATGTAGACTTGTATGTGAAGCCTACAGCTCGCAATACATTGCTACACTACACCAGTTACCACCCGCATGCCCAAAAATCAAGTATCCCATTTGGACAATTCCTCCGGGTCCGAAGGAATTGTACCTCATTGACAGATTTTGATAAGAGGGCTGTAGAGATGAAAAATAAATTCATATCTCGAGGCTACCCTAAACGTCTAATTCGTGAATCTTACAAAAGAGCCAGGTTCTTCGATAGACAACATCTTTTAACACCACAAATCAAAGAACATAACTCTAAAATGGTCCTTGTCACCAGGCATTCAACTATGAATGCGAAACTCCAGCACATAGTCCTTACCAATTGGCATATTCTGAATGCCACAAAACCAAAGGAAAGTCAGCTACCCAAACCAGTCTTTGCCTATAGAAAGAATAAGAATCTTAAAGACCTGATTGTACGATCTAGAATGGAGCAAAAAAATCTTGAGCCCATACAAAGATCTCTCAGTGGCATGAAACCGGTTTTAGGCTATTTCAAATGTTCCACATGCATTGCCTGTGATTCTGCCATAGAAACTAAAGAGTGGACCTTCAACGCTAGATCCCTCATATCCCAAACCCTGACGAACTGCAAAACCACAAATGTGGTTTACCTACTGCTTTGCCCGCGCAACCTGGGCTATGTGGGGGAAACGGCTCGTATGATGTCCACACGTCTGTCTGAACACAGATCGGCCATCCGTACGGGGAAAGTCCAAGCCCCTCTAGTTAAACATTTCAAAGAGGCCCAACACAATCCCAATGATATACGGTGGTATATCTTGGAGAAAATACGTAAATCTTCAGGTACTCTGAGCACCCAGATACGAAAATGCAGAGAAGTGTACTGGATTTTCACCTTGGATACCTACACGAGAGGGTTAAATAACGAAATACCCTGGGAACAGGTACTTAAATACAATTATGGTTAACCTACCTATCCAGATCCCTAATATATCTTAAACTCATGATACTGCATTACTATGTGGTTCAGTCTCTGCTAACATACTGCATCCAATCTTCTGTCCACATAGATAGTATTATTAGCATTTCGATCCTTCTTAGAAATGCACATACTACAGCATTAAACATCTTAAGGGGGAGAAAGGTAATGAATACTCTTAAGACCACTAATGATATCTGGTACCACAACACCAACCCAAGATGGCCGCTACTTTAGTGGCATATTGCCACTGGTTAACGTGACCCCTTGTCACAATTCTGGGTCGATATATCGATGGCCCCGGTTACGTTTATCTACTTGTGTGTATCATTTGTTTTATAATTTAATAATCATCTCCCGTCATTTCTTTTTCCGTTATCCAAAATATACTTCATATATACATATATATGAACACATAATCGACTAGACTATTAATGGAATCATGCGCACGAAACCCCTCTAAGATGGCGGCCATTCTATTTGAAATCCCCCTCCTACACCTAGATCTTTCACTTCCGGGTCGAAACTCCGATAGCACCGGTTCTACATATCCATATGCGCGCGCAATTCAGCTTTAAATTGAACATCCACCGTCCGTCATTTCCTTCCCTCGAATGACGGCCGTGACGCCAGTCGGGCAGAATCCACCATTGGGAGACACGCCGGATCTTCCTACCAGGTACAGACCCGCCTCTACCCTTTCAGACCTCTACTCATCACACAGAATTATTCTGTCTTTCCATACAACTCATCTTTACTTATATTTACAATTCTATCCTGCTCACAGATAACTTTTAGAAGGGCTCCGGACTGCATCCCCACTTTGATTGACATCCCAGACAATTAGACTCCACCATCGGAGTATGCATCGGACCCCCCATACAGGTACAGACCTCTCTTTTCTCCACCTTAGCAGACCTCCCCCTCACAGGCACAACATTCGGTTTCTTCTCTTACTTCCATCTTAAATTTACCCTAACTCTAACCTATTCCCAGACAATCCGCCGAAGGAGTTCTGACTACAGCCTGACCGTGACTATAATCCGAGACGAAGAGACCCTGTCACCAGAGGACACATTGAATCCTCTAAATAGGTACAGAACTTTTTCCATTTGGACATGCAATGTGCTTTCTACAGTAGAATTAGCTGAGACCTGAGTAACGCCTCCAGACTCCAAATTTAGGTGTAATTTTTGCCCTAATCCATGGATATTTTTAACCCTTAGCCTTTGATATTTTCAACCCCCTCCCTGTACTCTCTTTTTTTCCCTAGTCGTCGATACTTTTCTCAAGTCGACACAAGGTAACTAATCCCCTCATTAATCGTTACTATTCATTCATTTAAACCTGTACACTTCCCTAGATTTACAACACAATTGGTTGCCTGTTGGGGTACAAGAATACTCGTAAAACGTAATTAGTGTTTGCTTTCTCCGGTATCTTGAAACCCCCCCCCCCCTTTTCTAGTTCTATTGTGAAATACCAATCCTCTAAACTTTGCAATGTCTCGCTTAACATTAGTCACCCTAAGGAGCCGTGAAATTCTGCATGCTCTCCAACCGAACGTTTATCTCTATGTTCCATGCCTTCCACAGCTCTGCATTAAGTTTACTGATGGCACTTCGCTTGCAACCATCCCACTAGCGGTTGTCATCTACCTAGCCTGGAGATAGGTATCCATTTTTTGTAATCATTCACTTATTGTTCCTTACTCTCATGCTTAACAAACAGTAATTGTTTGTTTGTATTAATTACTTTATTAGAGGGTACACTCTACCCATCGAGCCCAGGAGGTGCCACATCATCCATTTCAGCAGTAAAACCATATGATATTGCATAGACAGCCTCTGGTGAGCACACATTTTTATTTATTCACAACTTTTTTGTCTAGCTGTCCTTATCCCTTACATCACCCACATAGTTTTTGAACCATTGTCTCCTATTCTCCTAACTGCTATCTTCTCTAGAGTAGTTGACAATTTCAGTTTATCCTTTTCCATTGCAGTTCTCATACCATCGGACACCTCACAAGATAACATAAGTCGATATAGCTACTACATATGACTATATTTACTGCTATAGAGAATAGACATGTTCTGTTTTATCCTCAATATTTGGAATAGTCTCTGTTGGTTCTAGAAGTTTAATGATTTGTACCGAGTTGTAAAGATAAAATGTATCTGATGATGTTAATACATGTATATAATAGCATGTAAATAGATGTATATAATAGAACTATTGTATGTAACTCCTTTAGTACTGGTCTTCTCTTTTTCCATTTTTTATTATGTTCATGTAATTAATCTCAATTTTGTATTGTAAATATAACTAGGACACTTTACTGACACTGACAGGAATTTTTTCTTATATATGTGTTTTTTCTATTTCCTTTGTATTTGCTTAGGTACATTTGAAAATTCATCATGGCTTCCTGATGAAGGCTAAACAGCCGAAACGCGCGTAGTAATTGTATTCTTTAGCCATGTTTTTAGATTAAATAATTAGTCATATAGTACTAAAAGTCTCCACATGATAAAATTGTAATGTAATGTACTATAATCTACATGAAAGAAATATGCACAATTTCATGCATCTGTAGATCTCATATTATAAAAACAGAGGAAACTTGCACATGATAAATGTATAAAACATTGTTTTTCTCCTCTTTTAAATTATTGCTTAATAAAATACACACATTTTTTTCGTACCATGCATCTGGTTTATAATTCAGTATTTCCTGTTTGATGTCAGTGTTTGTCCGTTTGATACCCTTGTTCCTAATTTTTGTTCTTACAAATACCCATCTGGCCAGACTCATGAGATCCTTGGGATTTACCCCCATTTCATACGCTGACGACACTCAGCTCCTACTCACATTTGATAAGAACACACCTGACATCGAACTTATGTTCTCTGAAGACATGAAATACATTGCTGCCTGGATGCGTGCCAACTATTTACAACTTAATGCTGGCAAATCTGAAATCATGTTGTTTGGAGGAGCTGCCACTTATTGGTCAACCTACCTGGTGGCCGGAATAGCTGGGTACTGCCCCTACCCCTAAAGAAGTGGTCAAAAACTTAGGTGTCAGGATTGATCATAAACTTACTCATGATACACATGCCAACACTATTGCAGGATCTTGCTTCTACATTCTTGGCCTCCTGCGAAGGATCTTCCCCCTCTTACCCTCTTCTACCAAGAAAACTCGGATACAGGCCTTGGTACTCAGTAGACTTGACTACTGTAATGCCCTCCTATTTTCAGCTAATGAAACTGCCATAAATAGACTTCAGGTGGTGCAGAATACTGCTGCCCGACTCACTGTCGGGCAGCAGAACACCCTCGGCACCCCTCCTGAACCAACTCCATTGGCTCTCAATAGGAAAAAGGGTACATTTCAAAATAGGCTGCATATTTTATAAAGCCCTTAATGGTCAAGGCCCTTCATATCTCTCTAACAAACTCTCCTCCTACACCCCGGCACGAACTCTTAGGTCAAGCTTTGAGCACCTGCTCAGCACCCCCAGAGTCAAAAAGGCCCGTAGCGGTGGCAAAGCATTCTCTTATCTCGGCCCGGTATTTTGGAATAATTTACCCTCTCATCTACGCTCTGGACTAAATCTGGCCCAATTCAGAAAGATGTTAAAAACCCACCTCTTCTAATCTTCCCTTGGTCTCCGAGGTTCCCCACCATCACAAGCGCCGAGATACCCTCATGGGTGATTCAGGGCTATACAAGCAAATAAACTTCAAATAAACTTCAAGGATGGATGAAAGGTCTTCAGTGCCAAGTGGACAGCTCTGAGTTCCAGGAAATTGATGTGATACGTGGATTCCGCCGGTGACCACGTTCCCTGGATTTGTAGATGGTCTGAATGCGCTCCCCAGCCGTGGAGAGAAGCATTCGTGATGACAGTCTGAATGGGAATATCCTTGTGGAATGGAACCCCCTTGAGGAGATTCTCTGCGGAGCACCACCATCTCAGGGACTGTTGAGCGTGGAGGGACAGCTTGATCCTGTCGTCCCAGCTCCCCCGCTTCTGGTCCCACTGATCCTCCAGACATTCCTGCAACAGCCTCATGTGTAGGCATGCGTGTGGCGTGAGGAAGATGCAAGAGGCGATCGACCCCAGTAGAGAAGACACCGTCCTCGCTGTTGTAGATGGAACAGCTATGAGAGCCTGAGCCTTCCGAAGGATCGATAAGCGTCTCTCTTCCGAAGGAGACATGCTTGCTGAAAGAGTATCGATGGTGGCTCCCAAGAACTGTAGGCACTGGACAGGAGTCGGGACAGACTTGAACATGTTGATGTGCAACCCCAGCTGCTTCAACAGAACGGCCGTCCTGTTGAAGTGCAGTTGCGCTTCCTGGAAGGTGGAGGCTTTGATCAACCAGTCTTCCAGGTACGGGTAGACAAACACCTTGTTCTTTCTCAGGTGCGCCGCCACCACTGCCATGCATTTTGAAAACGTCCTGGGAGCAGACTTCAGTCCAAACGGTAGTACGGTGTACTGATAGTGATTGGTGCCGACCAGAAATCGCAGGAACTTCCGGTGTTTCCGTGCAATGGGCACATGGAAATACGCATCCTGTAGATCTATTGCGCAAAGCCAGTCTCCTCTTTGTAGCTGACGATAGATCTGGTGCAAAGTCAGCATGCAAAATTTTCCCTGCAAATCCATTTGTTTGCTTGTCGCATATCCAGAATGGGCCTGAACTCGTTCTTGTCTTTCTTGCGTACCAGAAATAACCGTGAGTAAAGACCCTTCCCCCTTTGAGACAGAGGGACGTCTTCTATCGCCCTTTTTCTTAACAGGGTATCGGCCTTCACTTGGAGCTCGCGCAGTTGGAACTGCAAGCAAACCGGTGGAATCGCTGGAGGCGGGCTGACGAAACGAAGACTGTATCCATTGCAAACAATATTTAGCACCCACTTGTCCGGAGTAATTTTTCTCCACTCTGCCAAGTAATGTTGTATGCTTTTCCCCACCGGAGCGGGTAACGGACGAAGAGGAAGTAACCCCTCAGGGCATAGACCCGGCTGGGCCTTTGGGTGTCGAGGAGGACTGTTGGGCGCCTCTGCCCCTCTGGCGCTTCTGGAATGGTCGCCTCTGGTACTGCTGCTGCTGCTGGCCAGCTTGATGACCTTGCCCTCTTCCCTGGGCACCGAAACGTCTCTGGAAGGGACGGAAGGTCTTCTTCTGCTCTTTTGGCTTCTCTAACCCGACAGCCATCAGGGTTTCTGCTTCAGCCTTCATGCGGGCTATCTCCTCATCCGCATGCTTACCAAAGAGTGTCGCCCCAGAGAATGGCAAGTCGGCGACTCGCTGCTGCGCCTCTAGTTTCATCGATGTCAAACGCAACCAGGCATGGCGTCTCAGATTAATCCGATGGCAGTATCCATGAGCCGCCAAGAGAGAGGAATCTGCAGCCGAGCTGATCACCTGATTGGATACCATCATGCCCTCATTGATGATTTCTTGGAAGTCCTCCCTCCTGTCCCTCGGAAGGTGCTCCAGAAACTGCTGCAGGGACTCCCACAAAGACCGGTCATACTGACCCAAGAGAGCCGTGGCACTAGCGGCCTTCATGGACGTAGCAGCCGTACTACAGACTTTTCTTCCCGCTGAGTCCATCTGACGGCTCTCCTTATCTGGAGGCACCGTAGAAGACGGGGCTGTAGCGTGCTGCTTCCTAGCCGCAGTGACGATCACCGAATCTGGCACTGGGTCCAACCACAGAACTCTGGATCGGAGTCTGGGGCCCTGTACTTTTTCTGCAGCCGGGAAGGAGCAGATTTCATTGACGCCGGGGTCAAGAAGGGCTCCATCGCTGGTTCCTCCTGCCCTGGCACCAAGGGCAACAAGGGTTGAGACAACTGCCGCTTGTGTAGGGTCTCAAAAATCACCGATGTCGAAGGTGTGGGGACCGTTACCGTAATCCCCTGCTTCGCTGCCCCTCGCAACAACACCTCTTGAAAAGACACAATGTCATCGACCGGTGAGACCCTCGTACGGGGGGAATCCGATAAGGTGGGTGAGTAATCCCAGGCACTGGAAGAATCCGTATGCCGGGACCTTGACCTGTCCCTCCGGTGACTGCGCCTGGACCGTGTCGAAGACCAACGGTCACTCCTTGACCCGTGTCTCCTTCTGGACCGTGACCTCGATCTCCTGGGCCTCGGGCGATCCACTGGCCGTACAGGGGGCGGAAGCTGCAGAGGCAGAACCGGAACCATAGGTTGTGGAGGCCTCATGGGTGGTGACGGGAGGCGCGGTAGAGATAGAGACCGCGGAGCAGGCCGCGGTGGAAGAGGAGGTTGATAAGGGGGAATTGGAGGACGAGGAGGAGTAGGAGGACTAGGAGGAGTCTCCTTAGGCAGTGGAGGAGGCGTAGGCATCCTGGACCTAGACGGCGAGAAGGTCTGCGAATATTCAGAGTCCGAAGACCTCACCACTCTCCTCTTTTTCTTCTGCGCATGCCTTGACGATGAAGTCCTCGAGGCCGACCTCGTAGCAGCCGAGCGCCGGTGCCGCCACGACCGTGGGTTATTGGATGCAGAGGACAGGCTGACCACTGAGGCAGAGGACACAGTCCTTGCCCTTGACCACCTCCTAGACGCAGATCTTTCCCTCCGTGACGACGACCTCATCGACGTCGACCGTCTCGACGTCTCGACATCCCTCGACGTCGACTCTCGTCTTCTCGACGTCGAATGGCGGTTTCGCCTCGACGGCGAGCGCCGGTGCCTCTCGGACCCCTCTCGGACCCCTCTCGACGTCGACGGTGTCTCGACGACGATGCAGTCCTTGACGTCGACCTCGTCCGAGGTCTCGACGTCAGTCCCCTCGACGTCGAACGATGTCGCCGCTTTGCCCCAGAGCCCTGGGTCGACGGGGAACATATGGTGGTCATCCCTCTCGACGCCGAAGTCGAGGCTATCGACGTCGACGGAGATCTGTGCCTCTTCCTGGCCTTATCTTGAATGGGGTGCCCCCCAGAGGCCAAAGCACGGGCAGAGGACGAAGTCCCTCCATGGCCAGACCCACCATGGTCCTGATGTCTCCTTACCTCCAGGCCTTGGAGACGGACCTTCTCTCTGTCCCTCAGGGTCCTCTTGGAGAAGGATCTGCAAATCTCACAGTCCTCAGGGACATGAGAGGATGGTAGACAGAGGATACACACTCTGTGAGCGTCCGATTTAGCCTTCTTCCTGGAACACTCAGGGCACTTGTCGAACAAGGCAGGTATATTCGACAGGAGAGTGGCCAAAACTGCCCTAAAACCCCAGCAAAAGGAAGAAGAAGCAGTCAGACGTCGAGTGAAACACTCAAAACACTTGAAAAGTGCCAAAAAATTGAAAAAACACCCAATAAGGGAGAGCTCAATGCTCCAGGGTCCTGCTAGCAGGAGCCGGAAAAAAGAACTGAAAGTAAAAGGACTTTGGCTGTGCATCCTGGGATACCGAGGATCTCTGGAGAGTTCCTTAAAGGCACGGTATCCCTTTTCAAGACACATAATGGCAGCCTATGGGGGCTTGTCTGTCCAACCCTTCCTCTCTATCCTTTCAAGGATTTTGGTGAAGGGGAGTTTTCCCTGTGAGGAAAACTTGGTAAATAGTGTTACACCGGACATGGTAGGCTATCCTTTTCATGGTCTAGATGAAGTGGTGGCCTTTGTAGCCTTGTATATGTTAGGCTGCATTATTTGTCTTAATTTTCTCTTAAGTGTCTATGCAGGACTGCAAAGAAGACAGCTTAAGAGATTATTTTTGATTGCTCCGGGGTCCACGCACATGGGCGGGACTATTAACTAGATTATAACTATACACAGAGATCCCCTACTACAGAACGTGCTATTAGCAACGTTTATCACTAAAGCGATAAAATTTCCGGCGATAGTGGCAAAATGCGTGAATATCGCTGGAAATTCAGCGATATTAAGGCATTATCCCTAATAGGGTCTTAGCCTGAATATCCACCTCCCATTGGATATACAGGCTAAGAACTGGTCTGAACAGGCGTTAGGTTTGGGAGATATTATCGCTAATAGGGTCTTAGCCTGAATATCCACCTCCCATTGGATATACAGGCTAAGAACTGGTCTGAGCAGTCGTTAGGTTTTGGAGATATTCGCGATTAGCGCGAATATTTCCATCGCTTCGCCTGCGTTGATAATAGGCGATAGCGATGTTAGCGACTGCTTTCAATCGCTAACAGGTTGGGTACGCCCACTTTGCATGTCATTAGCGATAAATATCGGTGACATGCAAAGCGGGCCCCAAACCGCTCGCTTTCACCTACACGCTGTCGCTAACTGCTGTAGGGCGATACAATTATCGCCGCTTAGCGGCTGAACACGGCCACTAAAGTGGCGATAAACTCATATCTCCCGCCTTGGTAATATGCCCCTATGTTCCATAAAAGAAGCCAGCAGGCCCTACTCCCTTTTGGCTAGAGTACGAACTCCACAGATGTTTACAGCTCATATGTGCTGGGAAATCCTCTTAACATGGAGTCCTATGGGCAATGCAAATTAGCAAGCGAACTGTGAGACTTGGTGACTGGGACCCCAGTGCAGTCAGAGTATACTGGCTTCCAGCTGTAATGACTAAAGTCGATTACCACTGCTGCTCTGGGGCCACAGAATTATGGGACCCCCTTTAGAAATGACGAGGCAATTTTCAGTAACACTTGCCTCCAAGTAATAATAAGGTAATGCATTCCATTCTTACTCAAGAAGGGGAGGTAGGCTTAGACACTCAGAATACAGTAAGACAGTTTAATGTCCCCTAATAATGTGTCACTCAGCAGTGCTTTACTGTCGGAAGCTGCCTCTTTATTTGATATATTAATAATATGATACACAGTGTAAAGACTCCAGGGGGTCCCTTACTAGAAGACTGGGCTTGCTATGCAATCCCAAAGTTTTCTGTTATGAAGTGAGGTGTGGTCGAGCAGCCTTAGGCTTAACCCCAAGGAGTGTGAGACATCTGCAAAATACACACAATGGCTAAAAAATGACAACACGACTCAAGAAGGAGATCCACACCAATTTATAACAATAGCAAGTATCTTTATATAGGCTTAGGTATCAGAGAATACTGTCCAGGTAAGTATGTTTTCAAATAGAAATTCTTTCACTTCAAAAAGTGGACAGTGCAATTTCTGAGTTCTGCAATGTTATTCTACGGAAGGTAGAACAAGTTCTGCAAACAGATACAGTACAGCGACTTACAGGAGCAATATCCAGGAGTCAAGGTGAGTTGTGAGCAAGGTCCAAGGCAGCACCAGCAGAACACCACCTGCGGCATGGGGGCAGCCAGGTGCAGGGTGCAAATCAGCATTGGGAGCCCAATGCGTTTCAATGGGGATTGGTCTCTGTAAAAAGATGCTGCAGGCTCTGGCTAGGAAGCCAGTCGAGCTGAACCAGCAAGTGGGCTCAGGCCTTGTTGTGCTCAGGGATGGGGAGGGGGGTGGGGTGCACTTTTGGTCCTCTTCCCCAAGGCCCAGGGCACTGGGTTTTCCTTACCAGAGCAGTCTTGGTAGACGGGGGCCCGTGTGCAGAGCCTGCAGGCGTTGTTGGGGAATCCAGGAGGGGTGAAACCACAATGGACTAGAGCTCTGGAGGTTTGGGAAAACTTGTTGGCACCGTTGGCCCACTTCAACTCGGGCCGGCGCGAGGCAGTTGTAGTGGTTGCTTCAGATGTCAGGTTTTGGCAGTTCCGGAGGCCTCAGGGTTTTCTTTTTGGAGTTTCAGCTGAACATGTCCACTGTTCTTCGAGGTCTTGAGTCTTTTTCGAAGACAGACAGTCCTCACAAGTTTCTGGAGTCCAGTTGTAGGACTAGTCAACTTTGGCACAGTTTGCAAAGAGGGCTGCAGACAGGCCGGTAGGGCTGGGACTAAGTCAGGTGCTCTCTTCAGTCTTCTCTGCTTTTGCAGCCCTTCAGTGTCCTCTCTCTTCCGAGGTCATTAAGATCTGCTTCTCTGGTGCCAGGGACTCCTCTAAATACTGAATTTAGGGGCGTTAGGTGAGGGTACGGTAGTAATCATTGGGCTACTGATTCTTTGGGTCACTAAGCCTCCCTATATAGCCACTTTTTGTGGGAAGTGGGCATAACCATGTGCTAGAATTTCTAGGTATGCCATCACAAATATTTCTACCTCTGAAAATTTGTGTCCCCCTCTCAGTTAGGCCACCTTATGGGGTGGTACTAGCCAGGGGGTGGTATGAGCCTGGGGGTGGCACGCCTTCCTGAGTAACTAATTTCCCCACATGTCTAGCTGCCAAGTGGGCTCTGGACAGGGGGGAGTGGTTTCCTCTTCTGTGAGGGTAGCCTGATTCGCATTCCAAAGGCGGGGACTCCTTTGATGCCTGACAGCCCAAGGAGACTAATCAGCAGGTCATCCTGTGGGAGGGGGGTCTTACACCCTCTTCTCAGACATGCTTTTGTTCCTGACCTCCTGAGAGCAACAGGTTCTCATCCTAGGAGCTCAGAACGTTGCCTCAGGTGGCAGAATCCAGTCAGCAAGCACACCAGAGGCTGAGTGATTTTCAGGGGGCACCTCTTGTAGTGTGTTATCTAGGAAACCTGAATCGATATTCCCATTTCATGCCCTTGTCCGGCTATAATCAATAATATCCATACAACGGCATAATAATCATATCCATAATTCAGTCGTAGCACATGCTGTCACATTAAGCAAGACTACTTCTCCAGCCCCCTAGTAAGCACACCGAGTTCTCTAAACAAAACCAAGCCTCCAGCAACCTGGGAAGTCCCCCTTGCTATTGTTTTGATTTCGTCCTAGAATTCCAGTAAAGCATTGTAAGAACGGCCAATTCTTAGTTACATCTTTATTGACGTCTTATGTCCAACCTTACGTCAAACCCAGGCACCTTTCAGGTATAAATATACCAACGTTGCTTTACGCAAACACACGGTGGTGAATCTGGAGCAGAGCAGCTATCTACTTCCGAGAGCCCAGCTGATGCGAGAGCCCAAGGACGCTGCCCCTCCCTTTTGACGCGCGGAGAAAGACGCTGTCTTTTCTCTTGCCGAGAAATCCAGCTCTGGCGTTTCCAGCCTACCTTTGCGGGTTGCTGGGATATCGAGTCCTGAGAGAGAGATACCAGACCTCCTGCTTTCTATTACCCAGGTACGGAACTGACTAAACCCTTACAGAGAATTCTTGAGTCAGATTCTTGGCAAAACAAACTTAACTTAAACTGCTACTTACTTACTCCCTCCCATGTATTAGGCTTAGGTCAGGTACACCGGGGTAGGCGTATTTAGAAGCACCAGTTGAGTACGATTAGTCAATGTATATATGTATGTATCTATTTTATCTATTTTAAAGTATCATACGGCTAAGAAACCATATCAATGATTTTACAGTATTATTTTATAATCCTCCTTTTACTGTACGCACTTTACTTTACCATGAGCATTACAATGGTGGCAATTCATTTCTCTTGTGTGAGGAAGAAGACTGCTCAATAAATAACACCTTTTATTGAAAACGCCCGTCTCTCTTTTCTCTGCATTCTGGTTAAACTAAGTACGCACTTTTGACTGAGTGAAATAGCTGTCTTTTGTTTTCACACGACTCTAGAGATATACTCTTAATCAGGGAGAGCAAAGTTGTCATGTTTTATGGTTGTCAGAAACTAAATCCCTTCTTGTCTATCCAGGGAGGTAAAACTCCTCCTCGCTTATTCGAGAAAGTTTCTAGTGACCTCTGAGCTAGCTGGCAAAAACTTAAGTCTAATATAGTCAGTAGAGACCTAGTTAACCTCAGTCCTACGTCTACACTGCTGAATATATTATTCCAATGCGCAGAGCCTATTGGGACTATAGGAACTACACTACATGGCGCCCAACGTTTGGTAAGGCGATAAATCTAACGCAAGACGTTAGAGTAACTCAGTCGTGCTTTTTCACACAGACCCTTTCTCCCGTAAATACTCCAAAGACGTCTGGAGTGAGTCAAAGGTTAAAATCCGCCGGAACTTAGTAGGAAGAGATTTCTATGTATAGTTTTTGGTTTATTCAACGTTGAAGGATACAGTGTTCCAAAATATTGTGCACCTAATCTTTGTTTCCTTGAAAACCTGATCTGCAACAAAAACCTTTCTGTCAGTAAAAATGTCAGAAACTGAAGAAGAGAGGGAGACAGCTAGAATAGCAGCTTGTCTCCTAGAGGACGACAATAGTCTCCTACAGACCGACCCGGATGCAATACTCATTCCGGTCAACATAAGAAACACCATAACTCTTAAACTAATAGAGAATGGACTAACATCGAGAGGTGGTATAGTCGTATTCGTAATTGAGGCATATGAATATCGGCAGACAGAGGTATTCTATTCATGGATAAACTTTCCAGCAGCAAACGCTGTCACACATGAATTCCACTATTACAAAATAGAGGAACCACCGGAAGAGTACACACCTTTCGAGGAGGTGGAAATCCCATTAAAATACCAAGAGCACCTGCTCTGGTTTAAAGGCGCCCTAAAACATAATAATCACATCACCAGGCTCGGTCCACTAGGTAGACCAGGAGCAACGTGGCCGGTTCTAGCCAGCTACACACCACATCCAGACATTGAAAAAATGTCAATACCAGAACTTTTAGAACAGCTAAAACAACTGATTAAAATTCATAGACAATTAGTCCAATATGTAATGCGGACTTCAACAGTCCAACCAGCTATTAACATTCCACAGCTGACCCCTCATCAGGGGAACACAAACAAAATTACACCACAGAACATACAATCATGTCTGGGTAAAGTACCAGTTAAACGGGAACAAATTCCATTCTGGCTAGCACAAAAAATCACTCAAATAGAGGCAGTGTTTCCGGATACTACCCCTACTGAGAAACACAGAATTCTGACTATCTGCCTTCCAATGGGGATCGCACCACATGTGGAGGACTGTGACACTTGGGGCACAGTCTTTGCTTCCATTTACACAAAAACACATGGTGTTCCGTCCATGGCGGTAATACCCGATGTGCTAAGACAGATTCAAAATGAATACGGTCCAGAACCTGCTTTAACTCTGGGTATGAAATTACTAAAAGACTTCAAGCTGGTATCGGCTATATTATTAGCCAACATAAAAGGGGAAGCAGCATCTGTGGCGATCTGCCAAAAATTGAAAGAAACAGATATAGCAGAACAACCATTTGAACTTGCCAGAATCATAGAAAAATCCTATGAAGAACTAGGAAGAGATAGTTTGGGTGGGAAACCAGTAAAACCCCAACTAACTGAAAATCCTGAAACGATATTCATTAAAAATAATCTAAACACTCCAAAAAAGAGTTGGGATGGAAATAAACAATCCACTCCCAAAGAAAAAAGATTCCAGTCCAGAGGAAAGTCTCCTCGGCGGAGAGAAAGATCTCCGGACCAAGGACACAAGTCTCCCCAGAGGGAGCCCTCTGAGAAAAGATACAACCTTAGAAATAGGGATAATCTAAAGAAACCTGATAGATATCAAGATATTGATACACGTCCCTCTCGATCTTTTCAGACTTCCTCGCAGAAATCGGAAAGAAGGGGACGTTCAGAACAAAGGGAAGAGCACGTCAAGTCCAAAGACAAAGAACCTGCTCATCAAAGTAAAAAATTACAATTTCCAAAAAAGAAGGTAGCCAGCATTAAAATAGTCAAACATGCCGAGGATCCTGAAGACACAGCTGAAAAACTGAGAGTGGGCCCAGACAGCGCTAGACAGCGCAGCAGAAGTGACCATAGCTCGCAAGATCCTGATGAATCATCTGGAGACAGTGGACACGAACGAATACATTCAAGTGGAAACTGCAGACAGCAGAGTTAGCAAACCTCATAAAATATACGAGATAACATTGCGTATAGAGGGAGATAAGACTAGGAAAGTAAGGGGTCTATTTTGGGATAACCTTTCCAAGGGCTATGACATCCTTTTAGCTGAAAAGGACTGGCCACCAGAGTTTGTCAGGGAGTGCCCTCGTGGCGAAGAAATGATTATGCCTGCCTTCTCAAATCACATTCCAATTCATAAAAAATATACACTTGCAAGAAAGTGGGCAGTAGCCCAAGCTCCTGCTTTATATAAAAATCATGAAGGATGGGATGAGGACTCTCCTCCTCACAAAATCCAATTAAAATGTCAACCAACTGCACAAAGGCAGTACCCAATTAAACAAGAAGCTAAAAAACAGGTCAGGGAGATCTTAGATCAACTTGAATACCAGGGGGTGATTGAAACATGCCCCTCACAAATGAACAATCCTTTGTTTCCTGTCTCCAAGCCAGACGATTCATATCATCTAGTTTTGGACTACAGACACCTTAACTCATGTTGCAAGACATTTGCAGTACAAAACTCACACAGTGCAGCACTAATGAATAACATCGTGCGCAAAAAATACAAAACAACATTAGACATCTCTAATGGATTCTTTTGTCAAAACATTACACCTGAAAGCAGGTATTTGACCGCTTTCTCAATAATGGGCTCGCAGAAAAATTTCTGTCGACTCCCACAGGGGTTCAAGAACAGTCCAGGATTATTCTCAGCAAGAGTAACAGAGTTACTACAACTGTATGATGATGAGGCATTATCTTATGTCGATGACATCTATCTCACAGATGATGACTTGGATACTCACTTGAAAAGAGTGAACACCATATTACTTGGGTTCGCAGCAGAGGGTTACAAATTCAACTTTAAAAAGTCACGAATTGCCCATCTGACTGTCCTGTTTTTAGGATATGAACTATCAAGTGAAGGCAAAAGCCTAGCAGACCATTTGTTAGAAAAGTGTGCTGTACTCCAAGCACCAAAAACGCTGAGGAACTTACAATCAATACTAGGATTCCTGAATTTCGGAAGAACTTACATTCTAAATTATGCAGAGAGGGTTAAACCTCTCTATGAATTAATAAAACCTGATTTTAAACCAATCAATTGGACTGAAAAACACACAGAAATTTTGAGATCATTGCAAACAGACATGTTAACAAAAACAAAATTGCAAACTCGCGATAATACACGCAACCTTGTAGTCCGAGTCATCCCAGGAAGATGCAGATTCACGTACCTGACCTCTAATGAGGGAGAAAAGGTACCAATAGCATACAAATCACACTTGTACTCACAAGCTGAAAAAACATTCAGTCTTGCGAAAAATGTTGTAAATGCGGTTCAAACAGCTGTAGCAAAAGAAAGTGCCCAAGCCGAAGGCAGACGGATTACTGTCTTAACAGCAGAATCAGCCTTCGAGTCATTAACAAGCCCATGTAATTTAACTACCGTGGCACTAGATCCAAAATGGATACAATGGGAAAATTCTCTTGCTACAGAAAAAGTGAAATACTATTTTGACCCGGAAATGAAAAAATTGAAATATCTAACATATGAGAAAGAATATCCTCTGCCTAGCGACATTCTGCCCATACAACTTTACACCTGCGTAATATACACAAACAGTTATGCAGAACCCTCAGTTTGGGGAAAACAAGCCTACAACGCTACGTGCGAGGTTGTCAAATGCCGGTGGCGCGGACGTAAATTGATGCCACTGGTAACAATGTCACAATCTGTAAAAGACAATTCAGGTCAACAAACTGAATTAATAGCTTTAAAAATGGCGCTCGACATTGTGGATCGCGAATTCTCGACACTAATAGTGTGCGATTCGCATTCCTGCGTCAAATCATACAACGAAGACTTGCAGAAATGGGTTGAAAACGGTTAAACAGATGAAAAAGGTGCCACAATTAAGCAAAAACCGCTTTGGGGACAAGTAGTTCTTGTAAAGAAAGAACTACAAAAGACTCACGTGATACATACACTGAGTCATCAGCGTGATGGCGTTCACGCTGCAGGGAATTCATTGGCTGAGACAGCCACAGCGGAAGCAACTAATCCGGCTCCCGTAGCCACAAAAAAAGCGTTCAGAAAAATACATAGACGGGGAAACCATGCTGGCGGTAAAAACGTCTTTAAAAAGCGACTGTGCAGCATTACCCGTGAACTATCCACTCAAGTATACATACATAATCGATGCAAACTCCGTTCCTTTTGCTCGAATCCCTGGAGTGGGGGATAGAGTGATTCCAAACACGAACAGGAGAGTCTTGCTAACAGCAGACGCACACATGGGTGAAGTTCTAGGGCACCGAAGGATCAAAGAATCTCTGACAGAATTACAATCAGAATACTGGTGGCCAGGAATGAGCGTGGATAATCACAAATTTGCAAAAAATTGTGAAAACTGCAACAGAGATCGCAGTGGCGAACCGGCCGACACAGTGCCAGAACACCTAGTAGAAAGCATAAGGCTATCTATACGCATGATTAAACAGGAAACATGCGTCCCTATGTATGGTATTTAAGACTAGATTCACTTAAAATGTAGACCCCAGCGCTCGGCTGATGCCAGAACTGTTATAAAAGATTTGCGAGTCTATATCGGCACATACGCAATTGGCATGCTACATTCTGACCAGGGTCCTGCTTTTAGCTCTCGAGCTTATAAGGAGGCCATGACCAGCATGGGCATTGCATTGCGGTATTCTTGCCCCTTCCATCCTGAGGGAAACGGGATTGTGGAAAGAAAAAACCGAGACATAAAACAATCTATAACGGCAAGGGTATTAGGTACGGGTACTGGGTGGGTCCAATATTTAACAAGTGTCCAACGTAGTCTTAACAATCTGCCAAGAAATTCTCTAAAAGGTTTCAGTCCGTATGAACTATTGTTCGGGACTAGAATGCACATTCAAGACCTCGATAGTCAGACTTCAGTGGTAGAAGAAAAATGCTTTGATATCAAAGATCGTTTGGCTATTTTACAGGACTTAAATGAAACAAGAAAAGACCTGAGCAACGTAAAGCTAAAACAGCAGCCAACAGCCACTGAAGAGAAACCACCTGTCCCAGCAAGGCCTGTCTGGATTCCAAAGATTGGGGATCTGGTCAGAGAGAAGATCGCGGTGAAGAAGAAATGTGGGCCCTCTTACAGAAAAGCAGTACCTGTCTTAGCTGTCAACGGAACAAGATCAGTTGTACTACCGCCCCTTGCTGGTAAAACGGAGAACCGAGTTGTATCCATCGACCTGGTTAAACCACAATCATGTGGCCAATAATAAGTAGTAGGCCCAGTGGACTCCCAAGATGTAGCAGAAGACCAAACCTTGCTACAATCCAAGAGGTTCAAACTGAGAGACTAATCACATTTGATAAACCTGCAGTGATTAATAAAAGACTATGCAATAATGCCATGGAACTTGTGCCTCTTGAAGCCCAAATTGCAACAGCCCGTCAAGAAACACCTGTCTACAACGATGTAGCCTCAGACTATGCTAATGAAACAAAGAAAATTCCAAAAGCAAATAAAAATCCGGAAGCAATTCCAACAATTGACAGAACTGCATCAGGCTACTTCATCAATTTCAATGACTTTTCGGAGGATCCAAGCCAACCTGAGGAACAGCCAACAGAAACAAAGACTTTTAAAGACAAAGCTAAAGAACTCTTTCATCAACTCAAAGAAACCTATCTGATTTCTCCATGGATTGAATTTTGGTTTGTGCTAGGTGTACTTTTCCTCCTGCTTTGGCTCATCATGGTACTGTGCTTGGGACATTTCATTGAGGGAAAATACAGTACAATGGACACAGCAAGTCAGAACATCAACATGGTCCTAAAGCCACACAAGTCATCCCACATTGAGAAAAGAGAACTATCATCAGTAAATTTCACAGCCAATCAAATACCCGGTGGGGTAGCTTGGGACAAAACAGAATACGATATTTATGGCCCGGTCGAGCTATTGAAGTATCCACATCAATTCAAGGTTTCATTAAGTGACTTTGTAAAACCGAGCACATTCTCTGATGATTGGGACTTTGAAAGTATTAATGATATGATGTCAGATTTAGTTATGTCAGCAAAATTTACAGAACATGATTATTTACAGGGTTCATCAAAATATGAACAGATGTACTGCTACAATCACTATGCTAATCATTATTTGCATAAATCTGCTCAACCTAGAAATGTTTTTAATTATAATCAATGGGAACATTGTGCAACTCCACCAAAAGGCAGTCCAAAAACATTTTTTGATAAATTCCCATACTTCTCAGGATTTAACACAAGTGATGCAGAAACGTTTTATTTCAAACTGTTAAATAAGACAGGAATGAAAACCATGCTGACAAACACTAAATTAATCTATTCAGAAACATTTTTTGAAAAAATGACTACATTTGGTTTTGATTTTTGGAAAAACAATATTGAAACAAAAACCATCTGGGGTACCAAAGAATGGCAGGTACAAGGTATAGAATCATTATTTAGAGCCTGCATGATCCCAGAACAAATTATATTCTTGAATGATACCATTCAACAGACAACCTGTCTCGGCCTAGCCAAAATTAAAGACTTAAACAAACCGTCTATTCCAAAGCGAACACCTGGCAGTAACAGCACTACAGATGTTGAGATAGACGTATCCCATATTTTTAACCAAAACAGAACACATCCTGATTGGAAGAAATGGTTGATCTGGCCCACAGACACAAATAACTGTCAAGATAGATTCCTGAACAAAATACAGGGGTTCAAATTGACCAGGCCAGACCCTAGATACTCCCAGAGACAACATCCAGGGATAGTAACAACATACAGTGTAGGAAAACTCTGCCTCGAATGGCTACAGACATCCACACTGGCAGAAATTAAGCAACACTTGACTTTACTTAAAGAAGGTGCTGACTTGCGCGACTTCATAACGGGACCACGCAAACAGCGTCAAAAACGTTTCATAGCGGCCAGTATATATGCGGCATACAACGAAGCATGGAAAGAAACACAAATTGAAACAGCAGAAAAAATACGAGACATTGACCGTATTAATTTGGAAAAATCACTTTCTGTTGTGGACAATGGGTTAATGACTCTGTCTTCCAGAATATATTCACTGGACAGTATTATATCATCTGCAATTGATATAATAGAACAAGACTTACTAATGTTACAACACGGTCAGTCCCAACTACGTTCTATTGTACAGCTTGGCTGGACGTTACAAAATCTGCGTTCAGGCTACATACCTTGGCGTTTAATCAACACAACGTCATTATTCTCTATCTTTAACCTTACTGATACACAAATCAGCTTGGCACAAAAAGGAGCGGAATATACAATTCTGAGCATTGAAAAACTTGAGAAATTACCATTGACAATGTCAGAATGACCTGTCATTGAATGGATAATACACGGAATCATAACCATACCGATAACTACTTTCCAATTTAAATACTGCCAAGAGTATATACGAGCAGGCCAGTATGAAAGGTTGGGTAAAGAATACATTAAGTTATCATGGAAATTACCTTACACACACACATGTTATAGTGAAAAAGGACAGAATGTATTTCTTAGTGGTGATAATTGTAAAAGGTCACTAAGTCGTATACTTCTGTGTCAGGGTATAAACCTACATGGGGCCTGTGAGGGGACTTCAAATAACCTTTCATGCCACCAGCATGGCACACCTGCAACTCGAATAGAGCCATTTTTTAGACGGCTTTCTAACGGGAGCTACATTCTAATAGTGGACCACAGATGTTGTGGCTTGGTGCCAGGAAAAGCTTATCTAGTAAGGGTCTCTTCCATGGTCACTTGCTGTATGCAAGTATTGTTTCCGAACAACACCCCAGACAGGGAGGAAAACATTTGGCCCATTTTGAATATCTCTTCTATTCGAATTGATACTTTAAGCAGAATAAAGTCTGTCCTTTTGCAGACAACTGTGCCCTTGACGTCATCAAAAGAAACATATGATCTGCAAGTTGCAAGGACAACGGCAGAGATACATAGCCTTTTATCAGCAAATTGCCCCCTAAATTTTGTGGAAATGCTAAGCCAAATCCTAAACATGTCCGATACGAATGGTATCCCGCATGTATTTAAGACAAATTTTTCGGGACTGTTAACACCCTTCACAACAGTTCTGGGCATTTTTCCTAACTTGGTCCATTCTGTCTTTGGCGGCCTACCACTCCTGTTGGGACTCGTAGCAGGCATTTTATTTTTGATTCTCCTGCTTCGTTATGGCAAGCCATGTCACAGACAAGACTCCAGCAACAATGGAAGAAACGATCCTAGCTATACGCTATCGGGACCGCATAACTAAAGTCCTTGGATTAGCCCGGCTAAGAGATCTGAATAGGACCTGGTTTCTTTCATTCAGACTCATCTGGCAGAATTGTATCTTACCTGTGTTAAGATGTATGCTGTGCGGAGAAGAATGCGTGTTAGACGTCTGTCTCACACTACAATCAAAAGTACCATTGGATACAGATACTTTGCTAAGTCCTGTAACGGCTCATGCATCGTGTTGTCCCCAGCGGTTACCCATCCTGATGACGGCATTCGTTGAGACTTCACCACTGCGACTAAAGGGTAGTGAAGTACGAGATGAGAGCAACATCACCCAGGTACGACCTTCTGTGAGCACTGCTGATCCTGTCATCGATGATAGCAATCATGCTCACGACTGCACAGCTTCCGGCATTTTCCAACTTGGTCGAACTTTCACCTGAAGCGGTAAACTGCTTTTTTGAAAGTCTGTCTGAAATGATGTTTTCCCCCGAGCAAAAAGAATAACTTTTAAGCAAACTAGTACACAGCATTCTCTGAACTCTGAATTCGGCCTTCGGCTTTGAAAAACAAAAGCTACTGAAAAGGTTTGGAACTATATATATTTTTTTTCTCTCTCTCTCCCCTGAAAGCGAAATTATTTTTTTTCCGATTCCAAAATATTTACCTTTTTTTGGCACATGTACTCTGCTTGAAGTAGAACTATTCTTAGAGAACAGAGCTTCTATTTTAGGAACTCTAGAGACAATATATTACCTCAGCCTCTAGCATATTTACAAATAACTGTATTTATATGTGATGGAATGGTCTCGACCCTTTTTTCTGTATTAAGAGCCATTTCATGTGTAAATTTCGCAAATCATTCATGCTGATATATATATGCATCCTTTTTTAATGAATGATTACACTGCTTGTAAACGCGTACAGTACCTATAATCATTTTCATGTATTTCGCATGCACCATTTCAAATGCAAAAATGTATTTTGGGGTGGGTTGAGATACACGTGCACCTTTTATGTTTACTATTGCTTAGTTTAGTAATGATGGACAATAATTCGTGGAGTGGGTGTAGTGTGTTATCTAGGAAACCTGAATCGATATTCCCATTTCATGCCCTTGTCTGGCTATAATCAATAATATCCATACAACGGCATAATAATCATATCCATAATTCAGTCGTAGCACATGCTGTCACATTAAGCAAGACTACTTCCCCGGCCCCCTAGTAAGCACACCGAGTTCTCTAAACAAAACCAAGCCTCCAGCAACCTGGGAAATCCCCCTTGCTATTGTTTTGATTTCGTCCTAGAACTCCAGTAAAGCACTGTAAGAACGGCCAGTTCTTAGTGATATCTTTATTGATGTCTTATGTCCAACCTTACGTCAAACCCAGGCACCTTTCAGGTATAAATATACCAACGTTGCCTTACGCAAACACACGGTGGTGAATCTGGAGCAGAGCAGCTATCTACTTCCGAGAGCCCAGCTGATGCGAGAGCCCAAGGACGCTGCCCCTCCCTTTTGACGCGCTGAGAAAGACGCTGTCTTTTCTCTTGCCGAGAAATCCAGCTCTGGCGTTTCCAGCCTACCTTTGCGGGTTGCTGGGATATCGAGTCCTGAGAGAGAGATACCAGACCTCCTGCTTTCTATTACCCAGGTACGGAACTGACTAAACCCTTACAGAGAATTCTTGAGTCAGATTCTTGGCAAAACAAACTTAACTTAAACTGCTACTTACTTACTCCCTCTCATGTATTAGGCTTAGGTCAGGTACACCGGGGTAGGCGTATTTAGAAGCACCAGTTGAGTACGATTAGTCAATGTATATATGTATGTATCTATTTTATCTATTTTAAAGTATCATATGGCTAAGAAACCATATCAATGCTTTTACAGTATTATTTTATAATCCTCCTTTTACTGTACGCATTTTACTTTACCATGAGCATTACAATGGTGGCAATTCATTTCTCTTGTATGAGGAAGAAGACTGCTCAATAAATAACACCTTTTATTGAAAACGCCCGTCTCTCTTTTCTCTGCATTCTGGTGAAACTAAGTACGCACCTTTGACTGAGTGAAATAGCTGTCTTTTGTTTTCACACGACTCTAGAGATATACTCTTAATCAGGGAGAGCAAAGTTGTCATGTTTTATGGTTGTCAGAAACTAAATCCCTTCTTGTCTATCCAGGGAGGTAAACGTTTCTAGTGACCTCTGAGCTAGCTGGCAAAAACTTAAGTCTAATATAGTCAGTAGAGACCTAGTTAACCTCAGTCCTACGTCTACACTGCTGAATATATTATTCCAATGCGCAGAGCCTATTGGGACTATAGGAACTACACTACACTCTAAGGTGCCCTCTGGGTGCATGTTTTGATCAATTCAACACTGGCATCAGTGTGGGTTTATCAAGACGAGATGTTTGGTACTAAACATCCCTATTTTCAGTGACACCATCATGTATCTGGGGAACTCTTTTTCACCAGTGTCCAGTACATGGTTTAATATGGCTTCCCTAGTCACTTCCACTGGCAGCAATAGTACTGACCAGCCCAGGGGTATATCTGCTCATGCAGATATGTCCTCACATATAATATTTGTCTCCCCGTCTTAGGGCTGGCACGCCTGCTGTATGGGTGACTTACAAATATCATATGCAGTGGTAGGGGACAATGCACACAGGGATGTGTGACATGTCGCGGTTTCACTTTTGTCTGCTCCAAGACACGCAGCCTGCAATGGCAGGCATGTATGTGCTTGGTGAGGGGTCCCTTAGGGTGGTACAATTCATGCTGCAGCCCTTAGGGACACTCTTTAGTACGTCAGGCCCTGGGTATCAGGGTACATTGTACTAGGTACTTACAGAGGATGATAAAGGTTTTGCAGATTGAAGGGATAGGTGTACAATTTTGGGAAAGAGCTTTGGGACTGGGGAGCTGTTTAGCAGGAACCCAGTGCACTTTAAACCGAAATCACATCATGTACCAGGCAAAAAGTGGAAACAACCATGTCAAAAAGGGGCACTTTCCTAAATTTACTTTTGTAAATTAAAAGTAATATCGTTTACACTAACAAAAGATACTGCATATAAGTAAGTGATTTTTAGGAGAGATAACTACAAAAGAAAAACTCTAAAGGCAGAAGCTCAGCTTGCAGGCGCAAGGCTCCACCAAGGGTTCCGAAAATTTGCGAGAGAGGGCTGCGACGGAGGGTTGAAGTTGCTGAGTGGTAGAGGTAAAAAGCTGAAGATCAGTCAGCTTTTTGGCGAATTAAACCAGTCAACTTTAAAATATTTAACTTGTATCTTTCTGGACCTTAGCCTTTGGTGAGAAACTCTGACTTTTGGCAGGCTTTGATGCTTATTGGATGTATTGATACCGATGGACTGTTAATTTCTGAAACAGATTTGTTCTTGAAATGAAATAAAGTTCTCATGCCACCCTTGTCATCTGTGCAAATAAAAGCCTGAACTCACCCGTTGTCAAGCAAGTGTCCAGATTTCAGTTTGTATAGACAGCTTTGACTATACAGGCTGATCGGCTACACTCATACAATGAAAATATTACCCCACTAATATGACAGGAGATTTGGATTCTATTAAAGACACGGAGGTGAAAATAATTTCTAAAATCTCCTTTACTGAACTCTAGCAGCAAATTAAATAAAACATCACCCAGCATGGATGAAAATAAATATTTCATAAAGGGACATGTATAAGTCGTCAGCATTACAGTTCTGCTCTGGAGGCGGTTGTTGACCAGAACCCTCATCTTCACCTCGCCCAGCTGACCTCCAACCCAGCAGTGATGTTTACACAATCACCCTCTTAGATTTGGGTGGTGAAGGGAATAGGATCTGCCGCTGATTGGGTTGCAGTTGAGCAGGTACCACTACTGATCTTGTGCAGTCTTCGCTGAAATCTGGGCGACATCCAACAGGTTTCTTTGGTGCCAGGAACCACTGAGACTTCTAATCCCTCAACAGAGACCACATATGCCACCTGGTGAAGAGGATAAACATAATATATGAGGACAAGAAGGCTCAGAACTGCTCACAGACCTCTGAACAGTGGGGTGAAACCTCAGAACAAGTCCAGGACCTCTGGGCTAAGTACCCAAGAGAGGAAACACTCTGAACTGCACCATGTCTAGAACAGCTCCTACACACAAAAAATGGCCTCTGTAAAGGTGTTAGGTGTGACTTCGGCTCATTATTTGAGAACCCAATGAAGTTAGGTGTCCTACAACTGACTGTGGTTAGTGTGCCTGTAACAGCCAGTTGTAGAGGTAGAGGAAAACTGGTACTCTCCCTTAATCCAAAGATGGGCAGTTACCACCACCATTTTTGTAAGGGACTGGAAAGACAGAAGGGGAGCCAGCAAACTGAAGATAAGGTTTGTGGGGCTGCAGGACAGGCACATGAAATTATCCATCATGTAGCTCCAATACTATCATCCTGTAAACAGATCCAGGGTGGCAGAACCTAGGCCAGTGTGAGCCCAAGAAAATCTTGAGCAGTACCTCTGCACACAGTCAAAACTGTTCATGATGGAAGTGATGTGCACAGTGCCTATATAGGTGCAACACCAGGATGCTTACATCAGTTTCTTGTGTGACAAATTCCACAGACAGAGCCACATCA
Organism: Lissotriton helveticus; assembly: GCF_964261635.1. Classification (NCBI taxonomy): domain Eukaryota; kingdom Metazoa; phylum Chordata; class Amphibia; order Caudata; family Salamandridae; genus Lissotriton; species Lissotriton helveticus. Next base: position 137,765,984 of record NC_136068.1, on the reverse strand, counting down.
GAACAGTTGTGACTAGTGTGCTAAAAATAAGGCAGACCTTCCAGACAAAGCAGTCCTGTTCGCAAAGCTGTGAGGGAGGGTCAGCCGGGCCTTAGAGTCTCTACCAGAAAAAGGCATTCTCACAGGTAAGTGTCATAAGCCACCTATCAGGATCCCAGATGATTCAAATGGGGCAGCGATGCTAGTTCCCGAATCCTCCTGAGATTTGCCCTCGGTTTACAGGAAGAGACACTGCTCCAGTGGAAAATCCCTGGGGAAAGAAGGTTGGGATGAAGTGAGCGTGTAGAGGCAAAGATGTTATTGCTCGTCTATTCAATAGCAACACTGCAGCAGGCGTTCACACAGTCTGATGAAGGGTACTAGCAGATATGGTACCTATAAACAAACAAATAATAAGGCTTTAGTCTAGTAATAACTTTATCTCTTAAGGTATCACCTCACAAAAGCTTTTCAAATCTCAACCAACCTTTAGTTTTGTTGTCATTTTGTTTTCATTTAAATTGTCCATAGAGGCCCCTTCATTTATTTATTTTATTTATAGTTATAAATCAAAGTTCTTGAAAATGTAGTGAATATGATTTCAGCATCAAACCCACAAGCAAATTTGGACGGGGTTAGTTTCACCCAAGTCCTCTCTGGCAGAGCGCTGGCAACAGTATGCACAAGATGAACAAAAGCACTGGTTACCTTTGTTTTCACCACAATGTTGCAACTGAACTCAGCGCACAGTAAAATCAAGTCTGTTAACGCAGCTCTCCTTTTCTTCTTGTTCTTTTTTCCATCAAGGTGCAAGACTAATGTGGGACGTTCTTTGTGATGAGGTCGAAGCGAGAGGATGAAGGGAGTTGGCAAGACAGAGTCCTGGAAGCCAGGAAACAGGTAAGTGGAAGGGGAGGAGTGTGGACGTCCTTTAAATAAGACTGCTTTAGAACATTCATAAAGGTCACATTCTAATTGTTTGTAACAAGTAACAGGTGTGGATAAGTAACATGGGGCTGCCTTCCTGGATGTGCTTTGGAATGTTCACAAAGGACGCATTCGAATTGCTTATAGCAAGGAACAGGTGCTGGGAATTATTTTGATGAGGACTGTCTTTTGGAAGGTTGACAATGAGGTCATCTATGCCGGTTGCTTGATGCTTATTCTGGTGGATTTTCTGAATGTTTCCATGGCGCTTGACACCTGACCTTGCGTATGCATGGTGAAACATTTGTAAAAGCTACGAAGCCTTTTCAAACAAACTGGGGAACACCAGCTGCAGCTAACTATTACCAACAGCATGTAATATGGTCAAAAGTCAGGGTACAAGACTTTTGTTCATTCATACGTGTTGGGAGGAATGATAGGCGTCATGCTGGTAAATTGTGATAGTCAACAGTGGTGAGCTGTGGCAGAAATCCTGACAGTCGCGCCTCCCAAAGGAAGTTTTACAGGTCATGGTTTGGTGGGGTGGAAGGCATGAAATAGTCTCACCAGACGGGGGCATAAACCGAGGAGGCTGGTTTCCAGGAAAACTCTGAAGAGTCATAACCCTTCCAATCTATAAGGTAATAGAGTTTTCCCTGAGATCATTTAGAGTCCAGGATACAGTAAACTTCGTACTCTTGCTGCCCATTAATCAAAACGGGTAACTGTGGGGTATCTTTTCGTGTGGCAGGGTGATATGGCTTGATCAATGAAACACAAAACACTGGGTGGATAGTGTATTCAAGGGAAGCCGTAGCTTGGCGGTCACTAGATTAATCACCTTGATAATGTCATAAGGACTTATAAACTGTGGTTGTAGTTTCCTTTTGCCTTCTAGTAGGTGTTGTGTTGATAACCACACCCCGTCTCCTTACTTGTATATTAGTGCTGGGGTTCTATGCTCGTCATCTTGTGCCTTCATGACCAATTAGGCTTTTGCCAAACTTGTCCTAGCGTGTTTTTGAATCACATGCAGTTCTAATCTTTCTGTGACTGAAGGTAGGATAGTAGAAACTCCTGATCTAGCAATGGGAAGGGCTTGAGGATGTTCTCCAGACATGAAGAAAGGTGTGTAGTTTGTGGCTTAGTGGGTGCTGTTATTATAAGTGAATTCAGCTAGGGGTCAGTCCTTGGCTAGTAAGAGGCTTAGTATAGTTTTAGGGATTGGTTGACCTGTTCAGTTTGCCCTTCGGTGTGTGGGTGGAAGGCAGATGACATGGCTTCCTCTTTTCCTAACTTAACACAGAGTGTTCTCCAAAATTGAGATGTGAAGTGAACATTGCAATCTGAGATGATTTTAGTCGGTAGACCATGCAGTCTTACGATATGATCGATGAATGTTTAACTAAATTCTCCGCCGGTGGGTATCTTTTTGAGGGAGATGATATGTGCCATTTTTGACATGTCAACCACTACTAAAATGGTAGTGAAGGTATTGCTTGCTGGAAGGTTAGTAATAAAATACAGATTAATGGTGTGCCAAGGAATTAGGGTATAGGCAGAGGCTGTAATAAGCCTGCAGGCGCAGAGTGAGTGTTTTCGGTTTGTGCACAAGTTGGGCAATCTGATATGTATTCTTGTATATCCTTCCACATATTGTTCCACCAGAAAGTTCTATGACAATTCCTTAGGGTTTTCGTTATATATGGGTGCCCTGCTAGTGTGGTGTGGTGATTCCATTGAATTAACTGACTTCTTATTTCTATAGAAGGGATGTAAAGTTTCTGAGAATGAAGGAACAGCTTGTCTGTGATATAATGGTTAGGTTTTTTTATCCATTCTTCGCCCTTTTATCTTTTATATTCTTCATGTAAGGCAGCGATAAAGGTGTCACTCTCACTGACTGCGACCACCTTGTCCAGTGGAGTGATAGTAAGGGAGTCTGATGTGGAATGGGAAGAGTGAGCATACCCCAGTCTAGAAAGAATTTCTGACTAACTGCTTGGTCCCTGGGTGATAGGTGATGACGAAATCTAACCCTCTAAAGAAATGCAGCAATCACATTTGACGGAGTTAGTGGTGAGAGCCCAAACAGAGCTAAAGAATTGTACATTTTTATGATAAGGGAATATTTCTACTGTATGCTTAACCACCTGTAGGTAATGCCTCAATTCATGAACACTGGTATGATGGCCAGAAGTTCTCTTTCAGCCTCTGTATAGTTTTGCTCCGCTGGTAGAAGTGTTTTGGAATTAAAGGTTATGAGGTGCAAGAGACCAGTTCTTGGGTTCTTTTGAGATAAAATGACTCCTAGGGCTACCTGCGACGCATCAGCTTTGACTTAATGGGGCTCGTCTGGATTGGGGTGCTGAAGAAAAGGTACATTGGTGAATTTAGATTTTAACAGACCACACCCCTTTTTTTAGCACCTGTGTTATGGGCACCACTATCTCTGAAATGTACGGGGTGCAAGGCCAATAAAAATTGGTGAAGCCAAGTGTCTGTTGAATTTCCTTGACATTTATTGGAGTTGGCCAATTGAAAATGTCTTTCACCTTTTTGGGGTCCAAAGTGATGCCTTCCAGAGAGAAGTGATACCCCAGAAACTCTGACTGTTTGTGGGAGGATCTAATTTAGCAAGCAGTGTTTTCCCTAAGGCGCTGCAAGATGGCACATACATGCTGTACATGTTTTTGATCTGAGTTTGCGTAAATCAGAATGTCTATGTAGACGAATGCATAAACATTTAAACACTCCCTCAAGACCCAGTTAATGAAATTGGGAAATGCTATTGGAGCATTACATAGCCCAAAGGGCATAACAGTACACTCAGACAGTCCGAACTTAGTCTTAAAGGCGGTTTTCCATTTATCGCCTTCTTGTACACTGATTAAGTGCTAAGCTCCCTGTAAATCTAGTTTTGTGTAAAAGGTGGAATTTCTGACTGGCTCAAGTAGTACCGGAATTAACAGGAGAGGATAGGGGTTCTTCATAGTCAACTTATTCACTGCCCTATAATTAGGCTTGCCTGTTTTCAGTTTCTATTTTTGGTACATTCTGGTGTTTTTTTTCTTCAGTTTTTTCAATGCCTTAAAAAACAGTGGTTATCAAGGGTTGCACATTTTCACGCTATTAAAACCAAAAGAAGAAGTGTTTTTCCGGTGTTTATTTAATTTTAATTTAATTTTAATTATTGCTTGCTTTCTGCACTGATAGTGCATGTGTACAGGGTATGAGGACCAAATACATTTTTACTGCACCAGGATGGACTGCAAAGTCAACAGCATTCTTCATTAAATCTGAAGATTGGAAAGATGCTTTCAGCATACCATCTAGCAAGTGACAATCATCTGTTACAGGGAAGCACTTCAGCTCAGATATCGATTTTAACAGGCCTCATACAACTTTTTCATATACATAGCTGCTTTACTGCAAATACAAACAATATCACTCCAATATTTATTGAACTTGGTAGGAACTTTTTTCAGCAGCATTCCAAGTGACTGTGTTCCATGTTTACCAAACGCCTGGTGTCATGTTTTCACCACTATCTCAGATGCTTGGTGACAACATTCTTTTCACATATACCTGTCACTACATCGGAATGCTAAAAACAGGGGTGTTTGGCAATTCACTTGCAATCAATACTGACTCACTAGACAAGGGGGCTGATGTATCAAAGGATTTCACCTATTCTCTGTCTGTGGGTATATGTGATGCTACATATCAGGAAATATTCTTATGAAACCAGCCATTTTACCTATGAGTGAAATCAAATGTAGCCAAAATTTCAAATATGATTTTGATATTTCCAGATTCTCTACAGTTTATAAAATAACTACTTAAGACCTAAAACATGCTTCTAAACACTGCAACTTTAGACCAAAGACCAGAAAACTGAAAAAAGCAGAAGGAAGAAGAGACAATGTTTTAGTGACATACTTAAACAATAATCCTCAAGCAAAGTTACATTGTATTGGACCCTTCAGGAAGAAATAAAATGACTTTCACTCATCTTTTCCTTTCTTTGAATGGAACTTAGTTTGTGGTTGCAAAGGTGTTTTTTCAATGATGAAATGTTTACACCGGTGATAGCTATTTTCCTTTCGGTGGGGTTTTATCAGTTATTATAGGTTTAAACCTAAAACCAGATAGCCTACCTCTAATTCGCACAAGCCCTCAACTCACCATTCTTCTTATGTACAAAGAAGAGTGGAAAAGACACAGGTGATGTGGAGTGGCATATAAGACGTATCTCTAGTAGATCATCCAGATAATAAGTTTCAGGTTGTGTCAACGTGTAAACTATTTCAGGGCAATGTTGCTCCCGGAAGGAGATCTATGCTGCGATCAAAGGTTCTGTGTGGGGGCAGTTAGGTGACTTTCACGGGCCAGAAACATCTTGAAAATTCTGGTATTCTTTGGGTAGTTTAAGAATTTCTGTTCCTTGGATCAAGGTGCAATGCAGATGTATTCCCATCTCTGGAGCCTCTTGGTAGCGGTAGTAGTGCAGAATAGAGAGTCCAAGGTTACTGTGCAGTGTACCCAATCAATTTTTAGATTATGGTGTTATTGCCAATGTACTCCCAAAATTACTCCAAAGGTTGGTATGTCTGTTGGATCAAAGACAATGTCATTCAGTATGCCCATTATCGCACACTAAGGTTAGAGCCATGTTCTGAAAATAAATTAGTCCAGAAGACAACTCTGGACCATCTACTGCTCACACAGGCTCAGGTTTTTCTTTGGGAACTTGTGGGCCTGAGCATGGCAGCTAGGGTCGGATCAAAGAAATTGCCTGTGGCCCCTGAGTCAATAAGCATGTGCCTCCACTGTGGGGACAGGATTACTGTGACTCGAAGAGTCAGTTGCCATGGAATTCATGTTTCTACATTGGTCAGACATTGTGGGATCTGTACAGCTTCTCTCAACGAGACGAACTCCTTTCTTGTCAAGAGCCTTAGTTTCCCTGTTCTTGCTGGACCTTTACACTAGCCACAGCCTCAGTCTTTGGGTTTTGCAGAACACTCCCTTGCAAAATGACCAACTTTGCCACTATAAAGACATAGGTTTAATTTGCGGTGAGGTTTCGTTTCCTCATAAGATTGTGGACCCCTTATACCTCTGCATAGATTCAGTTTCAAGAGTCTTGCGGACTGGCTCCTTGGTTTTAAGAACAATTACTCTGGTGTCACTGCAAGATCGGGCACCCTTTTGCTCACCCAATCAGTAATCTAGCTTAACCACAAGATTAATAAATTCTGCACAATTGTCAGGCAGATCAACAATGTGCGAGAGGGAATCTTTATGGACATCTCTTAACACTCAATAGACTAAGGATTCTTTTCCGGCAAACACATTTCCACTACTGGTCGATTGAAAGTAGTGATATAAGTCAGCAGGTCCTTAGAACCTTGTCCTAGGTTTAATAACTCATTGTCACTTGTTTAAATAAAAACACGTTTTGCAAATAACTATCATGGCAACCTTAAAAGCAGAATACTTGTACAAAATGGGATCACTTGCTTCTATTAAAGGAATTGCCCAGTTAGCAGATACACCTCCCAAATAAGAGATTACAAACGCTACTTTATAAGAGTCATTGGGGAACGCCTGAGAGTTGCATAGGAAATGTAACTGTCTCCATGAAAGTTTTCTGGAGCTGCTAAAGAAACCGGACTGGGTGTAGAGACAAATGCATGCAGATTCTGGTCAGTATTTGGAAACTCCTCTCTCTGAAATGCTTCTCCAAACACAGGCTGGGTTAAAACTGGGCGACTATCCTTGGGTTTAGTATCCCTCCATTGTGTGAACTGTGTCCTTTCTCCTGGCAAATCTTCTTTAAGTGTTGCAGCTTCTGCTTTTAACCTATTCAGATCTAGTTACATCTGCTGTATTAACTCAGACAGATTGTTAGAGTCACTGAAGTTCCCTGATAAGCTATGTGCTAAATCTTCCGTGAATATTTGGTCTTGATTGGTCATGGCGCCACCCAAATGGAATGTTAGGTGTGTGGCTTAGCCTTCTGTCATAAGCCACCTACCTGGATCGCAGATGATTCCAATGGGGCAGTGACGCTGTCCAAGCACCCCCAAATCCTCCAAACACTTGTCCTTGGTTTACAGGAAGAGACACTGCTCCAGTGGCAAATCCCAGGGAGAAGGAGGTTGGGATGGAGAGAGCATGTAGAGTCAAATATGTTGTGGCTCATCTACTCAACAGCAACACTGCAGCAGTTATTCACACCAGTCTGATGAATGGTACGGCCAGATATGGTTACCTATAAACAAAAAATAATAAGGCTTTCCTCTAGTACAGAGCTTTCCATACTGTGTGTCCCGACACAGTACTGTGTCGCTTGCAAATGGTGGGTGTGTCGCAGGCACTTAGCACATAACTGCTGCTAATTAAGAGGTATTCCTAGACACTCTGCTCTATGGGGGCAGGGGGGATTCACAGCAAAGCCTCATTAACAAGTGAATGGTCTTTTAAAAACCTGTGAAGTGCACGGGTGCAGCAGTGTGTGTGCCCGGGAAGCTGGGGTGAGGCGACAGAGGGAGGGTGACAGAGGTAGGAAGACAGAGCGGCAGACAGAGGAAGACAGACAGAAGGAGGAGGGAGACAGAGGGAGGGAGACAGAGGGAGGGAGGGAGACAGTGGGAGGGAGGGAGACAGTGGGAGGGAGGGAGACCGTGGGAGGGAGACAGAGGGAGGCAGAGGGCGACAGACAGAGGGAGGAGGGTGACGGAGGGAGACAGTGGGAGGGAGACGGAGGGACGGAGACAGACAGAGGGAGGAGGATGACAGAGCGAGGGAGACAGACAGACGGAGGGAGGGAGGCAGACAGAGGGAGGGAGACGGAGGGAGGGAGACAGACGGAGGGAGGGAGACAGAGGCCAACGAGTGGCCTTCAAGTCCCTCTGCATTGTCTTTAAGGCTCTGCATGGACTTGGACCTAAACCTCTGCGAGCCCTGTTTATGTGGTACACTCCTGCCAGAGATCTACGCTCGTCCTCGGCTTGTCTGGTAAAGGTACCCAGATTTAATAAAGCCAGAACAGGGGGAAGATCCTTCAGGGTTGCAGCGGCCAAGCTGTGGAACAGCCTGCCCACTGACATACGTCAGATGTCCCAGCTTCTTCCGTTCAGGAGACGTATCAAGACCTGGCTTTTCCCTCAATAACTGTCCGTTTGACTATCTCCCCCGGTTATCCGCTAACAGAGTATTCTACAGCGCCAGGAAGCCTGCAAGGTATCAGTCGCGCTCTACAAATTCCCAAAATAATAATAATAATAAGAGGGAGGGAGTCCGGGGTGGAGGGAGAGGGAGACAGATAGAGGGAGACAGAGATAGAGGGAGAGAGAGGGAGGCCGTGAGAGAGGGAGACAGAGAGAGAGGGAGACAGAGAGAGAGAGAGAGAGAGAGAGAGAGAGACAGGGAGAGAGGGAGACAGGGAGAGAGGGAGACAGAGAAAGAGGGAGACAGAGAGAGAGGGAGACAGAGAGAGAGGGAGGGAGACAGGGAGGGAGACGGAGGGAGACAGGGAGACGGAGAGAGGGAGATGGAGGGAGGGAGGGAGACAGAGGGAGGAAGAGGGAGACAGAGAGAGAGGGAGATGGAGGGAGGGAGACAGAACGGGAGAGGGAGACAGGGAGGGAGAGGGAGAAAGAGAGGGAGAGGGAGACAGAGAGAGAGAGGGAGACAGAGAGGGAGAGGGAGACGGAGGGAGAGGGAGACGGAGGGAGAGGGAGACGGAGGGACAGGGACGGAAACAGAGGGAGAGAGAGGGAGACAGAGGGCGACAGACAGATAGAGGGAGACAGAGGGAGGTAGACAGACAGTTTTATTTCAAACCTTTCCCCCCGAATCCCCCTTAGGTGGTTCCGGCTCCCCCGCTACGCTGCCCTACTGTGTCCCAAAATGATGCATCTCCAAAAAGTGTGTCACCAACATGAAAAGTTTGGAAAGCTGTGCTCCAGTAGAACAAGTTACTTACCTTTGGTAACGGTATATCTATAGGAAACATAGGTTAGTTATAGATTCCTTACCTTAGAAATACCCCCAGGCATCAGACTGGATCCGGAAAGTTTTTCATCAGTAGTACCCCTGCGCGTCAGAAGGTGGAGTTGGTCAATTCCATGTTCGTCGTCGTGGTCGCCGGGATGACGTTGCGGTAGCTACATAGATGCTGCCCTTGCTTGCTGATGTCAGCTCTGTACACTACTTTCCACGCCAGAAGCACAGAGCCATGCAAGACACTGAACACTGATGCACAAAACTAGGACCCTTAAAAGAAGTCCTCAACCCTAGAAGTCAGTTCACAGAACGGGGAGGATAGGTGGGGCGGTAAGGCATGTATAACCTATGTTTCTTACAGATATATCGTTACCGAAGGTAAGTAACTTTTTCATCTGATAGAAACAGTTATAGATTCCTAACCTTAGAATAGATATCCCAGCAATACCAAACACGGAGGTGGGTCTGTGAACCAAGTTCGTACCAGAAAGTCCTGGAGAACAGAACGGCAAAGAAGCCGTCTCTCCAGACTTGGCTGTCTAGGCAGTAGTGTTTGATGAACGTTTGCAGCAATGCCCATGTAGCTGCCTCACAGATGCCATGTAGGGGACTCCTTGTCCCAAAGCAGTGGTAGCAGTGGTAGCTGCCGTCGCCCGTGTGGAATGGGCATCTCCTGCTGCTGTGACAGAAGATCCTCCCGAAGAGGCAGTTTAATCGGAGGATCGATGGCTATGTTTAGTAGCTCTGGATACCAGACTCTTCGTGCCTAATTCGGAGCCACAAGAATGACTTGGGCCCGGTTGCGCTTGATCTTCTTCAGCACTCTTGCTTGAAGTGGTATAGGCGGAAAGGCATATAGAAGACCGCAACTTCACTCACGACGAAAAGCGTCGCCTAGCGAGTGCCACCTTGGTAATTCCAACACGCAGAACTGCTGACATTGCGTGTTCTCTTCGGTGGCAAATAGATCTAACCAAGGCTCTCACCACTGCTAGAAGAGACCTTTCACCACCTCCAAGTGAAGACTCCATTTGTGATCCATCATGCATCTGCGGCTGAGTTTGTCCGCCCTGGCATTCAGAGAACCTGCCAGATGTTTTACCACGAGGGATATGCTCTGATGTTCCAGGCATGTCAAGAGGCGGAGGGCCTCCTGACATAGGGTACACGACCCCACCCAGCCTGGTTTGTTGCAGTACCACATGGCGGTGGTGTTGTCCGTGAACACCTGCATTAATCTTTGCCGGACAGAGGAAAGGAATGCCTGAGTGCAAGATGAATCGCTTGAAGCTCCAGAAGGTCGATGTGGAGCTTGTACTCCGCGGGAGGCCAGAGGCACCTGATCTCTGCCTCCCCCATGTGGCCGCCTCAGCCCAGAAGTGATGCATCGGTCACCACTGTGAACTCTGGTTGAGCTAGGGAGAGGGATCTGCCGTCGACCCAATCCTGGTACGTAAACCACCACTGCAATTGGTGTGCAGTGCCCTCTGAGATCGGGACGCAATCAGACAGATTACCCTGATGTTGTGTCCACCGGAACTTCAGGTCCGACTGCAGAGCAAGCATATGCTATCTAGCATGGTCCTCCAGCAGGATGCAGGAGGCCATCAGACCCAGCAGCCTATGGGTCACCCTGACCCAAATCCGGGATAGAGGCTGAAAGATCAGAATCATAGCCCTAATATACCAGACTCGCTGTTTGGGAGGATAAATCGGAAACTGTATCATGTCCAGAACCACTCCAATGAGGAGGAGCTTCTGAGAGGGGGTCAGGTGTGACTTCGGCATGTTGATGGAGAACCCCAGCAAATGTAGGTCGGCCGTAGTCTAAAGGTGGGAGACAACAGCATGGGGCAAGCCCACCTTCAACAGCCAGTCGTCGAGATAGGGGGAAGACTGGAATCCCTGATCTGCGCAGATGAGCTGCGACCACCGCCATCACTTCTGTGAACACCCGAGGGGCGCTGGTAAGGCCAAAGGGGAGCACGGTAAACTGAAAGTGCTCGTGGCCTACCTACACCGCAGGTAACTCCGGTGGCCCGTCAGGACGGGGATGTGAAAGTAAGCATCCTGCAAGTCCAACGCTATCATCCAGTCTCCAGGGTCGAGGGCAGACAAGACCTCAGCGAGAGTCAACATTTTGAACGTCTCCCTCCGGAGGAAGTGGTTGACGTTCCTGAGATCCAAGATAGGACGCAGGCCTTTGTCCTTCTTGGGCACGAGAAAGTAGTGGGGATAGCAACCACAACCTACTTCTGGGACAGGAATGCGCTCGATGGCTCCCTTGGTCAAGAGTGCCGAAACTTCCTGTTGGAGAAGGGCCTGATGATCCTCCGAAATGCGATGGTACTGCGGTGGCATGGATGGAGGGGTAGTCTCGAAGGGGAAGGAGTAGCCCCTTCGGACTATTTGCAAAACCCACCTGTCCGACGTGCTCCAGTGGGGGATGTGATGGTGAATCCTGCCGCCCACTGGCGTTTGGTGGCCCTGAAAGATCGGACTAGGAGGGTTTGGAGGCTGCTGCAGAGGGGGCTGTGGTGGTCTGCTGCAGAGGGGGCTGTGGTGGACTGGCCCGCCCGCTGGCATCCAGAACCACAGCACTGGTTCCCAAGTGCGCACAGAGGCTGAACAGCTTGCGCCGTCCTGTGGCCCTCAGTGGGATGTGGCAGGGCACCCCTTCTGTAGCCACGAAAGGCAGACTGTGCAGGGCGGGTGGTGGAGAGGCCCAAGGACCTGGCCGTAGCCAGAGAGTCCTTAAAGCATTCCAGCGCATTGTCTGCATGGTTGTCGAAATGGCGACGGCCATCAAAAGGCATGTCCATAAGGGTGGATTGGACATCCCCGGAAAAACCAGGCGACCGCAACCAGGCGTAGCATCGAAGGGCTACCGACGTGGAAATCATCCTGACTAGTAAATCAGCGGTATCCAGCCCACACTGGATGGTAAACTTCGCAGCGTCTCTCCACTTGGCAACTGCACGGGAGAGCACGTCCCGGGCCTCCTCCGGGCACTGGGGCAGCACCTGCGCTACTGTATCCCACACAGTGTGGGCATAACGGCCCAACAGACATGCAGTATTTACCGACCGCAGTCCCAAGCTGGCGGAAGAAAACATTTTCTTTCCAAGGTGGTCCAGCTTTCTGGAATCCCCATTGGGTGGTGCGTTAGGGACTGCCCATTTGGAAATAGAGGCTTGGACCACCAAGCTCTCAGGGGTGGGGTGTTGGGAGAGGAATGTGGGGTTGCCCGGGGCCGGGCGGTGGCGTCGGGCAATCATCCTGTCCACAGGAGCCCCTTGTGTTGGGCCTGGGTCAGGTACCCAAAAGGATGTCAGTGAGGGCTTCATTAAACGGCAGCAGGTGCTCTGAAGAGCTCCCTATCGGTTGAAGGACCTCTGTCGGGAGGTTAGTCCTGACTACCACCGCAGGTAGCTAGAGGTGGAGAGCCTCGGCCACCCTACACAACACAAATAACGCTCTATCCCACATAGCCACAGCAGGAGGAGACAATATGCTGTGGTGAGGTATTCAGACCACTGGCTTCCCCCATTCCTCTCTCCAGACCGGCTCATAAGTAAACTGGTCGGTCGAAGGGTCCCCAGACCCCTCCCAGTCCTCCTTACCCTCCTTTGACTGCCACTCTGGTCTCAAAGAACCAGGGTAGAACAGGAGCACAAAGGTACCTGTTGGATCTGGCATCGGTCGACGCCGGTTCGACTCAGTGTCTACCTCGAAGTGGAGGCAGGGCTGACGTCGGCTGGGGACACAGCAGATGCCAGTTGCGATCATGGTGCTGGTGGAATCAGCACTGGGGAGACGTAACAAGGTTTACCGGCACCAATCTGGATCCAGGCCTGGATCCAAAGGGACCTTGCGGCGCCAAGGCCGTAGACCCATGGCCCCCAGCAGAGTCCCCAGGCCTGAAGGCACACCAGTGGATTTGGGCTGCCCAAAGATGGCATGTATAGCTTCATAGAAACTCTGAAGCTGGGCAGGGGTCGTACCGGGTCTCAGAAAGGGAGGGAAACGCGAAGTCAACCCAGCGGGCTCCGCAAGCAGAGCCACGGGAGGGTCACCACCGGCATCCATCCTCGCATCGGCTGACGGACGGAGAGAAGTTAAAGAGCGACGATGTTTTTTCGACTTCTTCTTGTGCTTCAACTTACCTGACCCGAGTGCGGGGACTTAAATGACGAATGGTATTGGCTCTACGCGGAGCCGACTGCCGGGCCTAGCGTAGCTTTTGGGACCGCCCCCGCAAAGACTTCGGGGCCATGTCTGAGCACAACTTGGGTCGTGGTCGCACTCCAGACAATAGAGGCACACAGGTCTGTCACCGAAATGGAGTAGTTTCTTACCTGTAACTCCAGTTCTGTAGTAGGGGTATCTCTGTTATAAATTGCATTCCTTCAAAACAAGATCACCCTAAAAAAAACAGAGCCAACAGAGGTGAAACGTTAACACCTCTATAGTTTATGTACTCTCTTAAATTCAATTTTTTAATTATTCTTGGTTCTTCAGGGGTGTCTTTCTAGAAATGGCGACGCGTTTCAGCCCGCTGACTATGGGCCTCATCAGGACATTGGCTTTCCAGGGTCCATCGCCATATAGTAAATCAGAACGAGACGCGTAACAATGTTCAAAGTTTCCTCCCGACGTAGACTGCAAGCGTTTTCTGAGTGAAGATCAACGCTATATCTTCCTCAATGTTTCAACATACAGAGGGATCCCCTCTGCATCTCCATTCCCACTTGATTGTTCGACTTAATGCACGGGGGTTATGTCCAATTAGACTCCAATTTCAATACCCAGAAGACGCCGTTCTTAATAGTCTAATGATTTTTCACGTCTTTGAAGTGTCTCCTCTCTCCCACAAGATACTTTCCGATAATTTTTAGGAATATTTAGTCTTGCATCACTAAGCGTTTAATTTCAATGTACAAAAGACACTCCCTGATGAAGAGCATGTTATGCTCGAAATGCATTGGAGACTATTATAAATGTGAGATGATTATATGTCTGCTTCAGCAATGAAGATATGAATGAAATCTAAAGAAATAATTCAACATTTGGAATGAATGAATAAATTAATGGAATAATTGACCAATGTAAAATCTTTTTGAACCTACAAGGATATAATGTGAGTGCCCCAAAGGGGATGCGACCAGGATTTATGGAAGCACTAAAATTTAGCCTATGGGGCTTGTCTGTCCAACCCTTCCTCTCTATCATGACAAAGGATTTTTGTGAAGGGGAGTTTCTCTAGATGTGAAACTTTACAAAATGTGTAAACTGTAATATTATTTGGCTATCCTTTTCACTTACAGATGAAGTGCTGGCCAATGTAGCCTTGTAGTTTTAGTCTGCATTATTTGTCTTTGAACTTCTCTTAAGTGTCTATGCAGGACTTCAGAAGAAGACAAATTAAGAGACTATTTCGATTGCCAGGGGTCCACGCACATGGGTGGGACTATTCACAAGATTACGACTATACACAGAGATCCCCTACTACAGAACAGTCGGTTACAGGAACTGCAGGCCTTGAATCCGGGCATCCCTCGTGCACCATGAGTCGATGGACTCAAAAGACGAATTCGACAAAAGTCGAGAAAAAAGTAAGTCAAAAAGTGACTGGAGGTGCTCCATGTCATGGAGGGTATCGGTGGGAACATATATAAGCACCACTTACTGTTGTTGGGACTTGTTGTGGCCAAGAGAGACCTGGCCCGGGCATGGAAGGGAGAAAGAGCCCCCCCTTGTGTGCATGGAAGGCTGGCCTGGATTACTACATGGGACTCGAGAGACCAGTGTTTGAAGCAAGGGGATGCCCCCGTAAGCATTTTAGGATCTGGAAGCGGTGGGCTGATTATAGGGGGCTGTCATTGGATCCCCCAGTGGAATGAGAGGAGGACGTATGAATGAGATGTGCCGTGTAGGCCTGGGATCTGTGGCATACCTGTCACATCGCACCCAAGTATTGCCTACAACTTTAGACACACGTGCGTGGGGTTAGCATGGGAATGGGGGGGGGGTTGTGGGGTAGTGGGAGTTGGTGGGGTAGGGGTGGGATAAGGGGTTGTTCTTGGGCTTTTCTCCTCTTATTGATCGGACATTGTGCATGCATTATAAACTGTACCATAACTATTGGTGGTGATCTCCTGACTGTGGGGAGCCACAGTTTTACTCTGCTTCAACTGCTCAATAAAATCTGTTGTGGAAAAAGAAAAAAAAAGTGACTGGAGGTACCGCTCCCTCTGGATCTGTGTTTGCTGGCACGGAAAGAGAAAGAACTGGCATCAGCGCACGAGGGCGTCATTAATGTAGCTACCGCAACATCATCCCGGCGAACACGACGCCAAACGCGGAGTCGACCGACGCCAGCTTCCAACACACAGTGGTACTGCGGACGAAACACTTTCCGGATCCAGTCTGTCGCCTGCGGGTAATTCGACGGTAAGGAATCTATAAGTGTTTCTTTCAGATTTACCTCTCTCTCAAGGTATCACCTCACAAAAGCTTTTCAAATCTCAACCAATCTTTAGGTTTTTTGTTTTCAGTTAGCAAGCAAATTTGGACGGGGTTAGCTTCAACCAAGTCCACTGGTTACCTTTGTTTGCAGCACGATGTTACGACTGAGCTTAGCACTTACTAACATCAAGGTTGTTAATAAGTCTCACCTTCGCTTCTTGTTATTTTTTTCCATCCAGGTGTGAGACAAATGCAGGACATTATTTGCGATGAGGTAGAAGCGGCAGGATCAAGGGGGATGGCAAGAGAGTCCTGGAAGCCGGGAAACAGGCGAAGAGGCTGAGCGAAGGTGAGGAGTGTGGATGGTCTTTACTGCTTTCAACCGTTAAGAAATGTTACATTCTAATTGTTTCTAACAAGAAACAGGTGCAGATAAACCGAATAAGGCTGCCTTCTAGAAGATGCTTTTGAGTGTTTACAAAGGTCACGTTCTAATTGCTCGTAGCAAAGAACCGGCGCAGGAGATTAATTTGATGAGGACTATCTTCCGAAACGTTCACATTGAGGTCATCTATGCCAGTTCCTTGATGGTTATTCTGGTGAATTTTCTGAATGTTCCAGTGCCGCTTGAAACCTGACCTTGCATATGCATTGGCAAACATTTGGTTAAGCTATTAAGCATTTTCAAACAAATTGGGGAACACCAGCTGCAGCTATTACCAACAGCAAAAATCCAAATCAGAGGAGTGCCAGTCTGAAAAAAGTTAAACCATACAAAATTTGGAAGTCTTCCAATAATTGATCCTAAGGCAGTAAGTAGAGTTCAAGAAGATTCTTTCTTTTTTTATTTTCAATGATCACAGTTCAAAATCCTTATAGCAAATGCAATCAAAATCTTCTTCTCTTCAATAATCACAGTTCAGAATTCATATGACAAAAATAATCAAAATCTACTTCTCTATTATGACAATTCGATTTCCAAGAAAATTCCAAAACAATCCATCAGCCGACGCGTTTCATCCTGAAAGGACATCATCAGGGCTTTAATTCTAAACTGCTCTCTTTATATCTTTCTCCAATAAGTCTTTTAGGAATTTAACCTGGGTTCTAGCGCATATCTCACCAGGCTTCCTTGGTGAAGTATATGCTACGCACTCTAATTAACCAGATTTAATTTCTGATAGTCTTGAAATGTCCTTGCATTGAAAATCATTAGCTCTGAAATCCTGTGTTTTAGAATTATGAATCTTGAACGCCTATTTTCCCAAAATTAACAGTGTTCCTCAGAGTGTAGTATTCCCTAGTGCGACACGGCCTGATAAATCCTGTTGACAAGGATTTATCGGGTCGTGTTGCACGAGGGAATACTACACTCTGAGGAACACTGTTAATTTTGGGAAAATAGGCGTTCAAGATTCATAATTCTAAAATACAGGATTTCAGAGCTAATGATTTTCAATGCAAGGACATTACAAGCCTATCAGAAATTAAATCTGGTTAGAGTGCGTAGCATATACTTAACCAAGGAAGCCTGGTGAGATATGCGCTAGAAGGAGTAGTTTCTTACCTATAACTCCAGTTCTGTAGTAGGGGTATTTCTGTTATAGTCATAATCTTGTGAATAGTCCCGCCCATGTGCGTGGACCCCGGAGCAATCGAAATAGTCTCTTAAGTTGTCTTCTTCTGCAGTTGTTCTGCAGTCCTGCATAGACACTTAAGAGAAAATCAAAGACAAATAATGCAGCCTAAAACTACAAGGCTACATTGGCCAGCACTTCATCTCGAAGTGAAAAAGTTAGCCAAATAATATAACATTTTACACACTTTGTAAAGTTTCACGCTAGAGAAACTCCCCTTGACAACATTCCTTTGTCATGATAGAGAGGAAGGGTTAGACAGACAAGCCCCATAGGCTTGCATTATGTGTCTGGAAAAGGGATACTGTGCCTTTAAGGAACTTTCCAGAGACCCTCGGTAACCCAGGATGCACAGACAAACGCCTTTTACTTTCAGTTCTTTTTGAAGGTGTATAAAGCCAGGCCTGTAGCATTCAGTACATTATCGTTTCATCCACCGGAGAGGTGGGCAGGCGCTTATGACTATAAGAGAGATACCCCTACTACAGAATGGGAGTTACAGGTAAGAAACTACTCCTTATGTAGTAGGGGATCTCTGTGTATAGTCATAATCTTGTGAATAGAATGGCAAGCCCATCCCAACAAACCAGCGGTGGAGGAAACAGACAAAACCACTACTGTGCAAACAGATTTCTCAACGAAGCCTGCCCAACCTGAGCGTCTGCCCTGGCATCAGAGTCCAGGCAGTAGTGTTTGGTAAAGGGATGGACCGACTTCCAAGTGGCAGCCCTACAGATAACTGCAATGGGAACATTACGCAGCAAAGCTGTTGTAGCCGCTTTGCCCTTGGTGGAATGAGCCTTAGGCTTACCCCCTAAGGTCTTGTTTCCCTTTTGGATACAGGACACAATCCTCCTAGAGATGGACTGTTTAGAGGTGGCAAGACCAGTCCTGACCGAACCATAATTGACAAACTATTGATCTGACCTACGAATGTCCTTGGTCTTATCCAAGTAGAATTTCAACACCCTCCTTACATTCAGGGAATGAAGAGACCTCTCCGCCGGAGAGGAAGGTTGTTGAAAAAACGTAGGTAAAGTTATCGTCTGTTTAAAATGGAAATCAGAAATTACTTTCGGAAGGAACTTAGGGTGAGTCCTCATGACAACTTTGGAAGCATGAAACACTGTATAGGGCTCTTGACAACACAGAGCCTGAATCTCACTCACCCTGCGGGCCGATGTTCTAGCCACAAGGAAGGCTGCCTTCCAGGATAAATGCTGTAGAGAAGCCTTATGAATAGGTTCAAAAGGCTCCTTCATCAACCGTTACAGCACCACATTCAGTTCCCATGAAGGCGATGGACGCCGAACAGGGGGAAATACTTTCTGCGAATCCCTCCAAAAAATCTTTAATTACAGGAATCTGGAAGAAGGATGTTTATGAAGGGCATTTCCTATATGCAGTTAATGCTGCAAGGTGAACCTTAATAGAATGGAAATTAAGACCAGATTGAGCTAAATGCAAGAGGTATGGTATGGAAGGATGGCATCTTCCTTGCAGGAGGTAGGATCAGCAATCTTGGACGTGCACCAGATGCACAACCTTTTCCACTTATAGGCATAGGAAGGTCTCTTAGCCTCCTTGAGTATTTCCTTGCAGTTGTCAGGCAAGTTCAAGTGTCCATATTGTACTATCTCAGGAGCCATGCCGCCAAACTCAACGATGAGAGGTTGGGGTGCACCATCTGCCCCGCGAACTTCGTAAGAAGGTCCGGCCGACATGGAAGCCGCAGAGGGGGTTGAAGGGACCGGTGGAGCAAGTCCGTGAACCATCACTGTCAAGGCCACTCCGGAGCAATGAGGATGATTCGTGCTCTGGATTGAGACAGCTTGATGAGTACTGCCGAAATCAGGGGAATGGGTGGAAAAGCGTACAGAAAGCTGTTCGACCAGCTGATCCATAGTGTATTCCCCAGAGTCCCCGGTTGGTAAAACCTGGAGGCAAAGTCTTGGCATTTTCTGTTTTCGGCTGTGGCGAACAGATCTATTTATCGAGTGCCCCATCTTTCGAAGATGTTTCCTAGCACCTCGTCGTTTAGGACCCACTCGTGGTTTTCCTGGACCAGCCTGCTGAGTGCGTCCGCCTGAGCATTCTGCACACCTGGTAGATGGGTAACTTATCGTCAGTGCTCTGGCTAGCAGCCAGTGCCAGATCGCCTGCGCTTCCTGGGACTGTGTGCGCGATCTCGAGCCCCCCTGCTTGTTGAGGTAATACATTGTGGTCGTATTGTCCATCTGCACAAGCAAGGAGTTGGTCTGGAAGGACGGATGAACGACTTTCAGCTCCACATGAACAGCTCTGAGTTCCAGAAAATTGATGGGATACATGGATTCTGCCTAGTACCACGTTCCTTGAATCTGTAGATGGTCTGAATGTGCTCCCCAGCCGTGGAGAGAAGCATTCGTCACAATAGTCTGTATGGGAATGTCCTGTGGAACGGAACCCCCTTGATGAGATTCTCTGCTGAACACCGCCATCTCAGGGACTGTTGAGCGTGTAGAGACAGTTGGATCCTGTCGTCCCAGCTCCCTCGTTTCTGGTCCCATTGATCCTCCAGACATTCCTGCAGTGGTCTCACGTGGAGGCGTGCATGTGGTGTGAGGAAGATGCAAGAGCCATCGACCTCAGAAGAGAAGACACCGTCCTCACTGTCGTTGATGGAACGGACATGAGAGCCTGAGCCTTCCGAAGGATCGATAAGCGTCGCTCCTCCGAAGGAGACACGCTTGCTCTGAGAGTATTGATGGAGGCTCCCAAGTACTGCAGGCACTGAACAGGAGTCGGAACGGATTTGGACATGTTAATGTGCAAACCCAGCCGATTCAACAGAGCGGCTGTCCTGTTGAAATGCAATTGCGCTTCCTGGAAGGTGGAGGCTTTGATCAACCAGTCGTCCAGGTACGGGCAGACAAACACCTTGTTCTTTCTCAGGTGCGCTGCCACCACTGCCATGCATTTTGAAAAAGTCCTGGGTGCAGACTTCAGACCAAACGGTAGTACGGTGTACTGATAGTGATTGGTGCAGACTAGGAAGCGCAGGAACTTCCGGTGTTTCCGTGCAATGGGCACATGGAAGTACGCATCCTGCAGATCTATTGCGCAAAGCCAGTCTCCTTGTGGCAGCGAAGGATAAATCTGGTGCAAGGACAGCATGCAAAATTTCTCTCTGCGAATCCATTTGTTTGCTTGTCGCAAATCCAGAATGGGCCTGAACTTGTTTTTGTCCTTTTTGCGTACCAGAAAGAACCTTGAGTATACACCCTTTCCCCTTTGAGACAGAGGGTCGTCTTTTATTGCCCTTTTTCTTAACAGGGTATCGGCCTACGCTTGAAGTTCACTCAGCTGGTATTGCGAACGAACCGGTGGAATAGCAGGAGGAGGGCTGACAAAACGAAGACTGTATCCATTGCAAACAATATTCAGCACCCACTTGTCCTGAGTAATTTTTCTCCACTCTGCCAAGTAATTCTGTATGCTTCCCCCCCCCCACCGGAGTGGGTAACGGATGAGGGGGCAGTAACTCCTCAGGACTTAGACCCGGCCGGGCCCTTATTCGCCGTGGAGGCCTGCTGGCCGCCTCTGACCCTCTGACGCTTCTGGAAGGGTTGTCGCTGGTATTGCTGTTGCTGCTGCTGTTGGCCAGCTTGGCAACCTTGCCCTCGCTGAAATCTCTGGGAAGAGTTGCACCTCAGGAAGGGGCGGAAGGACTTCCGCTGCTCCTTTGGTTTCTCCAAACCTACAGCTTTCAGCGTTTCCACTTCCGTCTTCATGCGGGCCATCTCTTCATCCGCATGAGTCCCAAAGAGGGTAGATCCCGCAAAGGGCAAGTTAGCAATCCGCTGTTGAGCCTCTGGTTTAAGAGAGGTAAGGCGCAACCAGGAGTAGCGTCTCAAGTTTATGCCATGGCAGTACCCATGAGCAGCCAGGAGAGAGGCGTCTGCCGCCGAACTGATGACCTGATTCTAGACCATCATGCCATCATTAAAGATCTCCTGGAAGTCTTCTCTCCTGTTCCTCAGGAGGAGCTCAATGAATTGCTGCAGGGACTCCCACAAGGAGCGGACATACCAACCCAAAAGCGCTGATGAAGTGGCCGCTTTCATAGAGGTGGCAGCTGTACTGCAGACTTTTCTCCCTGCCAAATCCATTTGACGGCTCTCCTTGTCGGGGGAGACCGTAGACGAAGGGGCAGTGGAATGCTGCTTCTTGGCCACTATCACAATGACAGAATCCGGTACAGGATCTGATCTTAAGAACGCTGGATCTGAATCCGGGGGCCTATACTTCTTTTGAAGCCGGGACGGCGCCGACTTCACCGAGGCCGGCGTCAGAAACAGCTCCATGGCCGGTTTCTCCAGTCCTGGCACAAAAGGCAGCAAAGGGCGAGAGAGGTGCCTGCCCTGCAACGTTTCAAAGATCACAGAGGTGGAAGGGGTGGGCACCGTCAGTGTTATCCCCAACTTCGCTGCCCCCCTCAGCAGCACATTCTGGATCATCACAAGGTCATCCACTGGCGACACTCTTGTAGGAGGAGAGACCGACAAAGTGGGAGAATATCTCCTGTCACTGGACGAGTCCGTGTACCTGGACAGTGGCCTGTCCCTCCGCCGACGATGACGTGACCTCGTCGAAGATCTACGCTCACTGCGAGAGCGATGCCACCCTCTGGATCTTGACCTTGGCTTTCTGAGCCTTGCAGGAGCCACCGGCCCAGGAGGCTGCGGAAGAGGCTAAGCCGGAACCAAAGGCTTTGGTTGTGGAGGATGAGGCGGTGGTGGAGAAGGAGGAGGAGGTGGTGGTGGAGGTGGAGGAGGAGGAGGAGGAGGAGGAGGAGGAGGAGGCGGCGGAGGAAGTTGCGGAAGAGTAGGAGGCGTAGGCGTCCTGGGCCTTGAGGGCGAATAGGTCCGGGAATAATCAGAGTCCGGTAACCTAAGAACTCTTCTCTTCTTACGAGCAGGCCTCGGGGAGGATGCTCTGGAGGTAGATCTCTCTGAGGAAGAGCGCCAGCGCGGCCGCAACCGTTGATTCACCGATGATGTGGAGACGGTACCCACAGAGGCACTAGACACCGTTATGGGTCTCGACTTCCACTTCGACATCGACTTGTCCCTCCTCGACGTCGACCTCTTCAATGTCTCTCTTCTCGACGTCGCACTTCTTGACGTCGATGAACTCCCAGACGTCGAGTGCCTTCGCCTCGACATCGATCTTTCTCTCCTCGACGTCAAACGGCGGTGTCGCCTCGACGGCGAGTGCCTGCCTCTTCGGGACCCATAACGACGTCGATGGTGTGTCGACGCCAGTGAAGTCCTCGACGTCGACCTCGTCCGAGGTCTCAACGTCCTACCCCCTCGACGCCGAACGTCAACGTCGCTTCGACCCAAAGCCCTGGGTCAACGAGGAACAGATGGTAGTCATACCTCTCGACGCCGAAGCCATCGACGTCGACCGGTGCCTTTTCTGGGCCTTTTCTTGACTGGGGAGCCCCCCAGAGGCAGATGCAGAGAATGATGACAGAGTTCCTCCATGCCCAGAAGTCCCACCTGGTTCTTGATGTCTCCTCTGCTCCAGGCCTTGGAGACGAATCTTCTCCCTGTTACGCATGTTCCTCCGGGAGAAAGAGTGACAGATATCACAGGATTCAGTGACATGGGTAGAAGGGAGACAGACTATGCACATTCTGTGGGGGTTAGATTTAGTCTTCTTCCTACCACACTCAGGGCACGTGCGAATTAAGCTGGCATTTCGACAATATAGAGGTGGCAAAACTTGTCAAAAAATACAGCAACTGGAAGAGGAAGTCCCCAGACGTCGAGTGAAACAGTCAAATCACTGGAAAAGCTCCAAAAATTGAAGATATACCCATAAAGGTAGAGCTCTATGCTCCAGGGTCCTGCTAACATGTGCCAGAAAAAAGAACTGAAAGTAAAAGGCCTTTGGCTGTGCATCCTGGGATACCGAGGGTCTCTGGAGAGTTTCTTAAAGGCACGGTATCCTTTTTCCATACACATAATGGCAGCCTATGGAGCTTGTCTGTCCAACCCTTCCTCTCTATCATGACAAAGGATTTTTGTGAAGGGGAGTTTCTCTAGGTGTAAAACTTTACAAAGTGTGTAAAATATAATATTATTTGGCTATCTTTTTCACTTCAAGATGAAGTGCTGGCCAATGTAGCCCTTGTAGTTTTAGGCTGAATTATTTGTCTTTGATTTTCTCTTAAGTGTCTATGCAGGACTGCAGAAGAAGACAACTTAAGAGACTATTTCGATTTCTCCGGGGTCCACGCACATGGGCGGGACTATTCACAAGATTATGACTATACACAGAGATCCCCTACTACAGAACCCATCTTAAATTCCTGAACGACTTATTGGAGAAAGATATAAAGAGAGCAGTTTAGAATTAAAGCAATGATGATGTCCTTTCAGGACGAAACGCGTCGGCTGATGTATTGTTTTGGAATTTTCTTGGAAATCGAATTGTCATAATAGAGAACATTTTGATTATTTTTGTCATATGAATTCTGAACTGTGATCATTGAAGAGAAGAAGATTTTGATTGCATTTGCTACATGGATTTTGAACTGTGATCATTGAAAATAAAAAAGAAAGAATCTTCTGGAATTCAACTTACTGCCTTAGGATAAATTATTGGAAGACTTCCGAATTTTGAATGGTTTAACTTTTTTCAGACTGTTTTGCGCTCCTCTGATTTGCATTTTTGTTCTATTCATTTCTGGTGCTGAGGCGGTGGACCGAGCCGAGTGAGCTCCAGTGTGTATTAAATAATCTCTTATATTTACATGTTAGCATAAACAACTAGTGCTCCAAGGTGCTTAGCCCCAACCGCTCAAGTATCATAAAACTATTACCAACAGCATGTAATATGGTTAAAAGTCAGTGTACAAGATGTTTGTTCATTCATAAGTGTTGGGAGGAATGATACGAGTCATGCCGGTATATTGGGATAGTCAAGAGAGGTGAGCTGTGGCAGAAATCCTGACAGTAAGTTACACTTTCTGGCTGTCCAGGCAATAGTGCTTCGTTAACATGTGGAGCAACTCCAACATGGCTCCTGGCACATGCCAAGAACAGATACCCTGGATGCTGTTGCAGTACTCACAGGCTTGGCTCTTGTGGAGTGAACCCACAAAGAGGCCACTTATTTCCAAATGCATAGCACATTTTTACGCAAAGTACAATCCATCGAGAGTTGGTCCTCTTCTGCCCATCCTTGCTGTGAATCCAATAACAAAACTAGACAACTAATATAAAAATCAAGGGTTCTTTGTATCCAAATGATGGAGCCTGTCCTCACCTTCGAAAGGAGAGAATAAAAAGAAAATCAGAAGGATAACCGACGTAAAGGGGGTCACCACATTGTATTGAAAGGAGGCCCACAGTCTGTGAATTATTTTGTCCTGTTAGAAAGTAGTATACGATGGTTGAACAGAGACCCTGAAGCTCGCTCACCATCTGGTCTCATGTAATAGCTACCAAGAAGACAGTCTGTAGAGTCAAAAGTCTGAGAGGACAATTATGCATGGGCTCAAATGGAGAACTCATCAGATCGGTTAAAAACAAAATTCCAATCTCACTATGGAATAGAAGAGGAGGCTAGAAACATGCTGCAAACTTTTCACGGAACGAGGCACAACAGGTGACAAACACAGATCGCTATATCCGCTTTTGAGCGAATATAGGATCAGCTGACATAACCGGGCCAGAACCTGCCGGGCCAGCACCACCACAAACAGCAACACCTCAAACAGTTTTGCATTAAGTGAGTCAACGTGCTTGTCTGTACAGCAAGCCATAAACTTGTTCCAACTGCAGGCACATACAGATTTTGAAGTACACCTGGCTGCCAGAACATCATTAACCACCTCGGGATGAAGATCAACCCAAAAATACAACCTCACCACCAGATCTCCAAGCATGATGATGAAGGGGGACAGGTTCAGGCATAGGACCTGGGGCCCTGCTGCTACAGGAGATCCTCACAAAGGGGCAGACTGATCGGAGGATGGATGCTCATGTTCGGGATACCAAACTGAGCCCAATTCACAGCCACTCAGATGACTAGGGCCCAGTCGGTCCTGACTTTACTAGGAATTAAGGCAGAAGAGGTATTAGCAGGAAAGTATACAGGAGTACAGAATTGCACTAGAAGCAGAACGCGCCTCCGAGCAAGAGCTGCTCTTGAAACTCCAACATGATTCAGAAAAGGGGGTGGTGATGAACAGAGTGTCTGAATTAAGCAGACCACTCTTACCCAGTCCAAAGATCAGGGCTTGATCCATCACCGTTATTTAGCTCACTGCCCCATCCCAGCTCAGAACCTGGCTATATGCAAATTAGTCTGTCCCTGGCCCAGTGCATCATGGGAACAGGGCAGACCAAACTACCAAGCCAATTCTTCACCAGAAAGGAGACAAGCTTCCGGGGACCGGTTTCTGCCATTTCAGGCGTCGTCGGCCCGGCTTGCTTGAATCCTGATGGAGCAGTGAGCAAGGGACTCATGTCTGAGTATACCCTTCCACGCTTATGGTGGACAAAATGATTCAGAAAAGGGGGTGGTGATGAACAGAGTGTCTGAATTAAGCAGACCACTCTTACCCAGTCCAAAGATCAGGGCTTGATCCATCACCGTTATTTAGCTCACTGCCCCATCCCAGCTCAGAACCTGGCTATATGCAAATTAGTCTGTCCCTGGCCCAGTGCATCATGGGAACAGGGCAGACCAAACTACCAAGCCAATTCTTCACCAGAAAGGAGACAAGCTTCCGGGGACCGGTTTCTGCCATTTCAGGCGTCGTCGGCCCGGCTTGCTTGAATCCTGATGGAGCAGTGAGCAAGGGACTCATGTCTGAGTATACCCTTCCACGCTTATGGTGGACAAAATGATTCAGAAAAGGGGGTGGTGATGAACAGAGTGTCTGAATTAAGCAGACCACTCTTACCCAGTCCAAAGATCAGGGCTTGATCCATCACTGTTATTTAGCTCACTGCCCCATCCCAGCTCAGAACCTGGCTATATGCAAATTAGTCTGTCCCTGGCCCAGTGCATCATGGGAACAGGGCAGACCAAACTACCAAGCCAATTCTTCACCAGAAAGGAGACAAGCTTCCGGGGACCGGTTTCTGCCATTTCAGGCGTCGTTGGCCCGGCTTGCTTGAATCCTGATGGAGCAGTGAGCAAGGGACTCATGTCTGAGTATACCCTTCCACGCTTATGTTCCCATGATGCACTGGGCCAGGGTCAGACTAATTTGCATGTAGCCAGGTTCTGAACTGGGATGGTGCAGTGAGCTACAAAACGGTGATGGATCAAGCCCTGATCTTTTGACTGGGTAGGAGTGTTCTGCTTAATTCAGATACTCTGTCCATCACCACCCCCTTTTTGAATCGTTTTGGCCACCACAAGTGTGGAAGGGTATGCTCAGATGTGAGTCCCTTGCTCACTGCACCATCAGGATTCAAGCAAGCCGGGCCGAAGACGGCTGTAATGCCAGAAACTGGTCCCCGGAAGCTTGTTTCCTTTCCAGTAAAGAATTGGCTTGGTAGTTTGGTCTGCCCTGTTCCCATGATGCACTGGGCCAGGGTCAGACTAATTTGCATGTAGCCAGGTTCTGAACTGGGATGGTGCAGTGAGCTAAAAAACGGTGATGGATCAAGCCCTGATCTTTTGACTGGGTAGGAGTGTTCTGCTTAATTCAGATACTCTGTCCATCACCACCCCCTTTTTGAATCGTTTTGGCCACCACAAGTGTGGAAGGGTATGCTCAGATGTGAGTCCCTTGCTCACTGCACCATCAGGATTCAAGCAAGCCGGGCCGAAGACGGCTGTAATGCCAGAAACTGGTCCCCGGAAGCTTGTTTCCTTTCCAGTAAAGAATTGGCTTGGTAGTTTGGTCTGCCCTGTTCCCATGATGCACTGGGCCAGGGTCAGACTAATTTGCATGTAGCCAGGTTCTGAACTGGGATGGTGCAGTGAGCTAAAAAACGGTGATGGATCAAGCCCTGATCTTTTGACTGGGTAGGAGTGTTCTGCTTAATTCAGATACTCTGTCTATCACCACCCCCTTTTTGAATAGTTTTGGCCACCACAAGTGTGGAAGGGTATACTCAGATGTGAGTCCCTTGCTCACTGCACCATCAGGATTCAAGCAAGCCGGGCCGACGACGGCTGAAATGCCAGAAACTGGTCCCCGGAAGCTTGTTTCCTTTCCAGTAAAGAATTGGCTTGGTAGTTTGGTCTGCCCTGTTCCCATGATGCACTGGGCCAGGGTCAGACTAATTTGCATGTAGCCAGGTTCTGAACTGGGATGGTGCAGTGAGCTAAAAAACGGTGATGGATCAAGCCCTGATCTTTTGACTGGGTAGGAGTGTTCTGCTTAATTCAGATACTCTGTCCATCACCACCCCCTTTTTGAATCGTTTTGGCCACCACAAGTGTGGAAGGGTATGCTCAGATGTGAGTCCCTTGCTCACTGCACCATCAGGATTCAAGCAAGCCGGGCCGAAGACGGCTGTAATGCCAGAAACTGGTCCCCGGAAGCTTGTTTCCTTTCCAGTAAAGAATTGGCTTGGTAGTTTGGTCTGCCCTGTTCCCATGATGCACTGGGCCAGGGTCAGACTAATTTGCATGTAGCCAGGTTCTGAACTGGGATGGTGCAGTGAGCTAAAAAACGGTGATGGATCAAGCCCTGATCTTTTGACTGGGTAGGAGTGTTCTGCTTAATTCAGATACTCTGTCTATCACCACCCCCTTTTTGAATAGTTTTGGCCACCACAAGTGTGGAAGGGTATACTCAGATGTGAGTCCCTTGCTCACTGCACCATCAGGATTCAAGCAAGCCGGGCCGACGACGGCTGAAATGCCAGAAACTGGTCCCCGGAAGCTTGTTTCCTTTCCAGTAAAGATTTGGCTTGGTAGTTTGGTCTGCCCTGTTCCCATGATGCACTGGGCCAGGGACAGACTAATTTGCATATAGCCAGGTTCTGAACTGGGATGGTGCAGTGAGCTAAAAAACGGTGATGGATCAAGCCCTGATCTTTTGACTGGGTAGGAGTGTTCTGCTTAATTCAGATACTCTGTCCATCACCACCCCCTTTTTGAATCGTCTTGAAACTCCAACAGGCAGAAGAGATGACACTGTGCATTCTCGGCAGTGGCGAATAAATCAAGCCAAGGCTTGCCTTATTCACAGAAGAGACCTTGCACCGCCCCCAGGTATAGATGCCAATTGTAGTCCGCAAGGCATCAACAGCTAAGTTTGTCTGCCCTGGCGCTCAAAGATCCTGCCAGGTGTTGTACGAGCAAGAATATTTACTGACATACAAGCCATGTCCAAAGATGTGGGGCCTCTCGGCACAGGGGGCCACAGCCGCATCCTGCCTGGTTTATTGCAGTACCACATGGCAGTGGTGTTGTCCAGGAACACCTTTACCAGCTTCCCTTTGATGAAAGGCAGGAAGGCTTTCAACATAAAGCAGATGACCTGCAACTCCAACAGGCTGATGTGGAGCTAGGTCTCTGCCGGAGACCAGAGTCCTCTGATCTCCAACTTCCCAAATGGGCACCCTATCTCGGAAGGGATGCATCAGTCACAGCTATCAGCTCTGGGAGGGAAAGGGGTCTGCCACAGACCAGATTGCAAGAGACCTGCGGCAGTGGTGGCTACTTAACTGCAATCTGGATGTGATCAGAGAGATGCTCCTGATGTTGTACCCACTGGAACTTTAGATCCCACCACAGAGCTGGCATGTGCCATCTGGTGTGCTTCACCAACAGGATGCAGAAGGCCATCAGAACCAACAGGTCACAAATCAGGACCAAAGCTGAAACATCAGGGTCTTAGTGTTGTGGACTCTTCACCCTGGAGTGTGGATGTAAAACTTCACAATATCCAGTATGGCTCAGATGAAGAGGAGCGTTTAAGAATGAGTCCTGTTTGACTTTGGCATGTTGATAGTGAACCCCAATGAATGAAGGTTCACTGTAATCTGGAGGTGGGTGACTGCCTGGGGGAGCCTGCAATCAACAGCCAGTCATTGAGGTAGGGGAACACTGGGACCCTCTCACCTCTAAAGATTAGCAGCAACCACAATCACTTAACATGAGAGGCACACTGGTGAGGCCAAATTAGAAATCCTCCAAGCCCACTGTGAATCACAGATACATCTGTGGGTCAGCAAAACAGGAGACTAGGCAGCCTGTAGGTTCACCGCTACCATCCAGGATCAAGGGTAGACAGGACCGGGGTAAGCATTTTGAACCAGTCTTTCATCAGAAAGGCATTGAGAGTGAAGATCTAGAGTGGAGGCCTCGGTCCTTTTTTGGGCACCAGAAAGTAGTAGCTGCAACCACAACCTACTTCTGGTGTTGGAACCCTCTCAACGGCTCCTTTGGCCTGCACCTTTAAGCATAACCAGGATTGGTGGTCCTCAGACAGCCACTGTAGGGACTGTGGCATGGTGGGGGCAGGGTTGATGAATAGAAGGGCACGATCTCACCAAACAATCAGCAACACACCCTTGTCTGAGGTGACAGGCAGAATCTGGCAATTTTTAACAGAGTGGAAGACTCCTATCGGATTGCGGTGCATTAAGGACGGCGCACTGAAGAAGCAGGTGGGGAGGCATGAGGAGAGGTGAAGGTCTGAGGTCCGCGGTCTGCAGGAGCCTCTGCCATGAAAAGGCTGTGAAGCCAGATGGCCTTGCGGGTACTGTTGGCTACCCCCCTACCATAACCACAGGGGAGCCAAAAGGAGGAATGGAGTTGATGTGGGGCAGCAGTTAAACCAAAGATGCAAGAGGGGACCCGGTTATCCTTAAAGCTCTCCAGCGCTGCATCCGCCTTGTCACAAACAGGTAAGAGCAATTAACGGGCATGTCCGTGAGGCTCATCTGGTCATCCACTGAAAAGCCCATTGAGTTTAACCAAGTATAGGTTTTTGAGGGGACATATGGCTAGCATACTGAAACAATTAGAGAAATATCTCAACAAGATTAGAGAGAAAGTTGATCAAAAAGTGACGAGCTAGCTCTCTGGAACAGCGACTTTTGGAGCAGAAAAGAACTGTTCAAATTCAAAATATCTTTATTCGATTGTTTCGGTGCAATCATAAAAGTACAGATAAAATATCATAAATACATGTTATTTAGGAAAAAAATACACAAGTTCATTATATTCATGAAAACGAATACAAAGGACAGAAACAATTGTATTTATAAAGTGCAAGTTAAGTATCTCTACGTTTCCTAATAATCATTACATTTTTTTAAAACAAAGTTGGTGTTGCTACAGATACACAATTGTCTAGGGCTTGAATACTTATCATCGCCACACGACAATGACGGAGTCCTAATTCTCTTAATAAAGGCAATAAAACAGTTTTCCTCATTTCATCATATAATTTACAAAAAAGAAATACATGAATGGTACTCTGGAGGGAGATATTATCACAAGGGCAGAAGGGTAGATCGTGCGTCCAATTATTAATTGTAGGAAAACTAACCAGTCTGTGGAAGATATTAAATCTGAAACATGTTAGCAGAAAACGCTCATAATTATTTGTTACATAAATTAAATAGGGCTGAATCTTAAAAGTTTCTAAAACCAATTGATGCTGCTGGATAGAAGGTTTTAGGACTTCCGCAGCAGTCCTATTGAAATCCAAATGAGCTAAACACTCTTTCTTAAGATCTTTTCGTGAAATTGCTGAAATATCTATGGGATTCAGTAAATATTCTTCTCTCCCAATATCTTTTAGGAAGCTAAAAACATATTTCACCCATGGGATTTTAGTAGCACCCTCCAATTTCAAAATATCTGTCAGGACATCTCTGTTTAAATGTGTCGCTTCTTGGGTCCAGAGTCTATGCCATAACAGAACTGGCTCTATTTTGATAAGATCAGTAATGTAACAAAGACCAAGTTCTGAATGACAGTTGAAATTAGAAGCGCTTTTGGGAAGTGCCAATATGTATTTTAAAAAGGAAATTTCAGGAACCTGTATTGGCGCGGGGTTAACAAAACCCCAAACCCCACTGCCATAGGTAGCACCAGCTACACATTTGGCTTTATAGATTTTAGTCAATTCCTCAGGGGGTCTAGTTCCTATTTTACTAGAAAAGATTTTGAGAGCGGCAGTAGATTTTGAAAGCTCAAGCTTTTTGACAGAAATAGCTTGCGACCACGTCTCATTTTGGGGAAAAAAGTATACCAAGATAGGAAAAGTGTTTAGCAAATTCCAATTTTTGCCCTGCTATGAAAATTGGCCTTTTGGATTTATTTTGCCTGCCACAATACATAGTGAAAGTCTTTGATGTATTGACTTTCAGGCCCAGCTCTTTCATAAAGCGGCAGAAAATGTCGACCACGCGCTGTAAGCCCACCTGAGTGCGTGACATGAGCACAGCGTCGTCAGCGTACAAAAGTGCTGGTATTGGGCGGCCACCTACAAAGGGGGGATCCGAACTATATTTACACAAGACACCTTCCAGTCCATTTATGTACAAGTTAAAAAGGAAGGGGGCCAGAACACAACCCTGTCTGACCCCGCTCCTGATTAGTATTGTGTCTGTGCGCTCTCCATTTAGGCCAAAACGTACGCGGGCCGACGCATTGCTATAAAAACGTTTAAGATAATAAATAATGTTGGATTCAACCCCAAGATGCTCCAATATAGACCACAGTTTAGAATGTACCACACAATCAAAGGCGGCCGAGAGATCCACAAAGGCCAAAAACAAGTTGCCCTGTTTTACCCTCGTGTATTTCCCAACCAACAAGAGCAAATTCAAACCCTGTTCTACTGTCCCCAGACCAGGGCGAAAGCCATATTGAAGGTCAGACAGAACAGAGTTTTCCTCAGCCCATTCCAAAAGTCGGTCTAAGATAATTCTGCCCGCAATTTTAGTAAAGGAGTCCAGTAGGGAAATAGGCCTATAACAGGCGGGATCCTGTCTATTTCCCTTTTTGTGAATCGGGATGATTACAGATTCCACCCACGTGGGCAGGAATTCAGCAACGCAACTAGCGTTAAGCACCTGGACCAGAAGGGGCGCCCACAGAGCTGGAATACTCTTAAATAGGTCTATGGGAACCCCGTCTGGCCCAGGGGCCTGTGCGCCCTTACTTCTACTCAGTGCCTTTTCCACCTCCTCTAGAGTAAAATACAAATTACTATTAAGGGGATAATCGTCAAGGGAGGTGAAAGACCCCACTTGACCGGTTTCATGTTCTTCTCCTTCATAGACTCTTGAGAAGTATCTGACCCAATCTGAGTCACAAATTGCAATATCTATTTTTGGACCAGTCTCTTCACTAAGAAAGGGAGTTCTCACAATTTTCCCAAAACTTACACTATCATTTGTTGTGGAGGCTGTATGAAGAGCTTCCCAAGCTTCAAACCTCAGAGTATTTTTCCAATCTTTAATTGCCTCTTTGTAATCCTTCCTAAGTTTGCGAATTTCCTCGGTTGATCTAGGATTGTTATGCAGGGCCTTTTTTAAAGTTGCGTAGGCCTTGGTGCATCTAGAATGGAACCATCCTCCCTCCTTCTTCCTATTCTTAAATTGCCTAGTAAGGGAGTTTTTAATTTCATTCGATATTACCAGGAAGGATGCAAGGCAAGTTTCAGGTGATAGATCTATCTCTAAACACTTATTAATTTCTAGGGAACATTTTTCAACCAGTATTTTAATTATCTCTGCCTCGTTTATCATGGCCCATTTTAAAGTATACCCATTGGTTTTGCCAATTGTCAGATCAACATCTAAACTATTACTTTCTCTGTTGCTGTTTAATATTGAGGCAGTAGGTAGAAAAATAGACCGGCATAATGGAAAGTGGTCACTCAACGCTATATCATGAACATTAAAGGAGTCGATTCAGTTTCTGCAGTTATTAGAGATGGTGATAAAATCTATAGTTGTGGAACAACCTCTACCATTAAATGTTGGAACTACTATCGGAGCGGAGATGCACATTTCATTAACGAACCCTAAATCAAAGTTGGCTAACAAAAGATTAAATTGATCCCCTTGAAAATTGTGCTTGAAATTAAAATGTCCCTCGCCTTCATCCCGTGCTAGGCCACACCTATTATCCTTAGTTAATTCGCACAGATTACAATTAAAATCTCCTAACATAATTACCATCAATTTCTGTTTAAAAGATTTTTCTTGTTTAAGTAGGACCTTAGTCAATTTCCTCAAGACACTTGTAACATCGTCAACAGGAATGTTATTATATATGTTAACAACAATCGGAATATCACAACCCAGATCAAGAACCAAAATCTGAAAATAAGTGTCTTTAACAGGTTCGATGATTTTCTCACACTTTAGTTTGTTTGATAGATAAATACTCAAACCACCCTTAGGTCTCCCATGTGAGACGGCTACAGCTGCGGTACAAAATGTTCTATAGCCGTTCAAGGGTCCATGTTTCTTGAAAACAAAGCAGATCTTGCAATTCAACGAAATCCCTCCAAATAGAATGATCAATTTTAGATCTGATACCAGCAATGTTCCACGATGAGATTTTAAGAACCGGTAGATCTTTCAATGGGGTAGACAGGGGTACTGGGACAAAGGGATAGGGCTAACATGTGAAGGGGGAGCTGGCTGGTTGTCCCCCCCAACCCATATCCTCTTCTGTCACCAGACCTCCCCCTCCGAAAAGAACTGATACTAGCGTGATGGGGTAGCACCATGCACTTCACATCCGGCGGGTAGCGATCGGCTCCACCTACAGGCACACAGAGGTACTTCTCAGGATTTTCCAGATCCAGTCAAGACACCTGGGGGATATTCTTAGGCAGTGATACTCATGTAAGGCCCGGGGACTGCATGCAGCCCTCCTGACTTTTACCTGCGGTCCCCTGGGCAGCAGCAGCACTGGGCTGCTGTTTACTCTACTCAGCAATAACATTAAAACATTTAAATATACAGCAAGCACTCTTTTAAAGGTTAATTGCAGTTAGGGAAATGAAGTAACTAGGCTAGGCCCTTTACTTTAGGAACACCATCATTTTTAAAGACAGCAAATGTGTAAAAATAGGATTGTCTTTTCAAAATTCAAAAAGCATTTCATTGACCTGTAGAACCATATAATCTTATTAAATCAAATTATAGCAGTGCATTCAGAACTATTTTTTTTAAGTGATTGTTTTCAAACATGAATTTAGAGACATTCATGCTTCCCCACCTTGACAACGATGCCATTAGTGATTACATCCAGCACGCATCCAGAAGTCACGTATTTCATGGTCCTCTTGTATGTAATAATGAAGAAAAAGGAGGGAAATTTAAATAAAACAAATGCCCAAGATCACACAAGTTGGTCAAGTTGAAAAGCCGGGATTCATCCCAGGTGTTCTGGTTTCACATTGTGCAATTGAGTTCAGCCACTAGCTATACATGCTTTGCTTCCACTATGCCCACTTTATAACCCCTTTGACCGGCAAGCATCAGTGTGGCCCTCAGACACACAAAACACCAAACTTAGCACCCCCCAGTAAAATGTTTTTGAGTACTCCTGTTTTAAGGTAAGGAATCTGAAGTTCTTCCAGAATCCCAACCCCCAGCCACAAAAGAGCTGAGGTGACTGCAGTCGTCTGGCATTGCCTAAACACAAAACCCCTGGAGTAGCCTCAAAAGGACAGAAAGGCTGAAACTCAGGCACAGATGGAAAGGTCCAAAGAACCTGCAGTGGCCTGGCTTTCCTTGTAGTGCTCCAGGGTAGAATCAGCGTTTTCTCAAATAGGCAGGATCCTTAAAGGATACCTGCACATTTACAAAAACAACCTGTGGATTACATCCATGCATGGCAGTGGAACACAACACTAGTTACAGCTGCTTAACCCAATAAACAGTATCCAGACCAGCCCGAATCACATACTTTGTTACATTCTGAATGGTTTGAGCCAAGGAGGCCCTAAACTCTTTCAGGACTGGCAGCAAGATCACTGGCCATGTCCCAGAGTGCATGCTTGTAACATCTCAGTAGGCAAACTGAATCGACCAACCTCTGGGCTAGGATGGCAGAAGAAAACATTCATTTTTTAAGCACCATAATTCTATCATACTTCCTGTCTCTGGCAGGGGTCGTGGGGAAATGAGTGAAGATTGCTGGAAGAAGTTTGGAACAAATTCAGGAGTAGGCTGCTCGATAAGAAAATCCGGGGTGCCAGTCACCTGCCCATTCCTTGGTGAGCAAGGCTTAGACCAAGGGTCCAACGAAGTATCAGCTAGGACTTCATTGAATGGGAGGCAGGGCTCAGAGAAAGCAAGCCCATGTTGCAGAACTTCTGTAGTGTTGGTTTCAACTTCAACAGAAGGTAGTTGCAGGTGCAGGACTCTAGCAGCACCTTAGATTACAACTGGAATGAAAGCACTCTGCCGTTGGCAGCCTAAGGGAGATATCAACCCAGTATCAAGAGCAGTATTAAGCCCTCTGGCCAGCTGTAAATCATTGTATAAACTGATGTGGCAGTAAATAAACTCCAAGTGGTGGCAAACTCTGGTCAGAATATGAACCAAAAAGCTTCTGGAGTCTACTGCCCAAGCGCAGCCAGCGTAACGAAGAGTTTTTTTCGGCTTGCTTTTTTTGGTTGCTGTAAGAAACCTAGGTGATTAATTGCTCAGTTCACATGGAATTGTGCTATGATTTTTGGGAGGAAGTGTGCATCGGTCCACATGACTATTCAGCCCATGTGCAATTGTAAATAGGACCCCTGGGTGGTTAGCGCTTACCGCTCACCATTTGCAGGAATGGAATAGCAATTAGGAAAGCAGTCTTTAAAGAATAAAAACTTGGAGGAGCTCAAAGGGTTCCTTCTTAGCGGTGTCAACACCAGGTAGATTCCAAATGGGATTTGGTGCAGATCTGGGTAGAGCTATTCTTTGCTCCTTCTAGAAACCTTGTAATAATGGATGCAGTGAAGCACCTTCTCCCTGTAGGTTTTCTTTTTAGGTTACTATTGCTGCCAAATGCACTTTTAGCGAAGCATAGGTTAAACTGTTAGTTAGGAGTTAGTTGGGTACCTGCCAACTGTGGTATCTTGTAACCACAAATATTCCCTGGACCATAAGGTTTTCTTCCTCGGAGAACATCTTAGTCCTCTTGTGGCTGACATGATGGGAGGATTGAGCTTGACGAACAAGTTACTTACCTTCGGTAACGATATATCTGTAAGAAACAGTAGTTAGTATTAGATTCCTTACCTTAGAATATCCCCAGGCGTCAGACTGGATCCGGAAATGTTTGCGTAGCAGTACCCTTGCGCGTCGGTAGGCGTCGTCTGCGGCTCCGCGTCTGTCGTTGGCGCCGTGATGACGTCACCGGAGTACTTAGACGCCACCCTCGCGCGCTGATGTCCGTTCTTATACACAGCTTTTCCGCGCGAGAAACGCAGAGCCATGTTAAAAACCTACACTGGTGCCATTGAAACTAGGGCCCAGAAAGGGGATGGCCTTAACCCTAGATATCGGTTCGCAGAACAGGGAGGATGGGTGGGGCGGTAAGGAATCTAATACTAACTACTGTTTCTTACAGATATATCGTTACCGAAGGTAAGTAACTTGTTCATCTGAAAGAAACCGGTTAGTATTAGATTCTTTACCTTAGAATAGATACCCCAGCAATACCAACCCCGGTGGTGGGTCTGCAAACCAATAATCACACCTGAAAGTCCTGGAGGACGGAACGACCAAAGAAGCCATCTCTCCGGACTTGGCTGTCCAGGCAGTAGTGTCTTGCAAACGTGTGCAGCGAGGCCCACGTAGCTGCCTGACAGATGTCCTGCAAAGGGACTCCCGGCCCAGGACAGTAGAAGCCGCCGTGGCCCGAGTGGAATGGGCCCTCAGCCCAACAGGAGTTTCCTTCTAAACCAAGGAATAGCATGCCTTGATACACAACACGGCCCACCGAGAGATGGTCCGCTTGTGCACCGCCCGTCCCTTCTTTGCGCCCACCTAACCAACAAAGAGTTGGTCATCCACCCGGAACTGGCGTGTGCGATCCAGATAAAACGAGCGCGCACGTTTTGGGTCCAGACAGTGGAGCCGCTCTTCCTCCTTTGAGGGATGCGGAGGCGGAAAGAAGGTGGGCAAGGTGATGGACTGCCGATGTGGAAGCCTGTGACTACCTTGGGCAGGAAAGAGGGTCTTGTCCGCAACACAACCTTGTCCGGATGGACAGAAAGGAAAGGAGGTTTGGAAGAAAGAGCCTGGAGCTCACTCACTCTCCTGGCAGAGGTGATGGCAACCAGGAAAGCAGTCTTCAGAGTAAGAAGGCGGAGAGGACAGTTATGAAGTGGCTCAAAGGGAGCGCACATCAGGTAAGTAAGTACAAGGTTCAAGTCCCACTGAGGCATCACGAATGGAACAGGAGGGAACAGGTGTGTGATGCCCTTCAAAAACCTATTTACAATTGGGGACTTGAACAAAGATGGCTGATCAGGTAGCCTTAAAAAGGCTGAAAGGGCAGAAAGGTAGCCCTTGATAGTGCCCAGAGCAGAGCCCTGCTGGCCAAGAGAAAGAAGGAAGAGGAGAACCTCAGAAAGAGGGGCAGAGAGAGGATCCACAGCCTTTGCTGTGCACCATGCCACAAATCTGTTCCACCTGCAGGCGTATACCGACTTTGTGGAGGGACGCCTGGCTGCCAGAATCCCAGTACAAACTCCAGGAGGCAAGTCAAATGGCCTCAATTGTCGCCGCTCAATCTCAAAGCATGGAGGTGGAGACTGGACAGGTTCGGGTGGAGGACCGTCCCCTGCTGCTGCGACAGAAGGTCCTCCTGAAGAGGCAGATGAATCGGGGGATCGACAGACATACTGAGTAGTTCGGAATACCAGTACCTTCGCGCCCAGCCCGGAGACACAAGGATGACTTGGGCTCGGTTGCACTTGATCTTCTTCAGCACTCTGGGCAGAAGTGGTATAGGCGGAAAGGCGTACAACAGACCGCAACTCCACTCGCGACGAAAAGCGTCTCTGAGCAAGTGCCGCCTTGGAAATTCCAACACGCAGAACTGATGACTTTGCGCGTTCTCTTCGGGGGCGAATAGATCTAACCAAGGCTCTCCCCACTGCAGAAAGAGGCCTTGCGCCACGTCCGAGTTCAGACGCCATTCGTGATCCATCATGCACCGTCGGCTGAGTTCGTCCGCCCTGGCGTTCAGAGAACCTGCCAGGTGTTGAACCACCAGGGTAACTCCCTGATGTTCCAGCCACTGCCAGAGGCGCAGAGCCTCCTGGCAGAGGGTCCACGACCCCACCCCGCCCTGTTTGTTGCAGTACCACATGGTGGTGGTGTTGTCCATGAACACTCTTGCACTACACTCCCTCAGACAGAGGGGAGGAATGCCTTCAGTGCTAGACGAATCGCCCGCAGCTCCAGAAGGTTGATATGGAGCCGGGACTCCGCCGGAGACCAGAGGCCTCTGATCTCCGCCTCTCCCATGTGGCCTCCCCAACTGAGGAGGGACGCGTCCTTCACAACTACGTGCTCTGGTTGGGGTAGGGAGAGGGATCTGCCCCTGACCCAATCGCGGTCCGCCAGCCACCACTGCAGCTGTCTCGCAGTGCCCTCCGAGATCAGGACATGGTCGGACAAGTTGCCCTGATGCTGGCCCCACTGAAACTTCAGGTCCCACTGCAGAACCCGCATCCGCTACCTGGCGTGATGCACCAGAAGGATGCAGGAGGCCATCAGCCCCAGAAGCCACAGTGTCAACCTGACCGAGACCCGGGATAAAGGCTGAAAGATTGGGATCAGAGCCTGAATATCCCAAACCCGCTGCTCGGGAGGAGAAACCCGAAACTGCGCCGAGTCTAGAACCGCTCCGATAAAGAGGAGCTTCTGAGAGGGACATAGGTGTGACTTCGGCACATTGATGGAAAACCCCAGCTGGTGCAGGAGGTCTGCCGTCGTCTGGAGGTGGTTGACGACTGTCTGGGGCGAGCCCGCCTTCAACAACCAGTCGTCGAGGTAGGGGAAGACTGAAACCCCTAACCTGTGCAGATGAGCTGCGACCACCGCCATCACCTTCGTGAACACCAGTGGGGCGCTGGTAAGGCCAAAGGGGAGCACGGTAAACTGAAAGTGCTCGTGGCCTACCGTGAACCGCAGGTAGCGCCGGTGTGCCAGCAGGACGGGGATGTGAAAATAAGCGTCCTGCAAGTCCAACGCTACCATCCAATCTCCTGGGTCCAGGGCAGCTAAGACCTGAGCCAGTGTCAGCATTTTGAACTTCTCCTTCCGGAGGAAGCCGTTGACGTTCCGTAGGTCCAAGATAGGGCGTAGGCCCCCTTTGCCCTTCTTGTGTACCAGAAAGTAGTGGGAGTAACAACCACACCCTACTTCTGGCCCAGGAACATGCTCGATGGCCCCCTTGGCCAAGAGGGCCATAACTTCCTCTCGTAGAAGTTTCAAGTGATCCCCCGACACGTGGTGGTATTGCGGTGGCATGGCTGGAGGGGTCGTCTCGAAGGGGAGGGAGTAGCCCCTTCGGACGATTTGCAGCACCCACCTGTCCGAAGTGATAGTGCGCCAGTGGAAGTGGTGATGGCAAACCCTGCCCCCCCACTGGCGTCACATGGGCCTGAAAGCACGGACTAGGAGGGCTTAGAGGCGGATGCTGCAGGGGAAGGTGTGGACTGGCCTCGCCGTTGTCCCCGACCGCCGTGCTGGATGTTAG
This sequence comes from Lissotriton helveticus, assembly GCF_964261635.1. Classification (NCBI taxonomy): domain Eukaryota; kingdom Metazoa; phylum Chordata; class Amphibia; order Caudata; family Salamandridae; genus Lissotriton; species Lissotriton helveticus. The sequence continues at coordinate 137,726,241 of NC_136068.1, read as the reverse complement.
GCTGCGGTGCGTGGCTGGCAGCACGTGTGGGAGCGCCCCTATCTTGGCCACGAAAGGAACGAAAGGCACCCGTTTGCTGGCACGGGGCCGAGAGGCCCAAGGACTTGGCCGTAGCCCTGGAGTCCTTAAAGCGCTCAAGCGCATGGTCTACCTTGTCGCCAAAGAGGCGACGGCCATCAAACGGCATGTCCATAAGGGTGTTTCGGACATCAGCCGAAAAGTTGGCGGACCTCAACCAGGCGTGGCGACGAATCGCCACCATCGTTGCCATCGCTCTGCCCAGTGAGTCCGTGGTATCCAGCCCACACCGGATAGAAAACCGTGCCGCATCTCGACCCTCCGCAAGGGCTTAGGCGAGTTTAGTCTGGACCTCCGCCGGACACTGTGTCCCACAGAGAGTGGGAGTAGCGGCCCAAGAGGCATGCGGTGTTGGCTGACCGCAGCCCCAAACTCAGGGAGGAAGGGGGGGGGAGGGGGGGAGGTTGGGGAGGGAAGGGGGGAAGGGGGGAAGGAGGGGGGGGGGTCGGTCAGAAGAGCAATGACGCCTCTTCGATTTCTTGTGCTTACATGAGGACTTCGAGCCCAAAAGACCGATGACGACTCCCGGAGCTATGGTGGCTCCGACCCCACGACAGGTCCCTCGACCTCCGTCCGGACCGGGACCTCGTGCGGCGCGTGGCCGACCGCTAGAGCTCGAGCCGCTTGTGGGAACGCTCCCGCCTAGCTTTGGTCATCAGGGCTCGGCAGTGGAACAGGCCTTGTCGTCGTGGTCGAAGCCCAGACAGTGAAGGCACCGGCGATGGGGGTCGGTAACTGACATCAGTCAGTCACAATCTTCGCAGGGTTTAAACCCAGGCATCCCTACCGGCACTGTCGGAGTCGAGTAGACTTCGAAAAGGATCAAGAATGATCGAAAAAGTTTAGTCAAAAATTGACTAAGGGTACCACTTTTTCCGGATCGGCGCTTGCTGGCACGGAAAAAAGAAGAACTGACGTCAGCGCACGAGGGCGGCGTCTAAGTACTCTGGCGACATCATCCCGGCGCCAACTACGCCGACGACGGGCGCGGAGCCGCAGACGACGCCTACCAAAGCGCAAGGGTACTGCTATGCAAAAATGTTCGGATCCAGTCTGACGCCTGGGGGTATTCTAAGGTAAGGAATCTAATATTAACCGGTTTCTTTCAGATTGCTCCATCTCCTCTCTGCTCCCTCAAAGTCTTCTGAAATTCTCAAAGGAATGAATACAAAATCCTTTTTGTAGGATTGACCCCATTTCTGTGTTGAGGAGTCTTTTCCTCTGCAAACCTTAGAGCACCCTCTCTTCAGTGTAGAATGTGGTTAGCAGCCGCCTCTTCTTCGGAGCTGAGGCTTCGACATCTTTATTCCTTTGCACACTCTCACTCATCCTTAATTATGGAGTTTCTCAGCGGATGTCTTCTACTGGTGTCTGTGTTGTGACCCATGGGGCATCTTGTCCTTTCCTTTGGTTGAAGATTCTTTCAGTGCAGAAGTATTCTTGTGCAATTTAGTCATAGGACTGGTTTGGCTTCCCTTTGTTTTTTAGATATTACCTTAAGGTGCACCGGAGTGATCAGTGATTAGTTCCCATTCTACTATGCCAGCATTTTGGTGTGCCTGCCTCTGCTTTGCCCTAGTCCTTCGGAAGAACCACAGTTCACACTCTGCGCTGTAATCTCGGGGCCGGCAGAGAACATCAAGTCCACAACCTCTATGGCAAAATTAGGTTGACTCTTGGGACATGACCTAAATTTGAGGACACTCCATTTCCCTCAAGGTTTCCTGCTGCTGTAATCTCCACACACATGGGCGGCCACCCATATGGTTAATTTCCTTTTAGGTGATCTTTAGTGGCTCTTGTTTATTTCCCTCTATGGGTGTCCTTGGTGGCGTTTCCCCTTATTGTCCGACGATTTGGCCAACTTCTCACTCTTTCAGCGTCTACAGCTTCAGCTGAAGAATAAAAAAGCTACTTAGTAGTAGTTTTGACACAAAGAATTTTCTGGATTCAAATGCAACCCACCTACATCCCTAAAAAATAAGTTACAACAAAATTAAGAGACATTGGTTATCAAACATAATGGGAAGCTTGTAAGGACAAGACAAGTCCCCAAGGTAGGGGGGTGGGGGGAAGAGAAGGAAGGGAATTCTCAAGATGGTGACCACACACTGTCTTCTGGGCGCTTGCTCAACATCAGGGGCACAGACATCGCACCAAATGGTCACAGACTATGCCACACATGGGGAGGGGCCTAAGAAAAGTATTCCAGACCAAACTACTAGAATAATGCTCAGCATGGGAATCCAGAAAGTTCATTCTACAAAAGTACTCTTACTAATAAGGAACCATTAAGTTCCTTAACTAGAACTGGTGAATCAGTGGATTTGGGTTTAAAATGTTACTTAACCCAGAATACGGAGCATCACCAGAGTTTGAAATCACAAGGGGCGATGCATCTTACTTACGCCAACGACTTGGTGATTCCATTGCAAACATCAAAGGGACTACCTATTACACCGCTTAAATGATTTCAACTTGCAGACCGGACAACCTGCAAACTTATCAAAAACTAAGAATGTTATTTAAAAATAGTTTCAAGTTTAATTTATTTGCATAGTTAATTAAAACCATTGCAATACAAAAAATATACTTATTTTAAAAACTGTCAAGTACATAATTAAAACTCTAGTATCTAAAAAGCCATATTGTCTGAATTCCCGAATCATATACTCAGTGTTCACAGACCCCTTGCGTTTATACAAGTGCTATTTCTGGTTCGGTTCCTATTGACGGTATTTCTGGCATCTTGCTGCCGCACAGTCTCAGATATTTTACTGTTCTACAGTTCAATTGTGGGTCGCTCAGTTCAAAACATGCTAGCAGAGCTTGCCTCCTGGTGCGGATCCCTCGTTAATTGAAGGGTTGTTTCAGAAATTTCTCTTTCCATTGTAAGGAGCATAGTAGGTGCAGCATGTCTTCCTGAGCCGATCCACATAGGCGGCACGCAGAGCCAGCTTGGATCCGTAGCCAGGGAGGGAGATGCTCGGCGCAAGGGAGCAGTCTGAGCCTATATCTCATAAAAGCAATTTTTATATTTTTATCATAACCCAAGTTGAAGTAGGTCTGCATGCCTGGCTTCATGTAGGTGTTCAGGATCATCCAGCCGTGGGATCTCTTTGATAGTGCATCCTCGTCCTCCAGCCATGAAAGGAGTTTCACAGTTTTCCACACTAATTTTTTTAAAGTAGGGGTGGTTGTCGGTGTTTCACAAAGCTGGTTTAGCCCCAAATTATGTAGGCTGCTAAGTAGAAATTCCGCGGCGGGTAATGCGGGTGCGATTGTAGCTCCTTCCACATCTGTTCGTTTAGCGTGCCACATAAAAATAAATAAATTACAGCTTCCTGCATCTTAGAGGATGTCCCAATCAAAACAGTCAGTCAATGAGTATTTGGGAGTTATGATCGACACCGTTACCATAGAACAACAACTAGAAAGCTTAAATCCAATACTAGCGCCAAAATCAACAATGGGATCGGTAAACTATTTGGCAAAAGGGCAATCAACTCCTTGCTAAAAAAAATTAAAAAAAAAAAAAAAGACTGAAGCTCATTCCTTATCTACTTTATGCCTCCACGTCTTATCCAATAAGGTCATACTTAACATGGACAAAACTTTTTTTGCAGAGTGTTCTTAAACTTACATCTCTGCACAACCACCCCTAACTGTGTTATGCTTGAGCTGAACCTAAAATCCATAATTTCACTCCCTATCTGATAGAGATTTCTAGTTGGAGATAACTTACCTTTGAATTTCCCAGGTGTCAGACTGGATCCAGAAGCCATTTGTGTGAGCAGTACCCCTGCACACCGTCAGGTGGCTCCGCGTGGCATAGTTGGTGTCTGCGTCACCTATATATGCTCAAACCAGGCACGGGACGCCAGTTCTTTTCTTTCCAAGCCAGTTAGTGTGGACCCAGAGAAGAGCTACCCCTCTGTCTCAAGGACAGGCATTTTGTTGAGATTTTTTCCAGGCGTGTCGAGGGAGGACCTCTAGACAGGTAGGTTTCAAGCAGTGTGGTGCCTGTCACTGCGCCATGTCGGTAACCAACTCCCATCTGCCCAGTTAGTCGTGGTTGTGCTTGAGACACCACAATCGTGCTCAGACTATCAGGCCATGGCTCTGAAGGCCTTGCAGGAGTGATCCATGAGGCATCCGGAGCGGCTCCTCAGAGGTCCTGGTTGAGGAAGAGAAGGTTGAGGGATCATTTCAGGAGCTCCAAGCCTGTTCTTTGCAATCTAGGTCATCGGGACACTTGAGAAGAGGCATAAGTAGTAGTCATAAGAGACTTAGACTTCACCCTGTCTCATCTGTCAGCTACACAGGTAAAAAAGCAGACGCTTTAGGCACAGTTCCACAGAATTGTTCCCGGGCTAGACTCCGCACCTCCCCCCCGCCCACATTTCCAGGAGCTGGAGCGACCTCCGTTAAAGTGAAACAATTCTGTGTGGCCATGCACCCCATTTTTGAGCAGGGTGACCCTTTTGCTGCACCTTGAGGCCCCACACCAATGGCTCTGCACCTGTAGGGTCTCATGGATCCGATCCCAGAACCAGGTTGGCACAAACACAACCTCCCTTGGCCCCAAAGTAAATGCCTCCAGCACCAGCCCCATTTTGATACCAGATGACTGGTTGGCATCGACTCCGATGATTTTACTGGCTCATTTTGAAGAGGCTTCAGGTATGGCAGAAGAATGGGAGGAGTCTCTGGACCCTTTGGAACACCAGTTGGACTCTCCTTGTGAGCAATTGGACTGGTATCAGGAACTTGGAGGCCAGTAGACTGGATGGTTCTCCAGATACTGGTATGCTCCCTCCACCTATTGTGGCTACGTAGGAGGAGGCATCTTATGCAAAGGTGGTGATGAGGGCAGCAGAGGTCCTGGGCCTGGAGTTGAACTCTGTGCAGGTCAAGACTAATCTCTTGACCGAAGTGTTTCAACTGGGGGCTTCCTCGTCCAATCCACTTTTGCCTTTTAATGAAGTATGGACAGAGACAATAGCACACCACCATCGCCCTGTGCTGATGATTCAAGTTTCCTCAGTCAATACCCTTCCCAGAGAGCTTGATGGTTAAGGCTTCAACGTCCCATGGCACATTCCCTTTCGATCCCCCAGATTGGGAATCCAAGAGGCTGAACACACTTGGGAAGAGGTGTTCTACTACCAACCTTGCTTTGCAGTTAGTGAACACTGCGTGCTTATTGGGTAGTTTATTGCACACCTTATGGGAAACAGTTGTGCAAGTGCTGCCACAGGTTCCGGAGGTGGACCAGGCTGTGCTCTCCCAGGCAGTGAAAGATAGTAGAGATGCAGCAAAGTTAACCATTAGGGGTGCCTTAGATACAACAGCCTTGCTGGGTAGAGCGTTTTTTTTTTGTTTTTTTTTTTTACAGTGGCCTAACAACACCGTGTCTAGCTGAGAACATCTGGCTTCTCGGATGATGTCCAGGCTAACCTAGTTGACATACCCTTTGGCTGGACTCTTTGGTGAAAAGGCACTGCTTTGGATTGTTTCAAAGAATCTCATGCTACGGCCAGATCCTGGGCCTTTCGATGCACCTCATGGCCAGTCTACCTTTCCTGGAAATGGATGGGGTTATCAACCATGTCAGCCATACCCCCAGCCACCGTCCTGCACAGGCTGCCCAAGTTGTGCAAGGACGTGGTACATTCCGACCTCATGGTAATAGTAGCCAGCAGTAGTCTGCCAGCCTCCAAGCATTCCTAGTTTGGTTCTGCAAGATTGTGCCACTCCAGTTGGGAGAATTCAACATCATCTCCCCCTTGGAGGGCCATAACAGACAAAAGATTCATTAAGGATGGCTATTCTCTTTCCTTCCCTTCCCTTACCTTCCCTTCCCTTCCCTTCCCTCCTCCTCCTTTACCACCAACTCAAGAGCAGCTGGCAAAGGACCATTTATTATTACTCCAAGAGTAAGTTTCAGCTCTCCTGGCCAAGGGAGCTATAGAGAAGGTTCAGATTTCAGAAGGCAGCGGTGGTTGTTCTTTTTTGGTATCAGAACGTAGCAGGAGTAACAAAGGTACGCATCCTATTCTAGACCGTCAATCTCTTCCTCAAAAAGAAGTTCAAGATGCTCACGTTGGCTCAGGTCTAGTTTGCCCTCAACCAAGGCCACTGGCTGGTAGAGTTTGACTTTCAGGATGCGTATTTTCCCATCCCCATCCTGACGGCCCACTGGCATTACCTGCAGTTCAGAGTAGGCCATGAGTAATTTCAGTTCACCTACTCCTGTTTGGCCTTACAAGCACCCCTCAGGTGTTCACAAAGGGGATGGCAGAAGTCGCAGCTCATCTGTGCAGGTATGGGATATCAGTCTTCACCTACTTCGACTGGCTGTTGAAGGTGCCTTAAGCCCAGACTGCCTCCCACCTTCAGACTACGATAGACCTCATGCATTCGCCAGGGTTCTCTAATAACATGCCCAAGTCACACCAGATGCCTTCTCAAACATTCCCTTTCACCGTAGCCATTCTGGACAAAGTGCAGTGTCAGGCTTATGCTCCTGAACAGCAAGTCCAGGATATTCAGGTTATGACACTGATGCTCCAGCCACTATCCTTGATTTCTGTCAGAATGACTGAGGCTGCTGGCACACATGGCCTCTTGCATAAAGTTAGTAAATCATGCCAGATGGCACATGCAGGCTCTGCAGTGGAACCTGAAGTTCCCGTGGACACGGAATCAGACATGGTTCAGATCTCAGAGGGGAACTGCAAAAGACCTGCAGTGGTAGTTGTTGAACCGTGATTGACTCAGAGGCAGACCCTTCTCCAAACAAAACTCACTTTGGTGACATGACTCACTCCTGGGATGGGGTGGCTATCTGGGACAGGAGGAGATCAGGGGACACTGGTCTCTGGGAGTCAGGGCTCCACATCAACTTGTTGGAGCTTTGGGAGATTCTGCTAGTATTTCTTCCCTCTGTCAAGGGGAAGTTCGTACAGGTGTTCATGGACAACATGACTGCCACGTGGTACTGAAACAAGCAGGGTGGGGGTTTCTTGCAGCTGCTGGACCAATCCTTGTTCAAAGCCCCTATTGTAAATATGTTCTTAAAAGGGCTTGTATATAGGTTTCCACCTACACCATGTATCATACCACAGTGGCATCTCAATCTGGTTCTCACATCTCATGTGTGCCCCCTTTAAGCATTACCATCAAGCCAGCCTTTCTAGTGGTAATAACATCTGCCTCTCTACCTTATGACATTCCTAGATAAGGTGGTGCTTTGCACCTGTGCTTAATTTCTTCCAAAAGTGGTGATCCATTCCATCTGGTCCAGTCAGTCATGCTGCCCACCTTTTCTCTTCCTTAGAGGGATGCGGGAAAGCAACAGAGTCCATCATCTAGACCGAAAAGAGCATGGTCGTTCTACCTGGACCACACAAGAGTTCCGGGTGCACAACAAACTCTTTATGGGTTACATGAGAGCTGCTATTAATTTTTTTTAAAAAAAGACAAGTCAGGCAGTTCAGAAAGGAAAATGCTACTTACCAGTATGTATCTGTTCTTGGCATGTAGAGCTGCAGAGTTGTACACTTAGCATTAGATCGCCACCTGGTGTTGGGATCGGATGATTGCAGGTTGTTGTCGTCTTGGAAGAAGTCTTTGTAGTCATGAGATAGGAGACTCCTCCCTTGGACAATACTGCACAAAGGCATCGGTTTCATCCTTAGATTGTTTTTCGCCATGATGGGAAATAATGGAGTTAGTATAAGTAAAGAAAAAAGGTTGTCCATGCGTGTGCATCTAAGTAAGATGAAAACTGGAACCGATACAAGTCCCGGGGAGGCGAGAGGGCGTGTACAACTCTGCAGCTCTACATGCCAAGAACAGATGCATACTGGTAAGTAGCATTTTCCGTTCGAGGCATATGAGCTGCAGATTGTACACTTAGCATTGATTGTGCAGCAGTGTCTCCCCTAGCAGTGGTAGCTTGTATCCGTTGCAGTGGTTTGAAAGAGAGTTTTAAGTACAACCTGGTCTACTGCAGCTTGCTGCTTGGCTTGCACATTAACACAATAGTGTTTAGTGAAGGTGTGCGGTGTAGACCATGTTGCTGCCTTGCATATGTCCTCTAGGGGTAGGTTTCCTAAGAAAGCCATAGAGGCTCGTAGTTTGCGAGTGGAGTGCGCTCTAGGAAGAATTGTTAATGTACGTTTAGCTTTTAAATAGCATATTTGTATACACTTTACAATCCACCTTGCAATCCCACCTTTAGAGATGGGGTTGCCTTTGTGTGTAGGAGAGAAAGGTACAAACAGTTGTTTTGTTTTTCTAAAGGATTTAGTTCTATCTATATAGTATAGAAGAGCCCTTTTAACATCTAGTGTGTGTAAAGCTCTTTCCACTACAGAGTCTGTGTTTCGGAAAAACACAGGTAACTCTACGGATTGATTTAAGTGAAAAGGAGTGATGACCTTTGGAAGAAATTCTGAATAAGAACTACTTTGTTAGGATGTATTTGAAAAAATGGTTTTTGTATAGTGAAAGCTTGTATCTCACTTACTCTTCTAAGAGCGGTAATAGCAACAAGGAAAGCTGTTTTCCATGTTAGGAATTGCAGTTCACATTTATGTAGAGGCTCGAAAGGGGGTCCCATGAGTCTTGTAAGGACAATGTTCAGATTCCACACAGGAGAAGGTGGCAACCTGGGTGGGATTATTCTTTTTAATCCTTCCATGAATGCTCTGATTGCAGGTACTCTGAAGAGAGACAGATGTTGTCTGTTTTGTAAATACGCTGCAATTCCTGCAAGGTGCAGGTGTATGGAAGAATATGCCAAATTAGACCTTTGTAGATGTAAAAGGTAACAAATGATATTTTGGATGGAAGCATCCGGGGGATCAATTTGATTATTTTTGCAATATATTGCAAATCTTTTCCATTTAGCGGCATAACACACTCTGGTAGTGGGTTTCCTAGCCTCTTTAACGATGTTCATACAGTCTGGTGGTAGGTTTAGATCACTAAGACTTCAGGAGCCAGATCGCTAAATTCAGTTGGTTTGGGTCTGGGTGTCTGATTTCTCCAAGGTTCTGTGTTAACAGTGAGGGTGTGAGCGGTAACTTTTGATGTGGCACCAGAGAGCGATCCAGCAGTGTGGTGAACCACGGTTGGCGTGCCCATGCGGGAGCTACCAGGATCAGTTTGAGAGACTGTTGTCTGAGCTTGCGCACTACTAATGGAATCAGTGGGCAAGGCGGAAAAGCATATGCAAATCTGCCTAACCAGTTCATCCATATCGCATTGCCCTTGGACAATGGGTGTGGAAACCTGGCAGCGAAGGTTGGGCATTTTGCTTTTTTCGTGGGTGGCAAACAGATCTATGTGTGGATGACCCCACCTTTGGAAGAATGGCTGAAGAACTTGTGGATGTAGTTCCCATTCGTGAATCTGTTGTGACTGCCGACTTAACAGATCTGCTATCTTATTGTGAACTCCTGGAAGGTGTTCTGCCAACAGATGTATATTTTGAGGAATGGCCCATCTCCAAATGTTCTGTGCGAGCTGGGACAGTTGCAGAGAGTGCCCCCCCGTTTTTGTATATAGTACATGGCTGTCATATTGTCCGTCCGGATTAAGACAGCTTTGTTTTGTACTTGTAGCTGAAAAGTCTGAGTGCCAAGAATATGGCTAGCAGCTCTAGATGATTGATATGGAACAGTTTTTGTTGATTGTTCCATTGACCTTGAGTTGTATGATGTAAGAGATGGGCTCCCCATCCTGTGAGAGATGCGTCTGTTGTGAGCACTAATTGTGGAACAGGTTCGAGGACCGGCCGCCCCTTTGTCAAGTTTTTGGTGTTCCACCACTGCAGAGAGCAATGCGTGCGGCTGTCCACCAAAACCAGGTCTGTTAGTTGACCTTGAGCCTGGTTCCAATGTTGTGCTAAGCACTCTTGTAACTGGCGCATTTTCAATCTTGCGTGTGGTACTATCAAGATGCCATCATGCCTATTAGTGTTGGTGTTGAAAAGTTGTGACTAAGGCTTGAATGCTGTGTATCCTTGCTGGACTGGGATACGCTAGAGCTGTAGATGTGTCTATTGTAGCCCCTAGATACTGGTGTACATGAGAAGGCTGCAGGTGAGACTTTGTGTAGTTGATTGTGAACCCAAAGTTGTGCAACGTTTGAATTGTTTGATGTCTGTGCAACGTTTGAATTGTTTGATGTCTGTGTTGGACACATTGATTGAATGACTTGGCTTTTATGAGCCAATCGTATAGATAAGGGAAGACATGCATCTGCTGCCTTCTGAGATGTGCTGCTACCACTGCTAAGCAATTTGGGGTAACAACAGCACCACGCGTGTTCACAAACGGAAGGACTTTGAACTGATAGTGTTGTCCTTGGATTACAAACCTTAGGTACTTCCTGTGAGCAAGATGTATAGGAATGTGAAAGTAGGCGTCCTTTAGGTGTAGTGTTGAAAGGAAAATGCCTTGTTGCAGTAGTGGGAGCACTTGTTGCAGAGTGATCATATGAAAATGATCTGATTGTATGTACTGATTGAGTGTCCTGAGGTCGAGAATTGTTCTTAGTGTCCCGTCCTTCTTGGGAATTAGAAAATACAGCGAGTAAACCCCAGTTCCTTGTTCTTCTAAAGGAACTATTTGAATGGCATCCTTTTGTAAAAGTGACAGAACTTCTTGTTGTAGCAGAGTCAGGTGATCTGTAGACATTGGACTGGGAGGTATGTGTGGAGGGGTTGCTGTAAGTTCTAGGCAGTAGCCATGTTGGTTAATCTGTCTCACCCACTTGTCTGTTGTAATGGAGTTCCAGACAGGCAGGAACTGTGTTAATCTGCCCCCTACAGGAGTGGAATGCTGTTGGGGGGGAGCAGAAGGAAGTCACTGTTTTGTGGCAGAAGAGGATCGACTGCTGTTGGTACCGCGACCTCTTCCTTTGTATCCTCTTCTAAAAGATCCTTTGTTAGAGGATGCTTGTGTGTGAGATTTGAAAGATGTTGTAGTGTCTGCTCCAGTTTGTTTGGAGCCTCCTATTTATAAGGAGCGACAAAAGGAACCTCTAGCTGGTGTGGACTGTAAAGCCCCCATACACTTGGCGGTGTCTATATCTTTCTTCATCTTTTTGAGTGCAGTGTCTACTTCTGGGCCAAATGCACAAGTTACTACTTGTGTAACAATATATCTGTAAGAGACATTAGTTAGTGATAGATTCCTTACCTTAGAATATCCCCAGGTGTCAGACTGGATCCGGAAAATTTTGCATAGCAATACCCATGCGCGCCGGCAGGCGTCATCCGCGGTCGGCGTTGTTAGTGCCGGAATGACGTCGGAGTACTTAGACGCCGCCCATGCACGCTGACGTCTGTTCTGATACACAGCTTTTCCACGCCAGATACGCAGAGCCATGATAAAACTAACACTGGTGCCATGAAACTAAGGCCCTAAAAGGGGATGACCTTAACCCTAGATATTGGTTCACAGAACGGGGAGGATGGGTGGGTCGGTAAGGAATCTATCACTAACTAATGCATCTTACAGATATATAGTTACACAAGTAGTAACTTGTGCATCTGAAAGAGACACGTTAGTGATAGATTCCTTACCTTAGAATAGATACCCCAGCAATACCAACCCCGGTGTTGGGTCTGCGAACCAATAATCACACCAGAAAGTCCTGGAGGATGGTGTATATCTGACTATGGTTACCCCCAACATTTTGCCTAGTGTTTTGCTGGTTTTGACTTAGTTGACTTAGTTGGCCGGGGAGGTGTTTGCTGAAGCGGGAGGTGTTCCCAGCGGTCAGAGAACTGACCATTACCTTGTGCCTTGTGCTCCTGGGTCCGAGCGTTCCTCCAGCCCCGCCATTCCCGCCATTACCGCCGCTGCCAGGACATCGCAGCGCGGCCATCGGGAGAGGGAACTACATCCCCCAAGATCCCTAGCGGCTGGACGCCGCAAGCAGCCAATCAGTGTGCGCCCGGAGGCGCTGATAAGGAAGGACTGCCCTCACAGAGGCGGGAGGTGTTTGCTGAAGCGGGAGGTGTTCCCAGCGGTCAGAGAACTGACCATTACCTTGTGCCTTGTGCTCCTGGGTCCGAGCGTTCCTCCAGCCCCGCCATTCCCGCCATTACCGCCGCTGCCAGGACATCGCAGCGCGGCCATCGGGAGAGGGAACTACATCCCCCAAGATCCCTAGCGGCTGGACGCCGCAAGCAGCCAATCAGTGTGCGCCCGGAGGCGCTGATAAGGAAGGACTGCCCCCCGCTACGCGGGAGCGCGCGGGCAGCGCCGGGCTAAGCCCGGGCAAAGGGCGGGCCCTCTGTGGCCCTCAGAGGCACGAGGAGGACGGGACGGGCCATCCCCTCTGGCTCCTGCTCTGGATAAGGTACAGTTAAGCTCCTCTATTTCCATCCCTATTGCCTTGAACTGCCGATAGCTATCATCAGGATAACTGTACACAGTCACTCAACATCAATGTCCATCTGGGAAGAGCTGAATGCCCTCTGTGGCACACACTACATCCCGGATGCTCTATCCCCCCCCATAGTGTCTCGAGACACTGCTCAAACTACCTGCTCCCCCCAGGCTTCCCCCGCTACCACCCTCCCTCCACTTTCCAATTGCAGTCTCACAGTACCCAGACCCAGTATAGCCTCATCACCTGTGGACAAGGCTGAGTCTCGATCCCCCCTACAATCGTCTCTTCTGGCTCAAATCGAGCGACTGCTTGTTAATGCTCTCTCTCCACTGGTTGCTAAAATACATGATTTGGGAGATAGACTGTGCAGGATTGAACAAACGGTATCTCAGTCATACCCACCGACTAGAATCACTGTTACTCCCATACGCTCTCCCCCCACTAATACCCACAAAAGGCCTACAGACAATGCTCCCAGGATTTTACAAACATGTGACTCCCCTGTTACACTACCGACTCAAAGTGATCACAATATCACCCGTATTCACGAGCATGTCCCACAAAGAGCACCTGTGATCGCACTAGATAGAAGACACTGCATCGATTTACCCCCCGTAGCTGCCCCATATGTCACCATTCTCTCTGGGGTCCCTGCTCTCCGACCAGGAAAACGTGAACTGCATCGGGACCTTTTGAACAAAGCCATATATTGGCTCCAAAACAATAGACCATTACCTTCCCTGCTAGACGGTGGGATACAGAGCGTCAGAAGGGTGGGGTGGCTTGGTCATCTGCCCAAAAATGTTCCGGGGGACTTGATTCTGGTTAGGTTTAAGGACAGGAATACTGCCCCCTACTTGCGTTCTATCCAGCCAAAACTCGGTGATGGCTCCATTCGTATCTGGGACCTCCATGACTTTTACCCTGGTCCTCGAGCACCGAATCACAATAACAGTGGGTGAAAAGGGGGGATTTTGTGTATTGGGGTTTTTATTTCTTTTACTGCTTACATGCCAAACTATTTTTAGTTGGGTCTTATCTCCTTTTTTCTTTTACCAGGCAATGTTATGTTGAGTTATTTTTTAGCTGTATGTATTTTATTGTGTTGCTTTTATGGCCAAACGCCGAATAAAGCTTAGTTGATGATGATGATGACTTAGTTGGCCTGGGATCCTGCTATTCAGGACCCCAGGCTTCATGCTCGCTCTGTTAAAATGGACTCCATGTACCTTAGGTACATATCTAATTGGATACTGGGTCACCTTATCAGTCCCTGTACAGTGTACCTTAGGTACCCAGGGCATAGGTTTACCCAGGGCCTACCAGGTGCTGCAGCATGTATTATGCCACCCCTGGCTGGCCATCCAAACTGACACAACTGGCTGCTAAGACAGCTGGGGCAAGGTGGTGTAATCACCCTTTGCTGTAGATATAGTATACCTATATCTAACCCTAAGATGGACACATATCCTCCTATCAGTCACTCCTATGGCAGGCCTTAACAATCCTGAAGGCAGAGTGCTTGGAATTATGTGAGATGGTGCTATGAGCTGAGCCAGTCTGCAGCTTGCGGAACCAAGTCCTAATAGCTGTTCCATGATAACGCTATACCATATACTCTTTAGTGCATTATCAACCTCACGGTTAAATGCTAACTCTGGTATAACATTATCAAAACATGTCGAGTAAGGTGTCATACGAATTGGAATACTACCCCCTCGCCAATACTGGCGACGGGGGTAGCATTCCACCCTTCTAGATGGACACGACATGTATGTAACTGTGAACCCCGGTTAAAGTTAACTCAAGCCTTGGCATCACAAAATGGATGCTGCCACCACCGACACAAGTCTGACCTCCTGCTGCTGGGAGTCCTTCCAGAGAGGACGGCTTGGACAAAGGGTTTCCTGCCTTGGGAGGTGCTAGCACCACCCCAGACAGGATTTTGTGTATTGGGTAGGATAGGCTTGAAAGGAATGAGACATGCCTGGGGCACACAAGGTGCCCTGTGCATACACCGGTTCAAACCAGTTGCTGGGGCACTCCAGCCCCAGCTCTGGTGGGAAACCGGACAAAGGATAGGGGGTGTAACCACCCCCCCTTCCTGGTCCCACCCAGGGGAGGGACCTAGTCAGTAGTGCAGCCCCCTTCAGCAGGATAAAGGTAGGAGCTGGTCCCATTCCAAATTAGATTAATCCTGAACTACTCTACAAGAAGAAACTCTGGACTTCGCGTTCTGCTCGACTAAAGAAAATCTCCCTTGTGGGCAAGGAGTGTCCACCCTGCAACTGCAGGCACCATCAAGCGTCCAGCGGCTTCACTTTGTCGTCTTCCCTTGAGGATCCAGACTTCAGAGCCCAACGAGACCCGGATTCCCAGACCTCCCCGACCGTCTGGACCCCATACCATCATTGAGCAAAAGGGAGAAGTCACCTACTTGGTGGACATGGGAACTCCCAGGAGCCCCCACAGGGTGCTTCATGTAAACAGGCTCAAAGCATTTGTCAACAGGGAGGACATGGGCTTGCTCATGGCCACAGATGAGGGGCAGGAGGAAGAGAGTGACCCTCTCCCAGACCTGCTCATTCAGAACCCTGATGATGGGTCAGTAGATGGTGTAGTCTTTTCTGACAGCCTCTCTGAGCATCAACAAGAGGATTGTAAACAGGTCAATCCTCCAGGCAAATGTTTTCACTGACCCCCAGTCAGATAAACTGGTGCACCCATGAGGTGGACACTGGTGACAGTCTGCCTGTCAAGAGTAAAATCTACAGGCAACCTGACCACGTCAGGGACTGCATAAAGAAGGAAGTACAAAAGATGTTGGAATTGGGAGTCATTGAACCCTCAGAGAGCCCTTGGGCTAGTCCTGTAGTTCTAGTGCCTAAACCTCACACCCAGGATGGTAAGAGAGAGATGAGGTTTTGTGTAGGCTACAGGGGTCTCAATGCTGTCACTAAGACAGATGCCCATCCAATACCTAGGGCAGATGAACTGATAGACAAGTTGGCTTCTGCAACTTTCTTAAGTACATTTGACCTAACAGCTGGTTATTGGCAGATCAGGTTAGCGGAGGATGCCAAGGCCAAAACAGCATTTTCTACCCCAGGAGGTAATTACCAATTTGTGGTGATGCCCTTTGGTTTGAAAAATGCACCTGCCACTTTTCAAAGATTGGTGAACCAAGTTCTCACTGGGTTGGAAGGATTCTGAAAAAACGTAGGCAAAGTTATGGTCTGGTTGACATGAAAATCAGAAATAACCTTGGGAAGAAATTTAGGGTGAGTACGCATAACAACCTTAGCAGCATGAAATACAGTATAAGGTTCTTGGCAACAACGCCTGAATTTCACTAACCCGGCGGGCCGATGTAATGGCCACGAGGAACTCCGCCTTCCAGGACAGGTGCTGCAACGAAGCCTTATGAATAGGTTCAAAAGGCTCCTTCATCAACCTGGACAGCACCACATTCAATTCCCATGAAGGCGAAGGGAGCCTGACAGGAGGGAACACTTTCTTCAAGCCTTCCAGAAAATCTGGAAGAAGGAAGTCTGTGAAGGGCTTTTCCTGTAGGTAGTCAATGCAGCGAGATGGACCTTAATAGAACGAACATTAAGGCCAGACTGCGCCAAATGTAGAAGGTAAGGAAGGATGACATCCTCCTTGCAGGTCGTCTGGTCAAAGTTCTTAGACTTGCACCAGACACAGAACCTCTTCCACTTGTAAGCATAGGAAGTCCGAGTGGAAGGTCGCTTAGACTCCTTCAGAATGTCCATGCAATCTTCGGGCAGATTCAAATGGCCATATTGCACTATCTCAGGGGCCATGCCGCCAAACTCAAAGACGAGAGATTGGGGTGTAACATCTGTCCCCCGAACTTCGTGAGAAGGTCCAGCCTGCACGGCAGCCATATGTGCGGAAGGAGAGACCGGTGAAGCAGGTCCGTGAACCACCACTGCCTGGGCCATTCCGGAGCAATAAAGATCATCCGCGCCCTGGACCGGGCCAGCTTGATGAGCACTGCCGGAATCAGGGGAATGGGTGGAAAAGCGTACAGAAAGCTGTTCAACCAGTCGATCCATAGCGCATTCCCCAGCGTCCCCCGCCGGTAGCACCTGGAGGCGAAGTCTCGGCATTTGCTGCCTTCTGCGGTGGCGAACAGATCCACGTCTGGAGTTCCCAACCTTGCGAAGACTTCTCCCAGTACTTCGTCGTTTATGACCCATTTGTCGAGTAAGGTGTCATACGAATTGGAATACTACCCCCCTCGCCAATTCTGGCGACGGGGGTAGCATTCCACCCTTCTAGAGGGACACGACATGTATGTAACTGTGAACCCCGGTTAAAGTTAACTCGAGCCTTGGCATCACAAAATGGATGCTGCCATCACAGACACAAGTCTGACCTCCTGCTGCTAGGAGTCCTTCCAGCGAGTGAGGCTTGGACAAAGGGTTTCCTGCCTTGGGAGGTGCTAGCACCACCGCCGACAGGATTTTGTGTATTGGGTAGGATAGGCCTGAAAGGAATGAGACATGCCTGGGGCACACAAGGTGTCCTGTGCATACACTGGTTCAAACCAGTTGCTGGTGCATCCCTGCCCCGGCTCTGGCGCGAAACCACACAAAGGATAGGGGGTGTCACCACCTCCCTTCCTGGTCCCACCCAGGGGAGGGACCTAGTCAGTAGTGCAGCACCGTTTAGCAGGATAAAGGTAGGAGCTGGTCCCATTCCAAATTAGATTAATCCTGAACTACTCTACAAGAAGAAACTCTGGACTTCGAGGTTCTGCTCCACAGAAGACTGAAGAAATCTCCCTTGTGGGCAAGGAGTGTCCACCCTGCAACTGCAGGCACCATCAAGCGTCCAGCAGCTTCACTTTGTCGTCTTCCCTCGAGGATCCAGACTTCAGAGCCCGACGAGACCCGGATTCCCAGACCTCTCCGACCTCAACTCACATCTGCAGCAAAGCGGAGACCCGTGGGTGCAACGAGACACATGGGACCGGCCATCTTGAAAGAAACTGCACTTCGCTTCCAGCACGACTCGCAGGTAAACTCGACCAAGTGCTTTGGGGCTTGAGAAGCCCCAGCCCCGAGCCGCTCCTGCACCGAAGATCAGCCCTCCAGCTTACACGAGATCTGCGTGGGGCCCTTCTGCTTGTTTGCTGCTCAACGCGTTGTCTGGTCACTTGCCGGCTGGCTAGTGGCCTCCTAGACGACGAACCTTGAAATCTTCACTGCTGGTCTGGTTGCTCCAGACTGGTCCTTGCTCCTTTCCAAAAGAGGGGCACCCCAGACTCTCCTAGTCCGCACCAGACGCTTTTTCCACTCACCGCGTGGGTTGCCTTTGCCAAGGCCTGTTGACTCCAATCCCGGATCCGACAGCGAGAGCCTGCATTGGACAGCTTGTGCCTCCATCCTGCTCATCGAAGACACCTCCTGGTCCACGTGGCTGCAGAGTCAAGCGTCCACTCTTCACCTGATCGCAACGACGACATCTGGTTCCACACCGGTCACTGGCTAGTGACTTTGAACACTGTCCCCTCTGCTTTCAGGTTCTCTTCACCGATCCACCCTTGGATCGCACCGACATCTTCCTCCTGGTCGCCTGCAGCATCTTTTCTTCCAGGCTCCATAGACTTCAACGCGAGAACCCGACACACTGACACCTATGCACCCCATGGGTGAGGTAACGAGATCATTTCGGTGCTCAAGGGTAGTTTAACTGTCCTAGTGTCCAGTTCCACAGTCGTTTTAGTCCTATCTAGTCAGGATTGTCCGTACTTACCTTTTACTTGTACTGTCCTGTCCTGTCCTGTCCATAGACGTTGTTACGCATCTCACGTGCGAGTTCACACTCTGCACACACGTTCCGTGGGCCTCCTATTACTTACCTAAGGTGAAGATAGCGTAGTCCTAGCGAACCTCCAGCCTCTGGACAGCTCCATTCCTTCTATCGACTTTCACATTCCACTTACTTAGTATATGGTTTGTCATGTCCCTAGGGCACCATTGTAATTTTGTGCAACTTATCGTATTTTTCGTAAGAGATTGTCATGTGCTTAGCCCTCTGACCTCATAGAGAGTTCAGAGGTGTTGTTATTAATAAATATACTGTTTATTTTCATAACAACCTGTGTGGTGTCCTTTCATCTGGTATTCAAGGGGTTATATTGTGGTAAAACAGCTGGCTTCACATGCCAAAAGAGTTTAGCCTAAGACTGATTTGTCCATGCTACCATTAGGATAGCTGGTCTATTAGGTTGACTTACAACCAATCACCATAAGAGTTGTTTGGACTGATACAAGGTGATCACTAGAACTAGTGAGCATCATATATCAGGCCAACTTCTCACAGAGAGGCCCAAGGACTTTGCCGTAGCCCTGGAGTCCTTAAAACATTCAAGCGCATGGTCTGCCTTGTCGCCAAAGAGGCGATGTCCAGGCCACTCTTCTGGACATGCCGTTCGATGGCCATCGGCCGAAAAGTTGGCGGACCTCAACCAGGCATGGCGTCGAACCGCCACCGTCGTTGCCATAGCCCTGCCCAGTGAGTCCGTGGTATCCAGCCCACACCGGATGGAATATCGCGCTGCTTCTGAGCCCTCCACAAGGGCTTGGGAGAGTTTAGCCCAGACCTCCTCCGGACATTGTGGCAGCACGTCCGCGACAGTGTCCCACAGGGTGTGGGTGTAGCGGCCCAAGAGGCATGCAGTATTGACAGACCGCAGTCCCAAACTCAGGGACGAGAACACTTTCTTCCCGAATTGTTCATACCTCTTAGATTCCCGATCGGGCGGAGCCACTGGGAATGCGTTCTGGAAGTGGAGGTCTGGATGACCAGGCTCTCGGGGGTGGGGTGGGTGGACAAAAAGCAAGGGTCGCCCGGGGTCGGGCGGTAGCGTCTGGCCACGTTCCTATCTACAGGCGGACCTGTGGCGGGCTTGGACCAAGTGCCCACTAGAACGTCACACAAGGCCTCATTAAACGGCAGCAGAGGCTCAGTGGAGCTTGCCTGCTGTTTAAGGACCTCAGTGAGGAGGTTAGTCCTCATGGCCGCAACGGGGAGCTCAAGGTGTAAGGCTTTGGCCGCCCTCGTTAACACTACACTGTAAGTAGCCCCCTCCTACGTAGCCACGGTGGGAGGGGAGACAAATCCAGTGTCTGGCAAAGTGTCAATACCACTGGCCTGCCCAAGCTCATAGGTCCAGTCCTGTTGAGACTGGCACTCTTGTGCCAGAGGGTCCACAGACCCCTCCCAATCACCTTCATCACCCATCTCCTGCAAAGCAGGGTCAACAGACTGGGCCGGTTCGTGGAAATAGAAATCTCCAAAGGCCGTTGGCAGCGGCGCCAGATCCGGACCGAAGAAAAGATTGGGGACGGCGTCCATAGTGGCCACCACCCGCAGGGCCGGTGAGGTTGTGAGGTCGACCGGCGACGACCCGGATCCAGAGAGGGCCTACGGCGCCAGGACCGAAGTCGCATACGGCGCTGGAGTCAAAGCACCCGACCCGCTAGGCACTCCGGCCGGGGCCGTTGGGCCTGGAGGCGCCAAGGGACCCGGCTGAGAAGGGAGGGACCTCATTGCCATGAGGTACCGCTCAACCTCCTCCAGCGTCGCACCATGCCCAGGGACCCGAAGGTGTGGGGCAAGCGGCGACGCCTGCGACTCAGTCGGAGCCGCGTGGGTGGTGTCACCCAAACCCCCGGCCGCATCGTGCGAGCGTCGGGGTGGGTCGGAGGAACGATGACGTCGCTCCGACCACTCATGCTTCTTACCCAAGGACTTGGATCCGGACGACTGATGTCCACTCCCAGAGCTGCAAGGATCCTACCCCGCAACCGGTCCCTCGACCTCCTGTGGGACCGGGACCTGAAGCGGCGTGGGGCCGAGTCGATCCCAAAAAAGTATAGTCAAAAAATGACTAAGGGGTAGAGCTTCTCCAGATCTGCGCTAGCTGGCGCAGAAAAAAAAAAAAAAAAAAGAGAAGAACTGACTTCAGCGCCCATGGGTGGCGTCTAAGTACTCAGACGACGTCATTCCAGCACTAACAACGCCGAACGTGGAGCCACGGACGACTCCTGCCGGCGTGCAGGGGTATTGCTACGCAAAATTTTCCAGATCCAGTCTGACGCCTGGGGATATTCTAAGGTAAGGCATCTAACACCAACGTGTCTCTTTCAGATTTTCCCTCACCCTGCGGGCCGATGTAATGGCCACGAGGAACGGCGCCTTCCAGAACAGGTGCTGCAACGAAGCCTTATGAAAAGGTTCAAAAGGCTCCTTCCTCAATCTGGAAAGCACCACATTCAAATCCCATGAAGGCAAAGGAAGCCAGACAGGAGGGAACACGTTCTTCAAGCCTTCCAAAAAATCTTTGATCACAGGAATCTGAAAGAAGGAAGTCTGTGAAGGGCATTTCCTGAAGGCAATCAGCGCAGCCAGATGAACCTTAATGGAATGGACATTAAGGCCAGACTGCGCCAGATGTAGAAGATACGGAAGGATGACATCTTCCTTACACGTCGTTGGGTCATAGTTCTTGGACTTGCACCAGATGCAAAACCTTTTCCACTTGTAAGCATAAGAAGTCCTAGTGGAAGGTTGCTTAGCCTCCTTCAGTATGTCCATGCAATCTTCTGGGAGATTCAAGTGGCCAAAGTGCACTCTCAGGAGCCATGCCGCCAAACTCAACGATGAGGTTGGGGTGCGACATCTGCGCCCCGAACTTCGTGAGAAGGTCCGGCCTGCACGGCAGCCGTATGAGAGAAAGGAGAGACCGGTGAAGCAGGTCCATGAACCACCACTGCCTGGGCCATTCCGGGGCAATCAGGATCATCCGCGCCCTGGACTGGGACAGCTTGATGAGCACCGTCGTAATCAGGGGAATGCGTGGAAAAGCGTACAGAAAGCTGTTCGACCAGTTGATCCATAACGCATTCCCCAGCGTCCCTGGCTGGTAGTATCTGGAGGCAAAGTCTCGGCATTTGCTGTTTTCGGCAGTGGTGAACAGATCTACGTCTGGAGTCCCCCACCTTGCGAAGACTTCGCCTAGTACTTTGACGTTTATGACCCATTTGTGGTTTTCCTGAATCCGTCTGTTCAGTGAGGCTGCCTGAACATTCTGCACACCTGGTAGATGGGTAGCAGTTATCGTCAGTCCTCTGGCCAGAAACCAGTGCCAGAACGCCTGCGCCTCCTGCGACAGGGTGCGCGATCTCGAGCCCCCAATACATCGTGGTCGTATTGTCCGTCTGAACAAGCAGAGTTGGTCCAGAAGGACGGATGAAAGGCCTTCAGTGCCAAGTGAACAGCTCTGAGTTCCAGGAAATTGATGTGGTACGTGGACTCTGTCTGGGACCACATCCCTTGAATCTGTAAGTCTCCGGAATGCGCCCCCCAGCCGTGGAGAGACGCATCCGTCACGATAGTCTGCGTGGGAATGTCCTTGTGGAAGGGAACCCCTCTTAGGAGATTCTCCGCCGAACACCACCACTTCAGAGACTGAAGAGCATGCAGAGACAGTCGTATCCTGTCGTCCCAAGACCCTTTACTCTGATCCCACTGATCCTCCAAGCACTCCTGCAATGGTCTCATCTGCAGCCGTGCATGTGGTGTGAGGAAGATACAAGAGGCCATCGATCCCAGTAGAGAAGACACCGTCCTCACTGTTGTAGATGGAGCAGTCACAAGTAGTAGTTTGTCCTGTAACTCCAGTTCTGTAGTAGGGGTATCTCTGTTATAGTCATAATCTAGTGAATAGTCCCGCCCATGTGCGAGGACCCCGGCAATCAAAAATAATCTCTTAAATTGTCAAAAAATTGCAGAACTGCAAAGACACTTAAGAGAAAATTTAAAGCCAAATAATGCAGCCTATATCCACAGGCTACACTGTCCAGTACTTCAACTAGAAATTCCACCAAAAAACCCACAAACAGCACAGCCTGCCCAGTTTCTCCCATAGAGAAACTTGCCTCTACCAGTAAAAGCCTCTGGAATGATAGAGAGGAAGGCATGGACAGACAAGCCCCATAATCTGCCATTATGTGGCTTAAATAGGATACTGTGCCTTTAAGAGAACTTTCCAGAATTTCTCCCAGAATGCACAGCAGGTCCCTCTTACTTTCAGTTCTTTTTGAAGGTGTAACGCGCAAAGACCTGTAGCATTACTTTCATAAACAACTCTCTCCACCGGGGAGGCGGGCGGGCGCTTCTGACTATAACAGAGATACCCCTACTACAGAACTGGAGTTACAGGACAGAAACTACTCCTTCTGTAGTAGGGGATCTCTGTGTATAGTCATAATCTAGTGAATAGAATGGCAAGGCCACCCCCACACCAAAGGGGCGGTGGAGAAAAGAGAAATAACACCACTATTGTGCAAACAGATTTCGCAGCGAAGCCTGTCCAACCTGAGCATCTGCCCTGGCATCAGTATCTAGGCAGTAATGCTTAGCAAAGGTATGGACCAACTTCCAAGTGACCGCCTTGCAGATTTCTGCAATAGGAACATTACGGAGCAGAGCTGTCGTGGCAGCTTTGCCCCTGGTGGAATGAGCATTAGGTTTACCCCATAAGGTCTTATTAGCTTTTTGTTAACACAATTGTATGCAGGACACAATCCACCTAGAGATAGACTGCTTAGAAGTCGCAAGACCCGTCCTGACCGATCCATAATTGATAAACAATTGGTCCGACCTACGAATATCTTTGGTTTTATCCAGATAAAATGTCAACACCCTCCTAACATCCAGGGAATGTAACGACCTTTAGGCTGGAGATGAAGGATTCTGAAAAAACTTATGCAAAGTTATGGTCTGGTTGACATGAAAATCAGAAATGGGAAGAAATTTAGGGTGAGTACGCATAACAACCATGGCAGCATGAAATACAGTATAAGGTTCTTGGCAACACATAGCCTGAATTTCACTCACCCTGCAGGCCTATGTAATGGCCACGAGGAACGCCGCCTTCCAGGACAGGTGCTGCAACGAAGCCTTATGACTAGGTTCAAAAGGCTCCTTCATCAATCTGGACAGCACCACATTCAAATCCCATGAAGGCGAAGGAAGCCTGACAGGAGGGAACACTTTCTTCAAGCCTTCCAGAAAATCTTTGATGACAGGGATCTGGAAGGAGGAAGTCTGTGAAGGGCATTTCCTGTAGGCAGTCAGCGCAGCGCGATGAACCTTAATGGAATGGACATTAAGGCCAGACTGCACCAAATGCAGAAGATAAGGAAGGATGACGTCCTCCTTACATGTCGTTGGGAGGATAGTTCTTGGATTTGCACCAGATACAAAATCTCTTCCACTTGTACGCAAAGGAAGTCCGAGTGGAAGGTAGTTTAGACTCCTTCAGTGTGTCCATGCAATCTTCTGGCAGATTCAAATGACCATATTGCACGAAGGAGCCATGCCACCAAACTCAGACGAGAGGTTGGGGTGCAGCATCTGTCCCCCGAACATTGTGAGAAGGTCCGGCCTGCACGGCAGCCGTATGTGAGGAAGGAGAGACCGGTGAAGCAGGTCCGTGAACCACCACTGCCTGGACCGGGCCAGCTTGATGAGTACTGCCGGAATCAGGGGAATGGGTGGAAAAGCGTACAGAAAGCTGTTCGACCAGTTGATCCATAGCGCATTCCCCAGCGTCCCCCGCTGGTAGTACCTGGAGGCGAAGTCTCAGCATTTGCTGTTTTCGGCGGTGGCGAACAGATCTACTTCTGGAGTCCCCCACCTTGCGAAGACTTCTCCTAGTACTTCCTCGTTTATGACCCATTCGTGGTTTTCCTGGAACATTCTGCACAGCTGGCAGATGAGTAGCCGTTATCGTCAGTCCTCTGGCTAGAAGCCAGTGCCAGATCACCTACGCCTCCTGCGACAGGGTGCGCGATCTCGAGCCCCCCTGCTTGTTGAGGTAATACATCGTGGTCGTATTGTCCGTCTGTACAAGCAGAGAGTTGGTCTGAAAGGCCTTCAGTGCCAAGTGAACAGCTCTGAGTTCCAGGAAATTGATGTGATACGTGGCCTCCATCGGGGACCACGTTCCTGGAATCTGTAAGTCTCCGGAGTGCGCCCCCCAGCCTTGGTGAGAAGCATCCGTCACGACAGTCTGAGTGGGAATGTCCTTGTGGAAAGGAACCCCTCTGAGGCGATTATCCGCTGAACACCACCACTTCAGAGACTGAAGAGCATGCAGAGACAGTCGTATCTTGTCGTCCCAAGATCCTTTCCTCTGATCCCATTGGTCCTCCAAGCACTCCTGCAATGGTCTCATGTGCAGTCGTGCGTGTGGTGTTAGGAAGATACAAGAGGCCATCGATCCCAGTAGAGAAGACACCGTCCTCACTGTCGTAGATGGAGTGATCAGAAGAGCCTGAGCCTTCCGTAGGAGTGATAATCGTCGCTCCTCCGAAGGAGACGCGCTTGCTGACAGCGTATTGATGGAGGCTCCCAAGTACTGTATGCACTGGACCGGAGTCGGGACAGACTGACATGTTGATGTGCAACCCCAGATTGTTCAAGAGAACGCACGTCTTCTGGAAGTGGGCTTGCGCATCCGAGAAGGAGGAATTGATCAACCAATCGTCCAGGTACGGGTAGACTAACACCTTGTTCTCTCTCGGGTGCGCCGCTACCACCGCCATGCACTTCGAGAATGTTCTCGGCGCAGACTTCAGTCCGAATGGCAGTACTATGTATTGATAATGATTGGCGTAGACTTGGAATCTTAGGAACTTCCGGTGTTTGTGTGCAATGGGCACATGGAAGTACGCATCTTGTAGGTCTATAGCACATAGCCAGTCCCCCTGTTGCAACTGAGGATACATCTGATGCAACGACAGCATGCAAAACTTTTCTCTGCGAATCCATTTGTTTGCCTGTCGCAAGTCCAGAATGGGCCTGAACTCGTTCTTGTCCTTTTTGCGAACCAGGAAGAACCGGGAGTACAGACCTCTTCCTCTTTGAGACTGAGGTACGTCTTCTATCGCCCTTTTCCTTAACAGGATATCGGCCTCCGCCTGGGGCTCGCGCAGCTGAAACTGCGATCTGACCAGTGGAATCGCTGGAGGCGGGCTGGTGAACCGAAGACTGTATCCATTTCAAACAATATTCAGCACCCACTTGTCCGGAGTAATTTTTCTCCACTCTGCCAGAAAGAATTGAACGCTTCCCCCCCCACCTGAGTGACTGGTGGCCACCTCTGCCTTTCTGGCGCTTCTGGAACGGTCTTCGGAACTGCTGCTGTTGTTGCTGTTGTTGTTGTTGTTGTCATCATCATCCTGAAGACTGGCCACACCCTCTGCCCTGGCCACCGAACCGTCGCTGGATCGGTCGGTACGACTTCTTGTTCTCCTTGGGTTTTTCTAAACCCACAGCCGTGAGCGTTTCAGCCTCTGCCTTCTTGCGGGCCATTTTGTCATCCGCATTTTTTCCAAATAGGGTTTCACCAGAGAATGGTAGATTGGCAACCCTTTGTTGTGCGTCCGGTTTTAGTGACGTGCGGCGGAGCCAGGCGTGTCTTCGCTGGTTAATTTCATGGCAGGAACCATGCGCCGCCAGCAGGGAAGAGTCTGCTGCGGCACAGATGACCTGATTCACCACCAACATCCCCTCATTCAACACCTCTTGGAAGTCCTCTCGCTTATCACGCAGCAGATGTTCCACAAACTGCTGTAGAGATTCCCAGAGGGCTCGGTCATACCGCCCCCAACAAGGCCGTGGCACTCGCAGCCTTCATGGAAGTCGCCGATGTCCCACAAACCTTTCTATATAACAAAATTAAGGAGTATCACCAAAGATGAGGCTGACAGCCAATATTGGTGGAATGAGATATTGGTATGAAAGAAGAAGTCCTTCTTTGTTTCTAAGGAACCCCTCACTCACCGACCTGGTCGGTGACATGCTTCATCATCGGGGCCACCTTGACAGCCGAGTGCCATCAAGGTGTGCTGCGACACCTGGAATACAGTGGAGCGGGTATGTGGGTGATGAATGTAAAAAAGGGTCAGTGAGTTAAAAATTGACCTGGTATGACTTATCCAAACATTATTTATTCTAAGACTACTGGACAATATTAAAAACAGTGTATGTTGATACAATAAAGGCTTTAATAAGACCTAGTGTATCTGTGGTATACACTAGGTCTTATTAAAGCCTTTATTGTATCAACATACACTGTTTTTAATATTGTCCAGTAGTCTTAGAATAAATAATGTTTGGATAAGTCATACCAGGTCAATTTTTAACTCACTGACCCTTTTTTTACATTCATCACCCACATACCCGCTCCACTGTATTCCAGGTGTCGCAGCACACCTTGATGGCACTCGGCTGTCAAGGTGGCCCCGATGATGAAGCATGTCACCGACCAGGTCGGTGAGTGAGGGGTTCCTTAGAAACAAAGAAGGACTTCTTCTTTCATACCAATATCTCATTCCACCAATATTGGCTGTCAGCCTCATCTTTGGTGATACTCCTTAATTTTGTTATATAGTTACCTAACCAGGGGAGTGGGAGTACCCTTCCATCCACTTTTGTGGACTAAATCCCTTTGCTCTCTAATACTTGTTAAGTATACCACAAACCTTTCTCCCAGAAGAATCCAGCCACCTGGATTCCTTATCTGGCGGAACAGTGGAGGACAGAATGGTGGCATGCTGTTTACGAGCCGCCGTCACAATCACAGAGTCTGGAGGGGGTTCCACCCTTAGAAAAGCCGGATCAGAGTCAGGAGCCCGGTATTTTTTCCTGCAGTCTCGAGGGGGCCGCCTTAGTCACCGCCGGGGTGAGAAAAAGGTCCATGGCCGGGTCTTCCAGGCCCAGTACCAGTGGTAGTAACGGCCGAGACAGCTGTTTCTGGTGCAGCGTCTCGAAGATCACCGATGTCTTGGGCACCGTCAACGAGATGCCCAATTTTGCTGCACCTCAAAAAGACGTCATGGAAAGACACCAGATCGGACCAGACCAGTCGGAGAATAGTCCCTGGTCCCTGAAGACCGTGTCCGGGAACGAGACCTGTGCCTCCTGTGGCACAGTCTCGACCGTGTGGACGACCTGTTGCGCGATCGTTCCCTCCTCCTGGAACGTGATCGCGATCTCCCAGTACGTGGGCGCTCCGCAGGTTTCCGTGGAGGAGTCTTCAGTGGCCTATCCTGGGGTTTATGTTTTGGAGTCCCCTTAGGCGGTGTAGGGAGCGGAGGCAGTGACACCGATCTCGGTGGTAGGGGAGGTATCTCCGGCCGAGGAGCAGGCCCATGAGGTGGGACCGGTGGCAGAGGTTGTCCAGCTGGAGGAAGCGGAGGTAGCTGAGGATTGATGGGAGGATCCTCCTTAGGTAGAGGAGGAGGCGTCTTAGGCCAAAGCGGTGCATAAACCACCGAGTACACCGAGCCCGGTGACTTCTTCGGGGGAGGTAACTGAACCAGACCCTCCAGTATGTGAGCGACGCCTCCGGCGTCCTTCACCAGACCCAGCATGACTTTTGGCACCAGAACTCCTTCTGCGCCGCTTAGGAGAGGCGGAAAACCTCAGACGCCGATCTTTCTCCTCGACGTCGAGCATCGCTTTCGACGTCGAACGTCAACCCCGCGACTCCGAACGCCATCTCCTCAACGTCGAGTGCTTCTTCCAACGACGAACGGTCAGTCCTCGACGGCGAGCGTCGACTCCTCCTTTCCGTCGACCGTTTCCTCGCGGTCCTCGACGTCGAGGAGCCCCTCAACGGCGACCGTCTGCTCGACGGCGATGTCGCTTTGACGGCGAGCGCCGATGCCTGTCGGTCCTTCTTCAACGTCGATGACTCAACGCTGACGTCGACGACAAAGACGCCGGCCTACCCAGGCCTCTCGACGTCAACCGACCACGCTGTCTCGACCTGGCGCCCCGGGGAGATGGGGAACACACCGTCGATGCAATCAACATCGACGGAGACCAGGACCGTTTGCTGGGCTTCCTGCCTCTGGAGAGTCCTCCAGAGGCCTCAGCAGGGGCAGAGGGAGCCTTCCCAGCCTGCCCAGACCCACCTGCAGCCGTCTCTCCTCTAGGCCTTGAAGCCTAATCTTCAGCCTGTCCTTCAGGGTCCTTGTAGTGAAGGTCTGGCAGATGTCACAAACTTCAGGGACATGTGCTTCAGGGAGACAGAGTATGCAGGCGTCGTGTGGATCAGACTTGGCCTTCTTCCTTCCACATGCTGGGCACTTGTCGAAGAGAGCAGGCATTTTAGAGCCGTAAAAAGCCTGAACAAATCCACAGGAATGAAAGGAAACACCAAGTACACAAACTGAAAACACTTTTAAGCCTAAAGTGCACACAATTTCCAATAAACCCTTGAAAAAGGGAGAGCTCAATGCACCAGGGTCCTGTTAGCAGGAGCCAGAAAAAAGAACTGAAAGTAAGAGGGACCTGCTGTGCATTCTGGGATACTGGGAGAAATTCTGGAAAGTCGTCTTAAAGGCACAGTATCCTATTTAAGCCACATAATGGCAGCCTATGGGGCTTGTCTGTCCACGCCTTCCTCTCGATCATTCCAGAGGCTTTTACTGGTAGAGGCAAGTTTCTCTATGGGAGAAACTGGGCAGCCTGTGCTGTTTGTGGGTTTTTTGTGGAATTTCTCGTTGAAGTACTGGACAGTGTAGCCTGTGGATATTTTGTCTTTAAATTCTCTTAAGTGTCTTTGTAGTTCTGCAATTTTTTGACAACTTAAGAGATTATTTTTGATTGCCGGGGTCCTCGCACATGGGTGGGACTATTCACTAGATTATGACTATACACAGAGATCCCCCCACTACAGAAGAGCCTGAGCCTTCCGAAGGAGTGATATAGTCTCTCCTCCGAAGGAGACACGCTTGCTGACAGCGTATTGATGGAGGCTCCCAAGTACTGTATGCACTGGACCGGAGTCGGGACAGACTTGGACATGTTAATGTGCAACCCCAACTTGTTCAAGAGAACACACATCTTCTGGAAGTGCTTTTGAGCTTCCAAGAAGGAGGCCTTGAACAACCAATCGTCCAGGTACGGGTAGACAAACACCTTGTTCTTCCTCAGGTGTGTCGCTACCACCGCCATGCACTTCCAAAATCGCAGGAACTTCCTGTGTTTGTGTGCAATGGGCACATGGAAGTATGCATCCTGTAGGTCTATAGCACATAGCCAGTCTCCCTGTTGCAGCGAAGGATAAATCTGATGCAACGACAGCATGCGAAACTTTTCTGCGAATCCGTTTGCTTGCCGCAAATCAAGAATGGGCCTAAACTCGTTCTTGTCCTTCTTGCGAACCAGAAAGAACCGGGAGTACAGACCTCTTCCTCTTTGAAACAGAGGTACGTCTTCTATCGCCCTTTTCCTTAACAGGATATCGGCCTCCACCTGGAGCTCGCGCAGTCAGAACTGCGAGCTGACCGGTGGAATTGATGGAGGCGGCTGGTGAACCGAAGACTATCCATTGCAAACAATATTCAGCACCCACTTGTCCAGAGTAATTTTTCTCCACTCTGCCAGAAAAAGAAAATTGAACTCTTCCCCCCCACCGGAGCAGTAACGGATGTAGGGGAAGTAACCGCTCAGGGTCGAGACGCAGCTGGGCCTTTGTTCGCTGCTGCGGACTGCTGGCCGCCTTTACCCTTCTGGCGCTTCTGGAAGGCCTTCTGGAACTGCTGCTGCCCCGAAGTCTGTCCTCGCCCTCGAGCTCCGAACCGTCTCTGGAACAGGCGGTAGGCCTTCATCTCTTTGGGCTTTTCCAACCAGACTGCCGTCAGGGTCTCGGCCTCCGCCTTCATGCGGGCCATGTCGTCATCCGCATGTTTGCCAAACAGGGTTTCACCCAAGAAAGGCAGATTGGCCACCCGCAGCTGAGCTCCCGGCTTGAGTGACGTAAGCCGCTTTCATAGGAGTAGAGGCCGTCCCACAGACCTTTCTGCCTGCCGAGTCGATCCATCGGCTCTCCTTATCCGGAGGTACAGTAGAGGACGGTGAGTTGGCATGTTGCTTCCTAGCCGCCATCACTATGACAGAATCCGGAGTAGGATCCATCCGAAGAAAGGCAGGGTCAGAATCCAGGGCCCTGTACTTCTTAAGGAGCCGCGAGGGAGCGGCCTTCGTCACCGCAGGGGTGAGAAACAAATCCTCGGCAGGCTCTACATACCCGGCCCTAGGGGTAGAAAAGGTCGAGAGGTGTTTTATATGCAGTCTTGAAAATCACGGATGTCGTTGGAGTAGGCACCGTGATGCCCAATTTAGCTGCACCCCTCAGGAGAACATCCTGGAATGTGCTGATGTTGTCCACCGGCAATACTCTCGTCCCCGGGGATTCCGATAAGGTCGGTGAGTAGGTTCTGGTCCCAGAGGAATCTTTGCGGGACCGTGACAGTCGCCTCCTGTGACGCCGTCTCGATCTCGTTGAGGACCTGTGACGACTCCGCGATCTCCCCCTCCGACCGGAGCGAGATCGCGATCTCCTTGGCATCGGGCGCTCAGCCGGCTTCACCGGAGTGGGCGACTTTGGCCCGGCAGGGGCCCGCAGGCCAAGGGGGTACCCTTAGGGGGCGTCGGGAATTGAGGCAGCGAAGCCGTCCCCAGAGGAGGCCTATCAGCCGGCAGCTGAGGGGGAAGTGGAAGTGGAGGTGGGGTGGGGTGGGAGCCCGCGGCGGTGGCTCCCTGGGCAATGGAGGGGGGGGCGTAATCGACTCCGGCCTAGAAGGCGTAAACACTTCAGAATACACCGAGTCCGGTGATCCGCCTTCTTTCCTAGGCTGGGGCGTTGGAGAATCCTCCGTCGGCGCCTGCTAGACTGACTCCTGCTGCCAGCACTCCGGTCAGCGAGCTTCGGCCCCTCGATGGCGAGCGTCTCCTCCTCGACGCCGAACACCTCCTCGACGACCTTCTCTTCGCCGACTGCGAACAGCGGTGTCGCCTCGACAGCGAGCGCCTACGCCGGGCCACCTCGACGTGGATTACTCGAAGACAAAATCATCACCGGTGATCTTGACAGCGGTCTATTCAGTTCCCTACACAGAGCGTCGACACCGCTTCAAACCAGAGCCCTGGGGAGATGGGGAACAAACTGCAGCCATCCCTCTCGACGCCGTAGTCGATGCAATCTATGCCGAAGGAGAATGGGGACGCGTGCTGGTCTTCCTGCCCCTGGGGGAGCCCCCCCTAGAGGCCTCAGCATGGGCATAGGAAGCCCTTCCAGACCCACCTTGTGCCTTCAGTCTTCGGTCTTCCAGGCCTTGGAGCCGTATCTTCAATCTGTCCCTCAGGGTTCTGCTAGAGAAGCCATGGCAGATGTAACACTCCTCTGGGACATGAGATGAGGGAAGGCAGATGATGCACACCTCGTGTGGGTCTGACTTGGCCTTCTTCCTCGAGCACTCAGGGCATTTGTCAAATAATGCAGGCATATTGGCAAATAAAGAGTGCACCAAGACAAACACAAAGAAGAAACACCAAAGTACTTCAAGAAAAGCACTCAAACTTGAAAAAAGTGAAAAATCACCAATTAAACCCTTGAAAAGGGAGAGCTCAATGCTCCAGGGTCCTGCTTACAGGAGCCGGAAAAAAGAACTGAAAGTAAAAGGGACCTGCAGTGCATTCTGGGATACTGTGAGACTTCTGGAAAGTATCCTGTTGTGAACCACATAATGGCAGCCTATGGGGCTTGTCTGTCCACTTCTTCATCTATCATTCCAGAGGGTTTTGCTGTTAAAGGCAAGGTTTTTCTCTGTAGAAAACCCTGGACAGGCTGTGCTGTTTGTGGATTTTGGTGGAATTTCTAGTTGAAGTACTGGACAGTGTAGCCTGTGGATATAGGCTGCATTATCGGTCTTTAAATTCTCTCTTCAGTGTCTGTGCAGTTCTGCATGTTTTGACAACTTAAGAGATTATTTGATTGCTCCGGGGTCCACGCATATGGGTGGGACTATTCACTAGATTATGACTATACACAGAGATCCCCTACTACAGAAGTGAGGCCAAGCGCGCGCTGGAGAAGCACCACGCTTTAGTAACTCGCATGCATTGGGGACAATCCTCGCTGGTTTCAAGAGTTTATTTCGCCTACTATACTCTCGCAGAACAACGCATGAGTGTTGGTTCAGCGAGACCTAAAAAGGGCCCCAAACAGGCCCACAGCAAGACCGGATCTGCGTTGCACGCGAAAAAAACTGAGGTAGGCGCATGGGGATGGGGCTTGTGACCTCGCAGACATCGTGCTCGGACAACACCTGGGCGGAGTCGCATGAGGTCCCACCAGCGCACAGGGATGCTGTGGCAAAAAGTTTCTGGATCCAGTCTCACGCCTGGGGATAAATAGATGACTAGCTGCAGATACCTTCACGTCTATCAAATATGAGCCCTACTCAACTGACCTTCGGGATCTCCTCCATAGAAAATGTATTATTCCTACTCTCCTTGGGTGTGGTCAGGTTTCAGACTCTAGCGCCATGTGTTTCTTCTAGCCTCTTACTCAGAGCCTTCAGTGGGATGCGAAGACCCCAGCATTTAGCTTCTCCCTCTTTATGAGGGCTTACATTTCAGCCTCGACTCCACTTATTTCCCTATTAACAGTGCGCTTTGTTTAGAGGAGTCCTTACTCTGGTGTCAATGCCTTACTCAAGCTGTGTACTAGCCACACTCTTGATCCTTAACGATTTAGATGCAGATTGAGGTTTACCACAAGCAGGTTCTGTCTACAGGATTGTGCGCGCTTGCCCTTTATCGCCATTGGTTTTCGTGTCAGGGAAGGCAGTCAAAATGCTTCAGTTCAGCCCCACTGCATCCTTGTGGAGCGCACACACAGTATTGTAACTGCATTTATATGGAATGATAGCAGAAGGATAGAGTAGGACAAAGGTTTATATTTATTTATCGCTCGCTAGTGGACGCATGCTATTCAGGGAGCCTATAGAGGATTAGTGGTGAATTATTACGTGAAATACGAGGTAATTTCAGTGATGGATATTAGTCTTACTTGGAGTGAGAAGGATAGCGGATGGATAAAAGGGGAAGAAAGATTTGCATTCATATAGCACTTGTTACCCCTGATGGGCGTTGAAGCGCTTTTCTGGCGAGTAGCACACCACTCCGGAACCCATAAATGATTAGTGTTGAAAATTGGTATGGTATAAATATGAAGTAATTTGAGTAGTAGATATGTGATTCAGTTATTTGGGCAGTATATTAGTATAGTTGAATAAGGAATTGGAGAAGTGAAACATGTTAGTCTGTTAATTTTGATTGAAAAAGGATAGTGGAGGGATAAAAGAGTGAAGGATTTTTTTTTTTAAGTCTTGCAGTTGGAAGAGGCTTTTGGGGAGTAAAAAGGAGTTTGAGGGAAGGAGTCAGAGGGGAGACTTTTTGGGAAAACCAAGATGGCGGATTGAAGACGCCGCCCGATGTAGCTCGAGAATGCCGCTCCCACCACTTCACTGACAGCAGATAGACAGAGAAGTTTAGCGCAGCCCTGACTGACTGGAAGAGAAACGTGCTTATCCACACTTGAATTGTTTTGTAAGCGAGGATACAGCCGAATTCGGATGCGGCTCCTGCTCGCAGGCGGCGGTAGTGGCAACCGCGGGAGGAGATTGGCTACCCGCGTTGGGCTCGCTGGACCCTGCTAACCTGGCTTGGCTCGTCAGACCCGGGAACCGGAGTCTGAAACAGCGTAAGACGTGCAACCAGTGCTTTTTGCTGCACTGACCGAGAGATAAAAGGCGCTCTAACTTCGGGACACTTTTCTTGCTCAGAGGCTTGCTCAGAGGGTCTAAGTACGGATATGGCTCCGAAGAACCAACCGCGGAGCACTAGGACCACGAAAGGGGTCTCAAATCCCGAGGATAACACGGCAGAGAAGAAGTCGGCGGCGATAGCAGCAGATAGAACCCCAGCTAAGCTTCAAGGGAAGGATGGAGCTGCTGCTGGATCACAGGACTTGGCTGCTACCGGGAAACAGGAGAAAGCAATAATAATGACTGGTAAGCAACTGCAATCGCTATTGCCTGCAGCGTCCACAGCTAGTGATAAAAATAATGACACTCAAGCTAAAGGGGCCAATATAGACTTAACCAAAATGGTCTTAGAAAAACGCATTAATACTAAAGGCACTATGCAAACAAACAAGGGGAACAATATGGCTATGGTGTCTGATGTACGGAGTGCTATAAGAACTGATATTAGCAATGTTAAGACTGTTGAGACCGATATGGCAACTACAGAACTGGTTGTAATACGCTCTGATACAGATATAATAGCTGCTCAAAATGATAACGGCAAAGACGGAGAAAAAGACAAAGCTAAGCAACAAGTACAAGCCCTAGATCTAGTAGACACTGAGTCAATAAGAAGCTTGGATACTGACAAAGAGAAGGGCTTAAGCGACCCAGCTATTACTACGCTCTCAGGCAATCTGCAATACCTTGGTGGAGGAGGCAACAGACACAATCAATCTAGTCTCAACTAATGGAAAACAAGCAGAATCTAATGATGAATATGAGGAACTGATTGATGAGGAGGGGGACATTGAGAGCTTCGCACAGGACAAATGGAAAATAGTGGCACGGAAAAAAGGAAGAGGGAAAGCTAAAAGCAAATTAAAAAACAAGAAGATCACTAATCCCTCTACTCTTTCCTCTGCCATAAATCATGCTAATACTAGAGGAAAACCAATCTTTGATGACAGCCCATTACGCAAGTGGATACAAGCTAAGGGAGGGGTAAAATCAATGGCCTTACGTCTATCTGGAAACAGCTCCACGGGGCCATCAACTCCACTACAAGAGAACCAAGATGTGGATAATGCAACCCTAGCCACACCTTCAAGTCCATCAAATTTGAATTTGGGAACACAGTCTTCGACAACAAGATTCTATGGCAAGAGAAGAGACTAATGAAATGGCTTCCAGTCTAGAGGATCTTGTGTGCCCAGTAGATAAAGAAACAGACTATGTCACACAAGATATCAACGATTCACATCGGGAAGTCTCACTTTCCGACGTATCACTGGGGACCCCTTCTCTGGCATTAATCTTGAATATGCTCACCGAGCAGAGGCAAGAAGCGCAGCAACACTTTATGCAACTGAAGGAGGACAATACCAAAATTCAATCGTACTTATATGAAGTAAATAGTAATATGAATACGATAACTCAAGAAGTGGAAGAGCTACAACATCGAGTTGCACATATAGAAGAGTCTTCGGTTAAATATGAGCAGAAAAGCTCCAGTCAGGAGGATGAGATTCGGGCTCTACAATTCAAGATTGAAGACATGGAGAACAGACAAAGAAGACAAAATCTCCAGCTCTTTGGGGTCCCTGAAGGGGCTGAAGGGGCAGATCCAAGAGCGTATATAGTCAAATTATTTCAACGTGCATTTCCGGATCTTGCAGACTGGGATTGGGACTCCCAGCTTCAAAGAGTTCACAGATTGCCATTAGCTAACAGAAACAATAAGTTCCCTCGCCCATTTTTGATTTATTTTGGAAACTTTCTACTCAGACAAGCTATATCTCTAAAAGCTAAACCGAATTCTCCCATTTTATTTATTTATTCAAAGTTTTATATAGCGCGAACAAGATCTTTACAGATATCAGAGCGCTTCACAGAGACAGGGGTAGGGGCAACAGAACTGAACAGACATAATGGGAGCAGTATAATAGTCACCAACATAATAGGATAACAGTAATGTACACCAAACATACCGATATACAATCAGGTAACAAATAATATAAGACGGCGCAAGTCATTGATCCCGCTACAATAGAGTTCAGGTAAACATTGGATGTAGGGATGGCTTATACCAATTTCTTAGGATAGAGAGAACACAGGGTGTGGGCATCAGGAGGGTGATTCAACCACCTAAAGTGTATCATATATTGGTAGTAGGAAGTAGCATAGTAGTGTCACAATCAGGTAAGAATATAGTGCCAAGAAACAATCAGGTGAGCAATAATACAGAGCGATGCAGGAAACTACATGTGTACGGAAACATGGCGGCGGCTGGCTGAGCCGCGGCAGTACTCCGCCCTCGGACTCCTGCAGTTTCTCTAACCGGAGGGTAGAATCTTTCAAACCTGATCACATATGTCTTCCTGTCAAGCCGTAGCGCTACATTGTAACTCTCACCCACTTTTCTACTTGTAAGAGAGTTTTCTAAGTAATTTGGTATTTTCCTTGGTAACGGCGTCTCTCCGCCATAACGTCATACCTCCGCCTTTCATGTGCTTAGGGGAGGAGACAAACTCGGAGCCAGCAGCAGAGTGCACGGCGGCGGTGCTCGCAGAGACAGCAGCGTTTACGAATGAAGTTTCGGTTTCATCCGGCAAGCGAGAGAAGGAACCACGGTGCATCGCGGCAGTAAGTCAGCCAGCAGTAGAGCACCCGCATTCTTCAGCGAGTGGGTGGATCTGGTCGCTGGCCGCCCTGGAGCTCAGGAGAGGTCGCCGCACACGAGGTATTTTACTGGGGCAGTATGGCGCGGCTCTAGCTTCAAAGACTAAAGCACAGGCACCGCTACAGGTGCAGTTAGAGCAGCGTGAGGAGGGAGCGATTCTGGAGAAGCAGCCCCTAGCCCAGCAGCGATGTCAGCGGAGACATCGCAGACATTGGAGCAAGAAGCAAGCCGGCGCTAACAGCAGCAATAGCGCTGAAGGGAGTAGTGGGGAAGAGTCTGTCACTTTGAATTCTGTGGGCATACCAGTGTGCACCGAGGAGACTTTCCAGGAAGGCAGAGGGAAGGAGAAGGTGAAAGGGCGCATGAGAGGGAAACACACAGTTGTTGGTAGAAAAGATACTAATAAGGCGTTCTCCCACAAAACTGAACTTAAAAATAAAAATAAGCTTCCCTCCCCTAGAGTGGGTACGTCTCCAAATCCTAGTGATTTGAGTGCAGTAGCAGCTTCTGTTAACATTGGAAAGGAGGGCTTGAGCACAGAAGGCATAACTCCTCATACTATTCCTAAAATTAATACCGCTGCTGCTAATATTACTGATATTGCTGGGGGTACGGACAAAATAAAGTTGTCAACATATCTTACTGGTCAGGTAAAGGCAAAGCGCTCCTATACCCCTAAGTCTACAAAAAATAAATCAAAGAATTTTGTTACCACCTCAAAAATAACCCCCTCATTGCGCTCCTACTTTAAAGTGGTGCCTCAAGTGGTGCTCTTGGCAAATAATTCTTGCTCTCCCTTATTGAACCGGGAGGTAGGGGATATCATACCAGAGCTGCAGATGGCCGCTAAACAAGTGGAAGGGCCTCTTATAGAGGTAATGGCAGGAATGAATGTCCCCCCCCCTGATCCCTTTTTGGAAGTTATTGAGGGCCTAAATAAAACCAGTACTTCCGCTACTGCCAAATTCACTGAAGACAGTATCATTGTGAATAACCTCAATAATAGTGACAATCGCAAGAATGATAAGGACTGCCATTTGGACCAACCACTCTCCCCTAAGAGAGGAGGAGCAGGTCAATTGAATCCAGCAGATCACCAAACAGTCATTAATTTGGAGCAATCTGCGTCAATGCTCGCACCACTGACACCTCCATTTCCTCTAGCACCACCGAGTGTAGCATCTGGCCTTAGCCTACAGTCAGTCCTCCAAGAAACAGGTTCAATACCCTCTACTAGTGGCAGGGGAGATTCTAGCTCACCCGATGATACCTCTCAGGCCCTGAATTCAGATCTGGTTGCCACGCTGCAGGCCTCTTTTCAGGCAATGTTTGCAACCTTGGCCACAGACATTAAAAAGGGGGTTTGAGACTTCAGCATCAAATCAAGCCGATATTCGATGCTATTGTCAGGCATTGGACAGCAAACTTGGTGCTCTCACCACCAGGACAGAAACTCTTGAAGATTCCCTTACAGAAGTTAATATTAACTTAAGCGCCACAAATGCAGAACTAAGGAACCTTAGACATGAGAACCAGAGCTTGTCCGAAAGGCTAGAGACTCTGGAGAATCACGCCCGCAGGAATAATCTCCGAATTTTTAATATACCAGAGGATAAAGAGGGTTCGGACATCAAACAATTTATTGTTTCTCTCCTGAAAGAGGCGCTACGGCTAGACATGTTGGAACAAGAAATAGCTACAGACATTCAGCGCATTCACAGAGAGCCATTTCGGAGGAATTCCCAGAGAACAAAACCTAGGAAAATTTTGGTTAATTTTCTCACATACTCCCTAAAAGAAACTATTCTGAATACTGCGCTGAAACAGAAGGTGGTAAATGCTAAGGGATTCAACTTTCAGATCAGATCCGACCTTTCGAGGGTCATGCTGGATAGACAATGGGAGCTTGGAAAAAGGTTGGAAGCTTTCCGGAGCCAAGGGGCAGTTGCTCAGTTAGTCTTTCCAGCGGCATTAAGAGTTATGTACATGAACACTATGCATAACATAAGATCAGTACAGGCTGTGGATGATTTTTTGCTGAGTATGGGCAGGGGGTCAGAATCTGCTAAGTAGTTTTGGGTACCTTTTTCTGTATCTGTTTTTTTTTAGGTTGCTTCACTGCCTTCCATTTTTTTCGACAAACCCACAATGGGCTCTAAAAAGTCACATAGAAGAAATGTGAGTCTTACAGTATTGAGTAAATAGGTGTTGGGAAGGTGCTTAAGGAAGAAGAAAAAATAAAAAAAAGGAAAAAGAAGGGGAGAGAAGAGAAAAAGGGAAGAAAAAAAAGGGAAAAATATATATGTATGAAATAACGAAACTATATGTACTTATTTTTCCAGTTTAATCCAGTTAAATCAGGTGAAAGTTCTACATTCACTTGCGGGCCTTAGTCTAGGAAAATATATTATCTATTTAATCTCATTTAGGTCTTTCTCCTTCTCTGCCCTTTTTTTTTCCCTTTTCTTTATTTTTCCCATATTTGGTTAATGGTTTATCATGGCAGGGGTCCACAGCGGAGTGCTATCTTTCTGGGAATCCAGATAGAGTGGGGGTTTCCCGTGGGTGGGGACCATGGTGTGGGGGGGGGTCAGGGGGGGGGAAGCAAAAATTGTCCTCTTAAACGTCCTTTACTGTACTTTTTAGAAAAGAATGACAGGTGTCAGCTAATTTATAGCTTATCCCTTGGAGTTTGGCAGAATTGGTTTTTGGGCTTTATAATATTTTTTTCCCCACTGTAATGCATAACCTACGCATTTTGTCCTGGAACACTAATGGTCTTCGTACCTCTCCTAGAAGAAATAATATCATGCAATATTTACGAGATTCAGATGCACAGGTATTAGTGCTCCAGGAGACACATCTGTCAGAAACGGAAATGCAAAACTTGCTGAGTAAGAATAGATGGATAGATTTTGGGGTTATAACAACACAAACCTCACATATTAGGGGGTGGCCATTCTTTTTAAAAAATCTATCAGGGCTAGGCTAGTCTCTAAACAGGTAGACCCGTATGGTCGATGGGCAATAGCTTCTGTTATTATTTCGGGTTCACCATTCACCATAGTAGGTTACTACGGTCCAAACCAAGACGATCCATCAGTATTGGTTACACTTTTCTCACAATTATATGTATTTCCAGAGCCGGTTATTTTAATATAGTCCTAGATCCAATATTAGATAAGTCACCCACTAACAGGGCTATAACATTATCCAAGACTAGGATGTTTCTACTAAACAATATGAAAGTATTGAACTATATAGATATATGGAGGACTCTACATGGGTCCCAAAAGGGGGTTACTTTTAAAAATTACAATTTTCACCACCAGTCTCGGATCGACTTCATTCTGATTAACCATACTTTAGTTAAATACGTAAAATCAGTTGCTCATTTACCTTTTCATCTCTCAGACCATACAGCCATCTTGCTGGAGTTTGAGGTTCCATCTAGGCCCTCGCTTAGATACTGGTCTTTCGATAGATCAATACTCTTCTCTCCTGACATCTCAGAGGCATTGAATCAGGAAGTCAAATTCTTTTGGGAGTTTAATCAGGGGTCCGCTCCTCCTGGGATAACATGGGACGCATTTAAAGCTACTATAAGGGGCTATCTAACCAATATATCAGCACACAAAAACAAGACCTATAGGGATGCAGTAGCCTCTCTCGAATTGGAGATAGCAAAACTTCAAGAAGAGATGAACACGAACTCAGTATTAACAGGGTCCCCACCAGTTGGCATGCAAGATAAATTAACAGTCCTAAAGGAAGATCTTGCCTCAGTCTTGAGTGCACGGGTCCTAGAGAGATGGGAGGCTAGTAGATTGGCCCACTTCGAATATGGGGAAGGTGCCGGTAAGCTCCTTGCCTGGAAGTCGAAGACTGATAGGGCTCGAAATAATATTAGTGCCATCAGCAAAGATGGAGCACTACACTCCACAGATGAGGGAATTAGTGGCGCTTTTAGAAGTTTCTTTAGTGAGATATATCAAGAAGATAATGGACAACCCACTCAAGCAAGGGACTGGTTATCCAGGATCGCTTTACCGGTTCTGGACTCGGAACAAATGGAAATCTTAGACGGCCCCATTACATCGGAGGAAGTTAGTTCCGCCATCTCGAAAAGCAAAAAAGGCAAAGCAGCAGGACCAGATGGGTTACCCTCGGAAATATACAAAGTAATATGTCCATCTATTCTTCTCTATTTAACAAATCTGTTTAATAGTATTCTACTAGAAGGTGCCTTACCTCCTGCTTCCTGGGACAGGGCCTCTATAACCCTGATTTTAAAGCCTGGCAAACCTGCAACCAACTGTGGGTCATATAGACCAATCAATTCTTAGCACAGACTATAAAATCTTTGCAGCCGTGCTTGCGAATAGATTGGGTGGTATAGCAAATAACATCTTGCATATGGATCAGAAAGGCTTTGTAAAAGAGAGGCAATTGTATGAACTGACTTATGACCTCATTGGTGCAATAGATATGGCTACTTCAGCATCACTTCCTTTGGCGGTTTTTACTCTTGATGCCACCAAAGCCTTCGATAGGGTAAACTGGGTGTATTTAGAAGAAGTGTTAAAAAAAGAGCAATCTGGGAGACAATTTTAGACGAGCAGTAAAACTATAATATAAAAACCCTTCTGCTTCATTACTGGTTAACGGGGAACTTACTGAGCCTTTCGACATCACACGA
This sequence comes from Lissotriton helveticus, assembly GCF_964261635.1. Taxonomy (NCBI): domain Eukaryota; kingdom Metazoa; phylum Chordata; class Amphibia; order Caudata; family Salamandridae; genus Lissotriton; species Lissotriton helveticus. The sequence goes on along the minus strand of NC_136068.1, from coordinate 137,684,654 downwards.
GGAACCCGTCAAGGGTGTCCCCTCTCACCACTTTTGTTTGATTTATATATTGAGCCTTTTGCTCAATTAATTCGGGATAATATTAATATAAAACCTTTTACTTTTGAAGGATGGGAGCGGAAAGTCGCACTATATGCGGACGATATCCTCATATTTTCATCTGAGTTAAGTTCAGCATTCCCGACGGTTATATCTATTGCAGAAGAGTTTGGGGCAATATCCAGTTATGAAGTGAATGCATCCAAAACCGACATTATGGTTTGGAATCACCCTGCACCGGTTGTAGGGGTACAGCCAAGTTCCACCCTGAGGTATCTCGGGTTAAATATCTATATGGATATTAATAAGATCGCCCCTTCAAATTTTGCCCGTGTGGCTAAGGAAGCTCGAAGATCACTGAGATCATGGTCAGCTCTTCCTATTTCTCTGATAGGTAGATCCAACCTGGTTAAAATGACCATTTTACCTAAGATTATGTTTTTGTTCAACACTATCCCTCTTTTCTTTGATCCATCTTTGACTGCCAAACTCCAAACGGAATTAAATAGATTTATTTGGAATAGTTGTACCCCCAGGTTATCTTGGAAGAAGATTAGACGGCGTCGAGAAAAAGGGGGTCCTGCAGCACCAGACCTGCAGATATATGGGTGGGCTTTCCAACTTTCCCATGTTAGGATGCTTTTAAAGACCCCTAAATAACGTGGGGAGTGGAAAATTATTTGTAGCACTTCTTAAGGGTGGAAAAAATTGGGCCAACAAACTTTTTGTTAAAATTTGGGGACCCTAAGTACTTTAAGAAGGTCAAGTTAAAGGTGTTGAGGGACCTTGCCAGAACATGGTCAAATCTAAGACGTACACTCAAACTGGACTACTATCTAAGTCGGGCCCCGTTATGGGACTCACCAGGTGCTCCATCTTGGCTTTTGGATAGCTTAGCTCTACCAGTTAGAGAGGCTGGGCTCTTATCTTGGGGGGACTTGTTTGATGGAGTATTACTTTCATGGGAGTCTTTGAGCTCAATAATAGGAATCCGCTTTTCACGTTTTAAATACCTTCAAATCCAGAGTTGGTCCCAAGCTTATAGTCCAGGTAGGGGTAGGCTTAAATTTGGCGCTGACAACAATCTAGTAACCTATCTGATGGATAAACCTCCCTTTAAAAAAGAGATACCATTCTGGTACAACCTTATACTAGACGAGATTGATAGCGAATTCCTGCTCCCACACTCCCTCTGGGAAACATATTTCTAACATCAATGTAGAGGGCTTGTGGCTTAAATCTTTTAAGATTCTGGGGGAGATTGTGAAACCATCTTGGCTCCGTTGTAACCACTTGTTTACACTACATAGAGCGTACTATTCTCCACTACGTTTATCAAAGTTCCCCAATAATGCTCAGGTCTCATGCCCTAGATGTGGTCTCGTAGCAGCATCAGATATACATATGTTCTTTGAGTGTCCTTATATAACATCTTTTTGGAATGAAATTTGTGTTTCCCTCTCACTAGCAATTGGTCTACAAGTTAGTCCTTGCCCCACGTTAGCCTTCTTTGGTATTATATCCGAGCTTGAAGGTATAAGTAAAAAATTGGTCTTTTATAGCTGTTTATTAGCTACAAGAGAAATTTGTAAACGGTGGAAAGACAAGATACCTCCTCTCTATACAGATTGGCGAGCAGCTATGTTACAGATGTCCAAACTAGATTTGGCTAGAGTAGGCAACCAGCATAAGAGGAGATTTTGGCTACGTTTGAATTGGTAATTCACAGGCTAGAACATCATGGTTTTTTTTTTCTTTTTCCCCCAGGTCCTATGATTGTGCTGCTTGGAAGGATCATTTTTCTTGATCCCCTTTTGATATACGTACCCTATACATGCGACTCTGGCGATGAAATGGGTTGTATATAGCAGTTCGCCAACCCTGTTGGTACCATCAGATGAGGATAAAATTGGGATGCGTGGCATTGAGGGATACTTTGGGGGGTACCATCTAAATCCCCCCCAGTATACCTGGGTCAGTGCCTTAGTCATCTTCTATATCTCTTAGTCACCATATGGTTTACCAGGGGCAAATATGAGGACAAAAAAACAAAAAATCAAAAAAAATACAGAGCGATGCAGAGTCTCTGGTCCAACATCTATAAAGTTCAGGAGATCTTGGCCAGAAGGATGGTTTTCACCTCTTTCTTGAAGAGTGCAGTGGAGGAGATAAGCCTGGTTTCAGGAGGAAGCGCATTCCAGATCCTGGGTGCCATTCCTGAGAAGGAGCGCTTGTAGGTTTTTTCTTTCCGGAATCTACGAGGTTTCAGGAGTAAATTTTTTGTACTTCTGTTGGATCTCGAACCTCCCGATATAGACAACTTTTGAGCGAGGTAGTTGGGTGCCTTGTGGTGCACGGCCGAGTGCGTCATAACAGCAATTTTTAGCTGTATTCTGGCTTCAAAAGGCAGCCATTTTAGAGATTTTAAGTCTGGGGATATATGTGAATGTTTTGAGCCAGTAATGAGTCTCACGGCAGCGTTCAGGGAGGCTCTTAAGGGTGCTGTTGTGGATAGCGGGAGTCCACGGAGGGTCACAATTCCATAGTCTATGCGAGGGATGATTAAAGCTTGTACAGCATTTTGGAAGTCTTTGGCTGGGAGGAAGGGTTTAAGTTTCCTCAGTGTGTTGATATGGAAATTAGCTCCTTTTGTGGCTTTGCTAACGTGCTGTTGCATGTTGAGCTTGGAGTCGAGTGTGATGCCTAAGGATTTCGCAGAATCCACGATGGTCGGTTGGACATGGAGTGCTGTTAGGTTATTGAGCCAGGTTTGGGTGGTGGTAATTTTCGCCGGAGGTGAGATGAGTAGGAACTCAGTTTTCAGAGAATTTAGTTTGAGGTGATTATCGGCCAACCAGGATTGAGTGTTACTAAGTGTGGAATTCAGAAGTTGACATCTTCCGGGGATCGTAGCTTTAGGTAAAGTTGTGTGTCATCGGCGTACATATGGAATTGAACATTGGATGCTTGGAGCAAGGCGGCGAGCGGTTCCATGACTAGGTTGAACAGTGTGGGGGAGAGGGAAGATCCTTGCGGAACACCTAGATCTGCTGGCACAGGTGTAGATAGCACATTGTCGATCTTGAACTTCTGAGACCTGTTATGAAGGAAGGAGGTAAACCATTTGAGAACAGTTCCCGATAGACCCATTCTAGTGCTTAGCAGCTCCAGTAAGTTCTCGTGTTTGACCGTGTCAAATACTGAAGAGAGGTCAAGAAGGATGAGGAGGCAGGACTCATTGCGATCAAGGATTTGGATGGAGTCATCAATTATGTGTGTCATAGCTGTTTCCGTGCTATGTTTCGCTCGGAAGCCTGATTGATGAGGGTTGAGGAAGATGTGACTTTTTTTGTTCGGTCTGACCTATGCAAAACCACCATGGAGAGAACGCTGGAACTTGCGTCAATTAATTGATTCATTTAAAGCCGTAGGGGCTCAGGCTTTCTTCCAAGAACCTGCATGCTTAAAGTTATTAAAGCCGGGCATACGTACTATCTGAATCAGGTCAAGGAGGCAGAAATGGTCTTAGGAAAATTTACTAGCGTGTAAGCTATTAGATATATATTTAGAAAGGCCAATTCTAGGTTATTGCTATCTGAAAAGACCTGACCAATTTGATAAATCATGCATAAATCGTTGTTCACTAAAGGGGGGAATGATACACTTAATGAGGCAGGTGGCTACATCTTCAAGAGGCTGCCCTACCAACGACAGCAGGTATAAAGGGGGGGTGTTTTCCTATGGTACGGGGGGGAGGGTGTGTAGAATCGGGGAGTGAGGGTGGGAGGGAGAAAATTCAAACTGGCATGGCAAGTCAAAATGAAGTTAAAATATTACTAGCAAGAAAGGAAACTTGGAAGAGTGATAAGAAAGGGAGTGTGTTTTTGATTGGTCTTACATAAAATGATGTACTGTAGCTGCCTTGCTTGGAACGTATCCGGCCTGAACAAGAAGACTAAGAGAAATTTAGCTTTTCAAGAATTGAAAATTTATGATGCACAGCTGGTCATGCTAACGGAAACACATTTGTTTTAAAGATAAAAAACGTTTGAAACAACTGGGATATGATTTGGTGGTTTGCACCATTTTAAACGCACCTATAAGAGGGGTTGCAATTCTAAAGAAAAGACATGGCATGGGGATGTTATCAAAACTGCAGCAGATAAGGCTGGACGTTGGGCAATAATGCAAATCCGGCTAGAAGATAGCATGTATGTTTTCTGTGCCATATATGGTCCTAATAAAGATGAACCACAGCTATTTGATTGGTTGAATATAGAATTATCATCATGGGAAGGAGAGCTTATATTAATGGGAGATTTTAACTGTATAAAACTATCAACAGGATGCAACTAAGATAGGGATACGTATGCGTAAAACTGGAGCTAGCAAAAATACACAACATAAAAGATATATGGCGTAGCCTTTACCCAGGCATACCTGGCTATACTTATTATTCATCTCCTCATAAACTCTGCTCTAGGATAGATATGGCTTGGGCCTCAGACGAATTAATGAGTCGGGGGATCTATGCAGGTTATGCCAAAAATTTCTTCTGACCATAATCCCATAATGTTTACATTTGGTCTAGTTTTAAGGGCAAAAGAAGGGCGCCCTTTTACTTTTCCAAGATACTTATTATCGGATGAGGCCTTTGTGACTTCCCTTAAAAAAACATATAAAAAGGAGTTTATTGCCCATAATATGGACACGGCTAGCTTTCTTACAGTTTGGGATGCCTGCAAGGCCTCTATTAGAGGAATAGCTCAACAATATATCTTCAAACACAATGCAACAAAGAAAAAAGAAGCAAAACTATTGACAAATAATATTTTACATATAGAGAAACTAGCTGACTGCCTTATGGATGGGGCTAGGAATAGGTCTGATATATTACTTCTGGAAAATAAACTATTGATCTTACACACAGACATCAAAAGTTCTCTTAAGGAAAAACATAGCTGCAAGATACTTAAATACAAAATCTCGCAATATGAATGTGGGGATAGAGTAGGAAAGCTCTTGGCATATAAAGTGGCCGAAGATCGGGCATCAACACTGATTAAGTCCATAAAAGGCCCTAAGGATATTCTGTATACGCAACCAGTACATATGGAGCAATTTGTTTCTTACTACGAGGAATTATACACCCCAGAGACTAGGGCCAGCTCAAATCAGATCCAATCCTACCTAAATGATAAACTTCCCGTAAAACAATTTGTAGATCAGGTCACCCTAGATAATTTGTAAGAGGATTACACAATAGAAGAGTTACGCTTAGCAGTATTCTCTCTCCCTTCCAATAAAGTGGCAGGGGAGGATACGCTTCCTATTGAATTGTACAAATTCTGTGCGGAAGAAATACTTCCTTTTGTGCTTAGTTGTGAATTCAATAGGCACAACAGGTAAGGCTCCGGAATCCTGGAGAACTGCGAAAATTATGTTTTTTCTGAAAAAAGAAACCTCCGACGCAATGCGGGTCATACAGGCCAATTTCCTTAATAAATACTGATGCGAAGGCCTACTCTAAGCTGTTATCATTACAACTGGCACCCCTTATGCCTCACTTAGTGAGCGAACAACATGGCTTTGTAGCTGGTAGGGATACCACAGCGCATGTAATATGGCTATTACGGCATTCGACATTGCTACTAATCGCACCCCACTCGGCATACTTCTGGACGCAGAAAAAGCGTTTGACCGGGTGGGGTGGGATTATCTGTGGAAAGTGCTAACTCGGTTTGGGTTTAAAGATCGCTTCCTCAGAGGCATACAGGCTATTTATAGGGAACCCAATGCTAAAATCAGTTATGCGGGGCTATCATCACCAACTTTTGCAATATTAAGGGGGACTTGGCAGGGGTGCCCACTCTCACCCCTGCTGTTTGCTCTCTCCATGGAACCATTCATTAATGCCCTGCAGAATCAAGAAAAGATAACACCGCTAGATCATGAACACAAAATACTCAAAATCACTGCATATGCAGACAATTTAGCTATATACACTATAAATGTAATAGAAGCATTAATCGGAATTGCAGACGAAGCGAAAAAAATTGTGCCATCTCAGGATACAAATTAAATTTTAATAAAACTCAAACCTTAATGAACTATCAAACTAATCAACCAGTCACTGGGTTATGCAATTCAGTCGTGTATTTAGGGGTGAAAATCTCTCCTAAAACTAGTGAAATAAACAAATTAAACTATGACCCTCTACTTAAACACACTTGAACGGTTCTTAAAAAAAATGGCACAAAATCCCACTGAATATCTTCGGCCGAATTAATTTGATTAAAATGAATATTTTGCCCAAATTCTTATATCTTTTCCGTTCTATTCCCCTTCGAGTTAATAATATATTTAAGAAACTGGAAGGAATCTGCAGCAGTTTTGTCTGGAGCTACAAAAAACCTAGGAGATCAATGCAGATACTAAAATTACCCCTAGAGAAAGGCGGATTGGAATTTCCGGACTTTGTCTTACTTTTATGCATCCTTTCTAGGACGGCTTAGGAGCTTATTAAATAAAAACCAAACCCATTTCTTTTTTTTATCAATTTATGTTAGGCACAAATTCATCTCGATTTCTTGCAAGAGTACAAGATCCTAATTTTTTCAAACGAGTCAAATTTAAGACAGCAAGGGATTCGGTAGTGATTTTTAACCAGATCATGAAATTTTGCGATACCTCTTTTTTTCATTCAGATTTACCATTATGGGACAATCCAGGACTACCTGTTTTTTTTTTTTTTTGTTCAAAAACCTTTATTTCAGCAAGCATAGAAAAATACAAGAATGGGCCTACAACCTCACGGGCTGGCCGCTAATAATAAGGCACAAGGCACAAATCAGAAGTGTACACCCGTGGTCAGGCACAAATCCAGCACAAAGCATTACTCCCAACCTGTCACAGAGCATATTGAATTTTTATTTATACAAAAAGAAGAACAAACACTAAAAGGCGAATGCACGGTAATCAAGGTCAGCCCAAACAACGGAGGGGATGGTCTACAGTCAGGAGAACCTACCAAGAGCCCTGAGGCTCCAACAAGGTCGGGGGGGGGGGGGGGGGGGGAGCAGCAGGGAGAATCGGAAATTCAAAAAACAGTATGAAAGGGTTCCGGGAACGCTCGCCTAGGGAGATAGGACAACATCAGTAGTGCCCACAAGGGGAGGCGTGCAGATATCTCCACGATATTCATTCCACTGGCCCCAAATCCTCGTCCACGCCCCGGGTCTGCCCCTGGCCACATAAACCGTTTTCTCCCAAAACATGGACCAGTCCATGTTGTCCTCCCATTGAGACTTCAGGGGGCCTGGATGCGCCCCAGAGTTGCGCAATATCACGTTTCGCAATCATGTAGCCCAAGGTAGCCCACCTGGTCTGGGCCACAGAATAATCAGTGGGCTCCCACACATTCAACAGACATCGTCGAGGCTCAGGCCGCAGGGTAACACCAGTCACATCAGTCATCACCTCAAGCACAGCAGTCCAGTAAGCCGCCACAACCGGGCATTCCCAAAGAATGTGTAAAAAAGTAGCGCTCAACCCACAACCACGCTTACATAACCCATCCAAGGAAAAGCCCATCGTTACCAGACGCGGACCAGTGACATACACTCGATGAAGGATTTTAAGTTGAACCAAACGGAGACGGGCAGGAATGGCTACCTCCTTGGGAGAAGAGAGTGCCGACTGCCAATCCTCGTCGTCCAGTTCCAACCCATCGCCGACCCAAGCCTCCCGAAGTCGGACCAATAAGTCCGCCCGATTATTGATCAGCTTCTTATAGATCAGGGAAATAGTGCTATCAGGCAGGTGCCCATCAAGGACACTATCTTGGAGGGGGGAAGACTCGGGCAGGGCCATATCAGGAGTCAAGACTGAGGCGAGGGCGTGCCGGACCTGCAGGTAACGAAAAAATTCCCTACCATTCAAACCATATTCCTCCTGGAGGGCCTGGAACGATTTCACACTACCTTTCGAACATACATCACCCACCCTACTTATACCAATCACATCCCAGCGGTCGAAGCCCTTAGTAGACCAGAGACACCCCAAACGTTCCGAGGCATAAAGCGGCGTCGCCAGCGTCATTCGATCTTCCCATCCCAAACTCACATTCGCGGCTCGCCACACAGTTACTGCACTCCTGGACGGGCCCACAAGATGGCGCCCGGCTGATCGGGAATAAAGCGCTCTATTAAAGTCCCCACCCGGCAGCTGGAGTCTATCCATCTCGAATGCAGGATTTTGACCCGGTGAAAACATCACGTGATTAATAGCAGATAGCTGGGAAGCCCAATAATATCGCTTAATATCGGGGAGCGCCATGCCCCCGTCGTACCAAGGGATGGTGAGTTTCGCGAGGGCAATACGTGGACGCCCGTCCCAAATCAATTGCCTTTGAAGACTCTCGATCTCTCGGAAATAGGTCTTGGGGATAGCGTCATAGGAGTTCTGGAGCGCGTAGAGGAACCGCGGCAAGGACATCATTTTAAACAGGGCCGCCCTGCCCAGAGGAGACAAAGGAAGCTTACGCCAGCGGGCCACGTCCAGTCCTAATCGAAGCAACGGGGGGAGGAGGTTACGCTCAAATCGGAGCGAGGAGTCCAACGTAATAAAAATCCCTAAATATTTGAAGCCAGACTGGACCACCTGGATGGGAAGCCTGCTCGGCAAAGGGGGTAAAACACCCGAAAGAACATACACGCAGGACTTGGCCCAGTTAATAACGAGGCCCGAGTTGGCACCAAAGGAAGCGAGAACGTCAAACAAAACTGTCAGAGATTTACACGGGGAGGTGAGATATAGAAGAATGTCGTCCGCATAAAACGAAACGCGGTCCTCAAAGTCCGGAGACCAGCGAATCCCCTTGAGCGAAGGCTCCCACCGAAGCCAAGCAGCCAATGGTTCCAAGGCGAGCGCAAAAAGCAACGGAGACAAGGGGCATCCCTGACGGGTACCCCTACCAAGGGTGAAAGGGGCCGAAACTCTACCATTTACCACTACTTGTGCCAGAGGTTCCGCATATAATAACTTGATCCAGCCAATAAACTCAGGCCCGAAACCAAATTTCTCAAGAGCCGCCCAAAGATAAGGCCACTCCACAGTGTCAAAAGCCATTGAGGCATCCAACGACGCCAAAATGTCCGGCTCCGTCAGAAGCCCCGCCCTCGCAATCGCGCCGTGGAGACGACGTAGGTTCAGAGCCGTGTTGCGGTGCGGGATAAATCCGGATTGATCTGGATGGATCAAGCCACTAATGACCGTCAGGAGGCGGGACGCCAGGAGTTTCGCCAACACCTTGGGTTCAACATTTAGGAGGGATATGGGCCTATAGGATGAACAAAGGTCTCGCGGTTTACCATCCTTGGGGATGACAACTATCGTGGCCAGTCGCTGATCATAAGGGAGAACACCCCGTTCCCGGGACTCCAGAAACATAGCGCGAAGATATGGCGCCACTCTGTCGGGACGTAACTTGTACAGTTCAATTGGCAACCCGTTCGGGCCCAATGCTTTGCCCGAACGGAGTGACCAGATGGCAGTGGCTATCTCGTCAACCGTAAAGGGGGAGTCCAACGCTACACGATCCAAATCAGTGACACTGGGCAGAGCTATATCACGCAATAGAAGGCGAGAGTCAGCCACATCTCTCACAGACACAGGGGTATACACCACACGGAAGTACTCAGCAAAACGGTCAACTATTCCAATCGGGTCCGTCACACTCACACCACTCGAAGACTGAATCACGGGTACCACACGATTAGCTCTCTCCTTCTTATCCAGCCATGCCAGCAATTTACCCGCCTTGTCACCCACATCATACAAACGACCCTGTTGCTCCCGAAACATCACTTTAGCAGCATCCGTGACCACAGATTTATATGCAAATTGTTTCAGACCCAGGGCGTGGAGTTTCGCAGACGTGACACCAGATTCCAAAGCATCCTCCAATGCAGAAATTTCTCCCTCAAGGTCCACCACCTCCCTATTCCTCGCCCGCTTAGCTTCAACAATAAGGGAGAGGGCCTGCCCACGAATCACCGTCTTAAAGGCCTCCCATAGGGACACAGCTGAGGAGACCGACCCCTCGTTATCCAGAAAATACGCGTCCAAAGACATAAGCAAAAGGCGGCGGGTCTCGAGGGAGGTAAGGTACCACGGATTGATGGGAGCTACTCTGCCCACCGCCTCCACTCCAACCTCAAAACGAAGCCAGAGCGGAGAGTGGTCAGAAATACCCCTGGGTAGGTGTACAATCTCACGCACCGCTGGTGACTGAGCCGCAGGCATCAGGAAATAATCCAGCCTGGACAGACTCCCATGGGCCCCAGAATGAAAGGTGTATTGAAGCTGAGTAGGATGCAAAAGCCTCCAGCAATCCACCAAGCCAAAGGTATCCAAAAAGCCACCCAACCACCGTTGGGCCGCAGGAGTATCTCTAGGGGGGTGGCGATCGTGAAGACCGGAGAACACCGAATTAAAATCACCAGCCAAAAAGAGAGTACTATCAGGGAGGTCCAACAATACGCGGCCCAAATCCGAAAAGGTAGAAGTCTGCAAGCCGGGGGGCACATAAACAGTAAATAAGGAGAGGGCACGACCCTCATAGAGACCCACAAGGACAGCATATCGCCCCCGATCATCCTGAATCACATCATCAATAGCTAGGGGAGGGAAGCCCGAACAAGGATACCCACGCCCCTAGAACCCGAGGTAAACCCCGAATGTGCTACGAGGCGATAGCCCCACCTATTCATTGCATGAAAAACATTGCCTACCAAATGAGTCTCCTGCAGGAAAACAACATCAGGAGATAAACGTCGTATATATTTCAACACCACACTTCTTTTGATACGATCTCCCAGACCGTCAACGTTCCACGAAACAAATCTCAACCCGCTACCCCCCATCCCACCCAACAAAGCCAAAACCCCCCACCAATGAGCACGACACCAGAAACATCTTCAAATACAGGATAAAGTCGCCTCGAAAACAAAACACACAAACAACGAACTTCCCAACCACCCACCCCCAAAATAACGAAAACACCCCCCACCCTGCACCCCTGCAAAAAGCTAAAAAGCCACCCCAACCTGCAGTGTGCCTGTCGCCCAAGAACCCCTATTCTACACAAAGACCCCGGAGGAGGAAAGGCTCCGTCCCACCCGCCACCCCGATCAAGACCAATGACGAGAAAAAGAACATACATCAAATCACATAAGCGGTAGAGGAACAAAGGCACACATTCCTGGAAAAGTTACTCAAAACAAGGCATCCGGCATAGACGAAATGTTCAGCTCTCTACACCACCTTCAGCACCGCCCGGGTGGGCATCGGACTCAGTCTCAGGAGGTCGGCTAGGCAAGGAGTCCAGCCAGTCATTCACAGCATCCGGCCGATCAAAGAAGAAGGTCCGGTCATTATACTCAACCCGCAACCTGGTCGGAAAGAGCATAGCGTAGCGCATCCCCATGTCCCTAAGACGCTTCTTGGCACTACGAAATCCCATCCGCTGCTTCTGGACCTGTTGGGAAAAGTCCGGATAAAAGTTCACCGTGGCATTCTCAAAGGCCACCGGGCCCTTCACCCGCGACGCCTGCAGGATAGCGTCCCGATCTCTATAGTGGAAAAGCTTGGCAACAATAGGTCTCGGCGGGGCACCTGGCTTACCCTGGCCCCCCGGAACACGATGTGCACGCTCCACTGTGAAGAATTTAATAAGGCCAGACGGAGAAAGGTGGTTCTGGATGAGGTCTTCAACCAGGAGATCAACCGAGTGGGGTTCTGGGTTCTCCGGGACACCAACCACGCGAACATTACAGCGACGTGCCCTGTTCTCAAAATCCTCCAAGCGTCGGGTCATGAAATCGTTCACCCTACGAAGATTGCCAATTTCCGTCTGTACCTCAGAGACGTCCGCCGTGAGGTTGGATGATTTGATATCCAACGACTTCACCTTTTCGTTCGTTTTGGAGAGATCGGCTCGGATTAGATTCAAATCGATTGCCACGGTGTCAATTTTGTGGGTCAAGGTTTCGTATTGTTGGCCTATTGACTCCCTCATGCCAGAAATGGCGCCCATGATGTCCTGCAAGGAAGGCTCCGTCGACGCATCCACGACGTGGTCAGATGCACTGGGACCGGGCAGGGCAGCTCCGGGGGACCCCTAGAATGGGTATAACGGTCCATAACGTTGGATTGGACGGACCCCCGCGCAGAGGTGTCTTCGTCTTGCGCGTCTCCCGGTCCCCTCTGCCCGCCATTTTGGAGATGCGTCACAGGGAGAGCAACGGACCGGGCACCAGAAATGGAGGCCTCGGGACCAAAGGACCGTAACAAGAGTATCACCAGGATAGGGGCAGCCAAATAGGAGAACAGTCCAGCCAAAGGCCCGACAGCCGACTCGTGTCCTGGAACCAGCTCTGGCCCGACCCTCTCGCCAATGTCCCAGTCAGAGGCAGAAACGAAACCGAAACTTAAGGGGACCCACAAGTCCAATCCCCCTGCCGTTGTTGTTCAACTCCAAGACGGCCACCGAACCTCACCCAGTCCCGGGCGCACCTCAAGGGCGGAGCCCAAAAGTTCAATCCACCATAACTCAAGCACCCGGGGTCAAAATAAATTTCTGAAAGGTCCAGGTAGATCAGCCCAACGTCCTCTATACAAATCCTCGCGAAAAATCAGGATTCATGCAGGATATTATGCCGGGAGCGGCGGGGGTCCGGGGAGCGCTGTGCTCACGCGGCCATCTCGGATGCCCGCCAAGCTCCTCCTCCTACCTGGTATTTTTAATGACAAAGCTGGGAGAGATTGGGCTATCTATGGGATTAAGATATTGGGATACCTATATGGTTCTTCAGTTTTCGACTTTACAATTGCTTTATAAGATGCCTGGGGAAATGATACTTAAATATATGCAAGTTGGGGACTACTTAATACGAAAAATGAAGCTGAATAAAATTACAAGCTCGGATATATGGGGTTTTTTGTATAGTACAAAAAAGAAATCCTTAATAAGCACGGGATACAAACTTTTAAGCCAACATAATGTGGATGATTGCCCGAGATGGTCACAAAAATGGACAATAAAACTGGGAATTAAATTGCTTCTGCGCCAGGACCTTCGAAACGCGGTTGCTCGCATCACGGAGGCTGAAACCAGGATCACGGGAGTGGAAGATGATGTTGGTGCCCTAAAGAAGAAAGTGGCGGAGATGGACAAGATTCAGAGGGGTCTGGCACTCCGAGTTGAGGATGCAGAAGGGCGAGCGCGCAGGAATAATCTACGCTTCATTGGCTTTCCGGAGGATTGCGAAAAGGGGCCCATAGATGCGTTCTTGATGCGTTGGCTAGAAGGTTGGCTCCCCCCAGATGTCCTCTCGAGCTGTTTTGTGATCGAACGGGCCCACAGAGCCCTGATGCAGAAACCGCCTGTGGGAGAACGACAGCGCCCAATCATCGCAAAAATCCTCAACTTTCACGATAGGGATACCATACTTCGAGAAGCAAGGGCCACGGACGCGTTGCTGTTCGATAATCATAAGATCATGATTTTCCCGGACTATACCAGACAAGTGCAGCAGCAGCGTCGCTCCTTCCAAGATGCGAAAGCCAAGCTCCGGGGTTTGAAGATTCCTTATTCACTGCTCTACCCGGCCCGTCTACGCGTCGTTTTCCAGTCCAAGACTCACTTTTTCGATACTCCAGAGGCAGTGTATGGTTGGACGGATGAGACTATCCGGCTCCGGCCGAACGCCCAACCGGGCCTGAACCCAGGGCCATCACGTGGATCGTCGCAGGAGAGGAGTGACTCCTCCACTAGGGGTAAAAGACGCGGGAAATCTCGGTCGCGGAGACGCTCCCATTCCGGGGGCGCCCCGCGGGATGGTGTACAGTCCGACACTGATCAGTCCGGGAAAGGGCTTTGATGATCATGAGACCTCCATTTCCTAAGTCAGTTCTCTTTTCATCAGTGGACTATCCGAGAGGCCCGGAGCAACTGCCGCGATGGCCGAGGACCTAACGCCAGGGGTGGTGAGACCCAGACATTGGTTTGTCTCAGGTGGGGCGCTGTTGGTGAGGCCTGATTGCCTCGCCCTGACCGTGTTACAGGTCACTAGTGGTTCATTGGGGCTCGGGGTGTTGACATATGGGCAGCCTTGTCCTCTCACGTTGGGAGGCGGCCCCGAAGGGTAGTTCCCGTTAGTTTGGGGGGTGTAGTGGGATCCATTGGTATGGGTGGTTTTGGGCACTATGTTTTGGGCCCGAAGCTCCCCATGCCGCGACAGGTACTTCAAGGTTTCATGAGGTATAGGGGTGGGGGGAGGCGGAGTGTTGGGTGGTTTGTGGGGTTGTGTCAGTTGGGGGAGCTGGGGGGTCTGGGGGGGTGTTGGACGGGATGCACGTGATTTTGGCTACAGTGATTTGCGTGCTACAGGGTGCCTGGGCTGGGTCCTGGGGCTTTCTGAGACTTTTTCGTCAGGACAATGGCTGATCCCGCACAATTGACACCTACTAGTGGATCTATGAGAATTTTAAGCTGGAATGTGAGGGGGATGTTGGACAAAATTAAGCGTGGGGCAGTGTTGCGCTGGGGCAAGAGAGACTCAGCTGATGTCATGCTATTGCAGGAGACACATATGTTGGGAACAAAGGTGCTAAGCTTACAGCGCTTTGGCTACACTCAAGTGTTTCATGCGGGATTTTCTAGAGGTTCGAGAGGGGTGGCCATCCTTATACACAGGAGACTGTCCTATACCCACGAGCGTCATTGGCTGGATCCCCAGGGTCGATATGTCTTTGTCAAAGGGGTGATAGGCGCGGAGCCGGTGGTGTTTGGCTGTGTGTATGCCCCTCCTCCTCTACAATGGTCCCTGGCTGAGCGCCTCTTTGCGTTGTGGGCTGAGATTCCGGACTCTTTGGCTGTGATAGGTGGTGACTGGAACGATGTGGTAGATGTGTGCCTGGATCGGCGAAGGCTGCAGGAAATTGCGGTGGCCACCTCCCCTACTCGCTTGAAGGTGATGGTTGATGGGCTGGGCTGGGCGGATGTCTGGAGGCATTTGCATGCCAGGTCGCGTGAGTACACATATGTCTCTGCTGTGCATGGCTCCTTCTCCCGACTAGACTGTGTGTTTGTGCCGGGGGCCTTTCTTGACAGAGTGAAGCAGGCCGTGATTCAGCCTCGTGGGCTGTCGGACCACTCCCCAGTCGTAGTACAGATCACACTGCACAGGTCGCCCCAGCCGTTTCGGTGGCGGATGTCCTCGTGGCATCTCCAGCAACCAGACTATACTACTCACATGCGCGGAGCGATTGCCCACTACTGGCACGAGAACCTGACTGCGGAGATTGATGGGGTGATGGTCTGGGAGGCCATGAAGCCCAAGTTGCGAGGCGTCGACATAGCTTGGTGTGCTGCAGCCCGTCGACGTCGTCGTGAGGCTATAGTGGCGGCGTCAGGTAGAGTAGGGGTGTTGGAAGCTCGGTGTCGGACTGACGGTAATGGGGTAGCT
Organism: Lissotriton helveticus; assembly: GCF_964261635.1. Lineage (NCBI taxonomy): Eukaryota > Metazoa > Chordata > Amphibia > Caudata > Salamandridae > Lissotriton > Lissotriton helveticus. The sequence goes on along the minus strand of NC_136068.1, from coordinate 137,669,085 downwards.
CTCAGGCTGCTCCTGAAAGCGCAGCAATCTTACGCCTCAGTTTTACTTGACGAGGCGCGACTGGCCTGGCTGGCTACGAGGAGCAGGGTCTACCAATGGGGCGACAAATCTTGCACCATGCTCCATAGATTGTGCCAACAAACACTGCAGCCGGTTACTGTGCCGGGCCTCGTGGACGAAGACGGGTTGGCCATGACGGATCCGGCTGCCATTGCGGCGAGCTTCGCTCGCTATTATGCGATACAATATGCCCCTCGGGACAGTCTCCCGCCGGAGGCTATTGGCAAGTTCATCGCTGACCTTCCCCCTCGCGCGATTACAGACGAAGCCAAGACCGCCCTTGATCTCCCCTTGACGGCGGAGGAACTAGGCGATGCATTGGGTCAACTCAACACTGGCAAGGCGCCCGGACCGAGCGGATTTCCCAGCGAATTTTATAAGAAATTCCACTTGCAGCTGGGGCCGCATTATAGGCGGGCACTAGAGGCAGCGCGGGAATGTGGTAGCCTGCCGATTGACTGGCGTCAGGCCGAAATTGTGGTTTTTCAGAAACCAGGCAGACCACCCGACAGACACGAGTCATATCGTCCCATATCCTTGATCAACTTTGAGGCCAAATTGTTGGCCAAGGCGTTGGCGAACCGCCTCCTCCCGTATATGGCGGACTTAGTCCACCCGGATCAAGCGGGCTTTATGCCCGGTAGGGCGACGCGTCACAATATCAGGCGCGCGCAGGTGGCCGTCGATGCGATGGGAGCGACGGGAGAACAAGCGGCGCTTCTACTAGCGGACATCGATAGGGCATTCGATTCAGTCAGTTGGACTTATCTCTTCGCTCTTTTGCCGCGGCTCAACCTCGGTCCAATTTTTGTCTCGTATGTCCGGCTTCTATACACAGACATCACCGCCTCGGTGCGTGTTTCGGGGGCTGTGTCGGAGAAGTTCCCAGTTGCCAGGGGGACTCGCCAGGGGTGCCCCCTCTCCCCGTACCTTTTTGCCTTGGTCATGGAACCATTGGCCGCGTGGGTGCGCGTTGATGCACAACTTCGGGGCTTTGTGTGGGGAGCTGGACTCTCGGACAGGATTGCGTTATACGCAGACGATGTCCTCTTCTTTCTGACAGACCTTCACCGTTCTGGCCCGCGGATCCTAGACATAATGCGTATTTTTGGTGAAGTGTCGGGACTCTTCCTTAACCCGCGTAAATCGACTTTATGGGTGCTGGGCGGGAGATCGGAGGGGTTCCCCTGGGCCTCGGCCTTGCAAGTCGCGGTTGGTGGTCTAAAATACCTGGGAGTTTTCCTGTCTGAATCTGCCGCGGTTGCATGGGAGCGCAATGTGTTGCCGGTGTGGGACAGAGTTCAGTCGGACGTCAAGACCTGGTCTCGCATGCCCCTTAACATCTATGGCAGGTCGGCGATTTTTAAGATGGTCGCCCTCCCTAGACTCCTTTACCAGCTTCAGAACTTCCCATATAGGGTTGACCCACAATGGTTCCGTCGCGTGAATTCGGTACTGGGACGTTTCCTGTGGGCAGGGGGTGCCTCCAGAGTGGCACTGCGGACTTGTTTCTTGTCCACGTACTGTGGTGGTCTCGCTACATCAGACATACTATCCTACTACCAAGCCTCTCATCTGCTGGTTCTGAATGAGTGGTGGTACGGTGGGCGTGATGACCCTGCATACGCCCTGGAACGCTTTCTTATGGGGGATGCCACGCTCCACACGCTGTTATACTCGGCCAGCCGGCGGCGGAAGCTGCCGCAGGCTACTCAGGTGGTTTTCATGCTTTGGAGACAGGTGCTACGTCGTATGGGCTGGTGGGGTCGCCTAACAGCGGAAACGCCACTCTGGAACAATGGCCGGCTCCCTGCACTTGCCTCACTGTCGGGGTTTAGTGGATGGGACTCTATTGGGATCTCGACGCTAGGCCATGTCCTTACTGGGACTACTCTTAAAACCTTTCAAGCCCTTAGCGCCGAATTAGACATGCCCAAGACCCAATTTTTTTAATACTTACAACTGCGTCACGCTCTTGCGCCGAGTCTAGTGGGGTTAGACCAACTCCCAGAATTTAGCCCCGTTGAAGCCAAGCTCTTCATGGGGGATCTGGGGGATAAAAAAGTCTCCAAAATTCATCAAACCTTAATTACTCACTGCTCCTCTTCCCTCTTGTCGTTGAAGGCCTCCTGGGAAGTAGATGTTGGCCCCTTGGATGAGGATGATTGGAGGGAGGCACTGGAGTCCCCCCGTGGGGCAGCCATCGCTGTGAGACTCCGATTTATACAGTTCAAGTACCTGCATCGGGCCTATTACACCAGAGAGAGACTGTGGAAGGCTGGCCTCATTGCCACCCCTGTATGCCTGCGTTGTGGGACGGAGAGCGGTACGCTGCTGCATACTGTGTGGTCGTGTGTGGGTCTGACTCGATTCTGGAGTGGGGTTTGGTCTTGCTTGTCAGAGGTGCTGCAATGGGACCTTCCTCGCACGCCCAGACTAGGTCTTTTACATATCATGGATCAAGTAGGGGGTAACATCTATAAGAGTCACCTCCTTCTGTTGGGCCTGACGGTCGCCAAACGGGATTTGGCAAAGGCGTGGAAGAGTGACCGCGCCCCCCCACTCAGCGCATGGAGGGCGGGACTAGATTTTCTTATGGGACTGGAATTGCCTGTGTTTGAGGCCAGGGGCTGCCCCCGCAAACATTACAAGATCTGGAAGCAGTGGGCAGAATACAGAGACTTGCCATTGGATCCTCCCGTTGACCTGGATGATGGACTGCCTACCGGCAGTGACCTCGGGGCCTAGGTGGCTCCAGGACGCCTATTGTGCTTTACACTATATGCTGCAGCGGATGGTGATCACGTGCACTGGGTTAGGGTGGGATAAGGGGTGGGTAGTCGGGGGGGTTTTTGGGGTTGTTGGCTGGGGGCGGGACGGTGGGTGGGGGGTTAGTTGAATGTCTAGGCTGTTCATGCATTCTATTATGTGTTTTCCACTGGCAGTGTCCTCCTGGCTATGGAGTACTGTATGTATGATTTGCCTGAAACCCTTAATAAACACAGTTGTGAAAGAAAAAAAACTGGGAATTAATGTGACACCACAAAACATATCTAGTGCTTTTGTTAATATTAACAAAATAGTCCATTCTTTGAGCTTAAAGCTTCAACTATATACAGACCCTCCAGCATTTCGCGATTCACGAAAAAAATCGCAAAATCGGCTGAAAGCCGCGATATTGACTATTTCGGCCGCAAAAAATAGGTCTCCTGGCAGACATAAAAAATGATGCCTTTTAATTGGCTGTACGCGCATACGTCACGACGTGAACTGCGCTGTACAGCCGTAATAGCAGGAAACAGGAGAGCGCCCGTATCTGAATTACAAAGAAGGGACATTAGTAGCTGACTTTGTTTGTGCCGTCGGCGCCATTGAGCATTTAAACCTAAAGGAGGCAGCGCCAAACAAGAATAACCACATATTATTGCGAGTTAGCAAGCCAATCTTATTTATCAAAGAAGCATACCATGCGGCAATGTGTGTTTACTGTTGAACCAAAACACGAGATGTTCATTAAACGCGCATACCGGCAGCTGCCAACCCGGTTCAATTACAGCCCACTGCGCCACACACTTACAAAGGGGATCATATTGTTTCACTTCCATTCCTAGGAAGCGGTGGAAGGTCAGAGGTTGCCTGCTCGGTTCTCTGCACGGATTTGTATTATTTCGCAGCCGCTTGAAGGACGTGTTTTGGTGAACTCTCCCACAGGTAAGCAAGCGCCCGCCAGCTTGGACCTCTCGCGCAGAGAGAACTACATTTATTTTCCCATCTTTGCCGAAGTTGTGTGTAGAGATGGTATTCCATAATCTTTTCATTCCTTTATCTGTTTCCGAACTTCGAGTATGTCACTGCCTGTCCTGCATTACAGGAGAGGGTCTGAGCAATAATCAGTTAATGGGGCGGGATATGCGGGTAGTAGTTTGAGGTGGAAAGCTCTTTTAGCGCAGGTGTAAACCTTCACGTGTTTGCGAATGAAGTGGGAGTGCATTTCACGTGGCCCGATACAACCAATGCTGCTAAATGCAAAATTGGAGTAACTTTGTTGACACACTGAGGCACCCAAGTTCTGCTGGACAGTTATGTCGCCATTTGCACACGAGTTAGTCACAGCCTGGAGAAATATACTTTCACATCATTTTACCATCACCATTCTAAAAGTTAATAAAACGTATTCTATTTGTTAAGACTCATAAAACGCCTGGATACCCTTTTGGGTGATCAGTGTGCTTTACAAATCAACATACTGTGTTCCCTCTCTCTCTGCAATGCAAGGTTGTTTGTATTGTTGCTATGTCTTGCACGCTTTTCTTTTAACGCTTTCGTGAGTAGCTGCATGGCCCCTTCTGTGTGTACTTGACCTGCTACTTTTGTTCTAAACAATTGAAGGCCAGAAGAAGGGAAGCAATAATGGTTTGTTTACATTGATTGACAGGAAGCATACTTAAGGAATGACTTGCAGGGCTTATCGTAGTCTTAAATGGATCTTTCCTCCAAGTAAGTGTATGACCACCCACCTTCGAATGCACATCCCCTCACCCCCCAAGAACTGCAATTCTCATTGGTAGAGGTCCAAATCTAGAGCCGCCCACAAAATTAACTTCCGTGCGCGGACTTGTGGTTTTGGACAGTGGCTGCGAGTTTGCCGAAGTTAGCTGATGGGGGAGGCCACACTCCCCGCCATTCTCTTGTTTAGGAGCAGCGCAGGCACCTCTGCAGCCCGGTGGCTTTGTATGAGCACATGGCGGTACAGTTATACTGAATGATAGGTGTATATGGAATAATATATTTGGTAACTCAGCTTTACATTACCAATTATTACTGAGTTTCACTTCTTCAGCTTACATTTTACATAGTGGTGCTGGATGCACAAAAAGAACTGGATCGTTTATAGATTAATTCTGACTTGTAGAATGTGCTGGAAATGTGATTAAAAAACAAAAATCAACAGCCATTCAAAACTCAAGCACTGGTGTTCCCGCCATACAAATACTTACGCCTAGGGAAAAGAGCTGTCGGAGCAAAGCCATGGCACAGCACAATTGCAGACAGGCTGCCTACAAACAGCACTGCTCATGGCGATGCACATATGAAGACAGGCTGCAGACCAGTAGCACAGATCATGGCACTGCATATACAAGGACACGCCGAGAAGTACCTAGGAGGCACTTTTTGAACCCCAACCCACCCCCAATCCCCCTCCTCCCACACCAAAAAAAAAGCTTGGAGAGGCTGGTGCCACAGAAATATATATTGGAAGGTTAGGGGTTCGAATACAAATTCTATGGTAGACAGCACACCCCGTCTGAACAATGCTGTGGGTGGCGTCACTGGCGGGTACCACAAGGCGACATTGCTAGAGCACCCTCACAGGGGATGACACGCTGGTAGCCCAGTCCTAGGCGCTGCCTCTCCCCACTTGTGTAATGCACTGTACAGACCCTCCAGGATTTGAGCCTGAAAATGAATGATTATAAGTAAAATAAAGTGCCGCAAAAATGCCGCTAAATTTCCATATTTGTGCCGCTAAATTTGCAAATCCATGCCGCTATATCCTGGGGGGTCTGTATATAGGACGGTCAGCCAACTTTACCATACTCCGCTGAAAATCTCTAAATGGTCATAAAACAACGATCGCACTAAATGCGATCTGGTGGCAGCAGATCTCATTCATATGATCTATTCGTGCCCTATGTTGGCTTCGTTTTGGCAAGAAGTAGAAAATACCCTACTCCAAAAGCAATTGATCTGCTCTCCACTTACTGCACCTATGGTCTTACTGTCTTTACGTACGAGAAGTAATAACAATACTGGTTGGCTAAATATAACGCTATCTTGTGCTAGACTGGTGGTAGCTAGAGCATGGATTTCACCGAATCCACCTCATAGGACAGAATGGTTAACCCTAATACATGAAATATACTCTATGGAAAAGGCTCTTGCTAAGAATAGAAGCCGAAAGGTAGTAGAAAAAATGGAAAGGATATGGGCTAATTTTGTAAAAAACCTATGATACAAGCTGAATTGTTTGGGACTTTGAAGGTAGAATGCTTTTGGTCTACTTTGTTTCCTTATATCTTATCTTTTTGTCAGGCTGAAGCGGTATTATGTAAAAGAATATTGTGTAACTTTGTTTGATTTTTCCCTGAAATCGCTCTAAAACATGCTTGCCAAAATAAAAGATTTAAAAAAAAAAAATGGAATTGGAGAAGTGAAACATGTTAGTCTGTTAATTTTGATTGAAAAAGGATAGTGGAGGGATAAAAGTGAAGGATTTTTTTTAAGCCTTGCAGTAGGAAGAGGCTTTTGGAGGAGTAAAAGGGAGTTTGAGGGAAGGAGTCAGAGGGGAGAGTTTAGAAAGGTTTGTTTTAGGGGATCGGTGTAGTAAAAAGGTGTCAGATGATGTAAGGAGGGGTAGAGCAGGAGTCTAGAAAAGGTTATTTTGGAGATCATAGTAGTGGTATGGGGTTTGGGATAAATGAGAGAGTGGATGTAGAGGATAAAACAGATTTGTCACCAAGGAATGAGAGGGACAAACTACAGAGGTTGGACTGCAAATCCCACAATTCAACACACTAAATGAAGGCAATCATGGGCAGGGAAAACCACACATTTAAAACACAACAGAGGTGATAAAATATGCAATTACAGGCAGGCTAAAACTACAATTTTTAACTGTAACAACCACAGGCATAGACAGTAAACACAAAGTGAAAAATCGTTTTTAAACAACTTTTTGTCATGGGAAGACAGCGCACTAGTCTGTCTCCTTAGCACTACCTGGACTCTGCTCACTGCAAGTTCACATATATATACATATACACATGTATATACACATACATACATACACATACATATACACTGGCCCCACCTCAGTTTGTCGTCAGGGTCTTGGGCAGGAATTCTATATGTGTCACTGCCCACCAAGCTGTGGTCCTTTGGAAGGCAAAGGTTGCAAACCGCATGGGTGAACTTGGTGGCACTTTAAACAGAACCTAAAGGGGTATGTTCCATCCCAGGCCCACACTGTCTTTACAATGACAAGCTCCAAAATAAACTTTGGTGTTCAGTGAAAAATGTTCTCTTCAGGTTTTCAGTTTTGGTTGGGGGATCCCTGAAAAGGAGTAGTTTGTCCTGTAACTCCAGTTCTGTAGTAGGGGTATCTCGGTTATAGTCATAATCTAGTGAATAGTACCGCCCATGTGCGTGGACCCCGGAGCAATCAAAAATAATCTCTTAAGGTGTCGAAAAATGCAGAACTGCACAGACACTTAAGAGAGAATTTAAAGACAGATAATGCAGCCTATATCCACAGGCTACACTGTCCAGTACTTCAACTAGAAATTCCACCAAAAATCCACAAACCGCAAAGCCTGTCCAGATTTCCCTTGCTTTAACAGCAAAAACCCTCTGGAATGATAGAGAGGAAGACATGGACAGACAAGCCCCATAGGCTGCCATTATGTGGCTCAGAACAGGATACTGTGCCTTTAAGAGAACTTTCCAGAACTTCACAGTATCCCGGAATGCACTGCAGGTCCCTTTTACTTTCAGTTCTTTTTGAAGGCGTAACACGCCAGACCTGTAGCATTCCTTACATGAATATCTCTCTCCGTCGGGGAGGAGGGCGGGCGCTTATGACTATAACAGAGATACCCCTATACAGAACTGGAGTTACAGGACAGAAACTACTCCTGTAGTAGAGGATCTCTGTGTATAGTCATAATCTAGTGAATAGAATGGCAAGCCCATCCCCACACCAAAGCGGCGGTGAACAGAGAAATAACACCACTACTGTGCGAACAGATTTCGCAGCGAAGCCTGCCCAACCTGAGCGTCTGCCCTGGCATCAGTGTCCAGGCAGTAATGCTTAGCAAAGGTATGGACCGACTTCCAAGTGGCCGCCTTGCAGATTTCTGCAATTGGAACATTACGGAGCAAAGCAGTCGTGGCAGCTTTGCCCCTGGTGGAATGAGCCTTAGGCTTAACCCCTAAGGTCTTATTAGCTTTTTGGTAACACAAATGTATACAGGACACAATCCACCTCGAGATGGACTGTTTAGAGGTAGAAAGACCCGTCCTGACTGTTCCATAATTGATAAACAATTGGTCTGACCTACGAATATCCTTGGTTTTATCCAGATAAAATGTCAACCCCCTCCTAACACCCAGGGAATGCAGGGACCTTTCCGCTGGAGAGGAAGGATTCTGAAAAAACGTAGACAAAGTTATGGTTTGGTTAACATGAAAGTCAGATATAACTTTTGGAAGAAATTTAGGGTGAGTACGCATAACCTTAGCAGCATGAAACCCAGTATAAGGTTCTTGGCAACAACGCCTGAATTTCACTCACCCTGTGGGCCGATGTAATGGCCACGAGGAACGCCGCCTTCCAGGACAGGTGCTGCAACGAAGCCTTATGAAAAGGTTCAAAAGGCTCCATCATCAATCTGGACAGCACCACATTCAGTTCTCCTGAAGGCGAAGGAAGCCGGACAGTAGGGAACACTTTCTTCAAGCCTTCCAAAAAAATCTTTGATCACAGGGATCTGAAAGAAGGAAGTCTGTGAAGAGCATTTCCTGTAGGCAGTCAATGCAGCCAGATGAACCTTAATAGAATGAACATTAAGGCCAGAATGCGCCAGATGAAGACGATATGGAAGGATGACATTTTCCTTACATGTCGTCGTGTCATAGTTCTTGGACTTGCACCAGATGCAAAACCTCTTCCACTTGTAAGCAGAAGAAGTCCTAGTGGAAGGTCGCTTGGCCTCCTTCAGTATGTCCATGCAATCTTCTGGGAGATTCAAATGGCCATATTGCACTCAGGAGCCATGCCGCCAAACTCAAAGAAGAGGTTGGGGTGCAACATCTGCCCCCCGAACTTCGTGAGAAGGTCCGGCCTGCACAGCAGCTGCTTGTGAGGAAGGAGAGACCGGTGAAGCAGGTCCGTGAACCACCACTGTCTGGGCCATTCCGGGGCATTCAGTATCATCCGAGCCCTGGGCTGGGACAGCTTGATGAGCACTGTCTGAATCAGGGGAATGAGTGGAAAAGCGTACAGAAAGCTGTTCGACCAGTTGATCCATAATGCATTCCCCAGCGTCCCCGGCTAGTAGTACTTGGGAGGCGAAGTCTCTGCATTTGCTGTTTTCGGCGGTGGCGAACAGATCTACGTCTGGAGTCCCCCACCTTGTGAAGACTTCTCCTAGTACTTCGTCATTTATGACCCATTCGTGGATTTCCTGAATCAGTCTGCTCAGTGCGTCTGCCTGAACATTCTGCACACCTGGTAGATGGGTAGCCGTTATCGTCAGTCCTCTGGCTAGAAGCCAATGCCAGATCGCCTGCGCCTCCTGCGACAGGGTGCGCGATTGAGCCCCCCTGCTTGTTGAGGTAATACATTGTGGTCGTATTGTCCGTTTGCACAAGCAGAGCGTTGGTCTGGAAGGACGGAAGAAAGGCCTTCAGCGCCAAGTGAACAGCTCTGAGTTCCAGGAAATTGATGAGGTACGTGGACTCCGTCTGGGACCACGTCCCTTGAATCTGTAAGTCTCCGGAGTGCACCCCCCCAGCCGCAGAGAGACGCATCCGTCACAATGGTCTGCGTGGTAATGTCCTTGTGGAAGGGAACCCCTCAGGAGATTCTCCGCCGAACACCACCACTTCAGAGACTGAAGAGCATGTAGAGACAGTCATACCATGTCGTCCCAAGACCCTTTCCTCTGATCCCACTGATCCTCCAAGCACTCCTGCAATGGTCTCATGTGCAGTCGTGCGTGTGGTGTTAGGAAGATACAAGAGGCCATCGATCCCAGTAGAGAAGACACCGTCCTCACTGTTGTAGATGGAGTGGTCATAAGAGCCTGAGCCTTCCGAAGGAGTGATAATCGTCGCTCCTCCGGAGACACGCTTGCTGACAGCGTATTGATGGAGGCTCCCAAGTACTGGATGCACTGGACCGGAGTCAGGACAGACTTGGACATGTTGATGTGCAACCCCAGCTTGTTCAAGAGAACGCACGTCTTCTGGAAGTGCGCTTGAGCTTCCGAGAAGGAGGCCTTGATAAACCAATCGTCCAGGTAAGGGTAGACAAACACCTTGTTCTTCCTTAGGTGTGCGGCTACCACTGCCATGCACTTCGAGAATGTCCTGGGCGCAGACTTTAGTCCGAATGGCAGTACTGTGTTTGTGTGCAATGGGCACATGGAAGTATGCATCCTGTAGGTCTATGGCACACAGCCAGTCTCCCTGTTGCAGCTGAGGATAAATCTGATGCAACGACAGCATGCGAAACTTCTTTGCGAATCCACTTGTTTGCTTGTCGTAAATCCAGAATGGGCCTGAACTCGTTCTTGTCCTTTTTGCGGACCAGGAGTACAGACCTCTTCCTCTCTGAGACCGAGGTACGTCTTCTATCGCCCTTTTCCTTAACAGGATATCGGCCTCCGCCTGGAGATCGCGCAGCTGAACTGCGAGCTGACCGGAGGAATTGATGGAGGCGGGCTGGTGAACCGAAGACTGTATCCATTGCACACAATATTCAGCACCCACTTGTCCAGAGTAATTTTTCTCCACTCGGCCAGAAAAAAATCTTTTAAGATTCTGGGCGAGATTGTGAAACCATCTTGGCTCCGTTGTAACCACTTGTTTACACTACATAGAGCGTACTATTCTCCACTACGTTTATCAAAGTTCCCCAATAATGCTCAGGTCTCATGCCCTAGATGTGGTCTCGTAGCAGCATCAGATATACATATGTTCTTTGAGTGTCCTTATATAACATCTTTTTGGAATGAAATTTGTGTTTCCCTCTCACTAGCAATTGGTCTACAAGTTAGTCCTTGCCCCACGTTAGCCTTCTTTGGCATTATATCCGAGCTTGAAGGTATAAGTAAAAAATTGGTCTTTTATAGCTGTTTATTAGCTAGAAGAGAAATTTGTAAACGGTGGAAAGACAAGATACCTCCTCTCTATACAGATTGGCGAGCAGCTATGTTACAGATGTCCAAACTAGATTTGGCTAGAGTAGGCAACCAGCATAAGAGGAGATTTTGGCTACGTTTGAATTGGTAATTCACAGGCTAGAACATCATGGGTTTTTTTTTCTTTTTCCCCCAGGTCCTATGATTGTGCTGCTTGGAAGGATCATTTTTCTTGATCCCCTTTTGATATACGTACCCTATACATGCGACTCTGGCGATGAAATGGGTTGTATATAGCAGTTCGCCAACCCTGTTAGTACCATCAGATGAGGATAAAATTGGGATGCGTGGCATTGAGGGATACTTTGGGGGGTACCATCTAAATCCCCCCCAGTATACCTGGGTCAGTGCCTTAGTCATCTTCTATATCTCTTCGTCACCATATGGTTTACCAGGGGCAAATATGAGGACAAAAAAAACAAAAAAATCAAAAAAATCAAAAAAAATACAGAGCGATGCAGAGTCTCTGGTCCAACATCTATAAAGTTCAGGAGATCTTGGCCAGAAGGATGGTTTTCACCTCTTTCTTGAAGAGTGCAGTGGAGGAGATAAGCCTGGTTTCAGGAGGAAGCGCATTCCAGATCCTGGGTGCCATTCCTGAGAAGGAGCGCTTGTAGGTTTTTTCTTTCCGGAATCTACGAGGTTTCAGGAGTAAATTTTTTGTACTTCTGTTGGATCTCGAACCTCCCGATATAGACAACTTTTGAGCGAGGTAGTTGGGTGCCTTGTGGTGCACGGCCGAGTGTGTCATAACAGCAATTTTTAGCTGTATTCTGGCTTCAAAAGGCAGCCATTTTAGAGATTTTAAGTCTGGGGATATATGCGAATGTTTTGAGCCAGTAATGAGTCTCACGGCAGCGTTCAGGGAGGCTCTTAAGGGTGCTGTTGTGGATAGCGGGAGTCCACTGAGGGTCACAATTCCATAGTCTATGCGAGGGATGATTAAAGCTTGTACAGCATTTTGGAAGTCTTTGGCTGGGAGGAAGGGTTTAAGTTTCCTCAGTGTGTTGATATGGAAATTAGCTCATTTTGTGGCTTTGCTAACGTGCTGTTGCATGTTGAGCTTGGAGTCGAGTGTGATGCCTAAGGATTTCACAGAATCCACGATGGTCGGTTGGACATGGAGTGCTGTTAGGTTATTGAGCCAGGTTTGGGTGGTGGTAATTTTCGCCAGAGGTGAGAGGAGTAGGAACTCAGTTTTCAGAGAATTTAGTTTGAGGTGATTATCGGCCAACCAGGATTGAGTGTTACTAAGTGTGGAATTCAGAAGTTGACATCTTCCGGGGATCGTAGCTTTAGGTAAAGTTGTGTGTCATCGGCGTACATATGGAATTGAACATTGGATGCTTGGAGCAAGGCGGCGAGCGGTTCCATGACTAGGTTGAACAGTGTGGGGGAGAGGGAAGATCCTTGCGGAACACCTAGATCTGCTGGCACAGGTGTAGATAGCACATTGTCGATCTTGAACTTCTGAGACCTGTTATGAAGGAAGGAGGTAAACCATTTGAGAACAGTTCCCGATAGACCCATTCTAGTGCTTAGCAGCTCCAGTAAGTTCTCGTGTTTGACCGTGTCAAATACTGAAGAGAGGTCAAGAAGGATGAGGAGGCAGGACTCATTGCGATCAAGGATTTGGATGGAGTCATCAATTATGTGTGTCATAGCTGTTTCCGTGCTATGTTTCGCTCGGAAGCCTGATTGATGAGGGTTGAGGAAGATGTGACTTTTTTTGTTCGGTCTGACCTATGCAAAACCACCATGGAGAGAACGCTGGAACTTGCGTCAATTAATTGATTCATTTAAAGCCGTAGGGGCTCAGGCTTTCCTCCAAGAACCTGCATGCTTAAAGTTATTAAAGCCGGGCATACGTACTATCTGAATCAGGTCAAGGAGGCAGAAATGGTCTTAGGAAAATTTACTAGCGTGTAAGCTATTAGATATATATTTAGAAAGGCCAATTCTAGGTTATTGCTATCTGAAAAGACCTGACCAATTTGATAAATCATGCATAAATCGTTGTTCACTAAAGGGGGGAATGATACACTTAATGAGGCAGGTGGCTACATCTTCAAGAGGCTGCCCTACCAACGACAGCAGGTATAAAGGGGGGGTGTTTTCCTATGGTACGGGGGGAGGGTGTGTAGAATCGGGGAGTGAGGGTGGGAGGGAGAAAATTCAAACTGGCATGGCAAGTCAAAATGAAGTTAAAATATTACTAGCAAGAAAGGAAACTTGGAAGAGTGATAAGAAAGGGAGTGTGTTTTTGATTGGTCTTACATAAAATGATGTACTGTAGCTGCCTTGCTTGGAACGTATCCGGCCTGAACAAGAAGACTAAGAGAAATTTAGCTTTTCAAGAATTGAAAATGTATGATGCACAGCTGGTCATGCTAACGGAAACACATTTGTTTTAAAGATAAAAAACGTTTGAAACAACTGGGATATGATTTGGTGGTTTGCACCATTTTAAACGCACCTATAAGAGGGGTTGCAATTCTAAAGAAAAGACATTGGCATGGGGATGTTATCAAAACTGCAGCAGATAAGGCTGGACGTTGGGCAATAATGCAAATCCGGCTAGAAGATAGCATGTATGTTTTCTGTGCCATATATGGTCCTAATAAAGATGAACCACAGCTATTTGATTGGTTGAATATAGAATTATCATCATGGGAAGGAGAGCTTATATTAATGGGAGATTTTAACTGTATAAAACTATCAACAGGATGCAACTAAGATAGGGATACGTATGCGTAAAACTGGAGCTAGCAAAAATACACAACATAAAAGATATATGGCGTAGCCTTTACCCAGGCATACCTGGCTATACTTATTATTCATCTCCTCATAAACTCTGCTCTAGGATAGATATGGCTTGGGCCTCAGACGAATTAATGAGTCGGGGATCTATGCAGGTTATGCCAAAAATTTCTTCTGACCATAATCCCATAATGTTTACATTTGGTCTAGTTTTAAGGGCAAAAGAAGGGCGCCCTTTTACTTTTCCAAGATACTTATTATCGGATGAGGCCTTTGTGACTTCCCTTAAAAAACATATAAAAAGGAGTTTATTGCCCATAATATGGACACGGCTAGCTTTCTTACAGTTTGGGATGCCTGCAAGGCCTCTATTAGAGGAATAGCTCAACAATATATCTTCAAACACAATGCAACAAAGAAAAAAGAAGCAAAACTATTGACAAATAATATTTTACATATAGAGAAACTAGCTGACTGCCTTATGGATGGGGCTAGGAATAGGTCTGATATATTACTTCTGGAAAATAAACTATTGATCTTACACACAGACATCAAAAGTTCTCTTAAGGAAAAACATAGCTGCAAGATACTTAAATACAAAATCTCGCAATATGAATGTGGGGATAGAGTAGGAAAGCTCTTGGCATATAAAGTGGCCGAAGATCGGGCATCAACACTGATTAAGTCCATAAAAGGCCCTAAGGATATTCTGTATACGCAACCAGTACATATGGAGCAATTTGTTTCTTACTACGAGGAATTATACACCCCAGAGACTAGGGCCAGCTCAAATCAGATCCAATCCTACCTAAATGATAAACTTCCCGTAAAACAATTTGTAGATCAGGTCACCCTAGATAATTTGTAAGAGGATTACACAATAGAAGAGTTACGCTTAGCAGTATTCTCTCTCCCATCCAATAAAGTGGCAGGGGAGGATACGCTTCCTATTGAATTGTACAAATTCTGTGCGGAAGAAATACTTCCTTTTGTGCTTAGTTGTGAATTCAATAGGCACAACAGGTAAGGCTCCGGAATCCTGGAGAACTGCGAAAATTATGTTTTTTCTGAAAAAAGAAACCTCCGACGCAATGCGGGTCATACAGGCCAATTTCCTTAATAAATACTGATGCTAAGGCCTACTCTAAGCTGTTATCATTACAACTGGCACCCCTTATGCCTCACTTAGTGAGCGAACAACATGGCTTTGTAGCTGGTAGGGATACCACAGCGCATGTTAATATGGCTATTACGGCATTCGACATTGCTACTAATCGCACCCCACTCGGCATACTTCTGGACGCAGAAAAAGCGTTTGACCGGGTGGGGTGGGATTATCTGTGGAAAGTGCTAACTCGGTTTGGGTTTAAAGATCGCTTCCTCAGAGGCATACAGGCTATTTATAGGGAACCCAATGCTAAAATCAGTTATGCGGGGCTATCATCACCAACTTTTGCAATATTAAGGGGGACTTGGCAGGGGTGCCCACTCTCACCCCTGCTGTTTGCTCTCTCCATGGAACCATTCATTAATGCCCTGCAGAATCAAGAAAAGATAACACCTCTAGATCATGAACACAAAATACTCAAAATCACTGCATATGCAGACAATTTAGCTATATACACTATAAATGTAATAGAAGCATTAATCGGAATTGCAGACGAAGCGAAAAAAATGGTGCCATCTCAGGATACAAATTAAATTTTAATAAAACTCAAACCTTAATGAACTATCAAACTAATCAACCAGTCACTGGGTTATGCAATTCAGTCGTGTATTTAGGGGTGAAAATCTCTCCTAAAACTAGTGAAATAAACAAATTAAACTATGACCCTCTACTTAAACACACTTTAACGGTTCTTAAAAAAAATGGCACAAAATCCCACTGAATATCTTCGGACGAATTAATTTGATTAAAATGAATATTTTGCCCAATTCTTATATCTTTTCCGTTCTATTCCCCTTCGAGTTAATAATATATTTAAGAAACTGGAAGGAATCTGCAGCAGTTTTGTCTGGAGCTACAAAAAACCTAGGAGATCAATGCAGATACTAAAATTACCCCTAGAGAAAGGCGGATTGGAATTTCCGGACTTTGTCTTACTTTTATGCATCCTTTCTAGGACGGCTTAGGAGCTTATTAAATAAAAACCAAACCCATTTCTTTTTTTTTATCAATTTATGTTAGGCACAAATTCATCTCGATTTCTTGCAAGAGTACAAGATCCTAATTTTTTCAAACGAGTCAAATTTAAGACAGCAAGGGATTCGGTAGTGATTTTTAACCAGATCATGAAATTTTGCGATACCTCTTTTTTTCATTCAGATTTACCATTATGGGACAATCCAGGACTACCTGTTTTTTTTTTTTTTTTTTGTTCAAAAACCTTTATTTCAGCAAGCATAGAAAAATACAAGAATGGGCCTACAACCTCACGGGCTGGCCGCTAATAATAAGGCACAAGGCACAAATCAGAAGTGTACACCCGTGGTCAGGCACAAATCCAGCACAAAGCATTACTCCCAACCTGTCACAGAGCATATTGAATTTTTATTTATACAAAAAGAAGAACAAACACTAAAAGGCGAATGCACGGTAATCAAGGTCAGCCCAAACAACGGAGGGGATGGTCTACAGTCAGGAGAACCTACCAAGAGCCCTGAGGCTCCAACAAGGTCGGGGAGGGGGGGGGGGGGGGGGCGAGCAGCGGGGAGAATCGGAAATTCAAAAAACAGTATGAAAGGGTTCCGGGAACGCTCGCCTAGGGAGATAGGACAACATCAGTAGTGCCCACAAGGGGAGGCGTGCAGATATCTCCACGATATTCATTCCACTGGCCCCAAATCCTCGTCCACGCCCCGGGTCTGCCCCTGGCCACATAAACCATTTTCTCCCAAAACATGGACCAATCCATGTTGTCCTCCCATTGAGACTTCAGGGGGCCTGGATGCGCCCCAGAGTTGCGCAATATCACGTTTCGCAATCATGTAGCCCAAGGTAGCCCACCTGGTCTGGGCCACAGAATAGTCAGTGGGCTCCCACACATTCAACAGACATCGTCGAGGCTCAGGCCGCAGGGTAACACCAGTCACATCAGTCATCACCTCAAGCACAGCAGTCCAGTAAGCCGCCACAACCGGGCATTCCCAAAGAATGTGTAAAAAAGTAGCGCTCAACCCACAACCACGCTTACATAACCCATCCAAGTAAAAGCCCATCGTTACCAGACGCGGACCAGTGACATACACTCGATGAAGGATTTTAAGTTGAACCAAACGGAGACGGGCAGGAATGGCTACCTCCTTGGGAGAAGAGAGTGCCGACTGCCAATCCTCGTCGTCCAGTTCCAACCCATTCGCCGACCCAAGCCTCCCGAAGTCGGACCAATAAGTCCGCCCGATTATTGATCAGCTTCTTATAGATCAGGGAAATAGTGCTATCAGGCAGGTGCCCATCAAGGACACTATCTTCGAGGGGGGAAGACTCGGGCAGGGCCATATCAGGAGTCAAGACTGAGGCGAGGGCGTGCCGGACCTGCAGGTAACGAAAAAATTCCCTACCATTCAAACCATATTCCTCCTGGAGGGCCTGGAACGATTTCACACTACCTTTCGAACATACATCACCCACCCTACTTATACCAATCACATCCCAGCGGTCGAAGCCCTTAGTAGACCAGAGACACCCCAAACGTTCCGAGGCATAAAGCGGCGTCGCCAGCGTCATTCGATCTTCCCATCCCAAACTCACATTCGCGGCTCGCCACACAGTTACTGCACTCCTGGACGGGCCCACAAGATGGCGCCCGGCTGATCGGGAATAAAGCGCTCTATTAAAGTCCCCACCCGGCAGCTGGAGTCTATCCATCTCGAATGCAGGATTTCGACCCGGTGAAAACATCACGTGATTAATAGCAGATAGCTGGGAAGCCCAATAATATCGCTTAATATCGGGGAGCGCCATGCCCCCGTCGTACCAAGGGATGGTGAGTTTCGCGAGGGCAATACGTGGACGCCCGTCCCAAATCAATTGCCTTTGAAGACTCTCGATCTCTCGGAAATAGGTCTTGGGGATAGCGTCATAGGAGTTCTGGAGCGCGTAGAGGAACCGCGGCAAGGACATCATTTTAAACAGGGCCGCCCTGCCCAGAGGAGACAAAGGAAGCTTACGCCAGCGGGCCACGTCCAGTCGCAATCGAAGCAACGGGGGGAGGAGGTTACGCTCAAATCGGAGCGAGGAGTCCAACATAATAAAAAATCCCTAAATATTTGAAGCCAGACTGGACCACCTGGATGGGAAGCCTGCTCGGCAAAGGGGGTAAAACACCCGAAAGAACATACACGCAGGACTTGGCCCAGTTAATAACGAGGCCCGAGTTGGCACCAAAGGAAGCGAGAACGTCAAACAAAACTGTCAGAGATTTACACGGGGAGGTGAGATATAGAAGAATGTCGTCCGCATAAAACGAAACGCGGTCCTCAAAGTCCGGAGACCAGCGAATCCCCTTGAGCGAAGGCTCCCACCGAAGCCAAGCAGCCAATGGTTCCAAGGCGAGCGCAAAAAGCAACGGAGACAAGGGGCATCCCTGACGGGTACCCCTACCAAGGGTGAAAGGGGCCGAAACTCTACCATTTACCACTACTTGTGCCAGAGGTTCCGCATATAATAACTTGATCCAACCAATAAACTCAGGCCCGAAACCAAATTTCTCAAGAGCCGCCCAAAGATAAGGCCACTCCACAGTGTCAAAAGCCATTGAGGCATCCAACGACGCCAAAATGTCCGGCTCCGTCAGAAGCCCCGCCCTCGCAATCGCGCCGTGGAGACGACGTAGGTTCAGAGCCGTGTTGCGGTGCGGGATAAATCCGGATTGATCTGGATGGATCAAGCCACTAATGACCGTCAGGAGGCGGGACGCCAGGAGTTTCGCCAACACCTTGGGTTCAACATTTAGGAGGGATATGGGCCTATAGGATGAACAAAGGTCTCCCGGTTTACCATCCTTGGGGATGACAACTATCGTGGCCAGTCGCTGATCATAAGGGAGAACACCCCGTTCCCGGGACTCCAGAAACATAGCGCGAAGATATGGCGCCACTCTGTCAGGACGTAACTTGTACAGTTCAATTGGCAACCCGTTCGGGCCCAATGCTTTGCCCGAACGGAGTGACCAGATGGCAGTGGCTATCTCGTCAACCGTAAAGGGGGAGTCCAACGCTACACGATCCAAATCAGTGACACTGGGCAGAGCTATATCACGCAATAGAAGGCGAGAGTCAGCCACATCTCTCACAGACACAGGGGTATACACCACACGGAAGTACTCAGCAAAACGGTCAACTATTCCAATCGGGTCCGTCACACTCACACCACTCGAAGACTGAATCACGGGTACCACACGATTAGCTCTCTCCTTCTTATCCAGCCATGCCAGCAATTTACCCGCCTTGTCACCCACATCATACAAACAACCCTGTTGCTCCCGAAACATCACTTTAGCAGCATCCGTGACCACAGATTTATATGCAAATTGTTTCAGACCCAGGGCGTGGAGTTTCGCCGACGTGACACCAGATTCCAAAGCATCCTCCAATGCAGAAATTTCTCCCTCAAGGTCCACCACCTCCCTATTCCTCGCCCGCTTAGCTTCAACAATAAGGGAGAGGGCCTGCCCACGAATCACCGTCTTAAAGGCCTCCCATAGGGACACAGCTGAGGAGACCGACCCCTCGTTATCCAGAAAATACGCGTCCAAAGACATAAGCAAAAGGCGGCGGGTCTCGGGGGAGGCAAGGTACCACGGATTGATGGGAGCTACTCTGCCCACCGCCTCCACTCCAACCTCAAAACGAAGCCAGAGCGGAGAGTGGTCAGAAATACCCCTGGGTAGGTGTACAATCTCACGCACCGCTGGTGACTGAGCCGCAGGCATCAGGAAATAATCCAGCCTGGACAGACTCCCATGGGCCCCAGAATGAAAGGTGTATTGAAGCTGAGTAGGATGCAAAAGCCTCCAGCAATCCACCAAGCCAAAGGTATCCAAAAAGCCACCCAACCACCGTTGGGCCGCAGGAGTATCTCTAGGGGGGTGGCGATCGTGAACACCGAATTAAAATCACCAGCCAAAAAGAGAGTACTATCAGGGAGGTCCAACAATACGCGGCCCAAATCCGAAAAGGTAGAAGTCTGCAAGCCGGGGGGCACATAAACAGTAAATAAGGAGAGGGCACGACCCTCATAGCGACCCACAAGGACAGCATATCGCCCCCGATCATCCTGAATCACATCATCAATAGCTAGGGGGAGGGAAGCCCGAACAAGGATACCCACGCCCCTAGAACCCGAGGTAAACCCCGAATGTGCTACGAGGCGATAGCCCCACCTATTCATTGCATGACAAACATTGCCTACCAAATGAGTCTCCTGCAGGAAAACAACATCAGGAGATAAACGTCGTATATATTTCAACACCACACTTCTTTTGATACGATCTCCCAGACCGTTAACGTTCCACGAAACAAATCTCAACCCGCTACCCCCCATCCCACCCAACAAAGCCAAAACCCCCCACCAATGAGCACGACACCAGAAACATCTTCAAATACAGGATAAAGTCGCCTCGAAAACAAAACACACAAACAACGAACTTCCCAACCACCCACCCCCAAAATAACGAAAACACCCCCCACCCTGCACCCCTGCAAAAAGCTAAAAAGCCACCCCAACCTGCAGTGTGCCTGTCGCCCAAGAACCCCTATTCTACACAAAGACCCCGGAGGAGGAAAGGCTCCGTCCCACCCGCCACCCCGATCAAGACCAATGACGAGAAAAAGAACATACATCAAATCACATAAGCGGTAGAGGAACAAAGGCACACATTCCTGGAAAAGTTACTCAAAACAAGGCATCCGGCATAGACGAAATGTTCAGCTCTCTACACCACCTTCAGCACCGCCCGGGTGGGCATCGGACTCAGTCTCAGGAGGTCGGCTAGGCAAGGAGTCCAGCCAGTCATTCACAGCATCCGGCCGATCAAAGAAGAAGGTCCGGTCATTATACTCAACCCGCAACCTGGTCGGAAAGAGCATAGCGTAGCGCATCCCCATGTCCCTAAGACGCTTCTTGGCACTACGAAATCCCATCCGCTGCTTCTGGACCTGTTGGGAAAAGTCCGGATAAAAGTACACCGTGGCATTCTCAAAGGCCACCGGGCCCTTCACCCGCGACGCCTGCAGGATAGCGTCCCGATCTCTATAGTGGAAAAGCTTGGCAACAATAGGTCTCGGCGGGGCGCCTGGCTTACCCTGGCCCCCCGGAACACGATGTGCACGCTCCACTGTGAAGAATTTACTAATGCCAGACGGAGAAAGGTGGTTCTGGATGAGGTCTTCAACCAGGAGATCAACCGAGTGGGGTTCTGGGTTCTCCGGGACACCAACCACGCGAACATTACAGCGACGTGCCCGGTTCTCAAAATCCTCCAAGCGCCGGGTCATGAAATCGTTCACCCTACGGAGATTGCCAATTTCCGTCTGTACCTCAGAGACGTCCGCCGTGAGGCTGGATGATTTGATATCCAACGACTTCACCTTTTCGTTCGTTTTGGAGAGATCGGCTCGGATTAGATTCAAATCGATTGCCACGGTGTCAATTTTGTGGGTCAAGGTTTCGTATTGTTGGCCTATTGACTCCCTCATGCCAGAAATGGCGCCCATGATGTCCTGCAAGGAAGGCTCCGTCGACGCATCCACGACGTGGTCAGATGCACTGGGACCGGGCAGGGCAGCTCCGGGGGACCCCTAGAATGGGTATAACGGTCCATAACGTTGGATTGGACGGACCCCCGCGCAGAGGTGTCTTCGTCTTGCGCGTCTCCCGGTCCCCTCTGCCCGCCATTTTGGAGATGCGTCACAGGGAGAGCAACGGACCGGGCACCAGAAATGGAGGCCTCGGGACCAAAGGACCGTAACAAGAGTATCACCAGGATAGGGGCAGCCAAATAGGAGAACAGTCCAGCCAAAGGCCCGACAGCCGACTCGTGTCCTGGAACCAGCTCTGGCCCGACCCTCTCGCCAATGTCCCAGTCAGAGGCAGAAACGAAACCAAAACTTAAGGGGACCCACAAGTCCAATCCCCCTGCCGTTGTTGTTAAACTCCAAGACGGCCACCGAACCTCACCCAGTCCCGGGCGCACCTCAAGGGCGGAGCCCAAAAGTTCAATCCACCATAACTCAGGCACCCGGGGTCAAAATAAATTTCTGAAAGGTCCAGGTAGATCAGCCCAACGTCCCCTATACAAATCCTCGCGAAAAATCAGGATTCATGCAGGATATTATGCCGGGAGCGGCGGGGGTCCGGGGAGCGCTGTGCTCACGTGGCCATCTCGGATGCCCGCCAAGCTCCTCCTCCTACCTGGTATTTTTAATGACAAAGCTGGGAGAGATTGGGCCATCTATGGGATTAAGATATTGGGAGACCTATATGGTTCTTCAGTTTTCGACTTTACAATTGCTTTATAAGATGCCTGGGGAAATGATACTTAAATATATGCAAGTTGGGGACTACTTAATACGAAAAATGAAGCTGAATAAAATTACAAGCTCGGATATATGGGGTTTTTTGTATAGTACAAAAAAGAAATCCTTAATAAGCACGGGATACAAACTTTTAAGCCAACATAATGTGGATGATTGCCCGAGATGGTCACAAAAATGGACAATAAAACTGGGAATTAAATTGCTTCTGCGCCAGGACCTTCGAAACGCGGTTGCTCGCATCACGGAGGCTGAAACCAGGATCACGGTAGTGGAAGATGATGTTCGTGCCCTAAAGAAGAAAGTGGCGGAGATGGACAAGATTCAGAGGGGTCTGGCACTCAGAGTTGAGGATGCAGAAGGGCGAGCGCGCAGGAATAATCTACGCTTCATTGGCTTTCCGGAGGATTGCGAGAAGGGGCCCATAGATGCGTTCTTGACGCGTTGGCTAGAAGGTTGGCTCCCCCCAGATGTCCTCTCGAGCTGTTTTGTGATCGAACGGGCCCACAGAGCCCTGATGCAGAAACCGCCTGTGGGAGAACGACCGCGCCCAATCATCGCAAAAATCCTCAACTTTCACGATAGGGATACCATACTTCGAGAAGCAAGGGCCACGGACGCGTTGCTGTTCGATAATCATAAGATCATGATTTTCCCGGACTATACCAGACAAGTGCAGCAGCAGCGTCGCTCCTTCCAAGATGCGAAAGCCAAGCTCCGGGGTTTGAAGATTCCTTATTCACTGCTCTACCCGGCCCGTCTACGCGTCGTTTTCCAGTCCAAGACTCACTTTTTCGATACTCCAGAGGCAGTGTATGGTTGGACGGATGAGACTATCCGGCTCAACGCCCAACCAGGCCTGAACCCAGGGCCATCACGTGGATCGTCGCAGGAGAGGAGTGACTCCTCCACTAGGGGTAAAAGACGCGGGAAATCTCGGTCGCGGAGACGCTCCCATTCCGGGGGCGCCCCGCGGGATGGTGTACAGTCCGACACTGATCAGTCCAGGAAAGGGCTTTGATGATCATGAGACCTCCATTTCCTAAGTCGGTTCTCTTTGCATCAGTGGACTATCCGAGAGGCCCGGAGCAACTGCCGCGATGGCCGAGGACCTAACGCCAGGGGTGGTGAGACCCAGACATTGGTTTGTCTCAGGTGGGGCGCTGTTGGTGAGGCCTGATTGCCTCGCCCTGACCGTGTTACAGGTCACTAGTGGTTCATTGGGGCTCGGGGTGTTGACATATGGGCAGCCTTGTCCTCTCACGTTGGGAGGCGGCCCCGAAGGGTAGTTCCCGTTAGTTTGGGGGGTGTAGTGGGATCCATTGGTATGGGTGGTTTTGGGCACTATGTTTTGGGCCCGAAGCTCCCCATGCCGCGACAGGTACTTCAAGGTTTCATGAGGTATAGGGGTGGGGGGAGGCGGAGTGTTGGGTGTTGGGTGGTTTGTGGGGTTGTGTCAGTTGGGGGAGCTGGGGGGTCTGGGGGGGTGTTGGACGGGATGCACGTGATTTTGGCTACAGTGATTTGCGTGCTACAGGGTGCCTGGGCTGGGTCCTGGGGCTTTCTGAGACTTTTTCGTCAGGACAATGGCTGATCCCGCACAATTGACACCTACTAGTGGATCTATGAGAATTTTAAGCTGGAATGTGAGGGGGATGTTGGACAAAATTAAGCGTGGGGCAGTGTTGCGCTGGGGCAAGAGAGACTCAGCTGATGTCATGCTATTGCAGGAGACACATATGTTGGGAACAAAGGTGCTAAGCTTACAGCGCTTTGGCTACACTCAAGTGTTTCATGCGGGATTTTCTAGAGGTTCGAGAGGGGTGGCCATCCTTATACACAGGAGACTGTCCTATACCCACGAGCGTCATTGGCTGGATCCCCAGGGTCGATATGTCTTTGTCAAAGGGGTGATAGGCGCGGAGCCGGTGGTGTTTGGCTGTGTGTATGCCCCTCCTCCTCTACAATGGTCCCTGGCTGGGCACCTCTTTGCGTTGTGGGCTGAGATTCCGGACTCTTTGGCTGTGATAGGTGGTGACTGGAATGATGTGGTAGATGTGTGCCTGGATCGGCGAAGGCTGCAGGAAACTGCGGTGGCCACCTCCCCTACTCGCTTGAAGGCGATGGTTGATGGGCTGGGCTGGGCTGGGCTGGGTGGATGTCTGGAGGCATTTGCATGCCAGGTCGCGTGAGTACACATATGTCTCTGCTGTGCATGGCTCCTTCTCCCGACTAGACTGTGTGTTTGTGCCGGGGGCCTTTCTTGACAGAGTGAAGCAGGCCGTGATTCAGCCTCGTGAGCTGTCGGTCCACTCCCCAGTCGTAGTACAGATCACACTGCACAGGTCGCCCCAGCCGTTTCGGTGGCGGATGTCCTCGTGGCATCTCCAGCAACCAGACTATACTACTCACATGCGCGGAGCGATTGCCCACTACTGGCACAATAACCTGACT
Source organism: Lissotriton helveticus (assembly GCF_964261635.1). Taxonomy (NCBI): domain Eukaryota; kingdom Metazoa; phylum Chordata; class Amphibia; order Caudata; family Salamandridae; genus Lissotriton; species Lissotriton helveticus. The sequence goes on along the minus strand of NC_136068.1, from coordinate 137,644,291 downwards.
GAGGAGATTGATGGGGTGATGGTCTGGGAGGCCATGAAGCCCACGTTGCGAGGCGTCGACATAGCTTGGTGTGCTGCAGCCCGTCGACGTCGTCGTGAGGCTATAGTGGCGGCGTCAGATAGAGTAGGGGTGTTGGAAGCTCGGTGTCGGACTGACGGTAATGGGGTAGCTCTCAGGCTGCTCCTGCAAGCGCAGCAATCTTACGCCTCAGTTTTACTTGACGAGGCGCGACTGGCCTGGCTGGCTACGAGGAGCAGGGTCTACCAATGGGGCAACAAATCTTGCACCATGCTCCATAGATTGTGCCAACAAACACTGCAGCCGGTTACTGTGCCGGGCCTCGTGGACGAAGACGGGTTGGCCATGACGGATCCGGCTGCCATTGCGGCGAGCTTCGCTCGCTATTATGCGATACAATATGCCCCTCGGGACAGTCTCCCGCCGGAGGCTATTGGCAAGTTCATCGCTGACCTTCCCCCCTCACGCGATTACAGACGAAGCCAAGACCGCCCTTGATCTCCCCTTGACGGCGGAGGAACTAGGCGATGCATTGGGTCAACTCAACACTGGCAAGGCGCCCGGACCGAGCGGATTTCCCAGCGAATTTTATAAGAAATTCCACTTGCAGCTGGGGCCGCATTATAGGCGGGCACTAGAGGCAGCGCGGGAATGTGGTAGCCTGCCGATTGACTGGCGTCAGGCCGAAATTGTGGTTTTTCAGAAACCAGGCAGACCACCCGACAGACACGAGTCATATCGTCCCATATCCTTGATCAACTTTGAGGCCAAATTGTTGGCCAAGGCGTTGGCGAACCGCCTCCTCCCGTATATGGCGGACTTAGTCCACCCGGATCAAGCGGGCTTTATGCCCGGTAGGGCGACGCGTCACAATATCAGGCGCGCGCAGGTGGCCGTCGATGCGATGGGAGAACAAGCGGCGCTTCTACTAGCGGACATCGATAGGGCATTCGATTCAGTCAGTTGGACATCTCTTCGCTCTTTTGCCGCGGCTCAACCTCGGTCCAATTTTTGTCTCGTATGTCCGGCTTCTATACACAGACATCACCGCCTCGGTGCGTGTTTCGGGGGCTGTGTCAGAGAAGTTCCCAGTTGCCAGGGGGACTCGCCAGGGGTGCCCCCTCTCCCCGTACCTTTTTGCCTTGGTCATGGAACCATTGGCCGCGTGGGTGCACGTTGATGCACAACTTCGGGGCTTTGTGTGGGGAGCTGGACTCGGACAGGATTGCGTTATACGCAGACGATGTCCTCTTCTTTCTGACAGACCTTCACCGTTCTGGCCCGCGGATCCTAGACATAATGCGTTTTTGGTGAAGTGTCGGGACTCTTCCTTAACCCGCGTAAATCGACTTTATGGGTGCTGGGCGGGAGATCGGAGGGGTTCCCCTGGGCCTCGGCCTTGCAAGTCGCGGTTGGTGGTCTAAAATACCTGGGAGTTTTCCTGTCTGAATCTGCCGCGGTTGCATGGGAGCGCAATGTGTTGCCGGTGTGGGACAGAGTTCAGTCGGACGTCAAGACCTGGTCTCGCATGCCCCTTAACATCTATGGCAGGTCGGCGATTTTTAAGATGGTCGCCCTCCCTAGACTCCTTTACCAGCTTCAGAACTTCCCATATAGGGTTGACCCACAATGGTTCCGTCGCGTGAATTCGGTACTGGGACGTTTCCTGTGGGCAGGGGGTGCCTCCAGAGTGGCACTGCGGACTTGTTTCCTGTCCACGTACTGTGGTGGTCTCGCTACATCAGACATACTATCCTACTACCAAGCCTCTCATCTGCTGGTTCTGAATGAGTGGTGGTACGGTGGGCGTGATGACCCGGCATACGCCCTGGAACGCTTTCTTATGGGGGATGCCACGCTCCACACGCTGTTATACTCGGCCAGCCGGCGGCGGAAGCTGCCGCAGGCTACTCAGGTGGTTTTCATGCTTTGGAGACAGGTGCTACGTCGTATGGGCTGGTGGGGTCGCCTAACAGCGGAAACGCCACTCTGGAACAATTGCCGGCTCCCTGCACTTGCCTCACTGTCGGGGGTTAGTGGATGGGACTCTATTGGGATCTCGACGCTAGGCCATGTCCTTACTGGGACTACTCTTAAAACCTTTCAAGCCCTTAGCGCCGAATTCGACATGCCCAAGACCCAATTTTTTTAATACTTACAACTGCGTCACGCTCTTGCGCCGAGTCTAGTGGGGTTAGACCAACTCCCAGAATTTAGCCCCGTTGAAGCCAAGCTCTTCATGGGGGATCTGGGGGATAAAAAAGTCTCCAAAATTTATCAAACCTTAATTACTCACTGCTCCTCTTCCCTCTTGTCGTTGAAGGCCTCCTGGGAAGTAGATGTTGGCCCCTTGGATGAGGATGATTGGAGGGAGGCACTGGAGTCCCCCCGTGGGGCAGCCATCGCTGTGAGACTCCGATTTATACAGTTCAAGTACCTGCATCGGGCCTATTACACCAGAGAGACTGTGGAAGGCTGGCCTCGTTGCCACCCCTGTATGCCTGCGTTGTGGGACGGAGAGCGGTACGCTGCTGCATACTGTGTGGTCGTGTGTGGGTCTGACTATTCTGGAGTGGGGTTTGGTCTTGCTTGTCAGAGGTGCTGCAATGGGACCTTCCTCGCACGCCCAGACTAGGTCTTTTACATATCATGGATCAAGTAGGGGGTAACATCTATAAGCGTCACCTCCTTCTGTTGGGCCTGACGGTCGCCAAACGGGATTTGGCAAAGGCGTGGAAGAGTGACCGCGCCCCCCCACTCAGCGCATGGAGGGCGGGACTAGATTTTCTTATGGGACTGGAATTGCCTGTGTTTGAGGCCAGGGGCTGCCCCCGCAAACATTACAAGATCTGGAAGCAGTGGGCAGAATACAGAGACTTGCCATTGGATCCTCCCGTTGACCTGGATGATGGACTGCCTACCGGCAGTGACCTCGGGGCCTAGGTGGCTCCAGGACGCCTATTGTGCTTTACACTGTATGCTGCAGCTGATGGTGATCACGTGCACTGGGTTAGGGTGGGATAAGGGGTGGGTAGTCGGGGGGGTTTTTGGGGTTGTTGGCTGGGGGCGGGACGGTGGGTGGGGGGTTAGTTGAATGTCTAGGCTGTTCATGCATTCTATTATGTGTTTTCCACTGGCAGTGTCCTCCTGGCTATGGAGTACTGTATGTATGATTTGCCTGAAACCCTTAATAAACACAGTTGTGAAAAAAAAAATAAACTGGGAATTAATGTGACACCACAAAACATATCTAGTGCTTTTGTTAATATTAACAAAATAGTCCATTCTTTGAGCTTAAAGCTTCAACTATATACAGACCCTCCAGCATTTCGCGATTCACGAAAAAAATCGCAAAATCGGCTGAAAGCCGCGATATTGACTATTTCGGCCGCAAAAAATAGGTCTCCTGGCAGACATAAAAAATGATGCCTTTTAATTGGCTGTACGCGCATACGTCACGACGTGAACTGCGCTGTACAGCCGTAATAGCAGGAAACAGGAGAGCGCCCGTATCTGAATTACAAAGAAGGGACATTAGTAGCTGACTTTGTTTGTGCCGTCGGCGCCATTGAGCATTTAAACCTAAAGGAGGCAGCGCCAAACAAGAATAACCACATATTATTGCGAGTTAGCAAGCCAATCTTATTTATCAAAGAAGCATACCATGCGGCAATGTGTGTTTACTGTTGAACCAAAACACGAGATGTTCATTAAACGCGCATACCGGCAGCTGCCAACCCGGTTCAATTACAGCCCACTGCGCCACACACTTACAAAGGGGATCATATTGTTTCACTTCCATTCCTAGGAAGCGGTGGAAGGTCAGAGGTTGCCTGCTCGGTTCTCTGCACGGATTTGTATTATTTCGCAGCCGCTTGAAGGACGTGTTTTGGTGAACTCTCCCACAGGTAAGCAAGCGCCCGCCAGCTTGGACCTCTCGCGCAGAGAGAACTACATTTATTTTCCCATCTTTGCCGAAGTTGTGTGTAGAGATGGTATTCCATAATCTTTTCATTCCTTTATCTGTTTCCGAACTTCGAGTATGTCACTGCCTGTCCTGCATTACAGGAGAGGGTCTGAGCAATAATCAGTTAATGGGGCGGGATATGCGGGTAGTAGTTTGAGGTGGAAAGCTCTTTTAGCGCAGGTGTAAACCTTCACGTGTTTGCGAATGAAGTGGGAGTGCATTTCACGTGGCGCAATACAACCAATGCTGCTAAATGCAAAATTGGAGTAACTTTGTTGACACACTGAGGCACCCAAGTTCTGCTGGACAGTTATGTCGCCATTTGCACACGAGTTAGTCACAGCCTGGAGAAATATACTTTCACATCATTTTACCATCACCATTCTAAAAGTTAATAAAACGTATTCTATTTGTTAGACTCATAAAACGCCTGGATACCCTTTTGGATGATCAGTGTGCTTTACAAATCAACATACTGTGTTCCCTCTCTCTCTGCAATGCAAGGTTGTTTGTATTGTTGCTATGTCTTGCACGCTTTTCTTTTAACGCTTTCGTGAGTAGCTGCATGGCCCCTTCTGTGTGTACTTGACCTGCTACTTTTGTTCTAAACAATTGAAGGCCAGAAGAAGGGAAGCAATAATGGTTTGTTTACATTGATTGACAGGAAGCATACTTAAGGAATGACTTGCAGGGCTTATCGTAGTCTTAAATGGATCTTTCCTCCAAGTAAGTGTATGACCACCCACCTTCGAATGCACATCCCCTCACCCCCCAAGAACTGCAATTCTCATTGGTAGAGGTCCAAATCTAGAGCCGCCCACAAAATTAACTTCCGTGCGCGGACTTGTGGTTTTGGACAGTGGCTGCGAGTTTGCCGAAGTTAGCTGATTGGGGAGGCCACACTCCCCGCCATTCTCTTGTTTAGGAGCAGCGCAGGCACCTCTGCAGCCCGGTGGCTTTGTATGAGCACATGGCGGTACAGTTATACTGAATGATAGGTGTATATGGAATAATATATTTGGTAACTCAGCTTTACATTACCAATTATTACTGAGTTTCACTTCTTCAGCTTACATTTTACATAGTGGTGCTGGATGCACAAAAAGAACTGGATCGTTTATAGATTAATTCTGACTTGCAGAATGTGCTGGAAATGTGATTAAAAAACAAAAATCAACAGCCATTCAAAACTCAAGCACTGGTGTTCCCGCCATACAAATACTTACGCCTAGGGAAAAGAGCTGTCGGAGCAAAGCCATGGCACAGCACAATTGCAGACAGGCTGCCTACAAACAGCACTGCTCATGGCGATGCACATATGAAGACAGGCTGCAGACCAGTAGCACAGATCATGGCACTGCATATACAAGGACACGCCTAGAAGTACCTAGGAGGCACTTTTTGAACCCCAACCCACCCCCAATCCCCCTCCTCCCACACCAAAAAAAAAGCTTGGAGAGGCTGGTGCCACAGAAATATATATTGGAAGGTTAGGGGTTCGAATACAAATTCTATGGTAGACAGCACACCCCGTCTGAACAATGCTGTGGGTGGCGTCACTGGCGGGTACCACAAGGCGACATTGCTAGAGCACCCTCACAGGGGATGACACGCTGGTAGCCCAGTCCTAGGCGCTGCCTCTCCCCACTTGTGTAATGCACTGTACAGACCCTCCAGGATTTGAGCCTGAAAATGAATGCTTATAAGTAAAATAAAGTGCCGCAAAAATGCCGCTAAATTTCCATATTTGTGCCGCTAAATTTGCAAATCCATGCCGCTATATCCTGGGGGGTCTGTATATAGGACGGTCAGCCAACTTTACCATACTCCGCTGAAAATCTCTAAATGGTCATAAAACAACGATCGCACTAAATGCGATCTGGTGGCAGCAGATCTCATTCATATGATCTATTCGTGCCCTATGTTGGCTTCGTTTTGGCAAGAAGTAGAAAATACCCTACTCCAAAAGCAATTGATCTGCTCTCCACTTACTGCACCTATGGTCTTACTGTCTTTACGTACGAGAAGTAATAACAATACTGGTTGGCTAAATATAACGATATCTTGTGCTAGACTGGTGGTAGCTAGAGCATGGATTTCACCGAATCCACCTCATAGGACAGAATGGTTAACCCTAATACATGAAATATACTCTATGGAAAAGGCTCTTGCTAAGAATAGAAGCCGAAAGGTAGTAGAAAAAATGGAAAGGATATGGGCTAATTTTGTAAAAAACCTATATGATACAAGCTGAATTGTTTGGGACTTTGAAGGTAGAATGCTTTTGGTCTACTTTGTTTCCTTATATCTTATCTTTTTGTCAGGCTGAAGCAGTATTATGTAAAAGAATATTGTGTAACTTTGTTTGATTTTTCCCTGAAATCGCTCTAAAATTTGTTTGATATGTTTTCTTTATGACATGCTTGCCAAAATAAAAGATTTTTAAAAAAAAGGAATTGGAGAAGTGAAACATGTTAGTCTGTTAATTTTGATTGAAAAAGGATAGTGGAGGGATAAAAGTGAAGGATTTTGTTTAAGCCTTGCAGTAGGAAGAGGCTTTTGGAGGAGTAAAAGGGAGTTTGAGGGAAGGAGTCAGAGGGGAGAGTTTAGAAAGGTTTGTTTTAGGGGATCGGTGTAGTAAAAAGGTGTCAGATGATGTAAGGAGGGGTAGAGCAGGAGTCTAGAAAAGGTTATTTTGGCGATCATAGTAGTGGTATGGGGTTTGGGATAAATGAGAGAGTGGATGTAGAGGATAAAACAGATTTGTCACCAAGGAATGAGAGGGACAAACTACAGAGGTTGGACTGCAAATCCCACAATTCAACACACTAAATGAAGGCAATCATGGGCAGGGAAAACCACACATTTAAAACACAGAGGTGATAAAATATGCAATTACAGGCAGGCTAAAACTACAATTTTTAACTGTAACAACCACAGGCATAGACAGTAAACACAAAGTGAAAAATCGTTTTTAAACAACTTTTTGTCATGGGAAGACAGCGCACTAGTCTGTCTCCTTAGCACTACCTGGACTCTGCTCACTGCAAGCTCACATATATATATACACACATATATACATATGTATATACACATACATATACATATGTATATACACATACATACACATACATATACATACATATACACTGGCCCCACCTCAGTTTGTCGTCAGGGTCTTGGGCAGGAATTCTATATGTGTCACTGCCCACCAAGCTGTGGTCCTTTGGAAGGCAAAGGTTGCAAACCGCATGGGTGAACTTGGTGGCACTTTAAACAGAACCTAAAGGGGTATGTTCCATCCCAGGCCCACACTGTCTTTACAATGACAAGCTCCAAAATAAACTTTGGTGTTCAGTGAAAAATGTTCTCTTCAGGTTTTCAGTTTTGGTTGGGGGATCCCTGAAAAGGAGTAGTTTGTCCTGTAACTCCAGTTCTGTAGTAGGGGTATCTCGGTTATAGTCATAATCTAGTGAATAGTACCGCCCATGTGCGTGGACCCCGGAGCAATCAAAAATAATCTCTTACGGTGTCGAAAAATGCAGAACTGCACAGACACTTAAGAGAGAATTTAAAGACAGATAATGCAGCCTATATCCACAGGCTACACTGTCCAGTACTTCAACTAGAAATTCCACCAAAAATCCACAAACCGCAAAGCCTGTCCAGATTTCCCTTGCTTTAACAGCAAAAACCCTCTGGAATGATCGAGAGGAAGACATGGACAGACAAGCCCCATAGGCTGCCATTATGTGGCTCAGAACAGGATACTGTGCCTTTAAGAGAACTTTCCAGAACTTCACAGTATCCTGGAATGCACTGCAGGTCCCTTTTACTTTCAGTTCTTTTTGAAGGCGTAACACGCCAGACCTGTAGCATTCCTTACATGAATATCTCTCTCCGTCGGGGAGGAGGGCGGGCGCTTATGACTATAACAGAGATACCCCTATACAGAACTGGAGTTACAGGACAAACTACTCCTTCTGTAGTAGGGGATCTCTGTGTATAGTCATAATCTAGTGAATAGAATGGCAAGCCCATCCCCACACCAAAGCGGCGGTGAACAGAGAAATAACACCACTACTGTGCGAACAGATTTCGCAGCGAAGCCTGCCCAACCTGAGCGTCTGCCCTGGCATCAGTGTCCAGGCAGTAATGCTTAGCAAAGGTATGGACAGACTTCCAAGTGGCCGCCTTGCAGATTTCTGCAATTGGAACATTACGGAGCAAAGCAGTCGTGGCAGCTTTGCCCCTGGTGGAATGAGCCTTAGGCTTAACCCCTAAGGTCTTATTAGCTTTGTAGTAACACAATTGTATGCAGGACACAATCCACCTCGAGATGGACTGTTTAGAGGTAGAAAGACCCGTCCTGACTGTTCCATAATTGATAAACAATTGGTCTGACCTACGAATATCCTTGGTTTTATCCAGATAAAATGTCAACCCCCTCCTAACACCCAGGGAATGCAGGGACCTTTCCGCTGGAGAGGAAGGATTCTGAAAAAACGTAGACAAAGTTATGGTTTGGTTAACATGAAAGTCAGATATAACTTTTAGAAGAAATTTAGGGTGAGTACGCATAACCTTAGCAGCATGAAACACAGTATAAGGTTCTTGGCAACAACGCCTGAATTTCACTCACCCTGTGGGCCGATGTAATGGCCACGAGGAACGCCGCCTTCCAGGACAGGTGCTGCAACGAAGCCTTATGAAAAGGTTCAAAAGGCTCCATCATCAATCTGGACAGCACCACATTCAGTTCTCCGAAAGGCGAAGGAAGCCGGACAGTAGGGAACACTTTCTTCAAGCCTTCCAAAAAAATCTTTGATCACAGGGATCTGAAAGAAGGAAGTCTGTGAAGAGCATTTCCTGTAGGCAGTCAATGCAGCCAGATGAACCTTAATAGAATGAACATTAAGGCCAGAATGCGCCAGATGAAGACGATATGGAAGGATGACATTTTCCTTACATGTCGTCGTGTCATAGTTCTTGGACTTGCACCAGATGCAAAACCTCTTCCACTTGTAAGCAGAAGAAGTCCTAGTGGAAGGTCGCTTGGCCTCCTTCAGTAGGTCCATGCAATCTTCTGGGAGATTCAAATGGCCATATTGCACTCAGGAGCCATGCCGCCAAACTCAAAGAAGAGGTTGGGGTGCAACATCTGCCCCCCGAACTTCGTGAGAAGGTCCGGCCTGCACAGCAGCTGCTTGTGAGGAAGGAGAGACCGGTGAAGCAGGTCCGTGAACCACCACTGTCTGGGCCATTCCGGGGCATTCAGTATCATCCGAGCCCTGGGCTGGGACAGCTTGATGAGCACTGTCGGAATCAGGGGAATGAGTGGAAAAGCGTACAGAAAGCTGTTCGACCAGTTGATCCATTCCCCAGCGTCCCCGGCTAGTAGTACTTGGGAGGCGAAGTCTCTGCATTTGCTGTTTTCGGCGGTGGCGAACAGATCTACGTCTGGAGTCCCCCACCTTGTGAAGACTTCTCCTAGTACTTCGTCATTTATGACCCATTCGTGGATTTCCTGAATCAGTCTGCTCAGTGCGTCTGCCTGAACATTCTGCACACCTGGTAGATGGGTAGCCGTTATCGTCAGTCCTCTGGCTAGAAGCCAATGCCAGATCGCCTGCGCCTCCTGCGACAGGGTGCGCGATTGAGCCCCCCTGCTTGTTGAGGTAATACATTGTGGTCGTATTGTCCGTTTGCACAAGCAGAGCGTTGGTCTGGAAGGATGGAAGAAAGGCCTTCAGCGCCAAGTGAACAGCTCTGAGTTCCAGGAAATTGATGAGGTACGTGGACTCCGTCTGGGACCACGTCCCTTGAATCTGTAAGTCTCCGGAGTGCACCCCCCCCAGCCGCAGAGAGAGACGCATCCGTCACAATAGTCTGCGTGGTAATGTCCTTGTGGAAGGGAACCCCTCAGGAGATTCTCCGCCGAACACCACCACTTCAGAGACTGAAGAGCATGTAGAGACAGTCATACCATGTCGTCCCAAGACCCTTTCCTCTGATCCCACTGATCCTCCAAGCACTCCTGCAATGGTCTCATGTGCAGTCGTGAGTGTGGTGTTAGGAAGATACAAGAGGCCATCGATCCCAGTAGAGAAGACACCGTCCTCACTGTTGTAGATGGAGTGGTCATAAGAGCCTGAGCCTTCCGAAGGAGTGATAATCGTCGCTCCTCCGGAGACACGCTTGCTGACAGCGTATTGATGGAGGCTCCCAAGTACTGGATGCACTGGACCGGAGTCAGGACAGACTTTGACATGTTGATGTGCAACCCCAGCTTGTTCAAGAGAACGCACGTCTTCTGGAAGTGCGCTTGAGCTTCCGAGAAGGAGGCCTTGATAAACCAATCGTCCAGGTAAGGGTATACAAACACCTTGTTCTTCCTTAGGTGTGCGGCTACCACTGCCATGCACTTCGAGAATGTCCTGGGCGCAGACTTTAGTCCGAATGGCAGTACTGTGTTTGTGTGCAATGGGCACATGGAAGTATGCATCCTGTAGGTCTATGGCACACAGCCAGTCTCCCTGTTGCAGCTGAGGATAAATCTGATGCAACGACAGCATGCGAAACTTCTTTGCGAATCCACTGGTTTGCTTGTCGTAAATCCAGAATGGGCCTGAACTCGTTCTTGTCCTTTTTGCGGACCAGGAAGAACCAGGAGTACAGACCTCTTCCTCTCTGAGATCGAGGTACGTCTTCTATTCCTTAACAGGATATCGGCCTCCGCCTGGAGATCGCGCAGCTGAACTGCGAGCTGACCGGAGGAATTGATGGAGGCGGGCTGGTGAACCGAAGACTGTATCCATTGCACACAATATTCAGCACCCACTTGTCCAGAGTAATTTTTCTCCACTCGGCCAGAAAAAAAAATTGAACGCTCTCCCCCCCCCCCCCCCCCCCCCCCCGGAGCCCTGTACTTAAGACGGGATGGAGCAGCATTCGTCACTGCAGGTGTGAGGAACAGCTCCTCCGCCGGCTCTACCAATCCTGGCACGAGCAGTAGTAGAGGGAGAGACAAATGCTTCTTGTGAAGTGTCTCAAAAATCACAGATGTCGTAGGTGTTGGAGCAGTCACCGTGATTCCCAATTTTGCTGCACCCCTCAGAACATCCTGGAACGTGCTGATGTCATCCACGGGAGACACCCACGTCCCCAGGGAGTCTGACAAGGTCGGGGAGTAGGACTTGGTTCTGGAAGAGTCCGTGCGGGACCGTGATCCGTGCCTCCTGTGGCACAGTCTTGACCTCGTAGAGGATCTGTGACGACTGCGCGACCTCCCTCTCCGTCCGGAGCGGGATCACGACTTCCTTGGCTTCGGTCACCCTGCCGGTTCCACCGGGACCGGAGACTTTGGCTTGGATGGGGCCCAGCCAAGGCATAAGCAGGGATCTGACCAAGGCGCTCACCTCACCTTTGTACAAGCTCACTACTATGGCTAACATGGTAGAACAAAGTATCACAACAGGGCCCAAGAGTCACCCTATCCTGGAGAAAGGACATGGATACAACAGTGTAGTAAAGTACTATGTGATTGACAGAACAGGCACAATTCTAAAACTTTTTATTATAAGTATACAAGGTTAAAACACCTGCACATAATAGTAAGATAACACTATCAATTCTGCATACTTATAAGAAAGAGTGCATGAGATTCAATGCAAGCAGAGCATCCTGAACTGATTGCATCATCACAAATAGTCGTGCAGGGGATTTAGATGCCTCAGCCAGCAGCAAACATGAACTCCCTATTTACAGAGCTTTTAGATGGCCCCCCTACTCCATCCTTCAAGCCAAACTATGTACACAAAATTAAAATCCGCTACAAGTCCATCGTAGAGCACCCAGAGCTTGAACGAAAAAAGTAATGTCCTTAGTAATGAAAGTGCAGACGTACAGAAATTTTTTTTTTAAAATTGCTCAGCACTGGAAGCGGTCTGAAAAGTTGGGCGATTTGGGAATGGTCAATGGCACCAAACTGGCCTTCACTTCCACAGTCTTGTACTTTCTCACTGGTTGAGCTCTGTGCACCTGTAAAAGGAAAGAGTAGGCAATGTAAAGTAATGAATGAATGAATCAGTCTATCCCATACATCACTACACCAAACATTTTCATTAAAGGAAGACTCGATTTAGATCAGTGTACTTATGGCTGATCTTTTAACCTACCATTATGCTGTGAAATCATAGGCGGAGATTCACTGCTCAAGTAGTGAAATCACCTAGTAAACTTTTGCATCCAAAAAGCAAGAGATGTTAATTTTAGTGACAGATTCTTTATCCAACCGTTTGACCAACCATTCAATTTGCTGGAGCCTTCGTAAATACATAATGCTTGCAAAATATTCAAGCAACGCTCTCATATGGGAGACTGGAACATACTGATCTAGCAAAACTCAGACACCACCATGAGGCAGAAGATTTAGGATTCGCTTCCTGGGAAGCAGGAGGGAAGAAAAAACAAAACAAGGTGTATCAATGCCCCTAAAAGCCAGCTTTCAGTGAGCAGTCCCACCACGGACCCACAATCCACAAGTATCAATTTAACATAATATTTTAAAAGTATGGAAAAAGAGCGTGAGAATTTTTAGGAAGTACAGTTCAGTCAATACTCTCCAAATAAGGTCTTGTAAAAAGTTGGAATTTTAATTTATGGGTCTCAATGACTAACTAAAAGATTAAGCTCTCCCATGAAACAAACTAGTTACTTTACTTTCCGGTCATGGATGTTCCACATGAAGTTCTGGTACTGCATTCTAATCTTCAAGGATTCCATGAACTTTAGAATAATTCCCCCACCATGTGCACAGACCCCACCACAACCCTCAATTCATGTGGCTTAAAGATGGAGTAAAAATTAAAACTGTCCAATACAATCTAACTCTTTAAACAGCCAGTGCTGGTTTTTCATGAGCTTTATACATCAATAAATGTGCCATTCCAAAACTACAATGAAGCACCCAAAGACTAAACTGCTGCAAAAACAGGTTTATTGATGGTAAAGTTAGGGTCTGGGACTTAAGTCTAGATACGTCCAATCACAGAATAAACTACATGGGCATAAAGTTCGCTCCGAGCTAGTTCTTTTTGACGGCGATGTAGTGCTGACCAACATTGACACATTTATCACCATGGTGGATAACAAAACCTGGAGTATTTCCATTGAATCAATCTTTAGAGTAGCAAGCCAGTTCCTAAAACGTGGCTCCAAGTCATGAAGAGACCAGAAATTTTACAAGGCTACTAAGACTATAATATAACCAGACTCTGAAGGCACATTGAATAGAGTCAGCCCATGCCTAAATCAAGACAGTGGTGCACTGTAAATATGTTTTCCATGGGCCTGCTTTAAAAATCTCAGCAGAATGTTTAACCAAGCAAAAGTGGCTGCTTTCCCTGTAGTGCAACAGGCTTTACATGAAGGTTTATTAGCCAATTGGGAGTTAAAAATAAACAAAATCTTAAAAAAATTAAATAAAAAAACACAAACACAAGAACACACAATGTGAGCTTGATTGTTTGAACTAGCGAAACATTAATTTGAGAGAAGGTAAAATTTGATAATCTGCAATCGTAAAGAATCTCAATTCCGATCCATTTGTTAGCCAACTGCAAGAGTACGGTGGACCGGAGTCCTTTTCTAGGCCTTTTTCCCTGATCAGGAAGTACCTTGAATAGAGGTTCCCCAATCAGAGACAAACGGGTTCTTCTGCTCATTTTAATAAGATTACCACCCCCATGCAAAAACAGCCAGTTTGCGTATTGTCGACAACTTGTATGGGTGGTGGCAATGCTCTGAAATTAAGAGTATACATCTAGAACAATTAAGACCCATTTATCACTCATTGTGCTCCAGCGAAACATCTAGATTTTGAAGAATAGAGCCCCACACCAGAGTACTGTACAGTTTAAGAGGATACAGGTGTGAAAAATTGATAGGTATTTGGCATTGGGTGGGGCGGTCACCTTTAGACCAACTTCCAGACAAGGGTGGCTTTTTCTCTTATTGGCAATGAGGAAGTGAGCCTTTAAGCAATCGCTTTTTCGGGCTGATGGTGGCACAAAATTTGAAAGACCTCTAATGCATCGAACCTTCAGGATATGATACAAAAGGCTGTAACATCAGTAACAAAACCTTAACCAATGACTTGGCAGACAACAGAAAGCGCAACCTGCATGACTCGCAATGGTGTTCAGATGCCAACATGTGCCTCAATATGAACTGGTCCCACATTGAAGGAGTTGTGATTTTGTATAATGAGTGCCTGTATATCGAAGAGCTTTGTTATGCAGCTCATGACAGCAAACATGTTGGCGCTGTAGCCATCATGTTTTCTTGCCGTGGAGCAGGAAAGAAGAGTAATTCGGTTTCATTTTTCCTCCCTACTGGATGTCTCCTCGATCTCTCAGGAGGGTTTGGGGCAGCATGCTTCAATAGAGAAGATCCTTTTCCGGAGGACCTTGCAGACATTATCTTTAGCTCCCAGGACCCCAAGCTTGCCCCAATCTCTGCTGCCCTAAGTCTTGTGTCCTGATGGACACAAATTTCTAACACCTGCAATACTTTGCTTTCAGAGTAGTGCAATGTAGGTTTCTGATCCGATGTGTCTTCCAACAGGAAGGTTATTCCTCGTTTGACTCAAACATGAAGGGGATGTAATGCACCTAGATGCCCACTAAGAAACTGCTCTTAATTACAGAGCTTTACAACATTTCCTCATAACTCTACAAGTGCCCCACCCTGTCCCCACAAACTTCCCACAGATTAAAGTATTGTAAGTTCTTGATCTGAAATTGGCGTCCCAATGGCGTGGAATGCAAGGGTGCCCCCCAGACTCGTTTTTGGAGTGCAAGAAGAAATCTTAACTCCAAAAAACAAAAAACCCTACACCCAAAAACACATCTGAAGAACCAAAGGAAGTTATACAAGGGTAAAGATTAAAAAACAAATAAAACCCCAGCCTTACAAGACCTCCCCTTAGGTGAGAGTGGTCCGTAACAGTGATGAGGGTGGTCTTTTCTCTGGACGAGCCTCAATCCATATGAAGCGGTGTCTAGGTGGTGAGTGGGTGGCTAGGTATTTAGTGTTTCATGACTAAACAGGTGGGGTAGCAAGGACATGGGGCGGTAGTTGACTAGCATCTTTGGACCTGCTGAGGGTTTCTTGGATGAGGCCAGGTGAGGGGCCAACTGCAAAGGTGGCAGGGTCTGGTTGGGGCTCTAAAATTCCAGAGGTGTAGGTAATCTTGATGCTGAAGAATAGGGACAGCTGGGCCAGGGAGGGACGCGGCTTTCGATGCAGTCAGAGTGCAGAGCATTTGGTGGCTCCAAATTGAAGGCAGCCTCGGACAGTGGATGTGAGGGAGTTCTTGCTGGCGTCATCCTAACTTTGTGTGCATCTGCATTCAGGTGGCTTGCAGTAGAGTTGAATTAGCCTGAGCTCTTAAGTGTATCCGCTTGCTAGTGATCTGGTTCCAATGACGTTGCTAGGAGCCATTGTATATGCAGGCAGTGATCCAGACATCGAAGTTGGATTTGAGGAGGGTTTTGTGGTGTCAAAGGTTGTGGTGGAAGAATTCGGAAGATCAGGATCCTTCCAAGATCTTGTTCCAAGCCAGTCATGAAGATTTGGTGATGGCATTTCTGCGGTAGTGTGGGAATGATCTACTGAAGTTGAGGGTGTGATTAGACCAGATCGGTGTAGGCTATTGAAATATTGCTGAAGCTGGTGTCCGGGGCCTTCCACTCGCTGGGGTGACTGAGGTTGGACAGGTCCTTAAGGAGGTTGGCCGTGACGGGATCAGTGAGGGCCTCCAGGTGATAGTAGGTCGCCGAGGAGGGCGAAGGCTTGGGGGGGTGACACGTCCACAAAAGGTGCTGCAGTTGGCACAAGGTCCAGGAGGGCTGTAGACTAGGGTTACTGCTCAGGGTGTAGTCAGCGGGGAGGAGGCGATTGAAAGAATAGCAGGTCCAGTGAGCAACTGTGTGGCAGATTGCACACTTCAGCAAATATCTGGTATGTTTGAGGTAGAGTATGCAGGACATGGTGGCTGAGGTGGGGGTAGTTACGACCAGGGCCCTGCCTCTGGACACAGGCAGACTTATTCTGACAAGTTACTTACCTGTACACTATTGTTCTCCAGTATTGTGATCATTCATAGATTCACATGTGGCCTTTCCTTAGCCACATTATAGAGATCACTGGATACATCTCTATCAAGAGACACGTGATAAGAGATCTGGGGATATGGTGGACCGGTGGGGGCGGGGAGGGAGAGTAGAAGCAGGAGTAGTCCTCGGAATGCCCCCCATTTAAGGGGGAAGGTGGTGAGAGGGTGTTGGATAATGGATGATATTGCTTCTGGAGGTAAGCAGTCAGTGACATGAAGTATTTTGTGAAGATATTTGGAACCAGTTTTATGACAAAGTTCAAAATCCTGAAATCGAACTGGAGACAAGCTAACTCACATCACAGAAATGTGTACTGTTTGGGCAGGATTGGGGCTATAAAAAAGTGTGTTGTAACTTCAACGAAGTCAGATGATTCATCTGGTAGCACTTGAACAACTTGTCACAGTGCAAAGGACTGAGAAACATGTTCAACCCGCACAAGAGCATGAGTGCCAGTCTTCCAATTTTCATCACAAGGTAGAACATCTAATAGAATACTTTATTTTGTGGGTGATCACATTAGAACTTCAAACCTCCTTCAGCAGCACAGAGCTTTGATGGTACGCAGCAGGGATTTGAGGTAGAAGTTGAAATTTAAAAACAAGTTCAGCATAGTGAAGTCAGGCTCTTTGTGCAGATTAGGTTTCAAAGCATAGTCCAAGGTTACAAGAGAGAAAGCTGTAGAAATCTGTAATAGAAATTGGATTGATGCTAATAGAACAGCTGTTGCAGATAAAGACTGGTAAGTGTCTCACAACAAACCTCTCATAGGCAAAAAACTGTAGGCCCTAATGATGTAGGCACATAGCTTTCTTCCTGGATATGCTGCAGTTGAAAGTGGCCTACAAATAATGGACATGCTGCAATGAATCAAGAAGGCTGTGTCCAAACGGACTACCATGAAAAGGCATACACACCATGTTGCGCACTTCAGGGAGTAACCAACCTGGAGGAGAAAGTGTAACACCCGATATCAGGCTGCGACATGCATAGCCACATCCCTGCTGAAGACGTCCACTCTGTGTCCTTCAGGACAGCCTTAATTTGTCCTAAGGAATAAGATCCAAGGAAATAATGTTGGCCCATATTTTCCTGTGATACAGGTTACTCTGGGCAAAAGCTTGATTAATCTTCCCATGGCCCCCAGAGCAGGAACACCATCTGAGGAAGCTGTGCGCTTTACAAATGCTGAAAAAACCTTCCAAAATACGCTCCTGCTCAGAAAAATCTAGGGGCACAATACAAGGTGAGGATGGGTTAAAACAATGGAAAGTGGCTTCCACCAAAATGCCCTTGTCTGACTGGGCGTGCCCTGCCAGACAAATCAGCTTATTGCTCAAGACAGTGTTTCACAAAACGCTGCGTCACATGCCTAATTGTCCGTAATGAAAAATCAATGCAATAAATAAAAACGCCTTACAAATCTGTATCTGGTGACATTTGATACGCTTCAAAAAGGATAGAGGTGAAATATCAGGCTGTCTTAAATTGCTGCTTTTATTTTAAATGAGGTTTGGCATTTACAAACTCCTCTCACTTTGCAGTCCTAGAAAGAAAAGTAAATTGAATTGACAATCCTGAGGCGAAGAGTGCGCGCATTTCCTACTTAGGCTTTCTAGTGCCTCCATTCTCAATCTGGTGTGTACAGGCAACCTCTTACTGGTCACCATCTTTTAGTCTTCCATGCAATCACCAACACGGTGAGGAATTGTCGTGAAAGTGTGGTCTAACCCCCCCCACTGCCCTCTCATACACTTTCCATCACAATTGCTCATGGTCTAGAAAATCATAACCTTAATTGAAGCAGTTAAGGGGATGCCTTCCCCAATCTTTTTAGAAAATAGTGCAGCAGATCCTGCAAGCCCTTGCTTTGCGAATGAGGTTATGGCAAATACATTTCCTGCGGGGCTGCCAGAAGACTGAAGACAACGAGTCACAAGATTAAGGATTTTATTTTCATTATAACACCCAAAATAAGGACTTAAGTGGACCTGCAGGAAATGCCGCCAGAAGGTATGCTGAAAGCATTTCCCCCTGTAACTCCAGTCCTGCAGTAGGGGTAGGTGTATAGTCATAATCATAATCTTGTGACTAGTCCCGCCCATGTGCGTGGACCCCGGAGCAATCAAAATGGTCTCTTAAGTTGTCCTCTTCTGCAGTCCTGCAGAGACACTTAAGAGAAAATCAAAGACAAATAAAGCAGTCTAACTACAAGGCTACATTGGCCAGCACTTCATCTTGAAGTGAAAAGGATAGCCATATAATATTAAATTTAACACTTCGTTAAGTTTCACACTCACTCCCCTTCACAAAATCCTTTTTAATGATAGAGAGGAAGGGTTGGACAGACAAGCCCCATAGGCTGCCATTATGTGTCTGGAAAATGGATACCGTGCCTTTAAGGAACTCTCCAGAGACCATCGGTATCCCAGGATGCACAGCCAAAGGCCTTTTACTTTCAGTTCTTTTTGAAGGTGTATAAAGCCAGGCCTGTAGCATACAGTACATTATCTCCATCCACTGGGGATGAGGGCGGGCGCTTATGACTAACAGATACCGCTACTACAGAACTGGAGTTACAGGTAAGAAACTACTCCTTCTGTAGTAGGGGATCTCTGTGTATAGTCATAATATTGTGAATAGAATGGAAAGCGCATCCCAACAAACCAGTGGTGGAGGAAACAGACACCACTACTGTGCAAACATATTTCTCAACGAAGCCTGCTCAACCTGAGCGTCTGCTCTGGCATCAGAGTCCAGACAGTAGTGTTTAGCAAAGGTATGGACCGACTTCCAAGTGGCAGCCCTACAGATAGTCTGCAACGGGAACATTACGTAGCAAAGCCGTTGTAGCCACTTTGCCTCTGGTAGAATGAGCCTTAGGCTTACCCCCTAAGGTCTTGTTAGCCTTCTGATAACATAACTGGATACAGGACACAATCCACCTAGAGATGGACTGTTTTGTGGTGGCAAGACCAGTCCTGACTGACCCATAATTGACAAACAATTGGTCTGACCTACGAATATCCTTGGTCTTATCCAAGTAAAATTTCAACACTCTCCTGACATCCAGGGAATGAAGAGACCTCTCCGCTGGAGTGGAAGGGTTTTGAAAAAACGTAGGCAAAGTTATAGTCAGATTAACATAAAAATCTGAGATCTTAGGAAGGAACTTCGGGTGAGTACGCATCACAACCTTAGCAGCATGAAACAGTATAAGGTTCCTGGCAACACAATGCCTGAATTTCACGCACCCTGCGGGCCGATGTAACGGCCACAAGGAAGGCTGCCTTCCATGACAAGTGCTGCAGAGAAGTCTTATGGATAGGTTCAAAAGGCTCCTTCATCAACCTGGACAGCACCACATTCAGCTTCCATGAAGAAGGACACAGAACAGGAGGAAACACTTCTCAATCCTTCCAAAAAATCTTTAATCACAGGAATCTGGAAGAAGGATGTTTGTGAAGGGCATATCCTATACGCAGTCAACGCTGCTAGGTGAAACTTAATAGAATGAAGCCTCAGGTGAGGTAGGAGAGACCTGTGAAGCAGGTCTGTGAAACACCATTGTCTGGGCCACTCCGGAGCAATTAGGATCATCCGTGCTCTGGACTGAGACAGTTTGAGGAGCACCGCCAGAATCAGGGGAATGGGTGGAAAAGCGTACAGAAAGCTGTTCGACCAGCTGATCCATAGTGCGTTCCCCAGAGTCCCCGGCTGGTAAAACCTGGAGTGCCCCACCTGTCGAAGAGGTCTCTTAGCACCTCGTTGTTTTGAACCCACTCGTGGTTTTCACCAGCCTGCTGAGTGCGTCCGCTTGAGCATTCTGCACAACTGGCAGATGGGTAGCCGTTAATGTCAGTCCTCTGGCTAACAGCCAGTGCCAGAATGCCTGCGCCTCTTGTGACAGTGTGCGATCGAGCCCCCCTGCTTGTTGAGATAATACATTGTGATCGTATTGTCAGTCTGCACAAGCAAGGAGCTGGTCTGGAAGGACGGATGAAAGGCCTTCAGTGCCAAATGCACAGCTCTGAGTTCCAGGAAATTGATGTGATGCGTGGATTCCGCCGGGGACCATGTTCCCTGGATCTGTAGATGGTCTGAATGCGCTCCCCAACCATGGAGAGAAGCATCCGTGATGACAGTCTGAATGGGAATGTCCTTGTGGAATGGAATCCCCTTGAGGAGATTCTCTGCTGAGCACCACCATCTCAGGGACTGTTGAGCATGGAGGGACAGCCGGCTCCTGTCGTCACAGCTCCACCGCTTCAGGTCCCACTGATTTTCCAGACATTCCTGCAACGGCCTCATGTGGAGGCACACATGCGGCGTGAGGAAGATGCAAGAGGCTATCGACCCAGGTAGAGAAGACACCGTCCGCACGGTTGTAGATGGAACAGCCATGAGAGCCTGAGCCTTCCGAAAGATCGATAAGCGTCCCTCCTCCGAAGGAGACACGCTTGCTGACAGCGTATTGATGGAGGCTCCCAAGTACTGTAGGCACTGCACAGGAGTCGGCACAGACTTGGACATGTTTATGTGCAACCCCAGCTGGCTCAACAGAACGGCCGTCCTGTTGAGTGCAATTGCGCTTCCTGGAAGGTGGAGGCTTTGATCAACCAGTCGTCCAGGTATGGGTAGACAAACACCTTGTTCTTTCTCAGGTGAGCCGCCACCACTGCCATGCACTTTGGGAAGGTCCTGGGTGCAGACTTCAGTCCAAATGGTAGTACGGTGTACTGATAGTGATTTGTGCCAACCAGAAATCGCAGGAACTTCCGATGTTTCCATGCAACAGGCACATGGAAGTACGCATCTTTCAGATCTATTGTGCAAAGCCAGTCTCCTCTTTGCAGCCGAGGATAAATCTGGTGCAGAGACAGGATGCGAAACTTCTCCCTGTGAATCCATTTGTTTGCTTGTCGCAAATCCAGAATGGGCCTGAACTCGTTCTTGTCCTTCTTGCGCACCATTAAGAACCAAGAGTAGGGGGGCGTGGCTGGCCGGGCAGCGGAATGGCCGCTTAGACAGCGAGCTCTGCTGCCCGCATAGTTTATCCTGTTTAAATCCTGCCTGCTCCCGCTCGCACAGGCTCGTGGATGACACGATACGACACCGGATGATTTGGGGCATGACTGACGGCAACTCCGGTGTCCTGGCATAAGCGGGAACCCCGTCTTGGACTCCTCCCTGCCCGGGCCGTGGCGGAGTCGGGCTGCGTGCGGAGGTGCTGGAGGTCGGCGCCGGCTGCCGCTGCTAAGTGAGGACGTGGCGGTGCGGGCCTGAACGATTGCCAGACGGAACAGCGAGGGACGGCGCTGTACCCGCGCTGGTGGAGGTGGGGTAAGAGCGCTGTCCCGGCCACGGCTGATATACTTCGGGAATCCCCCGTTGTGCGCCCGCACGATTTTCTCCTGTTTTTCGATCCGGCTGGTGTGGATCGGTAGAGAAAAGGGGCCGCCATATTGGGCTGGGCACGGCACCACCGTTAATGTCGGACTTGGAACAGACATGTGAACCCTGCCTCTCCAGTTAACAGTCCAGCGGAGGTTACTGATTTTACACGCGCTTGGAGGGTTCACCACTGAAACAGTCTCCTGTGTCACTCGGCGCCACTTTTGCCAGCGCCTCGCATGGGGCGTCAGGGACTGTGTGGTCTGTGCATGTTCATGGTGGCTATGGCAGCTTGCCCTTATTTCTCGAGGATAGTGACGGCCCCTGCCTAATGGATCTACCGTGGTTCGCCTACCAGCTGCAATTGACCGGGCCTCTGATGCCGTTCTGAGTGAGGAGCTGCACCCCGAGAGACAGAGTGTCCCAGAAACACATGATGGAGCCCACGGTTCGTGACCTCTTTGTTGTTCTTGGCTCCCTCCATGCTGCCTGGGTGGGAGGAGTCAGAGTGCTTGGACTAAAGCTGGACGCCATTGTTGCCCCTCCGACCGATGGGAGTCAAGATGATCCTGTGATTGTTAGTGCCGCTCGCGGCTTTGTGCCAACACCAGGGTTTACTGTTGCCCGCCTAGAGATGGCTAATTGTGGGGCTCCGTCAGGTGTGAAATATGCGTCCCGCACGGCCGATTACATGAGTGGCGCTGGGGGGCCTGGAACTACACTACGGGCGGAACACTTCCACGGAACAACACCTTTGCCCATTCGTGATGCACCGCCTTTGCGCCCGGCGGATATGCCCTTCTATTCTTTATTGCCCTGGCGGCATCGTGACTTGGAAGGCTGGCTTGGTACTTTGTTGCTGCACTCAGACGATCGTTGGTTGTGTCTTGATGGTTCCCTGATGCAGGACTCTCGCATGGTGTTGGCTTTGCCTCGCTTGCCTGTTAACTCTGATCATTGGACATTGTACTGTGGGGCGGATGTTCGGTTGCCACGCACCAACGGGCGTGTTAAAGCGGGGCAGGGTTGAATTTTTTCGGGTGATGTGTAACGGATTCCCCGGCCAGCTATTGGGAGTTGCTTTAATGCTCTGTCTTTCTAATGCCACATTCGATTGTCAGTTCGTGGACCTGCTTGTATTCGATTTTATGCTGCTTGGTGCGAGCGGGGCAGGGGAAGTTGCATTCTCCTCCATCTTTTTCCCTTCCGTGGGGTGTAGTTTAGGGGGCGACAGACATACTGCTAGTGGGGTTGGGTCGTAGCCATCGGCAGAGATGTAGGGGGGGGGGTTTATTTTTCTTTGTTATTTTCTATGACCTTCTATTCCCCTTTCCTCTCTTCACAAGAGCTGTTGCGTACTCTCCTGATTCTTGTTTATAGCATATTCGGGTGTCCATGTTTGCTTTGTGTATCCTGTACATCTGGTGGGCGGGTGTAGGTAGGTGGCGATTGCTGTCATTACTCTACTTGCTTACTTTGGATTCTCGCTACATTTGGATCACTGTGGCTTATGCTGTGTATTGATTCGTTACTTATTTGCCCGTCCACGGATCTATTTCAGTTCGTCTATTGCCACCGCATATGTCTGTGTATTTCTTCTCTTGTGTTATAATAAAAAAAATAAAAAATAAAAAAGAACCGAGAGTAAAGACCCTTTCCCCTTTGAGACAAAGGGGCATCTTCTATCGCCCTTTTTCTTAACAGGGTATCGGCCTCCGCTTGGAGCTCGAGCAGCTGGAACTGCGAGCAAACCGGTGGAATCGCTGGAGGATGGCTGATGGGGAGGAGGGCTGATGGAAATGAAGACTGTATCCATTGCAGACAATATTCGGCACCCACTTGGCAGAGTGGAGAAAAATTACTCAGACAAGTAATTCTGTAGGCTTCCCTCCCTCCCCCCCGCCCCCCCTTGCCCCTCCCTCCCCCCCTCCCCCCCTTGCCCTTCCCTCCCCGCCCCCACACTGGAGCGGGTAACGGAAGGGGGAGGGGAAGTAGCACCTCAGGGCTTAGACCCGGCCAGGCCCTTGTTTGCCAAGGACTGCTGTCCGCCTCTGCCCCTCTGACGCTTCTGGAATGGTTGCCGCTGGTACTGCTGCTGTTGACCAGCTTGACTACCCTAGTCTTTGAGAACCATACCACCTCTGGAAAGGACGGAAGGACTTCTGTTCTTTTGGTTTCTCCAAACCAACGGCTTTAAGTGTCTCCACCTCTGCCTTCATGCGGGCCATCTCCTCGTCCGCATGTGACCCAAAGAGTCGATCCAGAGAATGGTAAATTAGCGACTTGTGCCTCCGGTTTGAGAGATGTAAGGCGCAACCAGGAATGTAAATTGATGCCATGGCAGTGACCATGAGCCGCCAGGAGGGAGGCGTCCACCGCAGAGCTGATGATCTGAATGGAGACCATCATGCCCTCATTCAAAATCTCCTGGAAGCCTACTCTCCTATCCCTCGGGAGTAGCCCCAGGAATTGCTGCAGGGACTCCAAGGAGCGGTCATAGTGACCCAAGAGCACCGAGGCACTCTACGCTTTCATGGAGGTGGCCGCCGTCCGACAGACTTTTTTCAGCTGAGTCCATCTGACAGCTTTCCTTATCCGGAGGCACCGTAGAAGACAGGTCAGTAGCATGCTGCTTCTTGGCCGCTGTTACGATAACAGAATCCGGTACTGGATCTTATTTCAGGAACGCAGGATCGGAATCCGGGGGCCTGTACTACTTCTGCAGCCTGGACGGAGCAGAATTCACTGAGGCCGGAGTCAGAAAAAGCTCCATTGCCGGTTCCTCCAGTCCTGGCACCAAGGGCAACAAGGGACGAGACAAATGCCGCTTGTGTAAGGTTTCAAATATCACCGATGTAGAAGGTGCGGGTACCGTCAAAGTGATCCCTAACTTCGCTGCCCCTCTCAATAGCACCTCATGAAATGTTACTATGTCATCCTCCGGTGACACCTTCGTATGGGGGAATCCGACAGGGTGAGAGAATATCTCCGGCCACTTTAAGTCCGTATGACGGGACCGTGACCTATCCATCAGGTGACAATGACAGGACCGTGTCGAAGACAGTCACTCCATGATAGAGGTCTCCCTCTGGACCGTGATCTAGACCTCGGGCGATCCACTGGCCTTACAGGAGGTGGGAGCTGCAGAGGCAGAACCGGAGTCCTAGGCTGCGGAGGCCTCGTAGGCGGTGACGGAAGGTGCGGCAGAGATGGAGGAGACAGTTGTCGAAGCTGAGGAGGAGGTGGAGAAGTCAGAGGACGCAAGGGAGGTAGCGGAGGAGGCTTCCTCCGAGGCAATGGGGGAGGCAAAGGCATCCTGGGTCTAGAAGGCAAATAGGTGCGAGAATATTCGGATGCCGAAGACCTAACCACTCTTCTTCTGCGCAGGTCTTGAAGAGGATGCTCTGGAGGCAGACCTTTTTTCAGCCGAGCGCCACCGCGACCGGGGACTCATCGATGCAGAAGATAGGCTGACTACTGAGGCAGAGGACACTGTCCTGGCCCTTGAACGCCTCAGACTTTTCCTTCTGACGTCGGTAGTCTAGACGTCAATGAACTCACTCTTCTTAGACGTCGACTTGTCTTTCCTGGACGTCGAATGCAGAGTAGACGTAGACGGCAAACAGCGGTGTCGCCTCGACATCGAGCGCCGGTGCCTCCTGGACTCATCTCGACATCGATGCTGGTGAAGTCCTAGACGTCGACCTAGGTCTCGACGTAGACGTCGCTTCGACCCACAGCCCTGGGTCGACGGGGAACAGATAGTGGTCATGCCTCTCGACACCGAAGCAATCGACATCAACCGGGACCGGTGCCTTCTCTTGACTGGGGAGCCCCCCAGAGGCCGAAGCACAGGCAGAGGACGATGACCGAGTCCCTCCATGCCCAGACCCACCTGGTTCCTGAGGTCTCCTCTGCTCCAGGCCTTTGAGACAAATCTTCTCCCTGTCACGCAGGGTCCTCCTGAAGGAAGATTGACAAATCTCACAGGCTTTATGGACATGTGAGGAAGGGAGACAGTATGCATACTCTGTGTGGGTCAGATTTAGCCTTCTTCCTGGCACACTCAGGGCACTTGTCAAATAAAGCTGGCATATGCGACAGTCGGCAAAACTGGCTAAAAACACAGCAAGAGGAAGACTCCAGACTTTGAGTGAAACACTCACAACACTTGAAAAGTGCAAAATTTTTTAGAAATACCCAAAAAGGGAGAGCTCAATGCTCCAGGGTCCTGCTAGCAGGAGCCGGAAAAAAAGAACTGAAAGTAAAAGGACTTTAGCTGTGCATCTTGGGATACAGAGGGTCTCTGGAGAGTTCCTTAAATGCACAGTATCCCTTTTCCAGACACATAATGGCAGCCTATGGGGGCTTGTCTGTCCAACCCTTCCTCTCTATAATTTCAAGGATTTTGGTGAAGGGGTGTTCTCAATGAGGGGAAACTTGGTAAAATGTGTAAAATCTGACATTGCTGGCTATCTTTTTCACTGTTAAGATGAAGTGGTGGCCTTTGTAGCCTTGGAAGAGTTAGGCTGCATTATTTGTCTTGATTTTCTCTTAAGTGTCTATGCAGGACTGCAAAGAAGACAGCTTAAGAGATTTTTGATTGCTCCGCGGTCCATGCACATGGGCTGGACTATTCATTAGATTATGACTGTACACAGATCCCCTACTACAGAAGATCTCCCTCCAACCAGAGCCCTAGTGGAGGCCCTCCAATAGATGACCGCCAGAAAGTGAGTCACCGGGTCACCCATACGCAGGATGCCCACAGCTGTGGACACTGCGTGAGCGAAGGCCGCACCGGTTTCCAAAGGGCGACGCTGCAAACTAAGGCAGTCGTCCCAGAGGCCAAGTGGGATCGGTAAGGGCCAGACCTGGAAGTCGGAAGGAGCTGAAGAATGAGGGACCTGCCGCTCTTTCGACGAACACCTCTGCCTCAGGAAGGACGGGGAGCTGCCCTTAGATGCTGGTGAAAAAGAGACCACACAGTGACCAGTCTCCGGGGAGGACGACACCAATATACAGCCTGCATCTGGAGATGACGGAGCGTCCGAAGACGAATCCGCGGTATGACCCCTGCGCAGAGCCGTAGAGTCCACTGCCCGAGGCAGGTTGTTGGCACCATCGGACAAGGGTCCTCCGAGTCACCCCACACCGGAGCCGGGACGGAGTCAGCCCAGCCCCAGGACAACCTGACCCCCTTCGAGATAGCCACCTGTGTGGGGGAACGAGACGGCCTGGGGAGTGACATGAACCCCTACGCCAGCAGCGTGGCGGTGCCAGGGAAGATCCAACCTCCAACTGGCCCTCCGTCAAGGCAGCCGCCTGTAGCGAGGGACGAGGGGCCCGGAGAGGGACAAGTGGTCTCCACCCGGCCTAGACCTGGAGCGGGACAAGGAGGGTCCACAGACCCCTGTGGTTCCGCACGGTCCAGCCGCCATAGCGGCGTCACCTCGGCCTTTGACAGGTCCACCTTATCAAAAGGTCCAAGAGGGGCTCAGGGATACGACCCGAGCTCCAGCGACCACCCGCGACACCACAGGGACTCCCACAGGAGTTTGCTGCAAGGCACAGACACCGTGGCCTGAAGGAGGTGCTCCAGAGGAGCCGCACCCCAACAGCACCACATCCTCCAAGACTGGATCGGAACCAGAGCTACAGAGGGCCCTGCGCAAGGCGAGGGGTCTGCGGACGCCCCAGGAGGGGAAGGAGTAGGCACCAGCGAGGCCTGCAAAGCCGCCGCGTATGTCTCCATTTGGACTCTCGACACCCCAACACCAGGAAACGGTGGTTAGGACAACACGCGGGGCCGCATCACTTGCGGAGATTCCACACCGGGTCGGAAACCAGCCCCTGGGGACAAACTGCGACACTTACCCACCGGGAAGCGACACTCATTTGACATCAGAGAGGGGCGATTACTACCACAGCCGAAACTAAACCCATCCGCCGAAGCAGACGTCAACCTGGAGAGACACGCCGAGAGAAGTTTCATGCAGCGCTCCCGCCGCGACTTTCGCTTAAACAGTCGACAGGCCACAGTCTGGTGCGGTGATCCTCCCCCAGACACCACATACAAATGAGGTGCAGGTCTGTCGCCGACATAAGATGCCCACAATATGTACAAGTTTTGAAGCCCGAAGCTATTCGCACACTGTTCCAAAGAAATGGAGAAAAAAAAGGGGCCCGAAACAGGCCCGTAGCAAGTACCGGATCTGTGTTGCATGCAGAAAAGGAAAAAACAGACGTGGGTGCGCCGGGGCGGGTCTTGTGACCTCGCTGACATCACGTACACGGCCGATGCCTGGGCAGAGTCACATGATGCTGCCCGGCACACAGGGATGCTGTGGCAAAAAAAACTTTTCTGGATCCAGTCTCACGCCTGGGGATAATTCTACGTGAAGGAATATGTGGCTAGTAGTCTCAGATTCGGTTTTCAGTTAAGTGAATGCTACTAAAAAACGATTCTACAGCCTTTAGGCTGTGTGAATACATGTTAATGGAAACTATAACGTGCCATGGTAGTTAACGGAATGAGTCCGGCAGTAACTAAGAAAGATCCAATGATAGTAAAAAATAATGAAAAAAAAAAAAATTCACCATGAGTGCGTGAGGCACTCAATGTTAACTTGGACAAGTGAAAAAAAAATAGCACGCCAAAGTTATCCTAAAACCTCTTTTACATGTTAGCAAGGTTAATGCCTCTGCTTCAAGTGAAGCTGGTTCAAAAGGTTTTAATTTTTTTTTTTTTTTTAAACGGACTACATTCTTAGAAAAGAGCACGAAACTAAGATAATTTACTTCTCTTGTGCATAACAGTCCTGGCAACTTAGTCTCTTCACTACCCTGGTCACCTCGTAATTCAAATAGAGGTGCACTGGCTGTAAGGAGTGCTATGTGAGATCTACAGTCTCAGAAACAGATTTAACAAGGTTTATTAGTGCATCAATATCTTGTGTAGGAGGTCAATATCTTGTGTAGGAGGTTTTACTGAGCGTGTGCCATGCGAAAGAGGGGCATGGAATCAGATCCTTGAATAAAGCAGCATCAAATAAACTAAAGTGTACTCAAACGGGCAAAATAATGTTAGCACTGTAGGTGGGAGCAAATCAGATTGTACAGATTGCATCATATCAAGCTTTACTTACCAGCTCATGCCTCCTCTTTTGGGCCAGCTCTTCCCTCTCTTGCTCTTCTTTTCTCAGGCGATCCTCTTCTTCCATCTTCTCTTTTATGGCCTCCAGCTCAGCAATCCGCTTCTCAAATTCCTGTCTCTCCTTTGCACGCTTTTCAGTCGCCAGCTCAAAACTATCCTGAACTATTGAACCAGAAAGGCTCTCTAAGTTTGGAGACAGATTAACAGATTGGTGCAACACAGAAAACCACCACAATAGTAATATTGAGACCCTCTATGCAAGTGCAGCCAAACCATTTGATGTAATCTCAAATCCAACCATGCATACTAAGAAAGAAGAGTGAAAGGTCTTACAAGTGCAGACAGTGTGAGCAACACCAATGAAAATAGTTAATAGCAGCCAGTGCAATAGTGAGATCACAAAGCAAGCTCCCTAGGAGTCCACATGCCCCAACCCCCACAACACTTCTAAAAGATTTACTAGGATCGCAAATCTCACCAGGCAAAACTCTGCTTTCCCTCTTTGGCACAAATGGCTCCTGGTGGATGATTGTGTTGGGACGAGCTTTAAAGCATGCTGCTTCTTTCTGCTGTTTCAGCTCTTCTTCGATCTGCAGACAAATGATCATCACTACTAAGTCACTACCTCTAGTCAGTGAAACAGTCATGGGGAGAGGCCTGGCCAATTTAATAGGCAAAGCACTGTCCCTGCGAAATGGCAGAACACTTGAATCGTAGAAACAATTAGTTATGCATAAGGCTACAAGAAAATGCATTTTGCAGTATTATCCTTATTTATGGCTCAGTGTTATGTACACACCTGCTGCTTCCAGCGTTGGGATTTAATCGCTGCTCTCTCCTCAATCTGTAAGTGAAACGGCTCTGGGTTTGTTGGACCCTTGATCTTTTTCTCAGGCAAAGATATCTGCTCGAAGTGAGGAAGAGGAAGGGCTCTGAATGCAGGTACCTAAAAGAATAGAAAAAATAGATCATATGACTTGTGATGTCACATGCTGCCTCAACCAGGTTTGCCAAGCATTGCATGCTGGGTAATGCTAGGGCTGTAGAAGATCTTTGTTTATAGCCAGATAATACATAGATGAGCCAGCTAGGTATTGCTATAACATTGAAAGACTCACCTCCTCCTTCCTTAGTTCTTCCAGTTTCTTCTCTTTCTGTGCCAGGCGTTCTTTATCTCTAGAGTCGAAAGAGAAGGGTGCAGGTTCTACCAACCTTTGCTCTGGAATTTTGGGTTTGAATGGCACACCATAATGTGGCATTGGATTGGCCTTAATTAATGGCAGCTCTTCCTACAAGAAACAGAACAATTTGAGTTAGAATTATTCCCTGTATTGGGAGGTCTATTGAAGGGAACTACAATAACGGCTCTGTATTGCACCTGCTCTTCCTCGTGGACAGGTCTACGAACTCTGTTCTTCAGAGCAAATGCAGGCGACTTTGGGACAGTTGGTGCAAGACATTTCTTCTCCGGAACACCCTATAAAGAAAAAGAGTCCAGTTACAAGGAGAAAAAAAACACAATATAATCAAAGAGCTATTTGCTAGCAGAAACTTAGCCATTATCAATCAAGGTACTTCTCATCCTGGTCACAGA
Organism: Lissotriton helveticus; assembly: GCF_964261635.1. Lineage (NCBI taxonomy): Eukaryota > Metazoa > Chordata > Amphibia > Caudata > Salamandridae > Lissotriton > Lissotriton helveticus. Next base: position 137,613,983 of record NC_136068.1, on the reverse strand, counting down.
TTGATTCTACTAAACTATAATAGTTCAATCGAATCTCTAGAAGATTGCGCCCACAGATTACCACTATGAAATTGTAGAACCAAAGAAATCCAGATAATTGCAATAATACTCAAACGAGTAGCAACAGAGGTACCATAGATTGGTTAGTTACGGTGTCAGTGTGCTTGTATAGTGTGTGCTCCAAGGAGACTCAATGTTCATAAAAGGAATATATCAATTTGGAATCAGCTTTCTTAAAGACGTAGCCCTGGAAACTGGTGAATGACCAATAAAGCCATCACATCTTACCACAACTTCCTCAAGCATTTTAGTCGGACAAGGCCTTGAATGAAAAGTGAATTTGTCCTCCTCTGGCTCCTCCCTCTTTGCCTCACGCTCTTGGATCCGCTTTTCAAGTTCCAAATTAAAGCCAATAGGCTTGGTGGGCTCCTTCACAGACTGTTTCTTTGGAAGGATCAGTGCCCCATCCAGGACCCGGTGATCCAATTCCTGGGCTCGAAATTTGTACCTGTAAATGGAGATCACAACTACAGTGAGCAACAGTATTGTATGCTTAAATTAGGCACCATTAAATCAAACCAGAGCGTCCAGCAATGAAATAAAGCTTGTAGGCACTTCTGAGACACATACTGTTGTAACTTCTCCAGTTCTTCCGCCTCTACTTCAGCAGTACTTTTGCAAGTCACCGGGCGGTGACGCTTTTTTGTCTCCAGCTGTGGTGTCCTGGGATTAGTCAGCTTGGCTTTCATGCATTTCAATGGTGATGGACCTTCAAAGAAAATAGCAGATTGTAAAGGTCTATTAGAACTGCAGAATAAATACTTCAAAACAGTAACATGGCCACAATACCTCACCCAAGCATCGAGCAAAACATCAGAAATGTTTCACCTCAAACCCCAAAGTAAGCATCTGCAGTAAAATGGAAGTGGCAATGTAGGAAAGTGGATCATCATGCACTGTGGTTGTGAGACCTCACTATGCAATACGGTCACAATCTTCATCACGTTCAGTTAGGTTCTATAACAGAACCTGTCTCAGTACTGAGTAGCTGTGGCACAGAGCAGTCAGACTTAAGGAACAAGTGTGAAGCATATAGAAGTACTAAAAAAAAGACAACAAAAAAAAAAAACACCCCAACATGAAAACCTCTAGTTCGTGTTGGATTTCTAGTCTTGAGATCAGTACCAATGACAAATCAAAAGAAACCAGATTAGTTTTAAAAAAAATAAAAACCCACAGGAGATGCTATTAGCTTAGATAGTGGCGTTTCCCAAACCGGGTAAGGATGCCTCACAATGCAGCTCGTACCGGCCAATCTCATTGCTTAATGTTGACCTAAAATTGTTCATGGGTATACTGGCAAAACGCCTATGTCCCATTATGCCGGGTATAATCGATCCGGATCAATCTGGTTTTATACAGTCCTGGCAGAGTAGCGATAATACTAAGCGCATCTTTCATCTCATAGACCAGGCCCACTGCACATAGTTGGAAGCTCTCCTCCAGTCAATGGATGCTGAAAAAGCAATCAGGTCCACGTATCACATCAATTTCCTGGAACTCGGAGCTGTTCACTTGGCGCTGAAGGCCTTTCTTCTGTCCTTCCAGACCAACTCTCTGCTTGTGCAAACGGACAATACGACCACGATGTATTACCTCAACAAGCAGGGGGGCTCGAGTTCGCGCACCCTGTCACAGGAGGTTCAGACGATCTGGCACTGGCTTCTGGCCAGGGGACTGACGAGAACGGCCACCCATCTACCAGGTGTGCAGAATGTTCAGGCAGACTCACTGAGCAGACTGATTTAGGAAAACCACGAATGGGTCATAAACGACAAAGTACTAGGAGAAGTCTTCGCAAGGTGGGGAACTCCAGACGTAGATCTGTTCGCCACCGCCGAAAACAGCAAATGCCGAGACTTCGCCTCCAGGTACTACCAGCCGGGGACGCTGGGAATGAGTTATGGATCAACTGGTCGAACAGCTTTCTGTACGCTTTTCCACCCATTCCCCTGATTCAGACAGTTCTCATCAAGCTGTCCCAGTCCAGGGCGCGGATGATACCGATTGCCCCGGAATGGCCCAGACAGTGGTGGTTCACAGACCTGCTTCACCGGTCTCTCCTTCCTCACATGCGGCTGCCGTGCAGGCCGGACCTTCTCACGAAGTTCGGGGGGCAGATGTTGCATCCCAACCTCTCGTCTTGGAGTTTGGCGGCATGGCTCCTGAGAGAGTGCAATATGGCCATCTTAATCTCCCAGAAGATTGCATGGACATACTGAAGGAGGCTAAGCGACCTTCCACTAGGACTTCTTATGCTTACAAGTGGAAGAGGTTTAGCATCTGGTGCAAGTCCAAGAACTATGACCCGACGACATGTAAGGAAGAGGTCATCCTTCCATATGTTCTACATCTGGCGCAGTCTGGCCTTAATGTCCAATCCATTAAGGTTCATCTGGCTGCATTGACTGCCTACAGGAAATGCCCTTCACAGACTTCCTTCTTTCAGATACCTGTGATCAAAGATTTTTTCGAAGGCTTGAAGAAAATGTTCCCACCTGTCTGGCTTCCTTCGCCTTCATGGGAATTGAATGTGGTGCTGTCCAGATTGATGAAGGAGCCTTTTGAACCTATTCAAAAGGCTTCGTTGCAGCACCTGTCCTGGAAGGCGGTGTTCCTCGTGGCCATTACATCGGCCCGCAGGGTGAGTGAAATTCAGGCGTTGTGTTGCCAAGAACCTTATACTGTATTTCATGCTGCTACGGTTGTTATGCGTACTCACCCTAAATTTCTTTCCAAGGTTATTTCTGATTTTCATGTCAACCAGACCATAACTTTGCCTAAGTTTTTTCAGAATCCTTCATCTCCAGCGGAAAGGTCTTTACATTCCCTGGATGTTAGGAGGGTGTTGAAATTTTATCTGGATAAAACCAAAGATATTCGTAGGTCAGACCAATTGTTTATCAATTATGGATCAGGCAGGACAGGTCTTGCGACCTCTAAGCAGTCTATCTCTAGGTGGATTGTGTCCTGCATACAGCTGTGTTACCTAAAAGCTAATAAGACCTTAGGGGGTAAACCTAAGGCTCATTCCACCAGGGGCAAAGCTGCCACGACTGCTTTGCTCCGTAATGTTCCAATTGCAGAAATCTGCAAGGTGGCCACTTGGAAGTCGGTCCATACCTTTGCGAAGCATTACTGTCTGGACACTGATGCCAGGGCAGACGTTCAGGTTGGGCAGGCTTCGCTGCGAAATCTGTTCGCACAGTAGTGGTGTGGTTTCTCTTTTCTCCACCGCCGCTTTGGTGTGGGGGATGGGCTTGCCATTCTATTCACTAGATTAGGACTATACACAGAGATCCCCTACTACAGAAGGAGTAGTTTGTCCTGTAACTCCAGTTCTGTAGTAGGGGTATCGGTTATAGTCACAAGCGCCCACCCTCCTCCCCGGTGGAGAGAGATATTCATGCAAGGAATGCTACAGGTCTGGCGTGTTACGCTTCAAAAAGAACTGAAAGTAAGAGGGACCTGCTGTGCATTCTGGGAGAAGTTCTGGAAAGTCCTATTAAAGGCACAGTATGAATGAATGAAGATATTCTTATTATGCGCATACTTTGCCCAATGGGCGTCAAGGCGCCCAGTAGCCTATCAAAGGCACAGTAGCCTATCAAAGGCACAGTAGCCTATCAAAGGCACAGTAGCCTATCAAAGGCACAGTAGCCTATCAAAGGCACAGTAGCCTATCAAAGGCACAGTAGCCTATCAAAGGCACATAATGGCAGCCTATGGGGCTTGTCTGTCCATGCCTTCCTCTCTATCATTCGAGGCTTTTTCTGGTAGAGGCAAGTTTCTCTATGGAGGAAACTGGGCAGGCTATGCCATTTGTGAGTTTTTTTTGGTGGAATTTCTAGTTGAAGTACTGGACAGTGTAGCCTGTGGATATAGGCTGCATTATTTGTCTTTAAATTCTCGCTTAAGTGTCTTTGCAGTTCTGCAATTTTCTGACAATTTAAGAGATTATTTTTGATTGCCGGGGTCCAGGCACATGAGCGGGACTATTCACTAGATTATGACTATACACAGATCCCCATACTACAGAAGAGGGTTCAATTTACATCCTGGTGCATAGTTCACAAGACCCTTTTCGGCACAGGTCCGGCATATTTCAATAATCGCATTAGATGGCACGTCCCACAAAACAACCCCAGATAGACTGCTTCCACCCCATTTTAGTGTTCACCCTGGGGATGACCAACAAGGAGGCAGCTTCTTTTATCTGGCCCCCAAACTTTAGAACACTGCCTTTTACCCCAAGAAGCCAAACTACTGACACTTGTTCAGAAAGGCACTGAAAACATGGCTGTTCACGCCCAACTTTTAATCTCTTCTGCTCAGGTTATGACAGGTCCAGCGCTAAGACGCCTCTGCACAAACATGCTTCACAAAACCTTTATTTCATTACAAGTGGGGATTTTTCAAGAGAGTGGGCATAGTCCTCTTTATAACTCTCCGGTGTAGCCCAGTCTTTGCTGGGACCATGGAGTAGAAGCAAAGTCTGTTTTCAGTCCAGTATTGATCTGAGAACTGTGTGCCAGGGGTGCCACTTTTATGCCAACTTAGGGGGAGGACTCAATCCAATGGGGAAACCCACCCAATGTAACATCACTACCTGGGGGGTTTGTCAGAAAACCCCAGAGTGCCCTTCTCTGCCTGAATCAAAGCTGGCTCAAGCCTTAGCTCTGGGCACACCCAGCATAATTAGCTACTCCTGAAAAACCTGGTTCTAAAACAGGTATTCCCCCTCCTCTGGAGTAACGGCCAGCATGTATGCCTATACAAAGATGAGGACAGGCTAAGATATGACCAGCATTTGCTTCACTGAGGCAGTAGTCTCTTTGCAGCTGGGCCATCTGTGGTCACTGCCCTGGAGCCATTATGATGAGGCATCACACCTACCAGCAATTTGCTTTGCTGCCTGCTTTTGGGAGTGTTCCACATTTCCTCGCTGGGGAGCAGCATCCTAACAGGTGACAACTGCTGCAGAAAGCCAGACTGGGCTACCAGCGGTTTGGACAACAAAGTTGTGACTTTCTAAAACGACCTTCCTAGTAAGTTACTTTATATCATATTTCTGCAGTGTTTGGTATAATACAATTAATTTGATACCTTAGTTTACTCGCTTTGCTGGTCCCAAATAGAAGTTATCACTAGGAAGTGGCTGGTGTAACTGCATGTTACCCAATGTGGCTACCAGCCTTACTACAGTAAAAACTACAACTAGGAGTTTTCCCTGTCAGGAACTTACTCTTTAATATTTTGCACCCTGACTTGAAAGCTTCCCTGTCAGGAACTTACTCTTTAATATTTTGCACCCTGACTTGAAAGCTACCAAGGACTACCTTAGGGGTGGCATATTATTATTAAAAAGGAAGTTGGACTTGGTATGGCAAAATAAATCCTTTTACCAGGTTGGTAGTTTAGGGCTGCCCAACTAGGCTACAATAGCAGATCTCAAGTCAAGTTTCTACCTGGTCACTCAGTGGTGGCACAATGAAATGCTACAGTCAACTAATGACTTAACTTACCACCCGTGGTTACTTCATGCACCATATACTAGGACCTTTTTCGTAAAATTAAATATGCCAGTCAGATAGCCAGTTGTACACATACTTTGGGCATATGCATGAGAGATTATACATGATCAGCAGGGCCTAGTGCACTTCAGAGGCAATAAAATTATATATGTCCAACACTAGGGGGTGGTGATCATACCAAAAGTTCTTTCCTACAAGCAAGTTACGCAGAACGAATGAACACATTAACTGACCTTCATTCTGCTGAAGCCGACTTCGGAGGTGATAGCGAGATGGTGTCTGCTTGTGGAAAGCCTCAACCTGTTCAGCTGTTGACACAAACTTGCTTGCTCCAGTTTCTTCCTCCAGTTTTCGCTTGTTTCCCTGGGACAAGTTAAAGGGTTTAGGAACCGTGTGACCGCCTTTTGGAATGCGAGCCTACAAAGAGGGGAAAAAAATAAAATAATGAACATGAAGGGCAGGCAGGGCAAATTTGCTTTTACATCATGTGCACAGAATACTCACAGCAGCCACATACTGACCCCCCCTCTCCTACACACTCCAATCTAGCATTTCTTGTATGAAACCTCAATATAGATTGCAATTTAGATTGGTTTGCATGGTACTCTAGTGACCAGAACTAACCACACAAATTCAAGAAATTTACTTGACAGCAGACTGGCATACTACCCAGTGTTCCATCAAGAATACTAGTTTTCCAAATATAGCACTCCATACAGCACTTCCACCATTCCAAGAACATACCAAAGGCACTCAATTTGCCAGCCACAGAAGGAGCCAGTTTGTTTTTTAGGGAATCAAATGTATCTATTGCAAAGGACGATCCGCTTAATCCATGAATCCTGAGAAGCACTGAAAGGGGACTGCTAAATCACTGTGCCATGGCTTTAAAAATACAAGAAAACAATAACGTATAGAAATCTCAATGGTTTAACATATAGAAATGTATTTGCCCTTAACACCTAACAGCACATTGAGACACGTTTAAAGCAGTTATTCAGGGGTATAGTATTCTGGGAGTATGACTAACGGGCAAGATCCTCTTGCTGTGTAGCCATGATCCACTACAGTAACAGACAATGTTTACATTGGATTGCAGCATGGAATCAAAGACTGCTGCAGCACCTTTAGGACACAATATAGAGAATATAAAGATCCAGAGAACAGGCCACAAGAATTCTGCCATATAGTAGCAGAGAAAGACATTTAAGAACTGACAAGATTACAGTACAGCAACCACAGCCATGGTGTACCTCACCATAGAAGGCCAGGGGAACTTCACACATTACAACTACCCACCTCTCCAACTATCATAGATCCATAAGCAGGGGGTGGGGGTTGGTGCCACCAGCTCCGCAACAAAGCTTTTACTCCTAAACAAATGGATAGCTTTGAAAACTATGCCCGAATTTCAGCTTTCAAATTAAGTGCATTTGGAGGTCCACATAATACATACCAGATTTATACAAAAATGTGTTTGGCGAACAAAATGTCCACAATTGTTGCCATTAGCACTATTAAGTGTGGAATGCAAGTTACTATACATGTGGTCTTTTAACCCAGGCCATAGTCCAGATAGGACCGAGGCCCTAGTTTTAAGCAGTGCCCATTTCTAAGGCACCAAAAGATAATTTGTACATGTCTAAAGCACACATTCACTTCTTGGGGCATCTTGGCAATGATTAACAGGTGGCCAATGTTTATTTATTTTAATTTTATTTTTTTAAGAAGTTTTGTATAGCGCTAGCTGGGCCAGAGGGTATCAGAGTGCTTCACAACATATACAACGTATACAAAATGAGCAGACAGGAGATCCAGGAGAGTGGGGGAACATATGGGTAAGGGCAGGCGTGAGACTGGCATATAGCTGCAGGGAAGACGCGCTGGGGGTAAGCTATTCAGATATCCAATATTCAGCCATACATAATCGGGAATCAAAAAGATTAAACATAGAAGGGTTTCTAGAATTGCTTCAGAGGGTATGGTCTGATATTCAACCATACATACAAAATATTCAACCATACATACAAAATATTCAACCATACATACAAAATATTCAACCATACATACAAAATATTCAACCATACATACAAAACACATACAAAACATTCAACCATACATACAAAACATTCAACCATACATACAAAACATTCAACCATACATACAAAACATTCAACCATACATACAAAATATTCAACCATACAAAAATCTGCCATCAAAATATTTGTGTACATAGGATATGAGCCGCGAACGAGTGGTCAGACTCGAATTTTAGTAACGATGGAGTATCAATTGTTGGACTGTCCAGGGACAGTCAGTTCCCTTAAATGCGGTTGAGGAAGAGGTCTTTGAGTAGGCTCTTGAATTTTGAAAACAAGGGTATTGTTCTGATGTGGGGTGGGATGGAGTTCCAGATTTTGGGTGCATTTCCAGCAAAAGATTTGCCTGTGGTTCTTTGCTTGCGAGTTTTTAGTGGGATAAGCAGTAGAGAGCTGGAGCTCCTGAGGTTGCTGCCCTGCCCTTTTGAGTTTGGCAGCCAGGTATTCTGGTTTGCCTGTATGCAGGGCTTGGTGCGTGAGGCAGGCTGTTCTAAAGCTGGCTCGCAACTCCACTGGGAGCCATCTGAGTTCTGAGGGCTGGAGAGATGTGCTCGAATTTCTTAATTCCGGAGACCATTCTTGCTGCTGCGTTGTGTAGTCGGTAGTTGGTTGTGAGCCATTCTTGGACCTCCTTGAGCGTGTTGTTTAGTCTCTGGATGTCATCAATTGAGGTTTCCAGATAGAGCTGTGTGTCGTCAGCATATAGATGAAAGGGGATGTTACATTTTCTGAGTAGAGAGGTGAAGATTCGATGTAGAAGAGCTGGAGGGAGAGTACAGACCCTTGTGGAACACCTCTGATGAGAGGGTGGAGGTCGGATTTGAAGTTTGATTTTTATTCTCTGTGATTGGTTGTGAAGAAAGGAAGTACTTCTGGAAAATAGTCAGTGAGCTGTAGCCACATTGAAGAGTAAATGTTTTCAGCTGGATGAGGAAAAAGGAGAAGCTGGGACACAACAATCCCAGAGGTTTAAGTGACGCAAAGGCCCTTACTGGGCTTCTCAAATTGAACTCCCCCAAAATATGATTTCTATGGGTAGCGAACTTTTGTTTTAGCACAACGGACCACCTCCCCCTCCAGAAATAAAATCTACTCACTGGGGAAGGAGGATGCCTCCTTAGCGCTGCAGTGAAGTCCACCTCTTTGAACTCATCACCTGGCTGGGTCTCTGGAAGGCGTTTTAATCGGTCATCAGTGCGGAAGTGAAAATCAACAGGTCTGGTTACTTGGCATGTGGTTTTCTTCACAGGTTGTCCTGAAGAGTTTAGAAGGGGGGGGAAAAAAAAAATGTAAAATTGTTTGGCAGAGAACACTTGCTTTTGCACCTCCAGGTTCTTGGCTAACCTGCCCCTGCAATTGCAGCTCTCAAGCTCTCCTCATTCTTCCGACGCTGCTCAGCTACTTCCTGCTGCAACTGATGCATCTTCTCTATCGCCTGCTCCTCGGTGCTCTTCAGTTTTGTATTCAGAGGCTTCCGCCTGCAAGGACATCACAAAAACACTGGTTCAGCATGGGTAGACTAGAAAAAGTAGAAAAGCCAATAAATCCCAGGAAAGATCACCTGCATGGGCAGCTAAATGCCCCCACTCCAGCCACTGTATGAACATAAAGGAAGCAAGATCAAAAACAAACTACGGCCAGCTGCATCTAAATGCTCATCCTCCATTAATCAGAGTACACAATTGGTAGACATTTGAATGTGTTCCAATATGGCTGATTAGCACATTCACCAATTTGGGATTACCCGGTTCCTTTTGTACTACTGGAAACCTTCGATCCTCCAGCCTCACCCAGACACTTTCATCCCCATCTTTCAGACTGATCTAGTTCCTTGTATGTCACAGATTCTTGCATGGAAAAACTGATGCTCTAACTCCCCTACTCCCCCCTTCCACCACCATCTGCGTCGTGCCAGATATTGTTTTGCACTTGAAAGCACTAACCGTTAAGTAATTGAAAGCACTAACCGTTAAGTAAAATAAACCATGCAAATATTTATTCTGCCCTAACTATTATCACTGACAAAACGGTGGTATCCAGCAAGTCTAACCTGTGTATTAAAGACACCTGCAAAAGGGTTGCCTTAATTTGAGGTAATGTACAAGAAGCCTACTATTAGAGTGACACTCCTTAAAACCTGGTGTTGGTTGGACTCATGGGAACAAAGACATAAAAGAATGCTAGCAACGCAGATCCTGTGTTCCCCGTTTGACACTCATACCCATCTACAACAGATTAGGATGGTTTTTCTAATTCTTCCGGATGTACGAGTTACATTTTTACTTAAGGAAATCAAAAAGGTATTCATTCTTCATCAAGTAGAAACTGGGTTTACTCAGCACTTTTGTGACGGCAACAATACACTCAGCTAATTGCTGGGAATTTTGCCTTACTGAGCAGACGACATTGCAAGTGTGTGAACATTTCCTGGTACAACAAATCTTCATTCATGATGCCTTTCTCCTTGGAGAACATGCTCCCTTTGAAGAAAATGTTATCCCTTTCAAGCAACAAAGTGAATTAACCAATAACCTGGTCTGGCATGATCGCTGCCCAGTTTATCATTTCCCTTACCAACTTAATCCACTTGGCTGTAGCAGCCACTATAGACCCCATACTCTTGATCCGGGGAAAAACAAGGACACAGACTTCTATATTGCACAAGTTAAAGGCATGGGGATTCTTAGCATGCATAAGGAGGGATGCACTAGCCAAGACTGGTAAATTAGCCTGAGAAAGCTCAATAGTAACCGACCTTCTGAACGCAGCTTCTGAAACCACAATGGGAGTCTGACAGATTTTTTCCTGCAAGACAAGGTCTGGAAGCCTTCCTCAAATTAACACATCCTGGTCTGTAGGGAAACCAGAAAGGATGGGTGCAGTAAAGTGCCCCGTTTTGATATGAGCATCCCTACCTTTTAGCTGGTAAATGTGACTGACAGTGCACTGGGTTCCTGCTAACCAGGTCCCCAGTGCCAATGCTCATTCCCAAAACTTAATAGTGTGTCTCCCCCCTGCCCCCCTACTTGCCAAATATGTAGCACCCTCCAAGTCCCTAGTAAATTGTACCCTAGGCTTGAGGTACTAAGGGATTAGCTAGGGCAGGTAAGCGTGCCAACTCCAAACTAGTACTACCTCTAAGGTGGCCTACTTTGTGGTTGACACTCAGAAGTAGCAGTCTTTGGGATGGCATACTTGGGAATTCTGGGCGAGGGTTATTCCCACAGGAAGGGGTCATAAGGGGCATAGTGACCCCAAGGGTCAGTAACCCATTCACTACTACCCGACACTTTAAAAAAATGTTTTTTTTAAAGTATTTAGGAGAGTCCTTGACACCACAGAAGCAGATTGACATCCTATGAAGAGAGGACACCTAAGCCGCAAAAGCAGAAAAAAAACAAAAAAAAACAGAAGCAGCAGCCGACCTAGTACCAACCCTGCCGGCCTGCCTGCATCCCTCAACAGCTGCAGGACAAGTAGACTTTGGTGCAGTTTGACTCCAGAACCTTGAGGACTGCCTGCTTTCAATAATAACCAAGTCCTCCTCAAGAACAGCAGAACTGTTCCCTGCATCTTGCAGGAACCCCAAAAGCATAGACTCCGAGACCTCAAGAACCACCAATACCTGAAGCCACCACTGCACCAGTTGCCTCCAGCCCAAGTTGAAGATGGCCACCGGTGTCAACAAGGTCCTCCAGAGCTCGAATCCATTGTAGTTTCAACTCTCGTGGACACATCACCTGCAGCCTCTCCACACAGGTCCCCAAGACTGCTTCCGGTAAGAAAACCAGATGCCTAAAGACACCTCTGCAGCAGTTAGCCCCATGCCTTAGAGAAAATGACCACCAGATGTCCCTACATCCCAGAGCATCTCAAGCCTTGAACCCCCCGCAGTTGGTTCACCCAGACTGGCCTTCCAGCCAGGGCCTGCAGCCTCTTTCCACAGTGCCCGATCTCCACAGAAACCTATTGGGTTCCAGATGCTATTTGGCACTGTCGCCCTGGAACTTGCCCACCACTCACTTTAACTCCTGAAGATAGGTATAGTATAGAGACTTACAAGACCAGTTTGCAGGAACATGTGCTTCCTTCTATAGAGTAACAGCAGAACTCTGCAATTGCACTGTGTCCACTTTTTAAAGTGAAAAGAATCATAAAAACCTACCTGAACAATTTTTCTCTAATACCTGAAGAGATGCGCTAGTTTTATAAATTAGTGTGGATCTCCTGGAGTCATGCGTGTCATTTATTGATCATTCTGTGCATTTGCAAAGGTTTTGCACTCCTATGTGTTCAGCCTAAAGCTGCTCAGCCATGCTACCCTCCCAATAGAGCACTTTGGGGTTGCATAGCAAGCCCCTGTCCACTCATAAGGAAAGCCCTGGACTCTACACAGTACGTCAGGTTCTTGATACATCAAGAAGAGCCAGCTTTTCTCAATGGGAAAGCAAAGGAGACCAAAGGGTTTGACGGCTGCAAATCCACACCTCGTTAAATACTCTGAACAGACTCAATACTAAAGAACTGGAAATGTTAAAACCCTACTTTGAAAGAACAATTCTTTGACCAAGTATAGAATTTCCTAAAGGTAACAACCAGTGGAATGCCATGAAGGACATATGCTTAAGGAGGTGCATAGATTCCAGTTTTATATTCACTTGGAGATGATCTACAACACACCACAAATCTGGGGTGCGGAGTAGTAAATACCCCCTTTAAGGAGGTCCAGTGAGCTCATATGTAGACTAAGTCTCCCACCTTCAGGTTTTAAACTGGCACACTGCTATTCACTACCCCGCTCCACATCCTGCATTCTTAACTGTTCCAACCCTCTTCATTGACGAGATTAAGAGGCCCAGCAGCCTGCCTTTTTTACAGTAGGTTTCACGCAAACTAGAATGGTTTCAAACTGTGGAGACTGGATCACAACTTACAGAATTAAACACATCTAGGTTAGGCCTCAAATGGGACCCAAAGGCGCTAGGCCTCACCTGAAACTCCATAAATCAAGGAGGGCGGGCAGCAAGCTAAGTAAATTTTTTTGGGGAGGGGGTAAAATCCAGGGTTAAGAAAGAACTGAACTCCAAAGGACATGTATCACTGGGACTAACTATACACCGCAGCCAGTTAGCTCTGGAACAAAGTGCATCAGAGTACCATTGTGTCAAGGTTTATTAATCCTGCTGGTGTACCTAACGTAAAGGCTGCAAAGAACTGCTACATCTTTAAACTCAGACTACAGTCCACCACATGCAGCAACATAGCTGAAGGAGTGCCTTTTGGAGGAAGATCTTGGGAGACACAATTCTATTCACTGGAAACCCAAAGACACATTCAATACTGCATTGTGAACCTTATGTTTCCACCAGCCCTCCAAGGCAGCCCGAATATTCCTCAAGAATATCACCATAGTGGAAAATCAAATCTCAAGGGCCAAGATATGCAGACTTTCCAGTCTTTTCATCCTTTCAGGCAAACCACACTTCAGCACATTCACGGTTACTGGATGGTCATTCTCCAGCATAAAGAATGCTCTTGCAGTCTCAATCTCCCGCTAGAATAGTCTCCTTGCTCCCACCCTTTTGTTCTACCACCCCCCCCCCCCCCCCCCCCATCTTTCACTTGGGTTGCCAGGCACTGCTACTTAAGCAATTCCTTACTCATTAGGACTTACCACAACCACTTCCTAGCTCACCCTCAATGTGCAGTCTTTGGTTTGTGGGGGGGATGAAGCAGCTTAGTTTTATGAGATCAGCCTCTCAGTGATCCTAACTGGCACAACTCACCCCAGGTATATTTCTGAAAAAATGCAAACCAAGTACTGGTGACAGAGTGGCCTTCTAATTCACCGCCTGCCCTCCTAAGGGATGGACAAAATAAATTTGCTCAGTACATATCTTCTCTGACTTGGAAAATCAAGCTTTTTAAATTACACCAGGTGTGCCATGCCTGTTGTAGCTTTGCCTTTCAAGTTCTTAATGCATGCACAGCCAGGCCATCTTATAATATTCCTCATTTTGGATGTGGGAATGGATCATGCACAAACTTCCCTGGAGCCGCTACTTAGTTTCAGTCACGATATATCTTCCTGGATTAAGTTCTCCCCCAGACCAGACTCATATCTGAGTTGACCAAGTTCACAATCAAACTCCATGTACTTACAAGCTGCACTCAAATACTTCAAGATATCACCTAGAAGACAGTTAAGACACCAAGAAAAAGTAGACTCTTGGGTTACGTTTGCTGTTCACACCATCAACAGTACATGCAATCACTTACTTCATGACCATTGGTGTGACTGGAATAGGTATACGAGCCTTGGACTTCAGACTATCGGCCTCATCCCCAGCCACTTTGTTCATGGACACTTCTGGCAGCTTCCCCTTGCTCTGTGTACTTTTAGGGGAGAAATGCAAATGTTATAAACACACTTAAACATGCCAGACCACACCAAGTGCCACCATCACAACAGAGATGGTTTGTATCCTTTATTAAATCTAGTGAGTTCTAGTTATCTCTGCTCCGTGACTTGAAAAACCTTTCCTTTTCTGTTAAGTGGACCACCCAGTGAGTATCACCTCCACTCACCTTATGAGCAACACTTACCGGGGAACCCGAGGCCTACATTCCTTCTTTTGCTCACTTCTTTTAATCACACTGCAGAAAGGAAACTCTTGTTAAGTGTTTGCATCCTACCAGTGAGCTAAACCCAGTAATATTGGTTTGGTTCCTGCTATGCATTTAGCCATCATAGCACTGAATTTCCCCATTTGTTACTAGAACGGTCTCAGCACACAATCACTATTGGATAGTGTGATGGTTAAAGCTACGCCATCCATCCTGACTGCTTATACAGCCAGTTTTATAGTACCCATCTAATTTACATGCACATTCGGTATATGCTGGTTAGCATTTGTCAAATTAGATATCTTGAGATTGCTCATTAGCAAGTACGAGGCAACTAGAGCAACAGCCATCACCGAGGCAAATGTAGATACACAGCTTTTCACTTAATCATAGATTTGCCACAATCTGAAATTTCTAGACCCCCCCCCCCCCCAAAAAAACAGGTTTCTAGATCAGCTCAAATGGGTCAGAGTTACTAAAACATGGCCACATGTGTTTCACGGTGTGTAAAGACCCTTCTCAAAGGTTGACTGATCAATTTTCAGCTTATTTCTGTATTAGTTGCTATATTGGTGCTAATGAGGTGAAATTGGTGCACAGACAGTTTGACCCATGAAAGAAAATTACAAAATAATGAAGTAATACTATCAAAACATTTGACCCATAATTTATTCAACCCTGCCCCATAATTTAGTGCTCCCTGCTGCATAATTCCAGAGGCCCTCCATCGCACTGCAAGGAATTTTTACAGTGAAGACAAACATCAGTTAACACTAAAAAAGTAGGTTTATATTCTAAACACTAAAAAAGTAGGTTTATATTCTAAACACTAAAAAAGTTGGTTTACATTCTAAACACTAAAAAAGTTGGTTTATATTCTAAAAAGAAAAAAAAAGTCCCCCCCCTTCAGCAGGTAATGTTTCCAACTAGTGCTCCAAGCTTTCAGCTAGAACCACTAAACAAAAATACCAACATAGTATAGAATTTCAACCTTCATTACAGAAGCCCAATTACAGAATTCCCATTCCTGCAAACTCCCCTCGGGAAAGGATCTAGACACTGCACTATAGAAAGAGTTACTGCATCTTTTACGAACTGGTAAAAGTTAACCAGAATATTAACTCCACCCCAGTTTGATGCCCAACAACTTACAGTTTCTGTTTCTTAATAGGTGGGTGGCCTTCAGCTGTTGGATGAGGATGCGCTTCAGTAGTTGGAGGGATGGCCGTGCGTCTCTCCTCCCGAATCTTAGCCAGCTGTTTCTTCTTCTGATCAAGAGAAAGTCGCTTGGCTGTTCTGTTAACAGAATTAATTTATTTTTAAATCCAAGCACCTGACTAATAACCAGCAACTTAAAGAGAAAGCATACTTCCTGGTTTACACCATCCTCACCTCTTTGGATGAGCTCCAAGAACCGAAGTTCCTGCTGCAGGAACCCTTTGCGAAGTAGCACGCCACCCTTCAAGCGAGGTAGCTATGTTAGATGGTTTTGCTACCTTCACATCAGAATTGCTTCTCTCTTCTGTAGGGCAAGTAAGAAAGATTATGCAACATGTGAAGTTTAATTTGCATTAAATATGGAAATACACACAAGACCTTTCACAATTTGGTTAAACTATTTTCACAGTATTTATATATAATTAAAACAATGATAAAAACACAAAAAAATGCACCCAACCCACACTCACCAACCAAATCCCCCTCCTATCACACCAAGTTCCAAAGTACAAAATACACCTACTACTAGTGCCTAAGTCACACCGTTGTACCCTAAGGTTACAATGACCACTCAAAACAGCAGGTGCCAAGTGGCACAGTTGTTGACATACAAACCTTTAATACAGAAAGACCTCTCCATACTGTTCAGTACTACAATGCAGCTTACATGAAAGCAAGTAAAGAATAAGACTGAAGAGCAAACATACCAGTCTTCATAATGGGCGTGACAACAGCTCGTGGAATATTGCCCTTACTGCCAGGAGTTCTGCCAGGATGCTGAAATGAATGATCCTGTGGAGGGATATTCTCTCCATCATCTATGTGATCTACAATTTAAAAAACAAAGTCACATTAGTAGGTACTTCTCTGTGAGCATCTCAGGTCATTATAGTGTGGTTATTTAAAAAACAAAATGGAGGGTAAGGGGGAAAAACGTCGGCCTTGTTTTTTTTTAAGCTGGGTTTACAGCTGCCACAACATGCCAAGTTACGAACTGCTGACAACTAAACAAAAGGCCCAGAGGGGTAACACATCAACCCCCAAGAAAGGTCAGGGCAGAAGCTTTCATGTAGGGTTTTGGGAGATTTGTTTCCAAGGACTACTGCCACTACTCATATGTTCTCTCAAGATGCCAAATTAATGTAGTCTCAAGCCATGCAAATGAACCAACAGTGGCATTACCTTGACATGAATGCTCCTATACTCAATCTAGCCTCTCCAGAATGTGGCGAGTTACAGACAGAGTTACAGACAGAGTTACAGACAGAGTTACAGACAGAGTTACAGACAGAGTTACAGACAGAGTTACAGACAGAGTTACAGACAGAGTTACAGACAGAGTTACAGACAGAGTTACAGACAGAGTTACAGACAGAGTTACAGACAGAGTTACAATCTACTGTCTCCCAGGAGCCTAAGCGCCACAACGAGGCAAAAACTAGATCCTCCCCGACGGTATCCACACCTCCAACTGCTATGGGGTTGACTGTAGTGACATAGACGTCCTGTCTGAGACCTGCACATTCTGTCACAATGATTTGATATTGCCCTTCTTCAGGAGACCCACCTCTTGATCGACACGAGAAGATTCGCATCAAGATACTTTACCCACAGTTTTTTCTTCAGCATCAACCAAGATTAAGAGTGAGGATCCTAGTGGGAGCTGGTGTCCCTTCAGTCACATTTCCACTCACAAATCAGGAGGGTTGTTTTAGTTATGTGATAGCCTCCATCGATGGGCCCAACGCTCACCAAGACCAATTTTATAGCTCTGTGGTTCCCAAACTGTGCGCCACGGACATCCCTACGCATTTTATCTGTAATTGTGGCCATCACAGGGAGCAGCGCTGCTCCCCTGTGAGAGGCTTCACCCCCGCTGCTGGAGCCGCCTCGCACTTCTCCAGGAGCACAGGAGCAACCCCTCCCGCCCATTGAAATTCGGTATGGGGCTGATTGCCACTTACTGAATGACAATGGGGCAGTCAGGGGTGTTTAAGCATGTGGCGGGCTCCCCCTGCCCCAGTGTACAGAAGGGCATTCTGTTAGATAAAAAAAGTAAAACTCCCACGCTGCAATGTTAGAGAACACTTCATTTAAAGAAGCCTGTGAAATAAGTTAAAGAACGGGTTATCGTTCTTTCACTGTCTCATTTTTTAATTGAAGTATTTTCAATATTATATTCAACAATGCCATGGTTGCTGCTTTTTTATTTTAAGGAACTAGCAACCGTTGACAAAGCCAATAGTCCTGGCTTGTTGGTGCAATGATACTTGCTGTATTATATATCTGGATGCAATGACAAACATAACACCAGTCGGGCGCAACACTATGGTAAGCGCAGATATTAGCCTAGGTGTTTTAAACTGCGCTCTTAATTGCATCAAACACCCCCTTTGAAGAGACGCCTCTTTTTTTTACACCGCTTAAAGCCCTGGAAACAACACCATGTTACAGTAACCTCACATCCTGGCACTGTGCATCATGTGTGACTCATGACTTCTACGTTTTCAGTCTGCCTATGTGCAGGGGCATAGTGAACTCTCCCCCGCCGTACCCCACCCCTTGCTGTAGTTCGTTCTTGATAGGCCTCTTCTGCCTGCAACTCTGCAGACAAAGGCTCAGCTCATAATGTGGAAAGGTGGGTGAGTAAATAAGTGAAGGAATGTCTGAATGGATTACTGAAAAGATGAATGAAAGGGGGAATGGATAGATAATGAAAGGATGGATGAGTGAATGAGTAGAAGTATGGATGAGAGAAAAGGTATATAGATGGATGTATGGGTGGAAAGGTAGATGATGGGTAAAAGTGTGGATGGGGTGTGTGTGAAAGGATGGATGAGTGAAAGGGCAGCTGATGGGTGAGTGAATTGGTTGATGGGTGAGTGAATTGGTGGATGGGTGAGTAAAAAGGATGGATGAAAGGGTAGATGATGGGCAAGTGGATGGATGAATTGATAAGTGAAATGGTGGATGGATGAGTGAAAGGGTGAGCGTAAGGATTGATGAGTTAGTGAAAGGGGTAGATGGACAAAAGGATGGATAGATGAGTGATGTGAAAGGGTGGCTGGATGAGAGAACGGATGGCTGGATGAGAGAACGGATGGCTGGATGAGAGAACGGATGGCTGGATGAGAGAACGGATGCGTCCCAATTACTTTAAGGAAGATAACAGGAGGTACATACCACCCACCGGTAAAAAAAATGGTGGGGAGCCACAGGTTAAAAAAGTTTGGGAACCACTGTTATAGCTGGTTGTTTCCCCTCTCCCCCCCCCCCCCCCCCCGCCCCCCCTTCTTGGCAGCCCACAGATGGCAACCTGATATTGGAGTGTGTGGGCGGGGCAGTTACTTGAATGTAGCAATAGACCCAGCCATAGACAGATCATATTCTACTGGTCAATCAGCAATATCCCTTTCCTGCCCGATTCAGGATCTCAACTAAATTAAAACTGACATATGTGGCATAGTCATAGGGGCAAGAGGGGCTGCATGCATTACTCACAGGTCAGATCAATCATATCTTGGTTTCTCTACCAGGTTTCCATTGGGAGTACGACTTGGCTATAGAAACGAGGGTGTTAGTGGAACACTCAGCATACAGTACACACAATTGCGACACCTCCCAAGACTCACCCCTTCAACATTCTGGAAATTTTACTAGAACATATCAGGAACCAGACTTGCGGGAGATTAAAGGGTTACAAACTGCATTCTCAAAAATGAATCAGAGGACCTAACATGGCCCACTGTGTGAGATACTGCAAAGGCAGTCATATGGTAAGTTTATCAGCCACACCTCAGCTTTCTTTCGATGGTCCTGGTCTGGCGGGTTGAGCTGGAGGCAGAGATATCCAGATTAGACACTGAACAAAACCAAGTCGTAAAACACCCAGAGATCTTTTCGTAGAGCAAGCAGATAGCTGGAGGTGGTCCTGGTTAGGTAGCTGCTCAAAAATTGTCCAATATGAAACAATTTTTTAATCAGAGGGGAGAGGAGGTGGATCGGCTCCTCACATGTACACAGACGACACCCAATTATACCTGAAAACTTCCTCCCCCAAAGAAATCAGCTCTGCAACTTAACTCTACAGAAAACCTGAAATCAGCTGCTATGCAACCACCTCAAGCCAAACTCTAAAAGCTAAATTCCTCCTACCAGTTACCGGTCATTGAAGAATGGTTGAAACTACTAACAGCCCTCAACTGCATGCCACAAGTTATTGACAGCGAAATCACTGGGAATAACTGTCCACAAGAACCTTAACATGCAGAAACACATCAGTGCAACCACCAAAGGAGCGAGCCTCCAAATGAGTATCCCAAGAAACCTGAAACAGAAATCTCCCACCCCCCCACTACGGATTTAAAGTCTGCAGAGTAAGCCCCATTGAACCCCAGGCTGGACTACAAGAGCACAACCCTCTGGTTTTCAGAGATCCAAAACGGCTCAATGAGGAGCCTTTCTGCTCTGCTGCCAGGCTCATCGCTGGATCAAAAACAAACCACCACATCACCCCTGACTTGAAATCCCTCAGACTACCTTACAAAGCTTGAATTCAGTTAAAATTTGCCTGCATGACCCACAAAGCCGTACACTACAACACCCCAATATAACTCGCTCAGACGCTGATGAGTCTGGCTGCTGCAGATCCTCCAGAAACTCAAGCACCTTACTGCTGAATCCACAGATTCACAAAAAAGAAGACATACAACTGATCTTGGTCAGTAATTGCCCCAAGAATTTGGAATGCCTTGCCCCCTGAAATCCACTTGAATACTTCAACAGCAGCTTTCAAGAAAGAAGTCAAAGTACTACTTATGAGCACATTTCTGCCCTAGGTACTCTTCGGATTGTTCAGGATATTTCAATTACTCTGACTTTATTTTTAAACAATTTATTGAAATCAAGGCATGACCTACAAGAAAGACATTACACATAGTGGCAATAAGATGCGGTACAGAGGTATCACATGGCAACATGATAACTCAACAATACAAAAGTCAGTTATGACGTACTAAGATCTCTAGTGACACATTAGTCACTCATTCTCGAAGCGGGGGGGGGGGGGGGGGGGGGGGAGTTGAAGGGTGCGAGGGGGTTCCTCACATATACCTTCCCTATGAGCGTTCCACTTGTCCCATACCAGAGTCCACTTGGCAGGGCACCACCTAGCTTCATATGGTTTTTTTTCTGTGAACATACACCAGTAGCAGCTCTGATGGAGTGCTGCAGGGAGGGGCAGGGCAGTAAACACCGGAATATTGCCCAAGTGGAGTATAGAAATAAATAAAATTACATTGTGCGCTGCATCGCTGATTTGGCGTTGCAGCGCACACAATTAGTTTCTTTACTCAACTCAGTTGGGCCCTATTCCGGAGTTTACTGCCCCCCCCCCCACCTGCCCCTTCCCACCACCCCACAGCACTCCCGAGGAGCCGCCACTACTATACACCAGTCCATATCTCTACTCCAGTCACCTAAAGGGGAACTGGGCCCCTCCAAAATCTTGCAATGTTCGCCACCATCAGTCCCAGGGTTACCCTTATATGCTCTTTGGAGTTCAGGTCGGTTGGGATCCAGACATTCAGGATAGCAAGCTGAATGTTAGTTGATCTTCTGCCCCAACACCTCAATGAGTCTCACCACTGCCGCCCAGTACCTCTGAATAGTAGTGCAATCCCAGAGTGTGTGAACAAAGGTACCTTCCTGCCCGCATTGTCTGGAGCAGCTGCCCTCTTTGCTGTACTCCATTCAGACAAGTAGTGGACCAGACATGTAGGACCTATGCAGGATCCTTAGTCGGAGTCTTGAGGCAATAACTACCTCACGAGGAGGTGCCACTGCTGCCAGCCACTCCTCGTCGTCCAAGCCTGCTACGTCATGCTCCCATTTTGCCCTTAACTGAACCAGGGGAATCAGACAGGTTATTGATCATTCAAGGATCTGGCCTTTTCTGAAAAATGGGGAGCAACTCTCGCCTAATTTGCAGGTACCGGAAATAATAAGAGCCCACCAGCTCGAACTCCTGTTGCAGCTGTGAAAAGGAAATGATATCGCCCAACTTCCACATATCTCCAAACTTGCATATTCCAATCAGATTCCAGCAATCAAATCCCTTTGAGTGGATCAGCCTACTCAACAGCTAGTTATGAGAGAGTGGTGTGACCTGTGTAATCCTGCCCCCCCCCCACCCAAAGCAGACTGTTGCTCTCCTTTAATGTTTGATCCATTGATCCCAACATTTTGTACCCTCCCTTTCAGGGGTGATGCTTATCCTTAGTTTGACACTATTGATTCTATCGGTGTTTGATAGATTGTAAAGCGATAAGATACCCGCATGGGTCACATTTGTGCAAGCTTTCTTAATAAAAAACTTGCAGAGAAGGCCTTGGACCGCATTGATTTGTCATTTCTGGCAAGGACTGGACAAGACCGCCAGGGGAACTTAGATGAAAACGTTTATAATGGCCAATTGATGTCAAGGGGCTGGCATAATCTATCCATATGTAGAGTACACTACTCACCCTCGATTGTCTCGGCGCTAGGGTTGGGGAAGGAGGTCGAATTGGTGGCGACGTGTTGCTACTGCTTCAACAGCCAGATCTTGAGAAGGTCAGCAGGTCCTGGGTCTGTCGCAGGTGGATGGGGAGGGTGTTCCATATCTTGGCGGTAAGGTGGGAGAATGATCTTCCACCTGTGGTCGTGTGGAACAGTGGCGAGGTCAGCGGAGCAAAGCTGGCGGTTCAGGGTGTAGAAGGCGAGTAGTTTGTTGAGGTATGCTGGTACGGCAGAGTGTTTCGCGAGTGTGGGTGAGGAGCTTGAAGGTCATCCTCTTGTTGACAGGGAGCCAGTGCAGTCTCAGGTGGGCAGTGATGTGGCGTCTGTGTCGAGGATGAGGTGTTCTGGTCTTTTCTGGAGTTTTGTCGTGGTTCCCGCATGGAGGGCGATGCCGTAGTCCAGCCTGCTGCTGACAGGCCTGGGTTATTGATAGTGAGGAGTCCAGGATGAAACCCAGGTTACATGCGTGGTTGGCGAGTGTCGGTGCAGCTCCCAGCACGGCCGGCCACCAGGAGTCGTCCCAGGCGGATGGGGTGGAGCAGAGGATGAGGACCTCCATCTTGTCGGAGTTCAGTTTCAAGCGCCTGTTCTTCATCCATTTAGCGATGTCCTTCATTCCTTTGTGGAGGTTGGTTTTGGCAGTGGCAGGGTTTTTGGTGAGGGAGAGGATCAGCTGGGTGTCATTGGCGTATGAGAGGTGGATGTCGGGCGACGTGGGCAAGCGATGCCATGCAGACGTTAAAGTGTCGGGCTGAGGGATGATCCTTGGTGTATGCTGCAGGTGATCTTGGTGGCTTTGAATCGGAGAGGGGGGGGGGGCACGGCGTGAGGAGGTGATCCAGTCAAGGGCCTCATCGCGGATCCCTGAGTCATGGAGGCATGTTCGTAGGGTGTGGTGGCAGACTGTCGGTTGGCAATTGGAGAAGCACGAGTTACATGGGCCAATGAATTGTGTGGCAATTGAGGGGGATATCTGTGTGGAAAGGAGACTGAGAACAGCGCTCTTTTGCTCCTACTTTGTTACTGGGATATCTGGTGTTGTGCTTGATGTTTGAGCGAAGAGCTCTTCACATTTGAATTTCTTGTTTAAATAAAGTGTGGCTGTAGAAGGCTGTTGTGTTTTACTGCTACCTGTACCTGGGGTGCAAAAGGGTTAGGATTTTTTTTAAATGTTTTTTTTAAAGTAAATTCTGCTGCAACAGAGCTTAAAGGAACAGACTAAAAAGGTATAGCACGAGTTTACAATGAGCACTTCAACTCTACAGCCATTTTGCTCTTCCACAGATAAATAGGCAGAGTTGAATTCATCACAATTACTGAGTGTAGGAGAGTAGGGTCTGCTTCCTATGGTCACCCCTACTTTTTGCTTCTCTGGTTCGACTTAAATGTGGATGTGGGCCTGCTGATCAGACCCACACCCCAGATGCACTCTAAATTTACACCATGTACTCTAGGTACATCCACAATTGGGAATTGGTTCACCTTGTCAGCCCCTGTACAAATGCACCATAGGTGCCCAGGGCATAGGTGCAACCAAGGCCTACCAGGGGCTGCAGCATGTATTATGCCATCCCTTGCTGGCCATCCAAACTGACACAACTGGCTGATCGCTCAGCTGGGGCAAGGTAGTGTAATCACCCCTTGCTTTGGTATAGTAGTCCTATATCTACCCTTATATATAGACACACAGTAACCTATAAGTCACTCCTATGGCAGGCCATAACAATCCTGGAGGCGCAGTGCTTGGCTATGTGTGAGATGGTGCTCTAGCATGAGCTGAGCCTGTCTGCAGCTTTAGGAACCTTGTCCTTACAGCGGTTCTATGATATGGCCATACCATATACTCTTAAGTGCATTATGAACCTCGCGGTTAAATGCCAACTTTGGTTTGGCTTTATCCAAACATGTCGTGTAAGGTGTCATACGCTTTGGAATACTACCCCCTCGCCAATTGAGGCGACAAGGGTAGTATTCCACCCTGCTAGAGGGAGAAGACATGTTGCTGACTATCCCGGTTAAAGTTAACCAGGCCCCAGCGTCACAAAATGGACGCTGCTGCCACCGACACAAGTCTGACCTTCTGCTGCTGGGAGTCCTTCCAGTCACTGAGGTTTGGACAATAGGTTTCCCGCCTGGAGAGGTGCGAGCACCACCCCAGACAGGACTTGTGTATTGGGACAGGGAGGGCTGAATAGAATGAGACACTGCCTGGGGCACACAAGGTGCTCCATGCATACCCCAGTTCAAACGGGTTGCTGGGGCACTCCAGCCCCATCTCTGGCGCGATACTGGACAAAGGAGAGGGGGTGTAACCACCCCCCTTCCTGGTCCCATCCATAGGAGGGACCTAGAAAGTAATCCAGCCCCTTTTAGTTGTATAAAGGTAGGAGCGGGGTCCTGAGAATTTAGATTAATCCTGACTTGAAACGAAACTCTGGACCTTTGACATTCTGCTGAAGACTGAAGAATCTCCCTTGTGGCCTAGGAGTCACCACCCTTGGCAACCAGGCACCATCCAGCAAATCAACGGCTTGCTTGGTCGACGTTCCCGCCGGAACCCGAGCACAGAGCCTTACAAGACCCAGACTTGCAGACCTCTGACCCTCTCCACAACTGCAGCATAGCTGAGATCCGTAGAGGCGATGAGACACGTGGGACCGGACATCTTGAAAAGCCTGCAACTTGCTAACTGTGCAGCTCCTGAGGCATCCTCGAAGCTGTGCACTGGGGACTGAGAAACCCCAAACCCGAGCTCCACCTGCACCGAAGATCAGCCCTCCACGAGTTCTGCGTGGGGGCCCTTCTGCTTGTGCTCTGCTCGACGCGTTGTCCGGTTGCTGGCCCGTTGGCTAGTAGCCTCTGACTACAATCCTTTTGAATCACCTCGCTGGTCTGGTTGCTGCAGACTGGCCCTTGCCTCCCTGCAAAGGTGAGGCACCTCAGACCTTGCTGGTCTGCATCAGAAGCCTTTGTTGTATCCTGCGTGGGTTGCCTTTGCCAAGGCTTGTTGACTCCAATCCGGCTGTCGACCCCTCCATCTGCGAGAACCTTCGTGGGACAGCTCCTCTCCAGCACCTGGTCGACGCCGCCTCCTGGTCCACGTGGCTGTAAATACAAGCTTTAAGACAGCACCTGATTGCTCCTCGACGTTGTCTGGTCCCTTCCTGGTTCCACCCAGTCACTGGCTAGTGACCCAGACTCTGTTCCCTCTGCTTTCAGGTCCTCTTCATCCTCGATCCACCCAGACATCTTCCTCCTGGTCGCCTGCAGCATCTTTTCATCAAGGCTCCATAGGATTCAACGACGAACCCCGACACATCTTCACACCTATGCACCCGCCGTCCGTGGGGGAGGTAACGCGAGTACTTCAGTGCTCCCAAGGGTATTGACTATCCAAGTGGCTAAGTCTAAAGTTGTTTCCTCCTAGCTAAACCGGAAGTGTCCTAAATCCTTCTAGATTCCCATTTACTTTGTATTGACTCCCGCGTGTGTGTGAAGACACTGCACGCGCCGCCTGTGGGCCTCCTACTTCTAAACCAAGGTTCAGATAGTGTAGCCCCAGCGATTCCCTAGGCCTTTCCTCGTGACGTGGTACTTGAATAGTGATCATATACCAGGCCAACTTCTCACACTGAGCTCAGTTATGGGTGAAGTAGCTCGATGCTTTAGCACAAGCACTGAAAAAGCTAAGTTTCCAAAGTGTCAAACATTTTGCAACTACATCTTTAATTTTAAGTCTTTTCCCCCCTCACCAGAACACACCTGTAAAAACCTCATTAAAATAAATTTATAAAAGTTAAGTTTGACAACGCCATGATTGTGAAAAGGAATTATAGTTTAGTTGTCTGAACAGTTTCTACCTTCCAAATGCACCGCTGAAGTTCAAAGATGTCATGTGCAGCACAAAGTGGACACAGCTGTCGCTAGATCAAAGTCTTGGTTTAATAAAAAGAAAGAAAAAAATACAATAAAGGAGCGGGCAGGGACGACTTAATTTATTAGTGAAAAGCCTACCAAACCAGGTATCTGCATTGTTGTCATACTGTTCGTGCAATGCTTCAAAGTTGATGAAGTTGGGTGCATCGAAAGAATAAACTGGCACCGACATGGCCACCAGTGGGAATCCAGGAACAAAATTGGCAAAATCCAGATGGTCTGTTGAAATATGGAAGAAAAAAAATAGTGTATTTACAAAGGAAATCAGGACATTAGCACAAAATAAGCTGCATTACAGGGCAGGCACTTCTCATTAAGAGGAGCATATTTTGTTGCGGACTAGCGCAACATTAAGCAGCACAGCCTGACACCACAGTACAATTACACACAACACCCTAATGTGATATGTACACCAGAACAAAATGGATAACCGCAGATAACAGACTTCTGTCATAACTGAATTACAGACTTTTGGATAACCCGAAGAGATCAACCAGAAGCAAAAGTACATTAAGTGGAGGACCCACTATAGCATATTACTTAAATGTGAGTAAGACTATGTCTGGAGGTTAAGTGATAGCCATGAGATTAGCCAGGCAACTCAAGGTCCTGAAACCAAAGCATCCCTAAAACAAGATGGTTATTTCTTATAGAAGGGAATTCTTAGTCTGTACGTTGGTCACTTCATTAGCATCTTTGCCCAAGTACCACTGCCTAAACCCCGGTGAAGCAGTAGTAAAAGACTGTATGCATCTCAAACCCTACTGATTGATAGAAGAACAGCGATTGACAAGTGAAATACTTACCTTCACTAATACTGCTAGATACTGTATGAAATGGGGCTTTTATGGATGAGGGAAGCACTCACATCAAGCAGTAAACAATGGTTGTCAGGGTGAAAACGCAGATTTAACTTCCAGGGACAATAGGAAGGACAAAGTAACTTTTAAGTCATCTCTCCAAAATATTTATTACTTCACAGAATTGGGATTGTATTCAATATTTCAAAACGTCAAAGGCTTTCCTATGGAGCAGACAACCCTTCTACAATGAAGATAGCTTTTAGTGCAGTTTAACAGTAGGAGACACAAAGGGAAAGACTGTAGAACAAATTAAACATTTACCTCCCAGTTGAAAGATCTGGGTTGAATCAATAGTTATTTTGCTCACCATGCCACCCCAGTTTAGACATAACCATACGCAAGTCAGTTTTGACCCTGTCCTTACGTTAAGAGCCCAACCAAAACTGCCAAGCCAGGACCCCCGGACCAGAAACTTGAGTTACTGGGCTGTGAGACACTTGATTCAAGCGACCCTGTATGATAAGGGGATGATACCCTAAAACTGGTCTCAGGGGGCTTGTTTCCAATACAGGGATGACCTGGCTTGGCAGTTCGGGCTGGACTGTTCAAATGAGGTGCAGGGTAAAGACTGAGTTACACATGGCTGGATATAAACTAGGGTGGCATGGTGCAGTGGGGGGGGAGCAAATGGATTGAACTCCGATCTCTAGACTGGGGGTCAAGGTTTGATTTGACCATGTGGCTCTAGCGGCAAGCGCTCTTCATCCAACTGTCTCAGTGCCTTCCAAGTGGCAACTTTCTAGAATGGTATATTCCTGGCCCATAAGAGCAAAATACTGGGACAATATCAGATTCTGGGGAAGTCAGTGGAATCGCCCCCAAAGGCATTTTGGAGGCCGTGTCTCCACAAGTACGAACAGGCACTAGTAGGTTTTTCGAAACTCCTGGTGAAAGCAGACATAGCTTGCTATTGGACCACCACTTCAGCGCCACTCATTGCAAAATGGACTGGTGTGCTAAGCTCGAGAACCCATATACAAAGCCTGAGGATGTCCAAAGAAACATGACAAGATATGGGGACAAGATATGGGGACAACAGTTTCTGGTATACTAAACGGTCATGGATAAAGGAGGATGGCAGGGAGGAACTGTTGTGGATGGTGGGAGCAAGGTAACCAAATAGTGTGGCTCATTATAAGGATGCAACAACATGAAGCATGTTCAATATTAATAAACTTTGTTACATAGGAAATAGATGCCGCAATAAGTGCTGCGGTCCACCGATACACATTTAATTTACAGGCACTGGGTACACTTTATACCTTATTTTGGTGACGTAAGAGTAAATTCAAAGTGCCAATCTGACGTATAAAAATTATAACATGTTGAGGAGGAGCACAAGAACTTCAACTATGGAAAGGAGTAAGATGTAGAGTTCTACAGCCAGCAAAATCAATATGGTGAGAAAAAAAAAAATTGGCGGCCACGCGCCTTTTTTCCATTTATTTACTCTTGTTATAATGGGGGCACCCGTGCTCTAGTGTTAAAGATCTTAATCTAAAGCACGGGTGCCCCAAATGCTTCTAAAGTACAGATAGAAGAACAAAATAGTTTGCAATTCCCCCCCCCCCCCCCCCCCCCCATTTCCTTTACTTTTAAAGCTATCGTGGTACTTGCGCTTTAGCTTAAGATGTTAAAAGCTAAAGAGCGGGTGCTGCCATAGAACAAAAGTAAATAAATAGCCACGTGTCCTAAGTTAAAAAAGGAAATAGAAAAAAAAAAATACATGTGGCCGCTCATAAATGAAAGGCGCGGCTGCCATTATAACAGATGAGGCGTGCCGCACTGGGTACATGGTAAGAAAAGAAATAAAGTAGCTGGAGAGCATATCCTGCCTGCTGTTGCAGGCAGGAGAATTACATTTAACAAATTAGTGCCAGAGGCTATAATTAAACCTTACCCAGTAACACCAAATGTAACAGGAGGTGTCCTCATGTGAGGTTACAAGAGAAAAAGGCGGAAATAAGGAGGGACTAAGCATATTGACCAATAAAAATCCAACATTTACAAAGGACAGTGACAGGAGCCAATAAAAAGATGGGCGGAGCTTCAAGTCTATAGCTTAATTCAGCCGGTCTCGAAGAGGCGGCCATTGTCGTTCTCCCAATGTTAGCATCAGCCCATGGTGGTTTGTCTTCTGCTTTGCACATGGCGAACATATTTTGGGTTATGCCACACTGCAACTTTCACACATAACCTGCTGTTTACAAGGTCAGACAACAATGCCCCTCGTCATTTTGTTCTGGTCAGGCCCTAGCACCTAGATAAAACACGCAGATGCAGCAGTTTCGGAATATGTACTTTAGACCTCTATACGAAAGTATGTCTGTCATGCATTATTACACCATTCATCCAATCGGCATAAAACTTGAGAAGTTCTTCAGTACACTCCCGCAAAGGTTTCTGGAATACATTTTTTTTTTTTAAATATCGGCCCCTCATAATTTTTCGAATACTGATGTACGCACCAGACGGAAAAACAAAAAGTCGTGTATCCACAAGCACTTGAATAAATAGAATTAAAACGAAACTTTGAATTGTTTTCCATATTAAAATGAATAAGTTTCAATAAAAAGGACACAACGTTAATTGAATATAATCATTCAGAGTTTCCTTGAATTTCCTTTCTTCGGAGCTCGCAGCAACGCGTGACTGGTAAGCTAGTATTGGTATACAAGAGTGGGAAACAGTTGGAGGAGATCTTTCCAAGGAAGGGAGCAGGACAGCACCTGTGATTTAGATCTTTCATCTATAGACTGAGGTATGGGGGTCTGCTGCTAAACATCCAGAGATCTATCTACACATATATACATATATACATATATATAGCCCACTGTTGTATAGGATGACAGCACCTTTTATGATTTACGGACTACTTGCTATGCTAACCCTATTTGCGTTAGGCATTCTTCTACTTGTGGCATGTATAATGCATACTAGAGCACGTTAGTTAAAATAAACGTTTTAAACTGCTCATGTTTATCTAATCTTATTGTGGACTGGTACGAGTGTGAAAGCAAAAGGGTGTCACGATTCCTGAGCGAGTCGGGAGTGTTGTGTTCTGGGGTGTCTAACCACTTGTTCCTCTGTGAGTGAGTAGGAGGGCAAGTGAGACACTATAGTAGGTCCCCAGGCTCATGGGTACTCTGGTAACGGTTATGCAGATTCATCCTACCACCTAAGATCAATATCCTAATTTGTCTAGCCACGTTCTCCCTAAAAGGAGGAGGGAGACACAAATGCACAAGTCGTCCTGCAGACTAAAGAGGCAAAATGGCACTCCAGCAGACCAGTGAACCTAAATAGTAATGTCTGGCAAAAACATGGACAGAAGCCCACAGACACATGGATGATGTCCAGGTCGTGAGCTAGGGCTGTAGTTGGAGCCGCTCACTCTGGAGGATCGTTTGGCCTGGATAAACACTGCTTAATGCAGAGGACTATATCTAGCAGAATAGGTTGTCTTCAGTATTGAAGTAAGAACGATTTCACTTCCCCGACATCCCCTTCTACACTGGTCTGTTTCCTCTCCTCCCAGCCTATACAGGAGTGAACTAGAGAGGTAGGACCTGAGCAGTATTCTCAGCTGCACTAATCTGAAATGCGATCTTATGGCCACCTCCCGCAGTCCCTGCAGTGCCTCTGCCCAGTCGTCATCTTCTAGGATGCCTACTTCTGTTTCCCATGCCTCTCGCAGTAGGACTAGTGGGTGTGGTAAATTGATTCCTATATGTTAGCGAAATTGCTTTAGACACCATGGGGTCCAGCAGGAGTCTATCCTCCAGCGGCGTGTATTATGGTATGCTATCCCCTTTACAGATGTGAGTCCTTAGTGCATGTTCCAATTGCGGATAGTGGACTCTGTTCGCCATGCTTTATTCATCCAGCATTTCTTGGAATGTGACCACGGTCCCATGGGGTGTTCTTTTGTCAGAGTATTTGCGCACTTTAAATATCTATTTGCCTCGTGCCACACCTGGCTAACTGCCCGAGTGTTTAGTGGGAGTGGTTTACACCCTTTCTTTGGCATAGTACCACCAAATATCCTCGATTTCCCTTCGCTTGTCGGTCAACCCTGTATGCCGGCTCCTCCCTGTCTGCATACACCCACACATTCACTGTGCTGCCCAATACTGCTTAATATCTGGGACTGCCAGCCCCCCTTTATAAACCCTCCCTCTGTAGCTTTGAAAGGGCTATTCTGGAGCTGCCTCAGTTACAAAGAAGCCCCAACAACTCCCCATATATCTTCCAAAAGAGGTCCAGAGGGACCCGGCATAGGGCATTTTGTAGAACAAACAAAACTAGGCAGGGCCATCATTTTAAAGAGGGCAGCTCTATCCATTAAGGATAGTGAGAGGCCCCTCCAGTGTGCCACGTCTGTCCCAAGCATCGAGCAATGGAGAAAGATTATCTCTAGGGAAATAGATTAGGTCTCTGGTAATCTGCATCCCCAGATAGAGAAAATGTTTTTGCACCAACAGTGGCGTGTCGGGCCAGTCTTGTTGGAGTGTCGCCAGTCAAAGGGAGTGATAGGGACTTGTCCCAGTTAATCTTGTACCCTAAGTAACTGCCAAAAATTTGGAGCACCCTGGCCACTGTACTACACGGTCTAGTGGGGAATAGGAGGCTATCATCCGCGTAGAGATTAGTCATTGCCATTTTCTGAAGCCTCCAATGCCTCTCACCATGTGATCCACCCTTACCCATGCGGTCAGCGGTTCCAATGCCAGCACAAAGAGAATCGGGTATAGCAGGCACCCCGGTCTTGTCCCCCCCTTCCCAGTGTAAATGGTCTGGACACCATTCCATTTACCAACACTCTTGCCCTCGGTTCTCTATACAATAACCTGACACCCAATAAAGCCATGCCCAAATCCCAATCTCTCTAGTGCAGCAAAAAGGTATATCAATTCAATGTTGTCAAATGCCATTCCGGCATCTAGCGAGATTAGGCCGACCTCCTCCCCTGGTTGGTCTTGGACCATATGGAGTACCCCGTATAGGCGCCTATGGTTTAATCTGGTGCTTCTTTGTGGTATGAAACCTGACTGGTCTGGATGCACCACTGAGGATATCATTGGACAGCCGGGACGCCAGAACCTTCACCAATACTTTAACCTCAAATTGAGTAGGGATATGAGCCTATAGAGCTACATTGCTCCAGAAGTTGCCCTAGTTTAGGAAGTTATTATTAGAGCTGTACACTGATCTTCTGGCAGGCATCCCTCATCTTTCGCTGCCTGAAACATTCAGAGCATATGTTTTGCCACTATACAAGCCACTCCTTTATAGAGTTCGATTGGCAGGCCATTCAGGCCCAGGGATTTACCAGACTGCAGATCCTGGATAGTCCCCACAATCTCTTCCTCAGATAAATCCTGCTCCAGCATCTGCTTGTCCTCCTCGAATAGTTCTGGGAGCGATATATCCTGCAGGTGCTCTACACAGTCCCCTGCGGTATATGTCGAAACCAGGGCGTACAGCTGTTTGTAGTAGTCTGCAAAGCCTTCAGTAATTTGCCTCCCTGTCCTATAGTATCCCATCATGTGCTTTTATTTCCTGCACCCAGTTCCTACCACAGTCCCTTCGTTCAAGCCATGCCAATATCTTACTGGCCATATCCCCTATATCATAGATTTTCCTCTGCGTTGTCAGTGCATGGGCCTAGCACTATTCTCCACTAGGTCTCAGCTTTTTCTGCTGAACCCGAACCCCGTGAGCGATCATAGCCAATAACTAGCATCAACTTATTTCAGGGTGGGCTAGGTACGACCAGAGTGTCCTTGTGCGGCTAGTCTTGCCTACGACCGTGATAGTCATTTTAGTCCTGACAGTTTTCTGCTTCAACTGCACCCGCCCCTCCCCAACTCCAACACCAGACAAAAGGATCTCTTGCGTTTCAACTCAGTGTTCGCACAAACTGTTCGTTCCCAGACTGCTGTCGATGCTCCTTTTCTGTCTGGCGCTGCCTCTCATCATGCATGTCTGCTGTCTCGTTACTGCGCACCTAATCAACTTGGCATGACGTTGCCCCTGGGTATCTTTCAGTTTCTCGTCCCCCTAGGCAAGCATCGCGCCACTGTTCGCCAACCTTCCAGCCATTCCCACGTTTCTTCTGGCGTGTTGAAGTGCCATATTTTTCTCTTTGTTCTCTATTGCACAGATGGATAGAGCGTAATTGTTGCATGGTTTCTCTGAAATGTATTCTGTGACATTAACTGCTTTCGTGTATTCTGGCTCTATGTAGAAGCTAGAGATGATTTTTTCGACTTATTTCTTTAGCCATCAGGCAATATTGTATTTTTTATTAAAACCTTGCACATTGTCCTTTCACGCTCACTCTTCCCTACCCTTTCCTCTATGGGGCACTAATTCGTTGATTCATGACAAATGAAATTCCATTCACACTCTGAACAAACAGTGTGACTAATTGATCTTTCCAGTTTCTATATTTTTTTTGCATTTATGTATGAATAATTTCCCTGAATATTTTCGTTCTAGTGCTCATGAAATCTATATGTACTGGGACCCCCATTTTGTATCGCATTGCACATAGGGACGTTTTATGGGTTTACCCTTCTAATTGTAACACAACCCGGAGCCTGGCAGAGATCATCATCATATTTAAGATGTTTGTCTTGGAGCTCCCTCTAACAACCTACGTTGGCATCTAACTTGTAGTGTGAAGTCCAGGAAGAACCGAATTACTGCATTTTCATATTTCAAGTCTCCATGTGAGCACGCAGCTTGCTGGATAGAGTCTGTCGTTTAGGATCCGGGCTATGATTGTACGTGGAGGTGCGGCCGGTCGTAACCTGGGAACCGATGCCCTGTGGGCCCTCTCAACGGCAAAGAAAATAGACAGGCATTTGAGTCAGATGTTTAAGGACCAAATTCTCCAGGAAGAGGTCGACACTTTCCTTCTGCCCCCTCCGGCACCCCACACCACTCCGATATTGTTGTTCCGGCAGGCCCTCCTCTCCTGATCCTCCAACTTCACTGTCAGAGCCGCCTGTTTAGTTAGGTGGCCTACCAGTTCTTTCAGGCTCTTTGACGGCGATTGCAGTTGTGTTATACTGGCCTCAGCTGTGGAAACCTTATCTGATAACTTGTGAAAGTCTGCCCCGAGAAGATTGACATCCGTTGTCACCGCATCCAATTTAGGCTCCAGTGTACCCTTGAGATCTGCTATTGCCACAATTATGGCTCAAGCTTGGGCTCCCCCGGTCCTTCGTGGCCCAACCCTGAATCAGGTTTAGGGTTATCCATTTCAATGGACCTCTGAAGGGTGAAAGACTGGCTGAACCCCCTAGTATTCAAACCTGGGCCACTGGGTTAAACAGTACACTGAAGCAGGTACATCAGTCCACTTAGCCAGACACCTACACATCAATGGCCTGGACAAAGCACCCATTACACCAGAATTGCTCAGGAACATGCTACAGCATAATAACCTTCATCAACACTGCCCATACAGCTGGCACACAAAGTCTTTAGTATAGTTCACACTGCAGGTCCTGACCACCATACTGTCCAAACAGCAGGACATCCATCTGAAAGGATAGTGCGCTCTTTTATCCACATGATATGGAGTGAATGATGCAACTGTGGTGTAGCGAGCCACCTATATGATAATTTGTTTTATCCTGCCCATCAGTGGGTAGGAGGCGCTATACAATTAATCATTACAAGGAGCCGGTCCTCACCTCCGTAAAAAGGATCCTGCTTTGACTCTCCGTTAACACCAGTCGTCAAGTATTCTGCTGCAGGTACCTCACAAAAGTCATAGACCGCACTTGCCAGACATGGCACAGAGTTATTCTAGCACAGATCTGTAACTGGTCCCAAGCACATCCTCAACCCCAAGATCAAGCATCTTCAGTACAGCTAAATGAAAGGGGGTAAGCTGCTCCATGGTAGTCCTAGTTGGTAGAACTTGCAGCAGTCATTCAAGTAAGCCAATCCAGCTTCTCATCCTCCTGGGCGGGCCTAGCATTGGTCCCAGCCTGGGATTTGGTGGGCAAGGTAACAGCATGTTGGCTCAGAGTTAAACATGCACAGCAGCCTGTGTGACAAGAGTTTGAACTCCAGCAACACAGGCTCAGCCTTCCGAAGTCAGTAAACAGAGCAAGATTAACATCAATTAAATTATAGTACTAGAAACACCAGGGTGCTATGTAAAAATAAAAATTAAAAAAAAATGGCAGAAACCCATGATCAATTGAAGTGCAACCAGCGCGTGGCACAGCAAGATTAAACACAGATATAGTGGACCGCACAACTGGTGTAATAGTGACGGGGGGGGGCTTGAAGGGAAGGGTCTGGGAACACCCACCCCTTTACCATACCATGTGAAGTTAGCACATCATATCACTTGCACATAAACTGGATGATCTCGTAGGACCTGCCTTGCCTTTAGTTATCGCCTATAGACAGCTTTCCAAAAAAGTCTCTTGTGGATCATACCCCTGGCCACTGGAATTATGCTGCAGGAAGGGCTAAATTATGTGACCTGATCGAGTACATTAAGCGGCAAAAAAAGGCAAATTATGTAACATAACCCAGCAGTGTCATTATTTTGTCATTTTTACACTTGCTAACACAGGGCATTGGTTTCAACTCAAAATCAGAGTAACACAAATGTAGCAACAAGCGGGTCAAACTTTGTAAAGGGCCTTCCACTGTTCTGCAACACTCGTTACTGCGTTTTCAGTAACTTTTGAACCATTTTAATAAAAGATTAAGCAGCCGAGGGAAATGCGTCAAATCTATAATTTTGCGGAAAAACTCCACTACTGCACAATCGCATAATTCAAGTGGTCTAAAACTCAGTAAATTCAAAGCCCATGCCTCTGGTTGGCTTCCTCCCAGTTGGTCAGGGAAAGCACAGCAACGGATATAACTAAAGAACTGGCTATGGTTGGTTTTATCTCCTGAACTCCACAAATTGCAATGAATGCACAGGCCTTGCTACATGAAGGCTTTTTGGGGTAGCAAGAGGGACCAGTTGCTGCACTCAGATGGTGTTTGAAGCAGGTGTACTTTGCATCTTCTGCAGTAAGCAAATAAATCAGCTTTCTGGTCTCCTACAGATGAACAATTCGTTAGTATGTTTGTTCAGTCATGTGGAAGCTAAACTGGGCGCAGCAGAGGATTCTTT
This sequence comes from Lissotriton helveticus, assembly GCF_964261635.1. Classification (NCBI taxonomy): domain Eukaryota; kingdom Metazoa; phylum Chordata; class Amphibia; order Caudata; family Salamandridae; genus Lissotriton; species Lissotriton helveticus. Next base: position 137,577,925 of record NC_136068.1, on the reverse strand, counting down.
TAAATTCTGAACTTCCTTTATAAATTATGTTCAGAGTTTCCCTGGTGAACAGCATTTGAAAAAATAAAGCAGGTCCTTTTTAAGATTGAATTGGACCTACAGTTGATATATTTAGATTTCTCGAATTTATTTATTTAGAAAGTTTTATATAGCGCGGACAAGATCCTTGCGGATATCAGAGCGCTTTACATAGAAGGAGTACATGAGGGAGCATAGTCAGACGGGTAAATCAGATGAGCAAACAATACATCGTCAGACAAATAAATCGGAAGGCGCAAACAGTACAATCAAGTAAATAATGCATAGGGTGCAATATGATCTAACGATCGGTGCATTAAAGACAAGTAGAAGTATAATACTGCAATAAAAGGCATACATTCGCTAGTTGCTAATAGTCTAAAGAGGTCATTTCTTAGGGTGCTATATGAGCTAACGATCGGTGCATTATAAACAAGTAAAAATATAATACTGCAATAAAAGGAGTAGTCTAAAAAGGCCATTTCTTAGGTTGCTGTATGAGCTAACTATCGGTGCATTAAAAGCAATTGGAGGTATGATACTGCAATAATAGCAGACATTCGTTAATTAATGTTAGCCTAATGAGGCTTTCTTAGGGTGTGTTCAAGTAGTGAGAAAGACTAGTCCAGGATGGCCGACAAGAGAGAGAGAGAGAGAGACCAGTCTAAGATGGCAGCCAAAAAGTGGGGATTACAGAGTTTGGTTTCCCTTTCTACTCTGGGAATGTCGAGTTAGTCCATCTTCCATGTTGATTGAGGGGGAGAGCAGAGTTCAGCTTCTATGCTGCTAGATGGTGGCTTATCTCAGTTTTGCTGCTCCCTGACCGCGTTGGTATGTAGCTTCATGGTGGGCAGGGGGGCGATTTATGGTTCCAGCTTTATGGCCCCAGCCAGATTAGCCAATGGAGAGTGACAAAGCCCGCGAAAATACCAGTCACAAAGAAATTATAGAAGTCCGGGCAAAGCGTAAAAAAAACTTGCATGAGTGTTTAGGATGATGGGGATTGCGAGTAGTTGCCCTTCGAGTCGCCCCTGAAGCTGTTCAAGTAGATTTGTGTGCTGTATTCCAGGCAGAGAGTGAAAAGACCTGCATGGGTATTTTGGTAAATAGCTCTGCGTGCAGTTACCTTACAAGACACCACTGACCATCAGGCTTCTCCCACGTTGCGCAGTGGTTGCCCCCAACACACCGGAAAACAGGGCATACCGGCACTGTGAGGGGGCAGGAGGGGAAGCCTCCCGCCAAAATGCTGCCCCATACCTGAGCCGTTCCAGATGCCCCCGTTCCGTACTCACCGAACCACTGGACGGCAGGGGGGGGGGGGGGGGGGGGGGGGGCGGCCTCCCGTCGAATCGCTACTGAAGACACACCACAGGGCACACCGGAGCCGCTCCAGACGCCGACCGCTCCGTTCTGGGGGAATCCTTGGAGGGGGAGCGCTTGTTCACCCGCGCCGGCTCAGCTAGCGCCGACTCCCTTCCTCAGCGTCACCGATCCTATGCTGCCGAGGGTGCCCGCTGATTCAGCCGTGTGTGCCTTTGGGCTTCTAGGGATGGATCAGCAGCCGAGCTCCAGTGCCTTCCTCCGCCTTGTAGCGGGGGACCACTTCCAGCCCTCCGGAGTCGTCGAGCTGTCTGGAACAGGCTCCTGGAGTTTCAACCAAGCTCCAGTGCCTTCCTCCGCCGTGTAGCGGGGGACCACTTCCAGCCCTCCGAAGTAGACGAGCTGTCTGGAACAGGCTCCTGGAGTTTCAGCCGCCCCTTTTGAAGCGCCGCTCTTATGTGCAGACCAGCACCATCCACAGACTACTACATGTGCCATTAGTGGCACTGGATTGCCGTGGCTATGGAAGATGTGCACTATACAGAATGCAAAACAAAGAAAATGGATTTGGTGGTTGGTGACAACCCACCTCAAGAAGAATTATAGTGACTTTGAGGGTTCACCCTGGCAAAGGTTTAAGTTAACCTGAGCTCATCTCCCTGATAGAGCTAAGGCACAGAGCAAAGCTGACAGGCTTAACTTCAGGGCAGCGTGTAAATCTATGCAGTACCGGCACAGTAATAGTCCAAAAACAAACAACCACTCAAAAGCCCCCCCCCAAACTTATTTAGAAAAAGAGTAAAAACGCAAACAAGCATTTGCAATGCAATAGGTCTCATTAGGAAAGTTTGAGCTATTGGTATTGTAAATGACAATTTTTTTATTTATGTGTTGGTTTGGAAAATAGTGAATTGAATAACTTTGTCATTTACAATGCCAATAGTTTTAACTTTCGCAAATGTGACACCTATAGCATTTGTAACACAATATGTGTTGTATTTACGCGACTTAGATGTATTGATATTACAAATAAAAATGGCTTTTATTTTTGTAATAATTAATACTTAAAACTTATTTTAATTTATAATGGCAATAGCTTTTGTAAATAACTTGTGAAGATTATGTTCATTGTATTTTATTGTGATGAAAAGCCAAGAACAGAAGTGAACTATTACCATATTTTTGTGACATTTGTAATGAAGCTTGAAACATTGAGAGAACATATTTGAACCAGTTGTTGAATGGTTGCAAAGATTGATGCTGTGGTGGCACGGAGTGGGTGGCGACAAGTGATGCTGTGGCGTTCAGTGATGCTGTGGTAGCGCATAGTGATGTTGTGGTACCACTGAGTGATGCTCTGGTGGTGCTGAGTGATGCTCTGGTGGTGCTGGGTGATGCGATAGAGTGAGTGTGATAGAGGGAGGGAGGGTGATGGAGAGAGGGAGGGTGATGGAGAGAGGGAGGGTGATGGAGAGAGGGAGGGTGATGGAGAGAGGGAGGGTGATGGAGAGAGGGAGGGTGATGGAGAGAGGGAGGGTGATGGAGGGAGGGAGGGAGGGTGATGGAGAGAGGGAGGGAGGGTGATGGAGAGATAGACAGATAGAAGGGTGATAGATAAAGTGTATTTATGTTGCATTGAGTAGAGTGAAAGTATGAGGCATGTAATTATGTGGCACTGAGTGGTAATATGGGGAGTGTATATTGTATTCAGTAGAGTGTAATTGTGTGCCGTGTAATTATGTGGCACTGAGTGGTATTTGGAGTGTATGTTGCATTGAGTGCAGCGTAATTATGTAGCGTGTAATTATGTGGCACTGAGTGGTAATATGGGGAGTGTGTGTTGCATTCAGTAGAGTGTAATTATGTGGTGTGTAATTATGTGGCACTGAGTGGTATTTGGAGTGTAAGTTGCATATAACTATGTGATTAAGGAACAGTGAGCAACCCAAAATACCCTTGAGGGCTTGGGTGAGTAAGTAGAAAGTTATAGGTGCCTTCAAGGGGATTTGTTTAACAAAATATAATTAAACGTGATTCAACTAACTCTTTAGGACAGGTCAATGGTCCTTGTTCTTGAAAGGACCATTATGTGGTGTGTAATTATGGGGCACTGAGAGGTATTTTGAAAGTATGTTGCATTGAGAAGGCTTTGGAACAGATGGTAATTTAAACTTAAACGAGAGGTGGTGTTGGGGGGGGGGGGGGGAGGCGGACAGAAGAAGAGAGACCGACATACGAGGAGAGAAAGGGGTATCTTGAGGGAGAGAAGAAAGAAGGGACAGAGTGGGGGAAGAATCAGAGGAGCGAGCAAGTTGTATAAATATGAGAGCGAGAAAGAACAAGGGTGAACTATAGAAAGAAAGAGGGCTGACAGACAGATATAGACGGAAAACGAGAGATAATGAGTGAATGGGAGAGAAGGGAAAATATATAGAAAAAAAAAAGAAAAGCCACGGCCGGCCGTGAAAAAGCCTTTGATGCAGCAGGGGGTAATATGGGGAGGAGAATGGCTGGGCTGAGGCAGAGCGCAAAGCCTTTGATGCAGCAGGGGGCGGAGCGGGAAGAGCTGCTGGCGGCACCAAGCTGACGATTTGATGCTGTGCACGCGCATCTTAACTAATTGCGCATTGAGTTAAAAGTACACATGCACTGCATCGAATCGCCAGTGTAGGTAAGCTCTGTTTAAGCCCCTATAGTCTCGCTCTGCTCAATCCGCATTGACAGGCGAGACCTAAAAAGGGTACTAAAACCCAATAAGGGAGACTGGAGAAGTTAGTTTAACCTTTTAGGTACAAATATCACCAAAATTTGCTGGTGGTCGCTCTAGACTGGTGTGAGAAGTTGGCCCGATATATGATGCTCACTAGTTCTAGTGATCACCTTGTATCAGTCCAAACAACCCTTATGGTGATTGGTTGTAAGTCAACCTTATAGACCAGCTATCCTAATGGTAGCATGGACGAAGCAGTCTTAAACTAAACTCTTTTGGCATGTGAAGCCAGCTGTTTTACCACAATACAATCCCTTGAATACCAGATGAAAGGACACGCAGGTTGTTATGAAAATAAACAGTATATTTATTAATAACAAACACATCTGAACTCTTTATGAGGTCAGAGGGCTAAGCACATGACAATCTCTTAGGAAAAATACGATAAGTTGCACAAAATTACAATGCTGCCCGACAAACCATATACTAAGTAAATGGTATAAATAGAACGATTTAGAAAATGGAGATGCCCAGAGGCTGTAGGTTCGCTGGGACTACCCTATCCTAACCTTAGGTAAGTAAAGGGAGGCCCACGGGAAGCGTGTGCAGAGTGTGAACTCACACGCGGGATGCGGAACAAAGTCAATGGACAGAACAAATTACGAAAAAGTAAAAGACAGTTCCTACTAGTTATGACTAAAACGACAGGATACCTGGACACTATGAGAGTCAATCTACCCCTGAGCACCGAAATGCTCTCGTTACCTCACCCACGGGTTGCGGGTGCATAGGTGTCAAAGTGTGTCGGGTTTCCGCGTCGAAGTCTATGGAGCCTTGGAGAAAGATGCTGCAGGCGACCAGGAGGAAGATGTCCGGTGCGATCCACGGGTGGATCGAGGAAGATGAAGCCCTGAAAGCAGAGGGGACAATGTTCAAAGTCACTAGCCAGTGACCCGTGTGGAACCAGTTGTCATCGCGATCAGGTGAACAGTGGACGCCTGACTCCGCAGCCACGTGGACCAGGAGGTGTCTTCGACGACCAGGATGGAGGCACGAGCTGTCCCACGCAGGCTCTCGCTGTCGGCGGTGTCGGATCCGGGATTGGAGTCAACAGGCCTTGGCAAAGGCAACCCACGCGGTGAGTGGAAAAGGCGTCTGGTGCGGACTAGGAGAGTCCGGGGTGCTTCTCTTTTGGAAGGAAGCAAAGGCCAGTCTGGAGCAACCAGACCAGCAGTGAAGATTTCAAGGATCGTCGTCTAGGAGGTCACTAGCCAGCCGGCAAGTGACCAGACAACGCGTCGAGCAGCAACCAAGCAAAAGGGCCCCACGCAGATCTCGTGGATGCTGGAGGGCTGGTCTTCGGTACAGGAGCTGCTCGGGGTTGGGGCTTCAATCCCCAAAGCACTTACTTGAGGATGCCTCTGAAGTCGTGCTGGAAGCGAAGTGCAGTTTCTTCAAGATGGCCGGTACCACGTCTCATCGCACCCACGGATCTCAGCTGTGCTGCAGAATGTAGGTAGAGGTCGGAGAGGTCTGGAAGTCCGGGTCTCGTCGGGCTCTGAAGTCTGGATCCGGCAGGAAGGACGACAAAGTGAACCACTAGGACACTTGATGGTGCCTGCAGTTGCAGGGTGGACACTCCTTGCCCACAAGGGAGATTCTTCAGTCTTCTGTGGAGCAGAACGTCGAATTCCAGAGTTTCTTCTTGTAAAGTTGTCAGGATTAATCCAATTTGGAATGGGACCAGCTCCTACCTTTATTCTCCTAAAGGGGGCTGCACTAGTGACTAGGTCCCTCCCATGGGTGGGACCAGGAAGGGGGTGGTTACACCCCCTATCCTTTGTCCGGTTTCGCGCCAGAGCTTGGGCTGGAGTGCCCCAGCAACTGGTTTAAACCGGTGTATGCACAGGGCACCTTGTGTGCCCCAGGCATGTCTCATTCCTTTCAGGCCTGTCCTACCTAATACACAAAATCCTGTCTGGGGTGGTGCTAGCACCTCCCAAGGCAGGAAACCCTTTGTCCAAGCCTCCCTCGCTGGAAGGACTCCCAGCAGCAGGAGGTCAGACTTGTGTCTGAGGTGGCAGCATCCATTTTGTGATGCCAAGGCTCGAGTTAACTTTAACCGGGGTTCACAGTTACATACATGTCGTGTCCCTCTAAAAGGGTGGAATACTACCCCCGTCGCCAGAACTGGCGAAGGGGTAGTATTCCAATTCGTATGACACCTTACTCGACATGTTTTGACAATGCCATACCAAAGTTAGCAACAACCGCGAGGATTATAATGCACTTAAGAGTATATGGTATAGCGTTATCATGGAAACAGCTAAAGGACTTGGTTCCGAAAGCTGTAGACAGGCTCAGCTCATGCCAGAGCACCATCTCACATAATCCCAAGCACTCTGCCTTCAGGATTGATAAGGCCTGCCATAGGAGTGACTGATAGGAGGATATGTGTCCATTTTGGGGTTAGATATAGGTATACTATATCTACAGCAAAGGGTGATTACACCACCTTGCCCCAGCTGTCTTACCAGCCAGTTGTGTCGGTTTAGATGGCCAGCCAGGGGTGGCATAATACATGCTTCAGCCCCTGGTAGGCCTCGGGTTCACCTATGCCCTGGGTACCTAAAGTACACTGTACAGGGACTGATAAGGTGTCCCAATACCGATTGGTAAATGCACCTAAAGTACATGGAGTCCATTTTAACAGAGAGAAGGAAAGAATGGGTCCTGAACAGCAGGATCCCAGGCCAACTAAGTCAAAAACCAGCAAAACACTAGGCAAAAAGTTGGGGGTAACCATAGTCATATCCACCTTCCTACAACTGGGACCTAGGCGTAGTTAGAAGCAGACCATAACGGAGCACAGGTCTGATACACCAACCAGGTTTGTCTTAATCTTTAAGTGAACCGCAGTGTGTCAAGGTAGAAACCAGCAGCAGGACCCAGTCCACGTCCAGTTGCTTCTGTTCACCTAGGTACTTCCAGGAAAAGGCATTTTGCAGCTAGTTTCCCTGTACCCACACAGATCTAACTGACCCTTGCAGTCCACTTCGTCCTTTGGTCAAGCAGCAGGTCCAGTCCTTCAGGGCTCCTCTCAGGTCAAAGACAACAGGTTGAGGCCTCTTCTAATATGTCAAAGTGTTCTTAAGTGGGTGCCTGGATGTTTCAAACATATACCACTCATGAAACTCTTGGTCACTCCCATTGTAGTGTCAAAAAGGATACAAACAGCTACTACTCTGTATAGCCGAAGGTTTAACTTGACTGGCATCTTGTTTGCTAGATACAGGGGCCAATGCAAGGACAGTAGTTCCATTCATTAAGTGCTTCCTACTACTGATAGGTCACTGCATTTGTGGACTGGAAGTTAGAACAGGTATGTAGTGTAGGAAGGTAGATCCCAGACTATGGTTGCCCCCAACTTTTTGCCTGGTGTTTTGCTGGTTTTCTGACTTAGTTGACCTGGGGCCCTGCTATTCAGGACCCCAGGCCCACTGCTCTCTGTTAAAATGGATTCCATGTACCCTAGGTACATATCTGATTGGATACTGAGTCACCTTATCAGTCTCTGTACAGTATACCTTAGGTATCCAGGGCATAGGTGTACCCAGGGCCTACCAGGGGCTGAAGCATGTATTGTGCCACCCCTGGCTGGCCATCCAAAACTGACACAACTGGCTGCTTGACAGCTGGGGGCAAGGTGGTGTAATCACCCCAGCTCTAGATATAGTATACTTATATCTAAACCTCAAATGGGCACACAGATCTCCCATCAGTCACTCCTATGGCAGGCCTTAACAATCCTGGAGGCAGAGTGCTTGGAATCGTGTGAGATGGTGCTCTGGCATGAGCTGAGCCTGACAGCTGGGGGCAAGGTGGTGTAATCACCCCAGCTCTAGATATAGTATACCTATATCTAAACCTCAAATGGGCACACAGATCTCCCATCAGTCACTCCTATGGCAGGCCTTAACAATCCTGGAGGCAGAGTGCTTGGAATCGTGTGAGATGGTGCTCTGGCATGAGCTGAGCCTGACAGCTGGGGGCAAGGTGGTGTAATCACCCCAGCTCTAGATATAGTATACCTATATCTAAACCTCAAATGGGCACACAGATCTCCCATCAGTCACTCCTATGGCAGGCCTTAACAATCCTGGAGGCAGAGTGCTTGGAATCGTGTGAGATGGTGCTCTGGCATGAGCTGAGCCTGTCTGCGGCTTTCGGGATCTATCCCGTAGCCGTTTCCATGATAGCGTCAGACCATATACTCTTAAGTGCCTTATAATCCTCGCGGTTATGGTAACTTTGGTCTGACAATATCTAAACAGGTCGTGTAAGGTGTCATACGCTTTGGAATACTACCCCCTCGCCAGTTCTGGCGACGGGGGTAGCAGTCCACCCCTCTAGAGGGAGAAGACATGTTGGTAGCCTGTAACCCCGGTTAAAGTTGAACATAGCCTCAGCTCCACAAAATGGATGCTGCCACCGAGACACAAGTCTGCCCTCCTGCTGCTGGGAGTCCTTCCAGCGCGTGAGGCATGGACAAAGGGTTTCCTGTCAGGGGCGGTGCCAGCACCATCCCAGACAGGATTTTGTGTATCCCAGGTAGGCAGGGCTAAGAGGAAGGTGACTGCAAGTGGCACCCCGGTGCTCACTGTGCATGCCGGCTCAAACCAGTTCCAGGGGCACACCAGCCCCTGAGCTGGGGAGAGACCGGACAAAGGAGAGGGGTGTAACCACCCCCCTCCTGGTCCCACCCATGGGCAGGACCTAGTCGCGTGGCAGCCCCCTTTTTGAGAATAAAGGTAGGAGCAGGCCCCCTTCCCAGATTAGATAATTCTGAATCTGGACTACTTTCCACGAAAGAACTCTTGAACATTTCTGAAGACTCTCCCTTGTGGCTAAGGAGTAGCCACCCTGCACCAGCGGGCACCACCTAAGCGCATGCAGTTGCTGTAAGTCCATCCTCCGGATCAAGACTGCCCAGCTCGACGAGACCCGGATTCCCCGCCATCTCTGACCTCTACAGCTCAGCTGAGATTCGTGGGAGTGACGAGACCTGAGGGACCGGCCATCATCAAGACCTGCACGACGCTTATCCAGCACGACTGCCGAGGGATCCTTGAGTGAGTGCTTTGGGGTTTGAGAAGCCCTAACCCTGAGCAGCTCCAGCACCGAAGTCCAGCCTCCCAGCATCCACGAGACCTGCCTGGGGCCCTTCTGCTCTTTGCTGCTCACCGCGCTGTCCGGCCACTTGCCTGCTGGCTTGTGGCCCTCCTGACGTCGAACCACGACACTTCCATTGTTGGTCTGGTTGCTCCAGACTGGCCCTAGCTCCCCTCCAACAGAGGAGCACCCCGGACCCTCCTGGTCCACTCCAGACGCCATCTTGAGTCCACCGCGTGGGCTTGCCTTTACCAAGGCTTGTTGCTCCAATCCTGGTT